>NC_086317.1:439917933-440592933 GCF_036172605.1 Pelobates fuscus | reverse complement strand
GGGCACACACTGCGGCTATATCCTCCGGTCGTTCCTGATATTCCTTTAGCATGTTCACATGAAAGGATCGCTGGATCCTGTCATCTGAACAGCTGGCTATGAGGTACGTAGTATCGCACACCTGGGCTAATACTTTATACGGGCCCTGCCAAGATGCCTGCATCTTGTTCGCCTTCACAGGTTTGAGCACTAGTACCTTCTGCCCAACCTGGAATACTCGCTGTCGGGCACCCCGATCATACCATTCCTTCTGTCTCCCCTGGGCCACCCGGAGATTCTCCCTTGCCATCAGAGACAGTTTCTCCATGCGGTCCCGAAGTTCCAGAACATACGGTACTATGGGGGTACCTTCCTGCTCTGTCTCCCCCTCCCAGTGGCCTCTAATGAGATCTAGAGGTCCGCGGACCCTTCTCCCATAAAGCAGCTCAAAGGGGGAGAACCCAGTAGATTCCTGGGGCACCTCTCTGTAGGCAAACAACAGATGAGGCAGGAATCGCTCCCAGTCTCGGCAAGTGTCAGAAAAGGTCCTCAGCATCTGTTTGAGGGTGCCATTAAATCGCTCGCAGAGACCGTTAGTCTGTGGATGGTATGGGGAACTAAGTATCGGTTTAATGCCGCATACCCTCCACAGCTGCTGGGTGAGCACAGCGGTAAATTGGGTTCCCTGGTCAGAGAGAATCTCTTGAGGGAACCCGACCCTGGTAAAAATCCTAACCAGGGCATCAGCAACTGTCTCTGCCTCTATGTTAGACAGCGCCACTGCCTCTGGATAGCGAGTGGCGTAGTCCACCACGGTGAGAATGTATTTCTTACCAGATGGACTAGCCCTGGCCAGTGGACCCACAATATCAACGGCTATGCGGGCAAAGGGCTCCCCAATAATAGGCATCGACATAAGCCTACCTTTTGGGTGGTCCCCCCGCTTCCCTACCCGTTGACAAGTGTCACACGTGCTACAATATATCCGCACAGCCTGGTTAATTCCTGGCCAAAAGAAATTCTGCATAATCCTATGGCCTGTGCGGCGGGACCCTAGATGTCCGGCTAGCGGGACATCATGCCCTATCCGCAGAATCTCTCGCCGGTATTTCGCGGGCACTACCAGCTGTCGATTCGGCGGAGGGGCAACACTTTTCTGGGATGGCTTAGGGATCCGATATAACCTGTCCCCTACCCACTCATACCGCTCCCCCTCTGCTCCCTCCTCTCCAGTGTCTGCTCTGCCTCTATACCTCTGGAGAGATGGGTCTGTCTGGGTTTCCCTCCCGAACTCCTCCGGGGAATCCCAACTAGCTAACGTCGGCCCTGGGGTGTCAGTCGGGGAATCGGTCCTTACCTGGGTCTCAGCAGCAGGTGGGCCGGTTCCAGCAGCACGGGTCTGAGCACGGGTAGTCACTGGGTTGGCTTCGCCAGGTCCCATAGTAGCATAGGCGGAAATCAAAGGGGCCAAATCATTTCCCAGCAAAACATCGGCAGGCAAGTCCTTCATAACCCCCACATTCACATGTCCAGCTCCCGCTCCCCAGTCCAAATGAACCCGGGCAACAGGCAGACGGAACACGGCGCCTCCTGCCACCCTTACTGCCACAGTGTTCCCGGTGTGTTGGTGTTCCGAAACCAGGTTCTTTTGGAGCAAGGTCATCGTAGCCCCGGTGTCTCTTAGACCAGTGACCTCTTTCCCGTTCAACTTAACGGTCTGTCTGTGGTGTTGGCGGTTGTCCTGCTGAGCTGCGTGAACTGGGTCTGCTTCGTGCAGGAAACCCCAAAATTCCTCCTGCTCCAGGCAGTGAGCAGAAGGCTGAGGTGGTTGCTGGGCTCCGCCGGCTGGGTTTCTCCAGGATGGCGCTTGGTTGGCGTGGTTTAAAGGGCATTCCTGTTTTTTATGTCCCATCTGTTTGCACCCAAAGCACTGGATCTGGTTGGAGTAACCCCGTTTGTTGAATCGGGCTGACTGCCCATGGTTGGTTGCTGGCGGTATAGCGGGGGTACGTTGTGCTGGGGGGTGATATAGGTTGGTGGTTGGAGGTGCTGCCGGTTTGTATTCCACTCGGGCAGGGACCTTGGCTGCTGTCTGATCGAGCTTACGGGCATCAGTGTATTCGTCAGCCAGACGAGCAGCTTCGTGGAAGGTAGCGGGTTTGCGGTCCCTGACCCACTCTCGAACTCCTGCAGGTAATTTGTCAAAGCAGTGTTCTAGCAGGAACACTTGCAGCACCTCTTCCCCAGTTACCGCTCGACATCCTGTCATCCAGTGGGCTGCCGTGCGGTGTACCCGGCATGCCCATTCCACATAGGAATCACCAGCCTGTTTATTATTGTCCCGGAATCGCCTCCGGTACGCCTCAGGGGTAACAGCGTACCGGGTCAAAAGAGCATCTTTTACTGTCCGGTAGCTAGTGAGTTCCTCCTCTGGGATGGCCCGAAAAGCTTCACTAGCCCGGCCGGATAGTTTCCCAGAGAGGATAGGAACCCATTCTTCTGCGGGTACCTGGTGTAAAGCACACTGTCGTTCAAAGTCCGCCAGGAACCCGTCTATCTCTCCTTCCGTCTCAATAAAGTTTTTAAAAGCAGCAAATGGTACCTTTTTCTTCCCATTGTTATTATGGGGTACCTCTGCTGCTGCAGCTCCGCTTCTCTGGAGCGCCTGTTGTGCTGTTACTGCGGCTTGTACTTGAACCACAATATCCGCTGCAGGGTTGGGGCCAAAGTGTGCCAGCCTGATCTGAACTGCCCGGTTAAACGCTATTTCCTCGGGTGTTAGATCCAGTAGGCCAGGCACATTAGCTATCTCCCTTCCCTGTGCTGTATCCATCTCCACCAATATAGCAATAATCTCTCTTTTCTTGAGATTGCTCGCTGATCGTCCTCTGCGCTCCAAAATGTCTTTAAGGGTAGCACGCCTTAACTCCTCATATTGCATTTCCAATCCGGGGTGTGTAGCTGGCCTTCAGGGCGGTGGGATTCATCCCGTCGCTTGCCACCAGTTGTTACGACACTCGCCGCCTGGGGAGTGAAGCCGCCGTTTAGCCGATAATCCCCTTTCTCCAGAAATGCAGTTCCAGCATAACCGATCATAAGACTCCCGACCGGAGCATACGAATGCGGTAACTCCCGATCAGCAATCCATCCGAAATCCTTCCACAGCTAGAAATAAACGAAAACGCTGTCCCAATAGTCAATCCCTCCACAAACGAGACAAAGCTCCGTTTTGAAGGTCAAGCAGAATGTGTTTAATGGGGGCTACCTGCCCAGTATTTATGCAGGTCTCCACCAGGTAGACACTCCCCTAGGGGACCTGGTGGAAGACTGTAAAATATATTTAACAGTAGCCAATCGCAGTGGCCATAACACAAGCCCTCCCCATTTTACCCATAAGACATTTCTTCCTATCCCGGAGATAATTAGGGAGAAATCTAATTAACTCCGAGGATAGGAACCATCGCCATTTTAAACACAAACATACAAAATGCAATAAAATACATAAAATCCGAAATACCGAAGATATAGTGTTCGTCCAACGTATCCCCAGATAGCCTGAATCTGAAGGCATATTCCTGCCGAATAGCGCTCAGATCCGAAGTACACAGTCCAATCGCCATGGAGTCAAAGTCTCTCATAAGTCTTTCGGTGTACGAATGACTCCATGGGCCGGCTATCTGGGTAAGTCCATACGGATGAAGAAAACCCCCGAACGGAACAGGGTTCGTATGCCTCCAAGGGAATAGAAGGAGGGACGGCCGTCTCCAGCGGTGTTCGGTAGATAAAGAGTCCGTTTTTAGATCCATGGGTTTTGCACCGAACACCGCTGATTCGCCTCGTGTCCAAAATGGCCGCCGCCTCGTGGTCGGCATACGAACGACGACCACCCGTATGAAATGGAATGGAGAGGTGTTTGCGGTTAACCACAGCGTTCTAATTTGTGGTCAAGGTGTTAATGAGCCGCACACTCCTCTCCTGGGTGGCCGATGTTCGGTAGTTTTATTCGGTACTTTAGGAAACGAAAAACCAATAGCGTACGGACAGGAAATCCACGAATCCCATGGAAACAGATGAACCCGCAATACAGGTCTATGCAGTAGGGTTCGTCACACCCCCTCACTCTCCCATTAACCCCCTCACTCTCCCATTAACCCCCTCACTCTCCCATTAACCCCCTCACTCTCACATTAACCCCCTCACTCTCACATTACCCCCTCTCACTCTCACATTAACATCACCCCCCGCTCCCTCTCACATTACCATCAACCCCCCGCTCCCTTTCACCATCACCCCCCGCTCCCTCTCACCATCACACCCCCCGTTCCCTCTTACCATCAGCTACCCCATACACATAGGGTCTCAGACAAAAATGCAAACATGCTCACAGAGACATACATTCGCACACACAAGGATACTCTCTGTCAGACACACTCTCAGGCACATACACAGGTAGACAGTGCATCAATGTGTATATGTGACACTTTTTTGTTAGTGGGGCCTCATGTTTGCGTTTCGCCTAAGGCCTCATAAAGTCTAGAGCCGCCTCTGGGTATAGGCAGAGAGTATGGAGACCGGAGTGATAAAGTGTCAATAAGGTGACATAAAGTTAAATGTATCACAGACACACAGCCACCAGGGCCGCCATCAAGGGGGTGACAACCATGACGGTTGTCACGGGCCCGGCAGCCCTGGGGGGCCCGGACTGCTCTGGCAGTCCCGGGCCCCACTTTCCCTCTCTGCACACATAGATAGCGAATATCGCTATCTATGTGTGCAGCCGCGGGCCCCCTGGCTTCCCTGTTACCGCAGAGGGGGCCCAGGCAGCACACAGCCTCTTCTCTTCTCGTCTCTGCTAATAACTCTCGCGAGACTCGGTTGCCATGGCAACGCTCAGCGGGTCTCGCAAGAGTTATTGGAGGAGAGAAGAGAAGAGGCTGTGTGCTGCCTGGGCCCCCTCTGTGGTAACAGGGAAGCCAGGGGGCCCCACCATGCCACCGGACCACCAGGGATGGAATCTCCCCCCTCCCTAGACACAGGTAAGCAGGGAGGGGGGAGAAACAATTTAAATATTTTTTTTATTTATTTTTTTAAATTATGTTAAAATGCCGCCCCCTCACCCTCACCCCAGATTGCACATTTACACACACACTGCATACACTGACACAACACACACACACACACACACTACATACACTGACACAACACACACACACACTGCATACACTGACACAACACACTACATACACTGACACAACACACACACTGCATACACTGACACAACACACACACACACACACAACATACACTGACACAGCACCCACACTGCATATACTGACACAACACACACACACACACACACTATATACACTAACACAACACACACACTACATACACTAACACAACACACACACACACTACATACACTGACACAACACACACACTACATACACTGACACACACACTGCATACACTGACACAACACACACACACGCACACACACTACATACACTGACAGCACACACACTGCATATACTGACACAACACACACACACACTATATACACTAACACAACACACACACACTACATACACTAACACAACACACACACACACTGCATACACTGGCACAACACACACACTACATACACTAACACAACACACACTACATACACTGACACAACACACCCACACTACATACACTGACACAACACACACACTACATACACTAACACAACACACACTACATACACTGACACAACACACACACACAGCATACACTGGCACAACACACACACACTACATACACTGACACAACACACACACACCCACTACATGCACTAACACAACACACCCACTACATACACTGACACAACACACACACACTGCATACGCTGACACAACACACACACACTACATACACTAACACAACACACACACTACATACACTGACACAACTCACACACTACATACACTGACACAACACACACACTGCATACACTGACACAACACACACTGCATACACTGACACAACACACACTCTGCATACACTGACACAACACACACTCTGCATACACTGACACAACACGCACTCTGCATACACTGACACAACACACTCTGCATACACCAACACAACACACTCTGCATACACTGACACAACACACACACTCTGCATACACTGACACAACACACACTGCATACACTAACACAACACACACTGCATACACTAACACACACACTGCATACACTAACACACACACTGCATACACTAACACACACACTGCATACACTAATACACTAATACAATACACACACTGCATTCACTAATACAACATGCACTCTGCATACACTACACACTAACACGCTCACTGCATCCACTATACTGACACACACTCTGCATTCACTACACATTAACACACTCTGCATTCACTACACTAACACACACTCTGCATCCGCTACACACTAACACACGCTCTGCATTCACTACACATTAACACTCTGCATTCACTACACTAACACACACTCTGCATCCGCTACACACTAGCACACTTTCTGCATTCACTACACATTAACACTCTGTATTCACTACACTAACACACACTCTGCATCCGCTACACACTAACACACTCTCTGCATTCACTACACATTAACACACTCTCTGCATTCACTACACTAACACACTTTCTGCATTCACTACACTAACACACTCTCTGCATTCACTACACATTAACACACTCTCTGCATTCACTACACATTAACACACACTCTGCATTCACTACAAATTTACACACACACTACATTCATTACACTGACACACTCTGCATTCACTATACCCTAACACACACTCTGCATTTATTACACACTAACACACACTCTGCATTCACTAAACTATGCACACACTCTGCATTCACTACACTAACATACACTCTGCATCAACTGTACACACAGCATCCACTACACAAACATCCTGTATTCACAGTACACACACTACATCCACCACAAATTGAAACTCTGCATTCACTATACACAGACACTGCGTCTAATACACACACTACATCCACTACAGACACTGCATCCACTAAACACATTTCATCTAGTACATACAAACACTACATCCACTACACAAACACACACTACATGACTGTACACACACTACATCCACTACTCAAACACTCTCTGCATTCACTACACATTAACACTCTGCATTCACTATACACAGACACTGTGTCTAATACACACACTACATCCACTACAGACATTGCATCCACTAAACACATTTCATCTAGTACATTCAAACACTACATCCACTACACAAACACACACTACATCACTGTACACACACTATATCCACTACTCAAACACTCTCTGCATTCACTACACATTAACACAGTGCATTTACTACACTAACACACACTCTGCATCTGCTACACACTAACACATTCTCTGCATTCACTACACATTAACACACACTCTGCATTCACTACAAATTAACACACACTCTGCATTCACTACACTGACACACTCTGCATTCACTACACACTAACACACACTCTGCATTCATTACACACTAACACGCACTCTGCATTCACTAAACTATGCACACACTCTGGATTCACTATACTGACACACACTCTGCATTAACTGTACACACAGCATCCACTACACAAACATCCTGTATTCACAGTACACACACTGCATCCACCACAAATTGAAACACTCTGCATTCACTATACACAGACACTGCGTCTAATACACACACTACTTCTACTACAGAAACTGCATCCACTAAACACATTTAATCAAGTACATACAAACACTACATCCACTACACAAACACACACTACATCACTGTACACACACTACATCCACTACTCAAACACACTCTGCGTTCACTATACACACTGCATCCGCTACACAAACACACACTCTGCATTCACTGCACAAACAGTATCTAATACACACAAACACTACATCCATTACACACATTCTAATTCACTTCCACTATACACACCACATTCAGTCCCGCATCATTGTCAGCGGACAAGGTAGGGCATGGGCAGGCCCGGGAGGGAGGGGGCGGGGGAGGGGGGGCCCAGACCTTGTGCTTTGTCAGGGACCCAAAATTTCTGATGGCAGCCCTGACAGCCACCCTTTCTCTTAGCTAATTTCCAGAAATGCTGGATAGGTAGAAGGGCTATAAAGACTCAGATAGGTCTAAGAAGAATCCTCTAAACTAGCCCTAATCTCCTTAAACACCTTCAAGGGTGTTCTAAGCTAAAGCTCAATCTAAACGTTTAGATGACTGCCTGATTTCCCATCACAGATGCTGGCTAGGAATAACAGTGTGCAAGACAAAGAGTGGGTCTAAGTGCCCATAGTGCAGTAAAGTGTCCCTAGTGAAGTGAAAAAGAGAATAACAAGCTGGCGCTCAAGAGAACAACGAGCTGGCGCCCTATCAGGGGACGTGTATATGGCATCGATTTTAGGAACCGGGAGATGGAAAAAGATGCTTGGTCGGTCCTCCTACTTCAAATTTGGAGCACTGCGCATGCAATCTAATGTGCCACCAGATAGGAGTGGTGTGTTAAGTAGTACTATTCCTATCAGTTTAATCCCTGTTATGTGTCTTTTTTTGGCACCAGAGGGCCGAAAAATTAGGCATGTACACATGCCTGAAAAATTAGGTATTGTTGCAGCCGCTGCTGTAGCAGCGGCCATAAAAATTTATGTTTGTTTCACAGGCAGAAAGTGCCCTAAAACATTGCGGCTTGAACCCTAGTTGGTGGCAGATAAGTCACGCAAGTCAACCGGCATTCAGAGCTAAAATACAGCAGCGTGTGGACCATTTTTAGCCCAAGGCAGCTCATCTCATCAGGCCTTTTTAGTCAAATGTATCGCCCACTGTCAGTCCCTTCGGGATCCATCCCTCATTCATCTTAATAAAGGTGAGGTAATCTAGACTTTTTTGACCTAGGCGACTTCTCTTCTCAGTGACAACACCTCCTGCTGCACTGAAGGTCCTTTCTGACAGGACACTTGAAGCGGGGCAGGCCAGAAGTTCTATTGCAAATTGGGATAGCTCAGGCCACAGGTCAAGCCTGCACACCCAGTAGTCAAGGGGTTCATCGCTCCTCAGAGTGTCGATATCTGCAGTTAAGGCGAGGTAAAACAAATATGTAACAAGTAAACTTCTACCATGTAGTGCCTAACAAAATTGGCTCTACCGGTGTTAATGTACTTGTATAGTACCTATTGGAGACTCCAGGGGTCTCAAGGGGCTTAACCCCGGATTGTAGACAAAAAAGAAGAACAGTTTATGCAAGCCACATATCTTGCAAGAAGCAGGTATATGGGCTGCAAGGTGTCTGGAAATCGTTTAGTAGTCAAAGAAATAATAATAATAATAATAATAAATGATAATGATATCCCCTTAGGTCAAAGAAATGATATCTTTAAGGATAGATAGAGTAAATACTAATTCTTCCCCAATAGTATCCGTATAGAGTCTATCTTAGTATATCGTATAACCAATAGGCTGAGCTTTATTGTGTCAGGCTCAAAGGAGGTCCTTACTAGATATACTGACTCATAAATTAAACAAGGAGGAAGAAATGATGCAAGTTTGCCACTTGTTCTAGAGTTGCCAGAGTGTATACCTCTATATGTGGAAGCAGATGTATATGCAAGAATATATGCCTCTATGGTTAGCAATAAAGCCGATTAGGGCGTGCATAAACGGAGTGCATACATATGCTATATACGTTCCACCTTGGACCTAGAGTATTTTAGCTGTATATATAAAGAAAGCGTATAAAGTAACAGGATATTGTGGATATCGTGATGCTTAGAGTGCCCACGGCATATCCATATAAAGTATAGCAATACTAAAGAAAAAGATATATATACAGATATGGTCCCTTAGGTAGCAAAATTAATAATGCAAGATACTATTTACAAAGGCAACACATTCTCTAAAGTCTATGTGTCTGCTTAATCAGACATCCTCAAGTGGTCAAAGTTGCTAATATCTATCGATACCAAACATAAAAAGAGAAAAACATAAGTGCCAAAATTATAATATCATACTGTGAATCAGTGCAAAAGAAGTGTATACTGTCTATAGGTAAGACAGACAAAACGCCTCCGTTCTGGGTATCAAGTTGCATCCAGGTATATGTGTATTGAACCAGCTTCATGTATTCGATAGAAAAGTTATTATGTTTGACAAACTTGTCATAACTACATATGTTTCAACTACACCTGGAAAATAGTAACTATGTATCCATACCACAGCCTATATTGTAGGGGTAATTATGTACTTTATGGGTGAGCAGACAGTGAAAAAAACAACACAAGAACCTAGGGGGATATAGTGAGACCACGGTAAATATATCAAATAAAGTAGAGAATAATAAATAAAAAATAATGATAAATCATATATTTAAAGACTACTTTTATAAGTTAAAATATCTGAGTCATGTAGTGCAAGGAATTATATACAGTGTCTAAGGATTTCCTAATATCGGAACATATATATATTTGGTGTATGAATTTTCTAGTCAGAGATGAATGGTGTGAATGAGAATCCCTCATTCAAACCCATTGGTGAAAGGGTTTTTAGTTTGTAGATCCATATACTCTCTCTTTGTAAGAGTTTTTTATCTAGATCACCCCCCCTCGGTCCGAGGGTGACTTTTTCAATTCCACAAAAGCGTATGTTTTGTGCAGAGCCTCCATGATGGATTTTTAGGTGTTTTGAAATGGGGGTATCGGTTAGTCTCCTGGGATTTACTGATGTAACATGTTCTCTTATCCTTAATTTAAATGCCCATATGGTCTTGCCCACGTACATTTTTTTACAGGAACATGTAAGTAAATATATTAGTCCAGTGGTTTGGCAGTTAAAGAAGGTTTTGATCTCAAATTCATTGGTGTTCATAGAGTCAGAGATTTTTTTAGAATTGCGTAGTATGAAGCTACATGCTTTGCACCTACCGCATTGGTAGGTCCCAGATAATGAGGATGACAGCCATGTAGGTTTGGTAGATGGAGGCCGTAGGTGACTCGGGACTAGTATGTCCTTAATATTTCTTCCCCGTCTCGCTGTGACTGAGGCATGCGGTGTGATGACTTTCTGTAAATGTTGGTCCTGTATAAGGAGTGGCCAGAATCTGTTAAGGATCTTGAGTGTTGGATGCCAACCCGCATCAAAATTGCCTATACATCTTATCAACTTTTTGTTTCCATTTTCATGTTTTTCTTCCAGGAGAGTGTCTCTATCTACCGTTAATGCTCTTTTATACGCATTTTTCAGGCATCTATTTGGATAGCCTTTCCTTTTAAACTGTGCTCTCAGGATCTTTGCTTTGTTCTGGAAATCTTCGATAGTAGAGCAATTGCGACGTAGGCGTAGATATTGTCCTACCGGTATCCCTCTTTTCAATGGGAGTGGATGGTAGCTCTCCCAGTTGAGAAGGTTGTTGGTGGAAGTTGGTTTTCTAAAAAGAGTAGTCGACACTTTTCCTTGGTCAGTAATCATAATGGTGATGTCTAGGAAGTTTATAGACCTGCCACCTATTTCATAGGTCAGTTTCAAATTTATGTCATTCTGATTTAAAATATGTACAAATTCCTTAAAGAGGTTGGTGGTGCCATTCCACACTATCACAATGTCATCGATGTAGCGCTTCCATGTCGTGACATATTGGGTATATTCCAATAAAGGTGTGCCAAAAACAATGGTTTTCTCCCACCAACCCAGGTGGAGGTTGGCGTATGAGGGGGCACAAGCCGTCCCCATAGCTGTCCCTCTCACCTGGTGGTAGTACTTCCCCTGGAACATGAAATAATTGTGCGTGAGTACATATCTCATGAGATCTTGTATAAATTGGTTATGTCTCTCTGATGTAGTTATATTGCTGTCGAGATGGGCCTTCAAATGTGTCAGCCCTATATCGTGTGGAATGGAGCTATATAGCCCCTCCACATCTAAGCTACATAGGATAGCACTTCCAGGCAGATTGATTCCATCAAACATCTTGAGAGTGTGTTTTGTGTCTCTTAGGTAGGATGGTAAATCCATCACGGTCTTCCTTATAATTTGCTCAATGTATAGACTGACATTTTGTGTTAAGTTTGAATTGCCGGAGACGATTGGTCTTCCACTCATTATGGTTTGTTGTTTATGTATCTTTGGTAGTGAGTAAAACGTCGCAACCACTGGATTTTTTATGTACATAAATATATACTCATCTTTAGAGATGAGTGACAAGGACATGGCTTCGTCCAAAATAATCTTTAATTCAGCCAGGTATTTCTTAGTGGGATTACCACTCAATATTTGGTATGTGTCTGCATCTTGGAGTGTCCTTTGTGCCATTGACACATATTCTTGTTTATCAAGAATGACCAGGTTTCCCCCCTTGTCAGATGGTTTAAGAATTATTTCTTCCATATTCTGTAGATGTTTTAATGATTTACGTTCTTGTGGGGTGATGTTGCTATATGGAAAGACCTCTAGTTCTCTTCTATCCAGATTTTCAATTTCCTTACATGTTAACTCTACGAATAGATCTATGTATTTAAACTCTGCCAGGTATGGTGTAAAGGTACTCCTCTTTTTAAGGTGTGTAAATGGTGCTTGTGGGTTTATTCGTGTTTCGTTATTTGACAATAGTTCCACCAGTGTATCTAGTAATTCAATATCTGATGGTTGTAACCCTAAGTTTTTCGCTCTTTTTTCATCTTTAATGCGATGAAATTTGTGTAGCGCTAGTTTTCTGGCAAAGAGGTGTATATCTTTAGTCCAGCTAAATTTGTCGAACTCGGGTACTGGGACAAACGATAACCCACGTAGGAGTACCTCGGTCTCTGATGTAGAGAGTTGGTGATTTGAAAGGTTAATAATCTGGTTATGGTCTAGTATTTTCTCCTTCTGAACGTTCAGAAGGAGAAAATACTAGACCATAACCAGATTATTAACCTTTCAAATCACCAACTCTCTACATCAGAGACCGAGGTACTCCTACGTGGGTTATCGTTTGTCCCAGTACCCGAGTTCGACAAATTTAGCTGGACTAAAGATATACACCTCTTTGCCAGAAAACTAGCGCTACACAAATTTCATCGCATTAAAGATGAAAAAAGAGCGAAAAACTTAGGGTTACAACCATCAGATATTGAATTACTAGATACACTGGTGGAACTATTGTCAAATAACGAAACACGAATAAACCCACAAGCACCATTTACACACCTTAAAAAGAGGAGTACCTTTACACCATACCTGGCAGAGTTTAAATACATAGATCTATTCGTAGAGTTAACATGTAAGGAAATTGAAAATCTGGATAGAAGAGAACTAGAGGTCTTTCCATATAGCAACATCACCCCACAAGAACGTAAATCATTAAAACATCTACAGAATATGGAAGAAATAATTCTTAAACCATCTGACAAGGGGGGAAACCTGGTCATTCTTGATAAACAAGAATATGTGTCAATGGCACAAAGGACACTCCAAGATGCAGACACATACCAAATATTGAGTGGTAATCCCACTAAGAAATACCTGGCTGAATTAAAGATTATTTTGGACGAAGCCATGTCCTTGTCACTCATCTCTAAAGATGAGTATATATTTATGTACATAAAAAATCCAGTGGTTGCGACGTTTTACTCACTACCAAAGATACATAAACAACAAACCATAATGAGTGGAAGACCAATCGTCTCCGGCAATTCAAACTTAACACAAAATGTCAGTCTATACATTGAGCAAATTATAAGGAAGACCGTGATGGATTTACCATCCTACCTAAGAGACACAAAACACACTCTCAAGATGTTTGATGGAATCAATCTGCCTGGAAGTGCTATCCTATGTAGCTTAGATGTGGAGGGGCTATATAGCTCCATTCCACACGATATAGGGCTGACACATTTGAAGGCCCATCTCGACAGCAATATAACTACATCAGAGAGACATAACCAATTTATACAAGATCTCATGAGATATGTACTCACGCACAATTATTTCATGTTCCAGGGGAAGTACTACCACCAGGTGAGAGGGACAGCTATGGGGACGGCTTGTGCCCCCTCATACGCCAACCTCCACCTGGGTTGGTGGGAGAAAACCATTGTTTTTGGCACACCTTTATTGGAATATACCCAATATGTCACGACATGGAAGCGCTACATCGATGACATTGTGATAGTGTGGAATGGCACCACCAACCTCTTTAAGGAATTTGTACATATTTTAAATCAGAATGACATAAATTTGAAACTGACCTATGAAATAGGTGGCAGGTCTATAAACTTCCTAGACATCACCATTATGATTACTGACCAAGGAAAAGTGTCGACTACTCTTTTTAGAAAACCAACTTCCACCAACAACCTTCTCAACTGGGAGAGCTACCATCCACTCCCATTGAAAAGAGGGATACCGGTAGGACAATATCTACGCCTACGTCGCAATTGCTCTACTATCGAAGATTTCCAGAACAAAGCAAAGATCCTGAGAGCACAGTTTAAAAGGAAAGGCTATCCAAATAGATGCCTGAAAAATGCGTATAAAAGAGCATTAACGGTAGATAGAGACACTCTCCTGGAAGAAAAACATGAAAATGGAAACAAAAAGTTGATAAGATGTATAGGCAATTTTGATGCGGGTTGGCATCCAACACTCAAGATCCTTAACAGATTCTGGCCACTCCTTATACAGGACCAACATTTACAGAAAGTCATCACACCGCATGCCTCAGTCACAGCGAGACGGGGAAGAAATATTAAGGACATACTAGTCCCGAGTCACCTACGGCCTCCATCTACCAAACCTACATGGCTGTCATCCTCATTATCTGGGACCTACCAATGCGGTAGGTGCAAAGCATGTAGCTTCATACTACGCAATTCTAAAAAAATCTCTGACTCTATGAACACCAATGAATTTGAGATCAAAACCTTCTTTAACTGCCAAACCACTGGACTAATATATTTACTTACATGTTCCTGTAAAAAAATGTACGTGGGCAAGACCATACGGGCATTTAAATTAAGGATAAGAGAACATGTTACATCAGTAAATCCCAGGAGACTAACCGATACCCCCATTTCAAAACACCTAAAAATCCATCATGGAGGCTCTGCACAAAACATACGCTTTTGTGGAATTGAAAAAGTCACCCTCGGACCGAGGGGGGGTGATCTAGATAAAAAACTCTTACAAAGAGAGAGTATATGGATCTACAAACTAAAAACCCTTTCACCAATGGGTTTGAATGAGGGATTCTCATTCACACCATTCATCTCTGACTAGAAAATTCATACACCAAATATATATATGTTCCGATATTAGGAAATCCTTAGACACTGTATATAATTCCTTGCACTACATGACTCAGATATTTTAACTTATAAAAGTAGTCTTTAAATATATGATTTATCATTATTTTTTATTTATTATTCTCTACTTTATTTGATATATTTACCGTGGTCTCACTATATCCCCCTAGGTTCTTGTGTTGTTTTTTTCACTGTCTGCTCACCCATAAAGTACATAATTACCCCTACAATATAGGCTGTGGTATGGATACATAGTTACTATTTTCCAGGTGTAGTTGAAACATATGTAGTTATGACAAGTTTGTCAAACATAATAACTTTTCTATCGAATACATGAAGCTGGTTCAATACACATATACCTGGATGCAACTTGATACCCAGAACGGAGGCGTTTTGTCTGTCTTACCTATAGACAGTATACACTTCTTTTGCACTGATTCACAGTATGATATTATAATTTTGGCACTTATGTTTTTCTCTTTTTATGTTTGGTATCGATAGATATTAGCAACTTTGACCACTTGAGGATGTCTGATTAAGCAGACACATAGACTTTAGAGAATGTGTTGCCTTTGTAAATAGTATCTTGCATTATTAATTTTGCTACCTAAGGGACCATATCTGTATATATATCTTTTTCTTTAGTATTGCTATACTTTATATGGATATGCCGTGGGCACTCTAAGCATCACGATATCCACAATATCCTGTTACTTTATACGCTTTCTTTATATATACAGCTAAAATACTCTAGGTCCAAGGTGGAACGTATATAGCATATGTATGCACTCCGTTTATGCACGCCCTAATCGGCTTTATTGCTAACCATAGAGGCATATATTCTTGCATATACATCTGCTTCCACATATAGAGGTATACACTCTGGCAACTCTAGAACAAGTGGCAAACTTGCATCATTTCTTCCTCCTTGTTTAATTTATGAGTCAGTATATCTAGTAAGGACCTCCTTTGAGCCTGACACAATAAAGCTCAGCCTATTGGTTATACGATATACTAAGATAGACTCTATACGGATACTATTGGGGAAGAATTAGTATTTACTCTATCTATCCTTAAAGATATCATTTCTTTGACCTAAGGGGATATCATTATCATTTATTATTATTATTATTATTATTTCTTTGACTACTAAACGATTTCCAGACACCTTGCAGCCCATATACCTGCTTCTTGCAAGATATGTGGCTTGCATAAACTGTTCTTCTGTTAAGGCGAGGTAGTCTGCTACCTGTCGGTCGAGTCGTTCTCTGAGGGTGGATCCCGAAGGGCTGTGGCGATGCGTAGGACTTAAAAAGCTCTGCATGTCCTCCATCAACAACACGTCTTTAAAGCGTCCTGTCCTTGCCAGCGTGGTCGTGGGAGGAGGAGGATGACTTTCACCTCTTCCTCTGTTAGATTCCTGTTGTGCTGTGACATCACCCTTATACGCTGTCTAAAGCATACTTTTTAATTTATTTTGCAAATGCTGCATCCTTTCCGACTTGTTGTAATTTGGTAACATTTCCGCCACTTTTTTCTTATACCGGGGGTCTAGTAGCATGGACACCCAGTACAGGTCGTTCTCCTTCAGCCTTTTTATATGAGGGTCCCTCAACAGGCACGACAGCATGAAAGACCCCATTTGCACAAGGCTGGATGCCGAGCTACTCATTTCCCGTTCCTCCTCCTCAGTGATCTCAATGAAGGTATGTTCTTCCCCCCAGCCACGTACAACACCACGGGTACCAGATAGGTGACAACGAGCACCCTGGGATGCCTGTTGTGGTTGGTTTTCCTCCTCCTCCTCAAAGCCACATTCCTCCTCTGACTCCTCTTCCTCACAATCCTCTTCCAGCATTGCCGCAGGTCCAGCAAGCGATGCTGATAAGGCTGTTTCTGGTGGTGCTGGTGACCACTCTTTCTCTTCCTCTTCACGCTGATCTACGGCCTGATCCAGCACTCTTCGCAGGGCATGTTTCAGGAAGAAAACAAATGGTAAGATGTCGCTGATGGTGCCTTCGGTTCGACTGACTAGGTTTGTCACCTCCTCAAAAGGACGCATGAGCCTACAGGCATTGCGCATGAGCGTCCAGTAACGTGGCAAAAAAATTCCCAGCTCCCCAGAGGCTGTCCTAGCACCCCGGTCATACAAATATTCATTAACGGCTTTTTCTTGTTGGAGCAGGCGGTCGAACATTAGGAGTGTTGAATTCCAACGTGTCGGGTGGTCGCAAATCAAGCGCCTCACTGGCATGTTGTTTCGCCGCTGGATATCTAAAAAGTGCGCCATGGCCGTGTAGGAACGCCTGAAATGGCCACACACCTTCCTGGCCTGCTTCAGAACGTCCTGTAAGCCTGTGTACTTATGCACAAAGCGTTGTACGATCAGATTACACACATGTGCCATGCACGGCACATGTGTCAACTTGCCCAACTTCAATGCCGCCAACAAATTTGTTCCGTTGTCACAAACCACTTTGCCGATATCCAGTTGCTTCGGAGTCAGCCACTTTTCCACCTGTGCGTTCAGGGCGGACAGGAGTGCTTGTCCGGTGTGACTCTCTGCTTTCAAGCAAGTCAAACCCAAGACGGCGTGACACTGCCGTATCCGCGATGTGGAATAGTACCTGGGGAGCTGGGTGGGTGCCGTTGATGTGGAGCAAGACGCAGCAGCAGAAGAGGACTCAGCCGAGGAGGTTATGGAAGAGGATGGAGTAGGAGGAGTAGAGGAGGTGGCAGCAGGCCTGCCTGCAAGTCGTGGCGGTGTCACCAACTCCTCTGCAGAGCCACGCATTCCATGCTTGGCAGCCGTTAGCAGGTTTACCCAATGCACAGTGTAGGTGATATACAAGCCCTGACCATGCTTTGCAGACCAGGTATCAGTGGTCAGACGGACCCTTGCCCCAACACTGTGTGCCAGACATGCCATTACTTCCTTTTGCACAATCGAGTACAGGTTGGGGATTGCCTTTTGTGAAAAGAAATTCTGTCCGGGTACCTTCCACTGCGGTGTCCCAATAGCTACAAATTTTTTGAAGGCCTCAGACTCCACCAGCTTGTATGGTTAAAGCTGGTGGGCTAATAGTTCAGACAAGCCAGCTGTCAGACGCAGGGCAAGGGGGTGACTTTCTGACATTGGCTTCTTACGCTCAAACATGTCCTTGACAGACACCTGACTGTGGACAGATGAGCGGGAACTGCTCAAGGCGACAGACGGAGTGGCGGATGGTTGAGAGGGGGCAAGGAGGACAGCAGTGGTTGATGTGCAGAGGTTGGCAGAGCACACGCTGAAGGCCTGACACCCGCTTTAAGGACACTGACTGCTATTAGCTTACAGTGAAAAACGTTTTTTCTTTTTAAAGGCACGCTATAGTGACACCAGATATGAGTGGCAAAGTGCACTTGCAGAGGTTGGCAGAGTACACTCTGAAGGCCTGACACCCAGACGCTTGCAGACAACTAACTGCTATTCAATCTATTACAGTGATTTGTATTGTTTTTAAATGCAAGCTTAAGCTATTGTGACACCAGATATGAGTGGTGGCACTGGGCATTTGGCACAGTATCCACTGTGAGCCTGACACAGAATCTGGCAGGCAGGCAACTGCAATTACATTACACAGAAAAAAAAATAAAGCAGACTGATGTTCTAGCCCTAAAAAGGGCTTTTTGGGGTGCTGTCCTTACAGCAGAGATCAGATGAGTCCTTCAGGACTGTAGTGGACACTGAATACCCTAGCCTAGCTATCAATTTCCCTATCAAATGAGCAGCAGCTACACTTTCCCTCCTCTATCTAAGAATGCAGCTTCAGAATGAATCTAAAATAGATGCTGTACAGGAGGTGGGAGGGTCTGGAAGGGAGGGTCCGCTGCTAATTTGCTGGAATGTGTCTGCTGACTGTGAGGCACAGGGTCAAAGTTTACTCAATGATGACGAATAGGGGGCAGATCAAACCGCGCATGTGTTCGCCCACCGTGGCGAACGCGAACACGCTATGTTCGCCGGTAACTATTCACCAGCGAACAGTTCGGTACATCACTACCAGGGAATAATATAGCCCCCCTCCCTGGCCATGTATCAAGCAGGGAGGGGGGACAAAAAATATAAAATACAAATTTAAGTAATATTATAAAAAAATAAAAAATTAATAATATTAAAACATAATAATAATTATATTACCGGTAAAAAAAAAATAATAATAAAAAAATATTAAAATAATAATAATAAAAAAAATTAATAAAAAAATGCCCACCCCCCACCAAGGTTACACACTCTGCATCACATACACAAGCACACACTGCATTATATACACACACTGCATTCATACACACACACACACTGCATTCATACACACACACACTGCATTTTATACACACACACACTGCATTCATACACACACACACTCTGCATTACATACACACACACACTGCATTCATTATATACACACACTGTAAATAAATATTCAATTAATATAATTTTGGGGGGATCTAATTTTATTTAGAAATTTACCAGTAGCTGCTGCATTTCCCACCCTAGTCTTATACTCGAGTCAATACGTTTTCCCAGTTTTTTGGGGTAAAATTAGGGGTCTCGACTTATATTCGGGTCGACTTCCTCTAGTATATACGGGGTAATTCATATTCAATTTTTGTGGGGCAGATGTTAAACAAAGTTATTTACTATGGTTTAGTTAGACTATACTGGATATGAAAAGTATTACAATCATAAAAAAATACTTTTAGGTAAAGAGAGCAACCATCTTTATTCTACCCTATGGTAGGGTAACTTTTGTTGGCAAGGAGGTAGGAATCTACCTGACTTTTGACAGGTGATATTAATGCAGGCACATTGGGCAATACGTTGGCTCTGCATTTGGAACAGAGATTGTTGTTGGAACTTGTATATGTGAAGTGTATGTAGCATTCGTCTGATTGTTCGGTAAAATCACTCCAGTTATTATGCGAGTGAAACTACTGAACAATCAGACCACCCCAGGAGTAAGTGTGCCTCCAATTACTGTTTGCAACAATGTTGCAAACTGTTAATTGGCGGTTCGTGTAATGGGTTCTTTGTTCTCTGGGTGGCCGCCATTCGGGAGACGAACAAGTGGCGGCGGCCATTTTAAACTCCCGAACAGCGGTGTTTTGCCGTCGAGTGTCTGGAACCCAAATCGGACACTTGGTTAGGCAAATACCGCTGAGACCTCCACACTGCCGCCAATTCGTATACAAACTACCGAACGGCTACCCGTTCGGTAGACAGAACCACACGAACAAGGGGATTCATTTGAATCCTCTCCAGTCTCCATAGCCCAAGTCATTAGTGCAATTTATTCCCTTTTTCTGTGACCGACCGCAGGGCCAAAACGCATGGAACCAATTTTGGCTTTTCCCTCCAGTGCGGTCAGTCTTTTTATTACTTCCACAAATTTCCCGAACCCCTGGTCTGATCTGGGTGATTTTTGGCTATGTCACTAACCCAAATCAGGGCTACCAGGGGATGTAATATTTAAAGGTGTACCCCTATGTTTAGGGGTACATCCAGAAACCCAGGGAATTTGTGCCTTGTATAATGGGATTATGAGTCAGGCTAAGGGGAGGAGATGTGTGGGCGGCTACTCAGGTATGATTGGATACTGTACTAATGATTGTAAATCCCTCCCTTGCATGGGAGAATGCTTGGATTACTTTGCTTGCTGGGATTATTACTCTATGGTATTTTATCGCTTGTTCCTGAGCCTTACTGGGATCTTTAGTGGAGTTAACCTGTGAAAGACCAGCTCTCCGCTACACACATTCTCAAATTTTTCTTAATTTTGATCTTTTATCTGTTTAGTAGATAGTCTCCTATGTGGGATTGCCATATTTAACGATATCTAATTAGCTTTTTAGTAGACTCAATGCTAACTCTCACTGACTATATATATTTGGAAAATGACATTCATTCGGCTTTTAATAAAGTTCATGTCATCCACATTCACAATCATATATTGGCTGTTCCGAATAAAAAAATTACTGAATAGCTAGAGAACCTACAAGGAATAAAACTTAAATGACAAGGCATTTGTTACAGAAATGGACAGGATTTAGGTTGTTGATCCAGATATTGGATAGAGGTAAGTAGATTTATGTCTGTATGCAGTGAACAAAATATTTCCACCCGCTGCAGGTTTGTATTGATAGCTAAGATTGCCCAATGCACCCAATAAGGCAAAACAAAGGTAAAGACAACACCTATGCATTGAAAAAGGGAAACATTTAATATGGGGTTTTGTGAAGATACATAGAAAGCGTACAGACCACAAATAAAAAATAAAATGTGGATGTCATTGGGTGGAGCTCACTATGCCTCAATGACTCACCTCCTTTAAGAAAAGAAAATGCTTATCTAACACCGGGGGGCCATCTCCAGGTGACCTCCTGCCAGTCACTTAATGCGGGAGAGGATATTATGTAACCTCTACTGGGTCTGACAGGAAGCTGCTCGCACTGAACAGCTTCCTGTCAGATACTGAAGATCCTCTACTGTTGTCCGCTTGGCCTTGCTACAAGGAGGTAAGCAGGAGGGAAGGGGAAGAGACCAAAAAGGCACAGCTGGAGGGTGTGGAGGAGACCACAGAGAGACCGGTTGACACACCAAAGGGGTTTGGGAAAGTGACACACAGAGGGCTAGGGACATGGAAAAATAGGTGGCAAAATACATGTTCGGCTGTTTAGCCAAAATTCCTTGCACCGTCCTTGAAGAAATATACACATAAACCTGTGTTTCTTTATGTTACGTGTTAGTCAATTTTTTGTGGTGCAACATTGCCCTCAATGTTATGTAAAAACAAGAAAATCACATCTATTTATATAATTATATTAAAATTATGTCACTATATAAATAACATTTAAAACGATTAAGTCTCAGCCATGTTTAAAACATTCCAAAACACCTTCCTGTCGATCAAGTAAAAAGAAATACCATTCTTCAAGAGTTTGGCCCTTTGATTTCAAAGTTCCCTTCATGTTCTTCTAAAAATATTCCTCAATGCACCTACAATTTTTGTTAGTAGCATATTTGTGGTTAACTCAAGCCTGAAGGTATTGAAAAAAAAAATCATAATTATACATGTTTTCATTTAGTTTAAAGAAGGCCTGTATCTACCACACAGAACTGAGGTTTATTTAGCGATGTGGAAGTAAGCGACTAAGACCGAATGCGTGTTTGGATTCTGTTTGAAGCATGAAGAACAACACCACAAGTATCAAATAAATATAATGAAAAGGGTACCATGCAAAAATACTAAGGATGTGTTTATTGGTAGATGAAACCATTGACATCATATACGCTTTATTATAAAAAGAAAATAATCCATGGGAATCCAACAAAGATAAATATTTAGTTATGACAGGAGGGTGTTCAAACTAAGTGGAAGAGAAACCCCTAATCCATCATGATATTTATGGTGACACAAAGCAAGCTATTGAAGCCACCAAGGTCAAAATAATCAAATAGTAGACAACACCTTACTTGATCATTTCAGTATGCACCAGGATGAAAATTAGAGGTTACAAGCAAGCATGACAAGCAGGTTGGCTTGCTCCATCTCTCGTGTGTGTTATCGTTCAATGTTACACTTGTTGCACTAGACAACTATATATTTAATTATATAGAACATTTAATTGATTTTCTCAATCCTTCTGGGTGTCATTTTGAGTATTTCTCATTATAGTATACTAAAGCAGAGGCCTGGAAGTCTGTAGGTTCTTAGATGTTCCTAGGACTGCACTTTTCTGGTCAAAGATCTCATATGTCCTACCTGGAATCTGCTGAAGCCACGCTCCAGTGCTCCTGACACAACTGGAATTACCCTTGCCTTCACTTTCCTTATCCTATCTATATAAGCGGAAGTGGAATCTAGGATTTGCTCCATCATAGGCCAATGTTAGGTGCTTCCGAGGTTCCCACTGCTGGGAGACATGATCCTGGGAAGAGCAGGGAGAAATAATCCCTGATCTTAAATGCTCTATTTTCCAAAACAATCATTAGCTTAAATGTGCAATTAGACCTTACATCCCAAGGTCCTGATAGTGACTTTACTGGGTTTAGCAAAAACATAGTTTTCTACCTACCACTACTACAGAAGGAACTAGAATCCGTGCTAACAAAGTAGAACTTTGTACATTTTACATTGTGCTACCAACATTCTATTTGGGTTAGAGATTCCAACCAGGAGTGAAGTGATGTGTAACAGCTGCCATTTTAGATTTTGATTAAATCTTCCTGGATGCTTTAGAAATCTCTTGGCTCCCAATTGTAAGTAGACCACAACATCTACCATGACAGATAACGCCACCTCCTATTGTAGTGCATAAAAATGATTGCCATTCTACTAGCAGTCAGTCTAACCACAATAGGCAGAATGTTCCAAAAGGGTTAAGGATGTAATTGAATACTTGATTATACATCTATCTTAATACATACAATGTTTGCCATGTTTTCAGTGTGTGTTATCAAAACTGTTACAATACCTGGAATACTGTCAAATAACGGACACTCACACTGTTCATTATACATAAGGCTGTAGGACAGCAAGCAACCTTTTGTCTTGCGTCAAAAAAAAACATATGACCTACATCTGTAAACAATCTATACTATGTAAAACCTGCGACATTCTACACCAGTCTGTTTACTAGTCTAGGACACCAAGTTGTGCCTGTGGCAAACATTCTTGAGGAATTACATGAAGAAAACAGAAAATGCATTATAAACATGCAGTTGGCTCAACAATGATATCATTAATGAAAGATGTAAAACAAATGGCGAGGAGAAAAAAAAGCGTATATCAAGTTTATTATTTATTTCTTGTTGAAAAACTATTTTCTTCCCTTCTTCTTTAAAGTTCTCATGCAACTTAAGAACATTGAAACAGAAGAGGGGTTTGCTGTAGAAAAAAAAAAAAAAATAATTGCTTCGTACATAAGCTCTTGGCTGCCACCAGGAATAGAAGGGAACATTCCTTAGCTCTTTACCATTATATTTAACAATCTAATTAGATGTGTTGTATAACCATTTCCCATTATAAAAGCAAAGACAGTGTAGACCAATTAGACAGCTGTAGTTTAGATATCGGGATTACCCTGCGGCCACTCTCTAATGAGCCCCCAGAAGATAGGTCTTATCTATAAACAAGAGTGAAATGAGACAACGTTATTGTAACAGGTGGCAATAAATCTAAATCCTCGCTTTAACTTTTATGTTGGCCACTTTCAGCTCAGTAGGGATTTGTTTTAACATAAAACAGATAGAAGACTATACATTAGATTGCATGCTGCTGTTGTTTTAGCTAAGTATGACTTAAATTATCCTAGACAGGAATGGCTGGGCTCTTCAAAGAGAAATGTCCTGCGTAGATTTTGCTTCTCACAAAACCCTTGTGGTTACTTAAAAGTCTATTAATTAAAGTGTAAAACTAGTTAAGAAGATCCTCGACTGACTAATCAGCCGTGCAACCACTTTGAAAAACAAAAGCTCGTAGCGTATAAATAAAGGAATTTAGCTTGTGACATTGAGATGTTTTGGCTATTTTCTCTTTATTTTCTAGAATCCAGCTCACATCGCAGCTGTGCCTGACCGATGATCCGTTTGTCGGGCATTGCAAATTAAGGATTCTTGTTACATTGGGTGAAGATTCCCACTGTTTCTCGACAGTACAGAATTCTCATTCCCAACCCCAAAACACATAGGAGCATCACGGTCAATAGACTGACAAGTTACTAGAGGAACAGTAGTAAAATATTCATGTTTTATGTGGTATATGACGATCATGCCATTGGTTGATGATCTATGTTTTTAATGAATGCACAAATAAATATGTCTTTAGCAGATTTTCCCAAAATCCAATTTTTAAGTTTGCTAAAGTTTCTTTCTTTTTTTTTTTTTTATAAGCCTGGATCACAGGTGGAACTGTCAGAATGATTGATAAGTCCACTTGACTGCTGTGAACTTCTCATATAGCCATCCTCCCTTGGGATTTATTGACATTATTTCTTAGGAGTTGGGAATGGGAAGCGATAGGACAGGGTGGTCAAACATGTCATCAGGGAACCACTAAGAGGACATGAATTTAAAATGTTTCTTTTTTTTTAAACAGTTGAATGAAAACCATGAAGCGTAGATGTTTTTCCTCTGTAATAGGAACATGTTTACGCACAGGATCAATCTAATATGAGAACAAGTGCATTGTTTAATAAAAACAGTTTCACAACAAGTTTCTGTTTTATTTAGTTTATTTATTTTATGTAGTTTATTTATTTTAACTGAGCAGTAATTTTCTTTTTCTACATATATTCTCAGGTCCTCCCTCTGTTTGCTGCAGCGGGTTTGTTAGCCGTATTTATATATATATTAATGTTGAATTAAATGCTGCAATATCTAGATCCTTATTTAAACCACCAAGATCCCTAGCTCCATAATCCAATATGATTCCCTCTTTCTCAATTTTCTAAGTCTACCCCCCCCCCCCCCATGAAAAATGATGATTATTAGTTTTATTGCAGAAATGTTTGCAAGTGGAACATCCTTTCCTACCACATCTATAGATTCCTGTTAGAGGTAATATTCTAGGATCTGCTGCTTTTTCTTTTCTTAACGCAATGCTTGGAGCTACAATATTATTTTTGGTTTTGCTTTGTCTGAAAACCACTCTCGGTCGATCCAGATCCCCATTTCCAGTTTTCATGTATGAGTCTTGGGAGATTATCGTCCAGTGTTTAAGAATGATATTGTTAACATCATTAGCTGCTGAATTGTATGTAGTTACAAAGACAGGTACCGTATTTCATTTTCTTTCTGTGCAGTACTTTAATTGTTATGTTTTTGTTGTATCAAGTTTTGGGGTGAAACGTGTAGTAGGCATCTTAAATTGTTCTTTTAAGTTCTTCATCTCTGCTACAGTTCCTCCTCACCCTCATTAATTGACTTTTAGGGATGTTTGCATTTGGGGATCCTTCTGCTAAAAACCTGACATATATATGGAATTATATTTTTTTAAGCTTTTTTATTTCTACTTGTTATTTTTTTTCACTAGGTATTTTGGTATTCCTGGTGTTTATTTGCTGCTTCCATTTATTATTATTATTTTATAAATAGTGTACCACCCATACTCTTTATTTGTTTTTAGTTTTTATTTTCATGTAGTTTGGAGCATAGAATGCAGTCTATAAAGCTTTACCAACCTCATGATCATCAGCTTGTAGAGGAACGGTTTTCTCTACCAAAAGCCAGTATTTACTAATACAATGCCTGCAAGTTTGCTGAAAATGTCAGCTCACCCCCTGCTTCCAAACATTAAAAGATGTTTCAGTGAGTCATGTCATTCCTACATACAGAGAGGAGTGAAGAGTGAATGGACTGATTTCACTGTTATATTAATACAGTTGATTTTGAAAATACCTCTTCTTGAATATGTTTTGAGCATGGTTTTCAAGTACATTAGGAACTGAAAAAGGGTAGAGGTGAGATATAAAAATAGGGGCAGTTTATTTTAATCACAAAGAAAGGCTAGAACAGCTTTTTTTGTTTTCCCTAGAAAAAAAAGCATCTCAGGGGGGATATGATAACACTATACAAATATATTTCAGACTTTTAAAAAGATAATTTTATTTACAGCAGATAAAAGGATTCTTTATAGTAAGAACAATACATGTGCAATGTTGTTTCAAGAGGCTCTACAATGATTTTTGAAATTAAATGTTTTATTATTATTATTATTATTATTATTATTATTATTATTATTATTATTATTTTCATTGCAGATTACAAAATAATAATGCAATATTAAGGATTGTGACTATTGAACTGCAAAATATACAATGTAGGCAGCCATAGATGTTTAGGTGTTACTTCTAAATATAAGTAAAAAAAAATACATCATATTAAAATGTAAAAAAAGAGCATATAGTTAATTTTTGAAGGTTTAAGATACCACAGTGAGGCCATTTCTTTGATAACGGTATAGGTTTTAATGAAATCTTGAATGTTCTGTAGAGATTTTCTTTTTTCTTGAAGACCAGGATATTCCAGGATATTATCAACATGCATGGACACAGCTTCATGATCCAGAGAGAAATCTGATTGCTATCAAGAAGGATTTGTTTCCCTTTTTTGGTACGATTGGCAATTGCTTAAAACCAGAGCTTTTATCTTTGTTTGGATCAACAGCAGGAACTGGTGAGTGAAAGGTAGAACTTGATGGATTTACAGACATCCCAAGGTCCGGGAGACTCCTGCATATTTAAAGATGTTCCCGGACACCTGCACACCATGTGTAATAACCCGGAAATCACACACACAATCTGACATTCAATGCATGTCAGATTGTGTGTGTTTGATTTTCAGGATATTACACATGATAAATACACCCTACTAATTACCCGCCTGATGGGTATTGTTCTTGAACAAGGGCCAGGTTAGGTACCTGGCCCTTTAAGGGCCTGACCAGGCCCCTGCAGTATCTGCCAGCTGGGAGGATGTGGTATGCTGTAATTTCCTCCCAACTAATTTTTTTTTTTTTTTTTAAAGCAGTAAGGGAGGGAGGAGGAGGAGGAGGAAGCTGGAGGCAGGACCACCACAGGCAGTCTAGAAAGGCTGGAGTGAGCTGCTGCTGCATGCTCTCTCTTATCAGCCTCAGCCCAAACACAAAAATGTAAGCTAACAGGTGGTTGCAGTGTATGTCAGATTGTGTGTGTGTGTGTGTGTGTGTGTGTGTGTGTGTATGTACTTTGTGTGTATGTACTTGTGTGTGTATGTGCTAGCGTGTGTGTATCTGAGTGTCTTTGCCAGTGTATGTATCTGTTTGTGTATCTGTGTATATCTCTCAATAAGTATATCTATGTATGTGTGTATGTGCCAGTCTGTGTATCTCTCTCTGTGTGTATGTGTGTGTGTGTGTGTGTGTGGGTATGTGTGTGTATGCCAGTGTGGGTATATTTGTGTTTGTGGGTATGTGTGTGTATGCCAGTGTGGGTATCTGTGTGTGTGCTAGTGTGGGTATCTGTGTATGTTTATATGTGTGTATATTTGTGTGTATGTGCCATGATGAGTATCAGTGTGTGTGTGTGTGTGTGTGTGTGTGTGTGTGTGTGTGTGTGTGTGTGCCAGTGTGGATATCTGCGTGTGTGTGTGTGCCAGTGTGGATATCTGTGTGTGTATTTGTATGTGCCAGTGTATCAGAGTGTGTGTGTGTGCCAGTGTGTGTACCTGAGTGTCTCTGTGTGTGTGTGTGTGTGTGTATATATGTATGTATCAATATGTGTGCATGTGTCTGTGTGTTAATAGTGTGCAGGGACGTTTTAGCCGCCAGGCAAACAAGGCATTTGCCTTGGGCGGCATTTTACAGGGGGCGGCAAAAAACGCCACCCCCAAATGCCCAGGGCAAATGTCTTGTTAGCCTTGCGGCTAAGTGACATGCTGGGTGGGTGGGCTGGCTGCTGGGCGGCTGTCGAGGGAGCTCTTCCTCTAAGCGGTCTGCTCAGCTCCCTCTATTCCGGCTCCTAGCCTCACTCTGCAGCGCACGAGGGAGCTGAGCAGAGTGCTCAGGGGAAGTGCTCCCTCGCCAGCTGCCCAGCAGCCAGCCCACCAGCGCCGCCCGCCCAGCAGCCAGGGAGAAAGAGAACCCCCCCCCTACCATTCCCAAAGGTAAGGAGGCTGGGGGGGGGTTAAAAAAAAGTGTTAATGTGAGTGAGTGTGTGTGTATGTCTGTTAGTGTGTGTGTGTCTGTTAATGTGTGTGTGTGTGTGTCTGTGAGTGTGTGTGTGTGTCTGCTAGTGAGTGAGTGTGTGCCTGTTAGTGTTTGTGTGTGTGTGTGTGTGACTGTGTGTGTGTGTCTGTTAGTGTCAGTGTGTGTGTCTGCTAATGTGTGTCTGCTAATGTGTGTCTGCTAGTGCGTGTCTGCTAGTTTGTGTCTGTTAGTGAGTGTGTGTGTCTGTTAGTGAGTGTGTGTGTGTCTGTTAGTGAGTGTGAGTGTGTCTGTTAGTGTGAGTGTGTTTGTCTGCTAGTGTGTGTCTGTTAGTGAGTGTGTGTGTCTGACTGTGTGTCTGACTGTGTGTGTCTGACTGTGTGTGTGACTATTAGTGTGAGTGTGTGTGTCTGTGAGTGTGTGTGTGTGCTAGTGAGTGAGTTTGTGTCTGTTAGTGTGTGTCTGTTATTGAGTGTGTGTGTTTCTGTTAGCGAGTGTATGCGTATCTGTCAGTGAATGTGTGTGTGTATTTAAAAGGTGGGGCAGGGGGAAGGGTTGGGTGGTGGTGGTGCGTGGGGGGGGGTGCAGGGGGGGGGGGGGTGGCGCCTGAGTTTTGTCCTGCCTAGGGCAGCACAAAACCAGGATACACCACTGATAGTGTGTGTAAATAGTTGTAATATGTTGTGTGTAACTGGGTGGGGGGGTGTGCATGGGGGTGCAGCCACCTCCCTGGAATTAGTTTTTGCATGTTGGGATGTCTGGATTTGAGACTTGCTTCTATAAAGATTACTATGCAACTATGTAACTATATTATATCTTGTAGAGATTAACTTTGCCAAACAAACCTTGGTATTTTAATTTTATTGGAGGTGCAACATGCTGGTCCAAGTTTAACTCGTTAACGATGTTAGGGTGTTTGATGCCATCCTACATAAAATGTGATTTAATGGCTGTAGCACGGCATAGAATGTCTCGCATATTTGGTGTGTGCAGTGTTAAATCCCTGATCACACCAGGGAGCCTCAGCTATCAATGGATACCCGGAAATCTCCTCTGACAATTTTAGTGGCCCCAGACTTTTAGATGAGCTATTTTTAGCGCTGGAAGCCAAAAGATAACAGTGTGAGCAAGGTTGAATCAATGGATACCTGGGGCTCCTGTAATTAAGCTGGAGCCCCGGACTGATTGGTGAGCTCTGTGCTGCCCTGGCATTCAGTGTTGCTCAGAGCCCTTTAACTCATTCATAAAAACAGCGGCTCAGGGTTTTCTATACTGCAGGCTACTCAGGAGAGACTCTCCACAGGGTCTCCCAGCCTGTTCCCAGCTGATTGGGTACCGTGATGGGTTTTGCCAGCTGCCCAGCACTGATCTCTATATACTCAACTGGGACAAGGGCTCTATTTAGAAGGACACTAAGTGTAATTCTGAAAATGACCAATAGATTGTGGCAGGGGCGTACCTGGAGCATTTAGCACCCGGGGTGGATACTAGATCTTAAAAATGTAAAAAGTTAAAAAATGTAAAAAACACCAACACATTTTTTACATGTATTAAGCACTGAGCAGTGTTTGTAATTTTCTTATATATTTAGCACTGAGCAGTGTTGGTGTGTTTGAATGTAAGCATGTTTTTGTATGGAGTATGTGTGAGTGAATGTACAGGTGTGTTTGCACGTATTGGCATTTGAATGCAGGAGTGCATTTTTCTGTAGTGTGGTTTTGAATATGGTGGTGTGTTTTTATGCAGTGTTGACATTTGGATGCAGGGTTGTATTTGTGTGTAGTGTAGGCGAAATGCTGAGATGTATGCACATATACACAAAGGCACACATACACAGACACATAGGCACACACATGCAGTTACATAGAAACACAGTCATACACACATACAGACAAACACTGACACACATACAGATAGACACACAGATACAAACACACACAGAGAGAGACACACAGGCACAGACACATATACAGATAGAGACAACCACATACAGACACACTGATACAAACACAGACACACACATATATATATATATATACATACACAGATACACAGACATACAGATACACAGACACTCATGTATAAGTGTGTGTCTGTGTGTATTTATATAGTGTATGTAGTGTGTTTGTATAGTGAATGCAGTATGTGTTTGTATAGTGAATGCAGTGTGTTTGTGTAGTGGATGCAGTGTGTAACGGAGCTCCCTGTGCCCCTGGATGGGTACCTCCGCCAAGGACGGCTTCCTAGCTGGAACAGAGAACAAACCGTAGCACTTCTGCCCACAGTCGCCGTGGCTTGACTGGGGCCCTGGTACCGCTCCTTCCTGGAGCCAAATGGGGAATTGCCTCTAGACACCCCATTGCACTAGACGACACTCAGTCCTGGGAGCTCTGGTCCTTACAAGGACTTTCCCCGTTGAATCCCCTGCAAGCTGGAAAAGCAGACACAGGAGTAAATCTTCTTTCCCTGCAATAACAGGACAGCACACAGTTTTGGAGTAGAATTTAATGGTGCCACACTTGGCCTTTTTTATGCAAGTCCCCAAGCAAGGGGTACGCCCACATGGGCCTTGTTGGGGACAGGGACACAAACTTATAAACTGATAATAACACATTTAGACCAAGGGGGGTGGAGTGATGACGTAGGACGTGAACGCATGGGAGCGTACGTCCCCGATCACGGAGATGCTGGCGCCCTAGAGTGATGAGCCGCAGAACGCCCCAGACGGACGGACGGCAATAACCCGAGATTGCTAACCGAGCTGGGACAGAGAGGACTGGGACTGGGAAGAAGTTAGAGGAGGGCTGCAGAACTGCCCACAAGACTGAACTGCCGTAAGAGTGCTCACTCGGTAAAAACCCGCCTGAAGCGAAACCCCGCCGGCTGAGGGTCGGAGGAGGTGTGTTCAGCAGAGGGTGAGAGGAAGTCGGCTGCTGGGAGGATAAGTGGAGCGGCCAAACAGCAGTGGTTAGCGTTTGGGCTCCACTCGACATACCCCGATATACCCCCGAGAAGAAACGTAAGAAGAAACGTAAGTGCAGCCTGGCGGGGGGGGGAAACGCAGAGACCTCTGGAGTAATGGAGGAATAGCTTCACTAAGTTTTACTAAGTTTATTAAGTAACTTTAAGTGCTGAGCAACTTCAGGGGGGGAATCCCCTATCCCCTATACACAAGGAAGAATACACAAGGAAGAATCTCCTTTAAAACCCCCTATAATCTCCTATAAATCCCTTCCGATAAAACCGGAGTAATGGAGAAAGTAATGGAGAAATAATTTCACTAAGTAATTTTAAGTCTCGTGCAACTTCAGGGGGAGAATCCCCTATACACAAGGAAGAATCTCCTTTAAAACCTCCTATAAATCCCCTCCTATAAAAACCTCCTATAAATTTCTTAATCTCCCATTAATATTATAATATCTATCTATACAACCTATACAACAACCTATATAACTTTGAAAAATCTCTGAAAAATCAAGACCTACAAATAAAAGAGATAAAGGGAGAAAAGAGGGAAAAGGAGGGGAAAAATATGTATATATACAGATAAGAGAAGGGGAAAAAAAGGGAGAAGAAAAGGAGAAGAAAAGGGGGAAAAAGGAGAGGAGGAGTAGCTCTCTGCAGGCAAAGGAGACTATGTTAACAGTAATATAGGAAGACTAAGCAATTCTGCTGAAGTAAAAGAAAAAAAACTGAAAAAAACGATAATTCAGATAGGCAAAAAAAAACGAGAAAAAAAAAAAAAAAAAAAAACGAAAAAGAACGAAAAACGAAAAAAAGGGGTTTTTAACAAGAAAAGTGAAATAAGTAAGGATTCTAAATCTGCCAATCTGAAATAACGAAATACTGTTTTACGACTAGAACCCAGCACAAAGGCTTTAAAAAGTGATTTTAACATCAAAAGGTCCGTCCGAACCTGGTGTGTTTTTTTTTTGTTTTTGTTTTTTTTTTGTTTTTTTCTCTCTCCTCCTCTCTGGTCTGAAATGGCGTCCAGGAAAGGGCAAGAGAATAAACAGCAGATGAAGAGAGAAAGAGAGAAGAAGTTGGAAAGTAAGACAGAAAGAAGGCTTTCCTCCTCAGTTTCTGTGCAAACACAGAAACAAGAAACTGAACAACAAAATTTATCAGACTCCTCATCCCAATCATTTAAAGAAGTAGACAACCCATCTCCAAAAAGGATAGTTACAAATCCAGGCTTAAAAGAATATAATTCGGACGAAATACTTATGCATCTAGAGTCCTGCTTTGAGCGTCAGTCAGAAAAAATCAAAAAAGAGATCCATGAAGGCTTTATGGAATTTAAAATGGAACTATCACAGATGGGAAAAAAACTCAAGCAGAATGAAGAAAAAATAGAATCGCTAGAATTTCAGCAAGCTTCAACAGAAGACACTCTTGGAAAGACAAACAAAAAAATAGAGGAGTTGGAACTTAAAATTGCAGATTTGGAAGATCGCTCAGGGCGCAACAATCTTAGAATTAGGGGAATTCCTGAATCCATCAACAGTGACAAATTGCAAGATTACATAATGGAGATTTTTTCCCAATTGGGCATACAAACATCAGATCTAGCAAACTGTCTGGAAAGAAGCCACCGTGTTAGGAAACCAGACTTTGTGTCCCAAAGCGAACCCAGAGATGTAATGATCTGCTGCTCGGCATATAAATTGAAAGAACAAGTCTTAAAAGTATCAAGACTTACTAGGCTGAAGGATCCATACAGTGAAATTATGATTTTTCCGGATATCTCCTATCATACTAGGATTAAAAGAAAACCATTTGCAATTTATACAAAGATTCTACGCCAGAAGAATATTAGATATACTTGGGGCCATCCCTGCAAAATCATCGTTTCATACGATGCAAGGACATATTCCTTTTCGGAGGTTACAGCAATTTCGAAATGGTTCAAAGAACAGCATTTTGAATTGGACAAACCAGCAGATGAGGACAAAGGTCGCAGGAGAGAAGCTGAAAAATAAATAGAAAGACTTTTTTTTTTTTTTTTTTTTTTTTCTTTTTCCCCGGAGGCCATGAGACTGACACCTCTCCCAGGGACTCTCCTACAACTTGATTATATAGATTGTAATGATACTGTGTATTAAGAGTAATGCAATTAGAGGGATTCACTATAGTATAGACATAAGTTAATTGAAGTCATATAAATAATTTAAATTTAAGAAGACATGTTTTTTTTTTTTTTGTTTTTCCTCACTTGAAAATGACTACGACATACAAAATTGGGCCACTTAAAATTCTAAAGAACACACAATCACTAGTGTTTTTTTTTTTTTTTTTTTTTTTTTTGTTTTGTTTTGTTTTTTTTTCAATTTAAACTAGTCAGACTGTGGGATGAAGCTTGGGAGCTAAAATTGCCCTAGATCTGATAAATCACAAAAGTGTGGGGATTGAATAACCAAATTTAAAAATGAGAATTATGAGTATTGATATTCACGCTTATAGATATAGTCCGAGAATTTCAAGGCACAATTAGAGGAATTTAAGGCCACAAAAGACATATTGAAAACTGAATGTAAATCATTAGCACTATTTAAGGATAGAAAGACAATGTTGGACATGATATACCAACTTTTGATAGGGGCGGTTTAGACACTAAGGATCACTATGAATTTGATAACAATATAGGTTAACTAGAGATTAAAGCATTAGAAGGAACGGTAGGACGACATAGAGACATGAGGAGAAGAAAACGGGGGGAAGGGGGAAGGCAGAGGATACAGGTATAAATAAATGTTTTTTTTTTTTTTTTTTTTCTGACATCTAGGAAAGTGTATTATCTTGGGGCCGAATTGAAATATCTGGCTCTTATGCTCTCTAAGAGGGGCAGTTCAGCATCACTATACTGATCCTGTATTGGATCTAAATGGAGGTTAATACGAAAGAGGGTTTATCGCAGGACCATCCATACTTCCTTGAAGGGATGTTTCTTTGTAACTGTGTGTGTTAATGCAAATGTTGTGTGGTTTTCTGAATGGTTTAAGTTGACGATGAAAGATAAAACTCAATTATACAGAATAGTAAAGAAAGTTGCCTATCCTGAAGAGTATGTAACCTTGAGTAAGAGGGAAAGGAAAGAGAAAGAGAAGGAGAGGAGGGAAGAAAGAGAGAGCAGGAGGAAAGTAGGATAAAATTCACATGTTAAATATTGTTTCAATCAATGTGCAAGGCTTGAATTCCCCGCAGAAAAGAAGACTCTTATTTGATCATATTAAAAGGGAAAAGGCGCAAATTATAGGCATTCAAGAGACCCATTGGCGTAGAGCAGATGAAGGGAAATTTAGCTCAAATGACTTCCCCAGCTCAGTATACTCTTCTCTTAAAGATAAAAAAAAGAGGGGAGTAGCCATTTTTTTCTCAGCGACAGTAAATCTTGTGATTAAATATTTAAAAACCGATGCGCTGGGTAGATGGATTATTCTAGTCTGTACAATAGACGATAAACTTTATACAATTGCCAATATATATGCCCCGAATACTTCGCAGATTCAGTTTTTATATAAATTCTTCTCACAATTAAATAAATTTAAACAAGGAAAAACTTTAGTTATGGGCGATTTTAATTTAGTAATGGACCCCTACATAGATAGAAAGTCTGAAAGGTCCAAAACTCCATCGAGGAATGCTTCAAATCTAGCAAAAAAAATTCGAAATATAATACAAAGTGAAGCCCTCCTCGATTGCTGGAGGACATTTCATCCTATGGAGGAAGACTTTACATGCTTTAGCAAGACTCATTGCTCATACTCAAGAATAGACTTTATATTTGCTGATCAGAATTTAACGGAAAATGTAAAATCTGCGAAAATAATTACGGTGACATGGTCAGACCATAATATGGTGAAAATACAATTAAAGAATAACTCTCCAAAGCATAGACCAGAGTGGAAATTAAATGACAAGCTATTAATCCCTAAATCTAACGAGGAACAGATCGTAAAGGCGATAGACCTATACTGGCTAGATAATGACAATAACGAAGTATCCTCAATCACAAAGTGGTGCGCATTCAAAAGTGTTATAAGGGGACACCTTATTAGTTTAGAAGCTCAGGATAGGAAAAACCGTCAGGAATCCCTCTCTAGCCTATACATTAAATTAAGTGAGTGCTATAAAAAAAACACTGCGACACCGACAAGAACAATTTCAAATCAAATTAGGACAATAGAAAATAAAATAAATGAAATTCTGATAGCTAAAATAAATAAGAACCTCCAGTATATGAAAATAAATTATTACTATAGGGGGAATAAGGCGGACAAACTTCTTACTAAAAAAGTTAAAAATATACAAAAAAACAAATTTATTACAAAAATAAAACAGGGAAATGAAATAGTATTAGATCCCCAAAAAATTGGAGAAATATTCAGAAATTACTATTACAAACTTTATAACTTACCAGCTACATCCTCTCAGGAGGAGCTAGATAGTTATTTTCTAAATATTCATCTCCCTAGATTAGATGATTCTCAATTAGAACAATTGAATACAGAGATTTCATTTCAAGAAGTACATGACGCCATTGTCACTATGAAAAAAAAAAAAGCACCAGGCCCAGATGGGTTTACAGATTTCTTTTTTAAAACATTTAAGGATAGGCTGATTCAGAGAATGGTTGATTGCTATAATTTAGCGATGAATACAGGCAAATTTCCTAAAGAAATGTTGGTGGCAAATATTTTACCTATTCTAAAAAACAATAAAAATCCAGAAGAAATAAATAACTATCGACCAATAGCACTTTTAAATAATGACTATAAAATTTATGCCTCTATCATCGCCAAAAGAATTAGGAGTATAATCTCCTCTTTGATTTCAGAAGACCAGGCAGGGTTTATACCGGGCAGGATGTCTTCCAATCATATCAGGAAGATATTAAATATTTTTACAAAGATCCATATGAATAAAATCCCCTTTTTAACGATGGCCTTAGATGGAGAAAAGGCATTCGACAGAGTCGGATGGAACTTCATGCAATCAACTCTAAAGGCTTTCGGATTTGCAGGACGGATTATCCCGGCAATTATGGCCTGCTACTCCTCACCATCTAGCAGGATTGTGGGAGGGGGGATTAAGTCTGATTGGTTCTCGGTATCGAACGGCACCCGTCAAGGATGCCCTTTATCCCCATTACTATATATTTTATCAGCTGAACCCCTGGCATATGAAATACGGAAAAATGCCGGAATAACAGGGATAAAAAAAAGAGATAAACACTTTAAGATATGCCAATATGCGGACGATACACTGTTAATGTTAACTAACCCAATTAAATCAGTACCAGCCGCTATGCAAGCAATTGAAAATTATAGCCGCCTTTCAAACTATAAACTTAATGTTCAAAAAACGACGGTATTGCCCTTTTACATGCAAGAGGCAGATTACCAGTATCTATCTGAACACTTTGCCTTTAGGTGGGAAAAAAAGGGATTTGTTTATCTTGGGATCAATATAGTGAAAAATCCGGAAAACATAATGAAGGCTAACGTAAGCCCCTTGATTGAAGAATGCACTCAATCGTTAAAACACTGGAACTCTATGCAGTTATCCTGGTGGGGACGGGTTAATTTCATTAAAGCATATATTTTTCCCAGGTTTATTTATCTATTGAGGATGATTCCGATTCAGATGCATCCCCATCGACTTAAGCTTATAAATAAGATTTTTAGAGATTATGTATGGCTTCAGAAGAAACCCAGATTGGGACAGGAGCTTCTGTATATGAAATATAAGCAAGGTGGGATTGGTTTTCCAAACATCTTTTTATATCATCAAGCGGCTCAGTTAATGCATACCCTTCCACTAATTAGACAGGATAAAATTTTACAAAGCTGGTTTGAAATAGAGGGAGAAGATATTACCACTCCATATAACAATTTAGATCTAATGTGGCCTACAAGAGAAAAAAAACGAAATAAAAATAGAGGGTGTACTACGGACAACATTATAACAAAACCTCTTGTAAAATTTTGGGTCCAGTTTAAAAATCAACTAGATTTAAAAAACAAAATATTGCCCGCTATGCCCTTCAAAGCGTTAGAGGTCTGGCTAGAAAATTTGGATACAACAGAATGGCTGGAGAAGGGGATCCAAAAAGTGGCAGACATAATAGAAGACGGCAGGATTCTGCCTTTCTCCGAGATTAGGAGAATATATGGTCTTTCAAACGCACAGACTTTTAATTTCATTAGGATTAGGAGTTTTTTACAAAGCTCCCTCAGTAGGATATCAAAGTCATCTTCAGTAGCCAAACTAAATGAATTAATAGACTCAGAGAAGGACATAAAATTATTAACCAGATGTGTTGAGATTATGAAAAGTGTAAAAGGATATGTGCAGCCTCTAGCAAAATGCAAATGGGAAAGAGATCTATCGATAGAAATTAATATAAAGGAATGGAATAGGGCCCTCCAAACAGTATACTCAACAGTACACTGTTTAAACATAAGAGAAGCCCACTATAAGCTTCTAAATCGATGGTACTTGACCCCAAAACAGATTCAGAAATTTTTGAAGGAAGGAACCGCCAGCTGCTGGCGATGCGGCAGTGAGGGGGCAAACGAATTGCATATATGGTGGGAATGTCCTCCAATTAAAGCAGCATGGGATCAATATATGAGACATATTAATGATCTTCTAGACATCACGTGTATCTGGACCCCAGATGCTTTGCTACTGCACATAAATCTGCCGCATTTAACTAAAGATAAGAAATGTTTGCTGATACATGCTTTGATGGCATTTAAGGTAGCCATAGCAAGAAATTGGAAGAAAACCGCAATTGATTCCTGGCCATCTATTAAGGCGACTATTTTAACTCAATGCAAAATGGAAAGGGGTATAGCACTATACTTAAATATTAATATTCGCTTATTTGAGATATGGGATGAATGGATAAAGGTTCTTGAAAATTCAATCGATAGCTTACTTTCTGACTAATGGGATTTCTCAGCAAAGAGGAAATAATTATGAATCAGGATAGGCAAAAAAAAAAAAAAGAAAGAAAGACAAACAAATAATGAAATGTCAACTTTACTATTGGTATGTCTGTTTATGAATGTGTACAGTGGCAGTACGTACGAATGTTAGAAGGGGAAGGAGATTCCGACTCCGATACCCTTGAATCCAGCAGAGTTTATATGGGGGAAGAATTATGGAGAACTGATAAATTGTTCAATTGTCCATATTAAGGGATATGTGATGTACTATAGAGCATATGCTCCCCTACCTCTAATCCTACACACAATGTATTGTACTGAATGGTGCATGTTTTACCTGTTGGTAAGGGGCACTGGGATCTGACTATAGTTTCTAAAAACAGATTGGGGCACAGGACTCAGGGACAGTGTGGGGTAGAAGGAAATTCTGATACTATCCTCCTCACTAAAGATTATATGATGGTAGTATCTGTTGGGGAATAGACAAATACATAAACGTCTTTAATTGTATAATATGAAGGTAAAACGGAATATATGTTTCTATATCCCTATCTATATAAACATTGTACTGTACTGTACTGTACTGTGGGTTGAATGTTTAACTTGTTTTGTATTTTATATCTATTTAAAAATACCAATAAATTCTAATTAAAAAAAAAAAAAAAAAAAGGAAAAAAGGGAAAGAAAAAAAAGAGAAAAAGGATAATAACACATTTACAATGTAAGGCACTCCCAAACATGACACACAATCCCTCCCCTCTACTTGGGAGATAATTGAATCAGTAACTGTACTAATTTTAATCCAATTAACTCCAAGCACCGAAAAAACATAAATTTCTTAAAAAGTCCAAAAAGTACACCAAAACACATGATATCCCTACAACTGTAACATATGTTACATCTCCTGATAGCTCTGATCTGGATGACCAACATTTCCGAAAATCACCCAGATCAGTTCACATGGTCCTATGCCCAAAACAGTTCCATGAAATCAGTGCTAACGGTCGGTCAAGTTTGGTAGTCTTTTACAGGTTTCCCTGCAGGGCCCATAGTCTGTGGGCAGGAGGCTGGCATGCAGGCTCCTCCAGGAGCTCTTGGCAAACTCACTTGGAAAGGGGAGTTTGCCACACAGCATGTGTGCTTGTGTAGTGACTAATGGTGTGAGGGAGGGGGTGATGGTGAGAGGGAGGGGGTGATGGTGTGAGGGAGGGGTTGATGGTGTGAGGGAAAGGGTGATGTGAGAGAGAGGGGGTGATGGTGTGAGGAAGGGAGGGTGATGGTCAGAGGGAGGGGGTGATGGTGTGAGGGAGGAGAATGATGGTGAGAGAGGGGTGTGATGATAAGAGGGAGGGGGTGATGATGGGAGGGGGTGATGGTTTGAGGGCGGTGGGGTGATGGTGTGAGGGAGGGGAGTGATGGTGTGAGGGAGGAGGGTGATGGTGAGAGAGAGGGGGTGATGGTGAGAGAGAGGGGGGTGATGATGTGAGGGAAGAGGGTGATGGAGGGACGGGGGGGACTCCCTGGTGGTCCAGTGGTGATAGCCGGTCTGCAGCTTCGCAGTGTGCAGAGCTGCGGACCATGAATCTCGCGAGATGCATGTCAAAGCGTTACTGGCACCCCCTCCCCTACCTTAGTACGCCACTGGATTGTGGCCATATATTATCATCTACTGTGCTCAATTAAGCAAAACACATATCTAATATGAAAATTGAGAGCAGTAGTGGGATTCTTTAGGGCTAGGGTAGGATAGGGTTAGGTTTAGAGGTAAGAATAGGGTATGGTTACTGTTAAGACCTGCAGTGGTTATGGTACTGCGGTCTTCTATTCCTTTCCCAATAGCTGAGCATAAGTGATTATAGCTGCAGCAGGGAGTAGAGGAATAGTGTAGATGAATGCAGTTTCCAAGACTATTCTCCCCAGCAAATAGAATATCCCCCAAACATGAGCCTAGACTTCATGAAGGGTGTAACAGGAATGAAGTTTTTTAAAACAGCAAACTAAGACAATAACCAATCACCATACAGATTTACAGTAATACCCGCCCTCTCTCTGCCTGGGAGATATTGAGATAAGTTAAGGAATAAATCAATTATATCCAGGCAGAGGACACACAATTTTCCCAAAAGTTGGAACACCCCTTTCCACACAAGGTATCCCCACAAATACATATCCCCTGATAGCCCCGATGTGGGGGACAAACATATCCAAATTTCACCCCGATCGGTTCAGGGGTTCTTAAAAAGTATGGAAGTCACATTTTACCGACCACACACAAGGCTCCTGCCCAAAACAGTTCCACGAATTCAGCGTGTGCAGTCGGTCAATTCAGAAAAAGTTAAAAAACGAACAAAGTTCCGAATGGATCCTCCTGGCTCATAGGAGCGATTGCTCCCCTTGTCCGTACGAACAAAACTACCGAATGGCGCTCTCCTGGCTGTTTGGCAACTAAAGGAAGCAGGCGTTCGGTTGTTTCAGCGGTGGTTCGTGAGGTCGAGTGTCTGATTTTAGTTCCAGACACTCGACGACCAAGTCCCGCTGACTCCCCTCGTGCGAACAAGATGGCTGCCGTTTTCTATTCCACGTGGCGTTCGGCTATACGAACAGCGGCCGCCCAGAGAGCACTTCATAGACGGTTCTTTTGAAGTTAATGAGCCAGGAGGGTGGTCGGTGTTCGGTAGTTTCAAACTACCGAACCAATAGATTCAATATGCATACAATACTGTAGGAAATGCCCAAACAAAGAAGAAAATACAGAACAAAAGTCTATTTTCTTCACAGATACATATAGTGTTAGGGTAAAGCTAATGTTAGCTGTAGGGTTAGAATTTGTGTTAATGCTGGATATGAGTTAATACTGTTTCAGGGTTAAAGATAGTGTATGGTTGAGGCTAAGAGTGAGATTAGTGTAGATATACAGTTGGAGTTCGTGTAAACTGTATACCTACAGGGGCATGGTTGATAATGCGTTGGTGTGGACTTTGGTATAGGCTTAGTGTTAACTATCAAAAAATACTTTAGATCCTAAAAGTTTTAGCCATTTCACAAGCCGGACTGATATATAAATCTATTTTGAGTTCTTTTTATTCAGTTGTACTGGATGAGACAAAAGTATTTTAAGCAAAAATATATATATATATATATTTTTTTTCATTATTAACAATTTTTTTCACACATAATTTATAATATTAAATGAAAGCCCTTTCTATTCTTAAAAAAAATAAATTAATTAATAAATATATATATATATATATATATATATATATATAAATAATATGTAAGGGGTACTTGAATAGAAACAGTTAAATTATGGTGGCACAAATCTATTGCTCAAATTCAAGGTTTTGTTTTGGTTCAGAACGTGGACAATTGCCTCTGTCCTTAAGGAATGAAGATTACTACTATAATGTTTATATTTTTTTTGCTAGAAACAACAAACTCTAGGTTTAAATTGCTTTTAGGAGTGGCATCCAGTAACCAATTATTATTTTGAATTTTGAACTTCTTAATTCTATTTGATTCAATACATTTTGTGTATTGTACATTATGCAATGCTACGTGTTTTTTTTAGCATACATTATTAGCTGAAATTCTGATTCAAATATAAAGCAGTACTTTGAATTCAAAAGGAATCATTATGACCTTTGAAATAGGTCAGTACTAAAACAGTAACTTATGTAGATAAAAAGGCTTGAACAATCCCACTGTTAGAGTGTAGATTGTTGTGTTTGTGTGAGATTGGCCCGTCCATGAGGAGCTTGTGCTAGCTTGCATGGGTTACTGAATCAGATTAAAGACATTGTATAATGATGTATTATGTTTTATTGTTAAATAAATCCTCTTGCCAAGGATGTAGACTGTGCTTATATTAAGTAATGCACACAATAGATGTATTGTGATATCAAATTATCACCTCCTTCCTGCACATGTCAAAAACAGACGTATTATGTTTAATATAAAATAATTTACAACATTTTTTAAATGAAAACACAACTGTACATTTAATAAAGTGTGAATCAGCACTTATTATTATTATTATTATTATTATTATTATGCTATTATGTTATTATTTATATAGCGCCATCAAATTCTGCAGCGCTTTACAATGGGTGGACGAACAGACATGAAGTTGTAACCAGACAAGTTGACAGTTTCATTTCTTAAACATCATACAGTCCAAAGTACTAATGTACAAGTAAATTAATTAGAACTTATATTTAGATCTAGTTACTCAAATTTGGAATAAAATAACAAATTCTTTACTACACTTGTTCTGCCTTGTTAATGAGGGTTTAAGACGTCATTGGCTTTTCAGGTCTTGACTCTGTTTACAAGTTGGCGTACTTTTTGCGTGTATTTACACTGCAACTTACTGAAAAATCCCATTGAAAACAATAGAACCAACTCCATTATTTGACAAGCAGTGTTTGTACTAAAATCAAACCAGCTGTAAGTCCTCTCTCACCTGTGAGTAGTCCTACGTAGATATCCAGGCATGTGCAACACTAATTCAGATTCACCAATCCAGAGCCACCAATGAGACACTGCACTAAAATTAATAGGTTGCTGGTCATGGGAGCATCCGGTTAAAGGAACACTCACATCATTATAACTTAGAACAACTTAAGCTTTAGCACCATCTCAGCTTCAGGGGTTAAACAGTATTGCAAAGGTTTAACCGTGATGTTGGGGCACTGGTTCCTGACCAGACACCGCAGTGTCCTGTCTTCCTTCATTTGTGCCTCCATGACATCAGGAAGGTTTAGCTGAGTGATCAGTCATAGGCTGAGAGCATTTCTTTCAAAGACACTCTCTGCCTATTACAAGCTGCCCAGCTAAATCTTCCTTTCACTGGGGAGGCAGAGAGGAAGGAAGCCTGGGGCAGTGGTGCTGGGCATCACAGTCCTAACTTTACGGGTTAAACCATTGCAAACAGTTTAACCCATGAAGGTTAATAGGTTTACCATGGGGGTATTCCTTTTACCAAGACAGAGTTACACCTGTTTCTCTATTTCCACCTGATTCACTGCAGGTCATTAGATTTAAAAACTAAATGCAAATGTAATGGGAATCCCAGGATCCTGGTAACCATGATCACCACAGTTCAGCTTATTCCGTAATGGCTATGGAGAAGTTTTAATTTTTTTCAAGATTAATAAGGACATCTATTTTTCTCTTACTCAGATGTATAAATGTGGTAGATGTGGACTTACGTCTTTTATCATTCTGTTTTAGGGGACAAGCTAGAGATAGAACAAATCTGGTTACTAAACTGTATGTGACTGGGCATCTCTGGTCATTATGGTCTCCAAGCCAACACATTATTTGTAGCAAGGAACTATTGCATTTCACAACATCTGTTCTAAGGAGAAAGGTTCAAGGACACTGCCAATGATTGGTGTATGAACCACTCACACCCTCCCACAAAGAGAAGGAATCCCCCTAGCCATGGGATAAATTGGGAGCCCAAGTCATTCTCAATAACTAAGGGTATTGGAGAGTGGAAGATGAGATAGACTCTTGGCTGTCTTATGATTGACAGGGGACCCACAACAAAGCTCTTTGTGTTTATTTAGTTAATGGGTTCCTTGTTATATGTTCCATTTGATGTGAAACAAGTTACAAGTGGATTATATTATGAGCTGTCAAAGCAATCTGCTATCCCTCAATCCACTTTATATTACCATCCTTAAAGGACCTCTATAGGCTCCCAGACCACTTCAGCTTAATGAGGTAGTCTGGGTGCCAGGTCCAGCTAGGATTAAGCCTTTTTTCTATAAACATAGCAGTTTCAGAGAAACTACTATGTTTATAAATGGGTTAATCCAGCCTCTAGTGGCTGTCTCATTGACAGCCGCTAGAGGGCTTCCGCGCTTCTCACTGTGAAAATCACAGTGAGAAGATGCCAGCGTCCATAGGAAAGCATTGATAATGCTTTCCTATGGACTGGTTGAATGCGCGCGCGGCTCTTGCGGTGCATGCGCATTCAGCCAAAGAGGAGGAGAAGAGGGAGGAGAAGAGGAGGAGAGCTCCCCGCCCAGCGCTGGAGAAAGAGGTAAGTTTAACCCCTTCCTCCCCCCAGAGCCTGGCAGGAGGGGGACCCTGAGGGTGGGGGCACCCTCAGGGCACTATAGTGCCAGGAAAACGAGTATGTTTACCTGGAACTATAGTGGTCCTTTAATTTATCTTATCATCCTTCAGTGCATACATCTAATACATGGTTTCTATCAGATAGATTTTGTCATGACCCTATTACTATGTTATTGGTTACTCACATAAGATAAAATCCTACACTTCTGGTATTTCCATAAACAAGGGAGATCACAGTTTGGGATGCTTTTATACATTATTATTATTATTATTATTATTATTACTATACATGCAATCCTACCTACCATTTCATAAACCCATAGTGTGTTACTCCTGTTACAAACATATAGCAATATGTATTACTAAAAATACAATTCCCCTATAACTCGGGTTCTCCATAAAGGGGAATATCATAAAAAAAAATCAAGTACAAATTTTTAAGTACAATTACAAATTGTATTGGAGAAATCGGTTTCTTTAGGCACAAATGCTCTCCCACTCAACCATTACATCATGGTAAGTATGTAAAGTCTTAGTGACAGACAGTTCTAGACATAGAAAACTGGTATAATGAAAGTTATTATACGCTTGGCAGAATTTCTGCTACAATTCATCGCTCAAATTTTATGTACTATAAAATCAATAAGGACTCAATAATCTTGTTAAGGCCAGAGTAGCTGAATGCAAAACATAACTAACTTAGAAAATGATTTAATTTCAACTATTTTGACCTTAAATTTCATATGCAGTGTGAATTCTTACATTAGTGAATTTTATGTATATAGTTATATATTTGATTACATATTTATTAAATATATAATAGATATAGCGCTTCACCCTTACACTGGTTTTACTTCATTGTTGAAAGATAAGATTAGGGTGTCACAGCAGCTGAATATTAGTGGGACTCTTTATATATTGTATTAAATTTTGATCTACAAATCAGCGCTGGTACTTTACCTGTTTTCTAAATATATGAATATAGTTATTTTATTTTTTTTACTCTTCCTACTTTTTTTTCCACTCTGTTAGTTACTTCTGATCTAAACTATGAATAAAATCAGAAATTTCTGGCTTTTTTCTAACCATTAATTATATATTTTTCCATTAATCAAATTAACCGGCTCGTCCATTGCTTGCGTCTTTTGGTTCGTGATTCCTCCATATTGCGATTCGTAGTTGCAGAATTCGGACAATCAATGACCACCCAAAATTCGGACAGATCTCGAATAATTTGAAGCAGAATGCACAAGTCTAATGAATAACAAGTGCAGTGAAATGTAAGCGGTCAAATCATAAGCAGACGCTAGCTTAGAGAGTGTCTTGCAAACAGCAGACAGCACACGCAGCTGGACTTGTAATCTTGAAAATGTTGCCAAAAAAACTCAGACAACTAAGCCCTAGTGGTACAATGATGTATTCATATATTCTACAATTGCAATTATGGTGAATAAGTACATCATTTTAGAACTATTGTCTGCCTGGCGACATTACTGTCAGTCATGAATAGTTTCACATTTAAAAGAAAATTAAGCGCTGTTCAGTAAGGGTGGCTGCAATGCTGTAAAAATGACTAAGCCTTCCTGAAACAGCCAATATTTAAATACACTACTGTCTGAAGTTATGATATTCCAGTAAATACAGAAGAACAAGTGTCTGATTAACAAGTTCTTTTCAAAAGATTGAGCTATATGCTTATCCAAAGCTATAGCGTTGATGCACTTTATAGGCATCAACAGATGTTAGTGCCGTATTCACATAAGCCTCGAAAGGATGAGGCAGTAGACGCACAGCTGTTGAATGCAAAATCTTGCTTAAAATGTTAGTCAATTAGTGTATATTTTTGTCAGATCTATCATATAACACGTATAATACATGAAGATATAAGCAAATGTTTGTTTATTTATTAAAGGAACACTTCGGATTGAACCCCAATTTTAAGCATATTATAAAGACAATGCATTATACACAATGTAAAAATACATTGACATAATGTGCTGTTTATCTCTGTTACTCTTAAAGGGACACTATAGTCCCCAAAACAACTTTAGCGTAACAAAGCAGTTTTTGTGTATAGATCATGCCTCTGAAGTCTAATTTCTCAGTTCTGTGCGATTTAGGAGTTAAATCACTTTTGTTTCTGTTTATCAAGCCCTAGCCACACCTCCCCTGGCTGTGACTGACACAGCATGCATTAAATAAAAATGGTTTCAATTTCAATCAGATGTAGCTTACTTTAAAAGTTTTTATCTCCTTCTCTGTAAATTGAACTTTAGTTGTAGATTATAGTAAGCTATTAACAGAGCAGGAGATAAGATATGCAAAATGTAAAAGTATTTGCAATAAAGGAAGTATAAACATTAGATTGCTCTTTACAGAAAGTGGTTAGGAGGCTTTGTAAGTCAACTCGCTGGGAGATGTGACTAGGGCCGCATACTTTTTTATTTTTACTTCTAAATGGCAGATGATTGAGCAGTGAGGCTGCAGGAGCATGTTCTATACACCAACACTGCTTTATTAAGCTAAAGTTGTTTTGGTGACTATAGTGTCCCTTTAATATCGCACAGTAGCTGAAAATACCAGTTACTGCCTTTGTTTACCATAGGGGAGCTGTGCATATCCATAAAACTACTCTGCTAAAGTTTTTTTTAATTAATTAATTAATTTATTTTATTTCAGACATGTACTTGCCTTGTATTATTTTTGCTGGGGCTTCTATAATTCAGGCCTTGGTACTCGTCATCATAAATATCTCCTGGTTAACTTATTAAATGTTTCCATGTTTCTTATTAAACTCCCCATATCCCACCCATATCCACTCCTCCCCTCCCTCCCCCCCCCCCACCCTATTTATTAAATCCTGTTGTGAGTTCCTATCTATCAATCTTCGTTCCCTGCTTACTTTTGGAGAGAGAGCACATCTTGCATCCATTATATTACAATTATTTTTTTTTTATTCTGTTTATCTGCACGTTTTGGGGAGTTCTATATGTTTATCCCATCTCCTCCTCTCCTCTTCCCTGTCACCTCCCCTCTCTGGAACTGAATATCAGATATGCCTAAATTGATTATTACTAACTAAGGTCAGGAAAGAGGAGAAATACGATATTACTTCCAGCTCCAGTTTGTAGTTATTTAACCCAAACAATAAATAAATAAATAAATACTCAGGGGAGAAGAGGGGTCACTTTTTAACTCTATGGAATTTTATTTATTTGGTCGACGTTTCCATTAATAAAGTTAATAGCAACTGACTGGCGGAATATACTAACTAGTTAAGTATCCTCATTCCTGATTTTATATAGGAATCTTGCAAATTGCAAATATGCTAAATCGTACAGGTTTAGTGATGTACCGAACTGTCCGCCGGCGAACAGTTCCCGGCGAAATTACGTGTTCGCGTTCGCCGCGGCGGGCGGACACATGCGCAGTTCGATCCGCCCCCTATTCATCATCATTGGGCAAACTTTGACCCTGTGCCTCTCGGTCAGCAGACACATTACAGCCAATCAGCATCACTCCCTCCCTTCCACACCCTCCAACCTCCCTCCCAGCATCCATTTTCATTCGGAAGATGCATGCTTAGCGAGAGGAGGTAAAGTTTAGCTGCTGCTGATTACATAGGGAAATTGATAGCTAGGCTAGGGTATTCAGTGTCCTCTACAATCCTGAAGGACTCATCTGATCTCTGCTGTAAGGACAGCACCCCAAAAAGCCCTTTTTAGGGCTATAACATCAGGCTGCTTTTTTTTTTTTTTCCTGTGTAATGTAATTGCAGGTGCCTGCCTGCCAGCTTCTTTGTGAGGTTCACATTGGATACTGTGCCTATTTGCCCAGTGCCACCACTCATATCTGTTTTAACAATAGGTTAAGCTTTACATTTAAAATAAATATTTTTTTTCACTGTAATAGAAGAGCAGTTGCCTGCCTGCCAGCTTCTGTGTGAGGTTCACATTGGATACTGTGCCTATTTGCCCAGTGCCACCACTCATATCAGTTTTAACAATAGGTTAAGCTTTACATTTAAAATAAATATTTTTTTTCACTGTAATAGAAGAGCAGTTAGTTGTCTGCAAGCGTCTGTGTTTCAGGCCTACTTAAGCGTGTGCTCTGCAGACCTGTGCCAGCGTGCTTTGACAGTTGCCAATCATATCTGGTGTCTCTATAGCGTGCTTTTACAACCAAAATTTTGTTTCCACTGTAATAGAAGAGCAGTTGCCTGCCTGCCAGCTTCTGTGTGAGGTTCACATTGGATACTGTGCCTATTTGCCCAGTGCCACCACTCATATCTGTTTTAACAATAGGTTAAGCTTTACATTTAAAATAAATATTTTTTTTCACTGTAATAGAAGAGCAGTTGCCTGCCTGCCAGCTTCTGTGTGAGGTTCACATTGGATACTGTGCCTATTTGCCCAGTGCCACCACTCATATCTGTTTTAACAATAGGTTAAGCTTTACATTTATAATATTTTTTTTTTTCACTGTAATAGAAAAGCAGTTGCCTGCCTGCCAGCTTCTGTGTGAGGTTCACATTGGATACTGTGCCTATTTGCCCAGTGCCACCACTCATATCTGTTTTAACAATAGGTTAAGCTTTACATTTAAAATAAATATTTTTTTTTCACTGTAATAGAAGAGCAGTTAGTTGTCTGCAAGCGTCTGTGTTTCAGGCCTACTTCAGCGTGTGCTCTGCAGACCTGTGCCAGCGTGCTTTGACAGTTGCCAATCATATCTGGTGTCTCTATAGCGTGCTTTTACAACCAAAATTTTGTTTCCACTGTAATAGAAGAGCAGTTGCCTGCCTGCCAGCTTCTGTGTGAGGTTCACATTGGATACTGTGCCTATTTGCCCAGTGCCACCACTCATATCTGTTTTAACAATAGGTTAAGCTTTACATTTAAAATAAATATTTTTTTTTCACTGTAATAGAAGAGCAGTTAGTTGTCTGCAAGCGTCTGTGTTTCAGGCCTACTTCAGCGTGTGCTCTGCAGACCTGTGCCAGCGTGCTTTGACAGTTGCCAATCATATCTGGTGTCTCTTTAGCGTGCTTTTACAACCAAAATTTTGTTTCCACTGTAATAGAAGAGCAGTTGCCTGCCTGCCAGCTTCTGTGTGAGGTTCACATTGGATACTGTGCCTATTTGCCCAGTGCCACCACTCATATCTGTTTTAACAATTGGTTAAGCTTTCGATTTAAAAGAAATAATTTTTTTTCACTGTAATAGAAGAGCAGTTAGTTGTCTGCAAGCGTCTGTGTTTCAGGCCTACTTCAGCGTGTGCTCTGCAGACCTGTGCCAGTGTGCTTTGACAGTTGCCAATCATATCTGGTGTCTCTATAGCGTGCTTTTACAACCAAAATTTTGTTTCCACTGTAATAGAAGAGCAGTTGCCTGCCTGCCAGCTTCTGTGTGAGGTTCACATTGGATACTGTGCCTATTTGCCCAGTGCCACCACTCATATCTGTTTTAACAATTGGTTAAGCTTTAGATTTAAAAGAAATAATTTTTTTTCACTGTAATAGAAGATCAGTTAGTTGTCTGCAAGCATCTTGGTGTCAGGCCTACTTCAGCGTGTGCTCTGCAGACCTGTGCCAGCGTGCTTTGACAGTTGCCACTCATATCTTGTGTCTCTATAGCGTGCTTTTACAACCAAAATTTGTTTTTCACTGTTATAGATTGAATAGCAGTTACTTGTCTTCAAGCGGGTGTCTCAGGCCTACAGTGTGTGCTCTGCAGCACTGTTCCAGTGCACATTGCCAATCATATCTGGTGTCTCTATAGCGTGCTTTTAAAAACAAAATTTGTTTTTCACTGTTATAGATTGAATAGCAGTTACTTGTCTTCAAGCGGGTGTCTCAGGCCTACAGTGTGTGCTCTGCAGAACTGTTCCAGTGCACATTGCCAATCATATCTGGTCTCACAGTAGCTTGCACGCATAGTACCACAAATCCCCCAAAAAATGACAGGCAGAGGCAGGCCACCCCACAGGGGCCGTCGTGGTCGTGGTGCTGTGATTCCCTTTTGCCCTAGAATAATGCCCAGTTTTCAGAAGCCACATACCCTGAACTTGAAAAGTTCTGAGGACTTAGTTGACTGGCTAACACAGGACACCCAATCTTGTACAGCCTCCGCTCGGAACCTTGACGCACCATCCTCCTCCAGCTTAGCTTCAGGCACCTCTCAAGATAGCACTCACCCGCCTGCCGCCACCACCAAAACTAGCACCACAGCCGCTTTACTTGGTATGTCAGAGGAGTTATTCACACACCCGTTTGAAGAAATGAGTGATGCGCAACCATTATTGCTAGAGGATGTAGATAACAGGGATATGACTCAGGCAGGCAGCATTAAACACATGGAGGTACGGTGTGATGATGATGATGTTGTACCCGCTGCTGCTTCCTTTTCTGAGTTGTCAGATACAAACGAAGCGGTTGATGATGACGATGCGTCCATGGATGTCACGTGGGTGCCCGCTAGAAGAGAAGAAGAACAGGGCGAAAGTTCAGATGGGGAGACAGAGAGGAGGAGACCAGTTGGAAGCAGGGGGGGGGGTCGTCGCAAGGAGCTAGTGGCACAGTCAGACAGCATGCATCGGCACCCGGGGTCAGCCCGACAGCACGCCAATCAACGCATGCTGTGTCCACCACCAGAATGCCGTCATTGCAGAGCTCAGCAGTGTGGCATTTTTTTTGTGTCTCTGCCTCTGACAACAGCGATGCCATTTGCAACCTGTGCCAAAGGAAACTGAGTCGTGGGAGGTCCAACACCCACCTAGGTACAACTGCTTTGCGTAGGCACATGATCTCACATCACAAACGCCTATGGGATCAACACATGAGTACAAGCAGCACGCCTACTCTAAGCCGCCATCCTCCTCCTGGTCCAGCATCTTCAGCCACGTCAACCACTGCTGTCCTTCTTGCCCCCTCTCAACCATCCGCCACTCCGTCTCCCGCCTTAGGCAGTTCCCGCTCATCTGCCCACAGTCATGTGTTTCTGTCAAGGACATGTTTGAGCGTAAGAAGCCAATGTCACCAAGTCACCCCCTTGCCCAGCGTCTGACAGCTGGCTTGTCCAAACTATTAGCCCGCCAGCTTTTACCATACAATCTGGTTGAGTCTGAGGCGTTCAAAAAATGTGTAGCTATTGGGACACCGCAGTGGAAGGTACCCGTCCGGAATTTCTTTTCACAAAAGGCAATCCCCAACTTGTACTCGATTGTGCAAAAGGAAGTCATGGCATGTCTGGCACACAGTGTTGGGGCAAGGGTCCATCTGACCACTGATACCTGGTCTGCAAAGCATGGTCAGGGCAGGTATATCACCTACACTGCGCATTGGGTAAACCTGCTGACGGCTGACAAGCAAGGAATGCGTGGCATTGCAGAGGAGTTGGTGACACCGCCACGAATTGCAGGCAGTCCTGCTGCCACCTCCTCTACTCCTCCTACTCCATCCTCTTCCATAACCTCCTCGGCTGAGTCCTCTTGTGCCGCTGCTTCTTGCTCCACATCAACGGCACCCCCCCAGCTCCCCAGGTACTATTCCACATCCCGGATACGGCAGTGTCACGCCGTCTTGGGTTTGACTTGCTTGAAAGCAGAGAGTCACACCGGACAAGCACTCCTGTCCGCCCTGAACGCACAGGTGGAAAAGTGGCTGACTCCGCAGCAACTGGATATCGGCAAAGTGGTGTGTGACAACGGAAAAAATTTGATAGCGGCATTGAAGTTGGGCAAGTTGACACATGTGCCGTGCATGGCACATGTGTGTAATCTGATCATACAACGCTTTGTGCATAAGTACACAGGCTTACAGGACGTCCTGAAGCAGGCCAGGAAGGTGTGTGGCCATTTCAGGCGTTCCTACACGGCCATGGCTCACTTTGCCGATATCCAGCGGCGAAACAACATGCCAGTGAGGCGCTTGATTTGCGACAGCCCTACACGTTGGAATTCAACACTCCTAATGTTCGACCGCCTGCTCCAACAAGAAAAAGCTGTTAATGATAATGAATATTTGTATGACCGGGGTGCTAGGACAGCCTCTGGGGAGCTGGGAATTTTTTTGCCACGTTACTGGACGCTCATGCGCAATGCCTGTAGGCTCATGCGTCCTTTTGAGGAGGTGACAAACCTAGTCAGTCGCAGTTGTGTGTGTGCGTGTGTATGGCTGTCTGCCTGTGTGTGTGTGTGTGACAGGGTGAAGATTTCTTGCACATGGGTGTGAAAGGTGAAGATTTCTTGCACAGGGCGCCCAAAGGCCTAAGGCTGGCCCTGCGCATGGGTCAGTGGCTCTGCACCAGACTTCCCTCCAATTGATCAAAGTTAAAGGATTTCAAGTGGACTGATTACAATTACAGGGCCTCTAAAGAGTCCTGTATTGTTATTTGTCGTCACTACCTTCCCGTGTCGGGAAGATTTCTTGCACAGGGCGCCCAAAGGCCTAAGGCTGGCCCTGCGCATGGGTCAGTGGCTCTGCACCAGACTTCCCTCCAATTGATCAAAGTTAAAGGATTTCAAGTGGACTGATTACAATTACAGGGCCTCTAAAGAGTCCTGTATTGTTATTTGTCGTCACTACCTTCCCGCGTTAGGAGTGGGTCATTTGCGCCCCTGCTGCCTTCCTTGCATGTGGTAGCTGTTTGTCAGGGATTTGTCAATCCATATCTGCCAAGTGACCCTATGACAGGGTGAAGATTTCTTGCACATGGGTGTGACAGGGTGAAGATTTCTTGCACAGGGCGCCCAAAGGCCTAAGGCTGGCCCTGCGCATGGGTCAGTGGCTCTGCACCAGACTTCCCTCCAATTGATCAAAGTTAAAGGATTTCAAGTGGACTGATTACAATTACAGGGCCTCTAAAGAGTCCTGTATTGTTATTTGTCGTCACTACCTTCCCGCGTCGGGAGTGGGTCATTTGCGCCCCTGCTGCCTTCCTTGCATGTGGTAGCTGTTTGTCAGGGATTTGTCAATCCATATCTGCCAAGTGACCCTATGTAGGGGGAACAGTCTCTATTCTGCTCTGTGTCAGTGTGTATCAGGAATCATTAGGATAGGTGTCAATCCATATCTGCCAAGTGACCCTATGTAGGGGGAACAGTCTCTATTCTGCTCTGTGTCAGTGTGTATCAGGGATCATTAGGATAGGTGTCAATCCATATCTGCCAAGTGACCCTATGTAGGAGGAACAGTCCCTATTCTGCTCTGTGTCACTGTGTATCAGGGATCATTAGGATAGGTGTCAATCCATATCTGCCAAGTGACCCTATGTAGGAGGAACAGTCCCTATTCTGCTCTGTGTCACTGTGTATCAGGGATCATTAGGATAGGTGTCAATCCATATCTGCCAAGTGACCCTATGTAGGGGGAACAGTCTCTATTCTGCTCTGTGTCAGTGTGTATCAGGGATCATTGGATAGGTGTCAATCCATATCTGCCAAGTGACCCTATGTAGGAGGAACAGTCCCTATTCTGCTCTGTGTCACTGTGTATCAGGGATCATTAGGATAGGTGTCAATCCATATCTGCCAAGTGACCCTATGTAGGAGGAACAGTCCCTATTCTGCTCTGTGTCACTGTGTATCAGGGATCATTAGGATAGGTGTCAATCCATATCTGCCAAGTGACCCTATGTAGGGGGAACAGTCTCTATTCTGCTCTGTGTCAGTGTGTATCAGGGATCATTAGGATAGGTGTCAATCCATATCTGCCAAGTGACCCTATGTAGGAGGAACAGTCCCTATTCTGCTCTGTGTCACTGTGTATCAGGGATCATTAGGATAGGTGTCAATCCATATCTGCCAAGTGACCCTATGTAGGAGGAACAGTCCCTATTCTGCTCTGTGTCACTGTGTATCAGGGATCATTAGGATAGGTGTCAATCCATATCTGCCAAGTGACCCTATGTAGGGGGAACAGTCCCTATTCTGCTCTGTGTCAGTGTGTATCAGGGGTTTTGAGGACAGGTGTAACGGAGCTCCGGGTACCCCGACCGAGTACCCTCCGTTGATGGATGCTCCTAGCGCTCTCAGAGGACTCCAAGCACTGCAGACGACACCACAACCACCGCAGGCTCCACAACCGCCGTAGCTTAACTGGAGCCGCGCCGTCTTCCTTCCACCCTGGATCGGCTTCTGTCCTCCAGGACCGTGTGGGGAAGACCTCTCCTCCAGGAGAGCGTATCCGGAACAAGCTCTTACAAGAGCTAAGTGATTAAGAGCTCAGGGGAATATGCAGCGCATAGCAATCCCCAGTGTGATATAGCAGTTCCCTCCAATAACGAGACACGGCTACGTATTGAGGGTCAGAAGAGGTCTGAGGACTGGAACACCCAGCCTGCTTTTTATTAGGATAAGGTACACACAGGACACTCCCAGGGGGAGGATGAAATTAACCAATAACAGCATAGTACAGCCCACAGGTTCCCTCCCCTCAGATAAACAGTTAAACCAATTATTACATACAATAAAAATACAGTTTTTACACACACACTGTAACTTTAAAACCATACATTCAATTTCAATAAAAGTTGCATATTCAGACTCAGCATACATCAAACATAAACACTTCCAAAAATCAGCCAAATCCCTCCAGTGGATCAAAAGTTAGCTGGAAGTCCTTTATGACCGACCGCAAGCACAATTTCCTGCCCAAAACAGTTCCATAGATTTGGGCTGTGCGGCCGGTCAATTTCATGCGGAAAAACGACTAAGTCCCATTTCGAACGGGACTTAGTCTCTGGAGCTGCAAGTTCCGTATGGGAGAAGGTAAGGGTCAGCGGTGTTCGGCAGAATGTGTAGCCGATTTTGGTTCCACAGAATCGTTAGCATACACCGCTGACCGCATTCGAGGAAACCAAGATGGCCGCCGCCACGTGCAATTAACCTGCAGTAACCTCACAGCCTGGGAGGTAAATTGCCTGCACACTTTAGCTTCTGGGTGGTCCGCCTGTGTGGTACTTGGTTCAGTAAGCCCTATTTACTGAACCAAGTGGGGGAAAGCCAGGAACAAGTTATTTTACCGGTCTGGGGACATAGTCTTAAAGGGGCATTGTTCAGCAAAGTCACAATATGTCCCCAGACGGTTCTTAAAGGGCCATACACACCCAATAAATGTTAATAAGTTTTCAGGGGCACAATCTTCCAGGGGCCATAGTCATGAGGCAGGAGGCTGGCAAACATGCTTCTCCACAATCCAGGGAAGCAGGGCAATTTCTCATTTAAAGGGCCAGTTACAAATAGCGATTTGTAACAACAGGTGTCAATCCATATCTGCCAAGTGACCCTATGTAGGGGGAACAGTCTCTATTCTGCTCTGTGTCAGTGTGTATCAGGGGTTTTGAGGACAGGTGTCAATCCATATCTGCCAAGTGACCCTATGTAGGGGGAACAGTCCCTATTCTGCTCTGTGTCAGTGTGTATCAGGGGTTTTGAGGATAGGTGTCAATCCATATCTGCCAAGTGACCCTATGTAGGGGGAACAGTCTCTATTCTGCTCTGTGTCAGTGTGTATCAGGAATCATTAGGATAGGTGTCAATCCATATCTGCCAAGTGACCCTATGTAGGGGGAACAGTCTCTATTCTGCTCTGTGTCAGTGTGTATCAGAGATCATTAGGATAGGTGTCAATCCATATCTGCCAAGTGACCCTATGTAGGAGGAACAGTCCCTATTCTGCTCTGTGTCACTGTGTATCAGGGATCATTAGGATAGGTGTCAATCCATATCTGCCAAGTGACCCTATGTAGGAGGAACAGTCCCTATTCTGCTCTGTGTCACTGTGTATCAGGGATCATTAGGATAGGTGTCAATCCATATCTGCCAAGTGACCCTATGTAGGGGGAACAGTCTCTATTCTGCTCTGTGTCAGTGTGTATCAGGGATCATTGGATAGGTGTCAATCCATATCTGCCAAGTGACCCTATGTAGGAGGAACAGTCCCTATTCTGCTCTGTGTCACTGTGTATCAGGGATCATTAGGATAGGTGTCAATCCATATCTGCCAAGTGACCCTATGTAGGAGGAACAGTCCCTATTCTGCTCTGTGTCACTGTGTATCAGGGATCATTAGGATAGGTGTCAATCCATATCTGCCAAGTGACCCTATGTAGGGGGAACAGTCTCTATTCTGCTCTGTGTCAGTGTGTATCAGGGATCATTAGGATAGGTGTCAATCCATATCTGCCAAGTGACCCTATGTAGGAGGAACAGTCCCTATTCTGCTCTGTGTCACTGTGTATCAGGGATCATTAGGATAGGTGTCAATCCATATCTGCCAAGTGACCCTATGTAGGAGGAACAGTCCCTATTCTGCTCTGTGTCACTGTGTATCAGGGATCATTAGGATAGGTGTCAATCCATATCTGCCAAGTGACCCTATGTAGGGGGAACAGTCCCTATTCTGCTCTGTGTCAGTGTGTATCAGGGGTTTTGAGGACAGGTGTCAATCCATATCTGCCAACTGACCCTATGTAGGGGGAACAGTCTCTATTCTGCTCTGTGTCAGTGTGTATCAGGGGTTTTGAGGACAGGTGTCAATCCATATCTGCCAAGTGACCCTATGTAGGGGGAACAGTCCCTATTCTGCTCTGTGTCAGTGTGTATCAGGGGTTTTGAGGACAGGTGTCAATCCATATCTGCCAAGTGACCCTATGTAGGGGGAACAGTCTCTATTCTGCTCTGTGTCAGTGTGTATCAGGGCTGGGCTTTGAGGACAGGTGTCAATGTTATGTGATTTCTGCCCTTTATGGATTAAAAGCAGACTCTGCATCAACTGTGCAATTTTCCATGGGAGTTTTGCCATGGATCCCCCTCTGGCAAGCCACAGTCCAGGTGTTAGTCCCCTTGAAACAACTTTTCCATCACTATTGTGGCCAGAAAGAGTCCCTGTTGTTTTTAAAATTCGCCTGCCCATTGAAGTCAATGGCGGTTCGCGCGGTTCGCCGGTTCGCGAACATTTGCGGAACTGCGCGTTCGCCGTTCGCGAACCGAAAATTCCGGGTTCGCGACAACACTATACAGGTTCTCTTTTAGAGAAAGCCATAAAACCCACACGATGCACACATAAGCACACATATGCATTCACTGACACAGATACACACAAACCGAAACACAACACCCTGACACATAGACACACTGACACAAACACACCCCTTAAGAACCACATGGCAACATTTTTCCATATCACAACCTCATCCCTAAAAATCTTATTCCAACATTAGAATCCTGTTTATTAAGCATAGATAGCACAATATAGACCTGCTTTTATTAAAGGAGTAAGACTTACCATTTTAGGATAGGTATCTTAAAGACCAGATTGTTATCATAGATCATGAGTGACCTTACAGGCTTAAATACATCTTTGGAAAGGGGCATTAAAAGCTAGTTTCATTTAAAATGAGTTTTACTGCAATTATAAAACAGCCCACCGGTGGTTAATCCTACATGAATAATCTGCTACTGAAGTTCCAAAGTTTTAACAGCTCAAATAACACCCGTGTACTAAAGAGATATCTTAATGGATTTATATGATTAAAAACACAGGTCTTGCTCTAACTACCATTATCTAACATTTGGAATTGTTTGACTTGTAGACAGTTCATCATCTTTAGTCATTTAAATCAATTACTTATCCTATCGTAATCTGCTTTATGTTTTAAACACATCATAATGTCAACTTTTTCAGGTTAAAATATGATATTAATTAAGAAATGGATAAAAGTACTTTAAGGTTTGGTTTATGTTTATTGGCTTAACGCACGCCTTTGATATTGTCACACATTCCCTACGTCTGCCAAAGTCTCAAAGTAATAAGAACTAAAAGTTTAATGTCATTTACAAAATCGACTTGGATAATACTCGATGTTTGAAAACCAAATGGCGTGGGATCAAAAAAGGTCAAAAGAGTTTTATTTTGACATTTACAAATGCTCAATTTAAGTATTTCAAGATATCTCAAAGGGAGATTTACACAGACGTATCTTTAAAGTAAAACATTTCGGATGTTAAAAGTCCAGACTAAATACCTGTATTGTCCAGGCAGTCAACTTTAGTTCAACTTTTTAGGATGGGCAAGAGGATCACTGATACCTGCTGGTGCCACTGTAGGCACAAGGGAAGCTATTGGCATATATGGTGGACCTATTCCAGAGTAACTCCCTTTCTGGGAGAAAGTACAAGTTCTTCTCTCCAGGTTATTTCATAGACCAATCAAATTAGACCCTGGAGTCTTCCCCCTATCAACACCACTTGATGGGCTCACTAATCACCAAATTAAGCTGCTAAATAAGCATGCTCACAAGATGGCGGTAGAATTTTATAGGATCGGGCGGTGAGTTAATATTTGGTGCCCCTGGTACTTACTCTATCTTTCTTTTTATTTATTTTTAACTGTTCAGACTCACAACCCTCACTCTTTGTAAAACTGTTTATACCTGTTTACATCTGTATACCTGTATCTCTCATGTGCAGTGTGAAATAAATAATTTAAAAATACCTACACTATTCATAGAAACATAGAATGTGACGGCAGATAAGAACCATTCGGCCCATCTAGTCTGCCCAATTTTCTAAATACTTTCATTAGTCCCTGGCCTTATCTTATAGTTAGGATAGCCTTATGCCTATACCATGCATGCTTAAACTCATTTACTGTGTTAACCTCTATCACTTCAGCTGGAAGGCTATTCCATGCATCCACTACCCTCTCAGTAAAGTAATACTTCCTGATATTATTTTTAAACCTTTGCCCCTCTAATTTTAGACTATGTCCTCTTGTTGTAGTAGATTTTCTTCTTTTAAATATAGTCTCCTTCTTTACTGTGTCGATTCCCTTTATGTATTTAAATGTTTCTATCATATCCCCCTGTCTCGTCTTTCCTCCAAGCTATACATGTTAAGATCCTTTAACCTTTCCTGGTAAGTTTCATCCTGCAATCCGTGAACCAGTTTAGTAGCCCTTCTCTGAACTCTCTCTAAAGCAGTGGTAGTCAACCTTTTTCTACCTACCGCCCACTAATGCATCTTTTTGGTTGAAAAAATGTCCTTACCGCCCACCAGTTTTCGCACAAATGCGGAATATTTTTTAGAAACAATAAAGTAAATTGAAATTACCTTTACTAGTGATTAATGAGATCCTTGAGGTTGATGCTGCGAGACTAAATATTTGATATCTGGTTCGATTTTCGTAAGGAACAAACGAAGGTCTCTTTCAGTGATATTCAGACGACTTCTCTGTTTGCGCATAATATGATTTCTCATTTGTGCGTCAGCTCATCTCCTCTCCCTCCTCAATTCCCCTCCCCACCTTTTTTTCCCTTTTTTCTGTTTTTTAACCTTCCTTGTAGCATTGCCCAGTAGGAAGGCTGAGCTAGGTAGCCCACTTACTATAGTCCACTATAACAGACAGGCACACATACAGACACACACACACACGACACACATACAGACACACACACACACATACAAAGACACACACACACATACAAAGACACACAGACACAAGACACACAGACAGACACATACGACACATACATACACACACACACACAGACACACACACAGACACACATACAGACACACATACACAAGACACATATATACACACACACACACACACCACATACATACATACATACACACACACGACACATACAGACACACATACAGACACACACAAAGACACATACAGGAACACAGACAGACAAGACACATACATACAGACACACACACACAAGACACACATACCAACAGACAGTCACAATACATACAGACACACACAAACATGCACACACACATGCAGACACACAATACACACATATATACAGACACACACACACACAAGACATACATACACACATACAAAGACACACAGACACATACACACACACACAGACACATACGACACATACATACACACACACACAAGACACACACACAGACACGCATACAGACACACATACAGACACACATACATACACACACAAGACACACATACATACACAAGACACATACACACACGACACATACATACATACATACATACACACATGACACATACAGACACACACAAAGACACATACAGACACACACAAAGACACATACAGGAACACAGACAGACAAGACACATACATACAGACACACACACAAGACACACATACCAACAGACAGTCACACATACATACAGACACACACAGACATGCGCGCACACACATGCAGACGCACAAGACACCCATATATACACACACATTATATTTAAGTCACCCTCCTGTTTCCTACCTTTTAGATTCAGGAGGGTGACTTTCCCTGGGGTCCAGTGGTGGCTCAGGTGGATGGGAGTCAGAGTTCCCACTCTGACTCCCTGGTCTTCCTCCCGCGCGGCTCTCAGTGTTAGCTGGGAGGAATGACGTGCAGTCACTTCCTTCCAGCTCTGTGATGTCATCACAGGGGGCCCGGTTGCGCTGTTAAAGCGCCCAGCGCTGACCGTGCCCCCTCAAAATCCACATCCATCGGGTGGCCCTGACAGCATGGGCCACCCGATGGACCCCTCCATATTCGGCCCCGGCGGTTTGCCGCGCGGGCCGGGGCCGCAAATGGTCACGGCGGTACCCAGTTGCAGGGGTACCGCCGGCTCGCACCCGCCCGCCCGGTCGTCAAAACCTGGAAATCCCTACCGCCCACCTGGAATCCTAAAACGCCCACTAGTGGGCGGTAGGGACCAGGTTGACGACCCATGCTCTAAAGTATCAATATCCTTCTGAAGATGTAGAAATGTAGTGAGTTACTCAGTTATATATATAGGTTTTTGGGTGCCCTAGACCATTCAATGCTACGTGTCCCCTCCTCCATTTATTTTACTGCTTTCACACATACATGCAAACATATTCGGCCAATATTGTAATTCCATTGTCAATCCTACTTAATAGTTCTTTTAGTGAATAAATACCATATGCTCTATATTTAGCAGGGGTTGTAATCAAAATAAACTACAATGTATCCGTATTATTTTTATGATGCGATCAGAATTATGGATTCAGAAAACATGAAGACTTTCTCTTCTGATGAGCGACAATCTGGGGAATAATTTCAAACCACATGTACCTGCACTATAAATATTTTGGTGAGTGGCAATTTTATTGAATCCTCAACTATAAACAGGGACACTATAGTCACCAAAACAACTACAGCTTAAAGTAGTTGTTCTGGTGAGTATAATCATTGCCTTCAGGCATTTTCATGCAAACACTGCCTGTTTACATTGCCCCTTATGTACGCCACCAAGTGGTCATGCCTTAAATGGTCACTGGAGGTGCTTCCTGGGGCAGTGCTGCACAGTAGGCAGCACTGCCGTTCAGCGTCTCCACGCTATGCCTTTTAGACGCTGAATTTTCCTTAAAGAGATGCATTGATTTAATGTATCTCTATGAGGATGTGCTGATTGGTTAAACGTTGTTTGGCCTCACCCTCATCCCGCCTCCTTGCCGATTTTAGCAAAATTTGGCAATTCTGATGATGTCACCAATGAGGCAGATCGGGGGCGGGGTCAGTGTTGGCGGACCTGCGCGGCGCTGGAAATAAGGTGAGTTTTCACCTTTTCTAAAGGGGATAAGGGAGGGGGGAGGGCAAGCCACCTAAATGGTGGATTAAATACTATAGGGTCAGGAATACATGTTTGTGTTCTTGAACCTATAGTGTTCCTTTAAGTGTAATGGTAACTTCTATATTAGACAAACCTATTGCTATCAGTTGGTATAAAATACAGTTTAATTTCTACTGTGTTGATTTCTACAAATAGAGTGAATTCTAAGAAGTCAATAGAATGTTCTTCTGTTTTAGCTATAAATGAAAAACTATACAGATATATAGACAGATAATCAGTCCATTACGTATGATCTAAGGGTTAACAATACATTTTGGAGACAATTGTATCATGTTGTATAAGACTTGTTTTTTACATTGATTTTTACATTCATTGGATATATATAATCCGTACACAGATTTCAAAGTGTGTAGTGCTACATATCATTGTAAAAGATTTCTATGAATTCTACAGTTCTATTTTTGCCTATGCTTGATACATCTTATTTTTTTTTTTTTTTTAAATGTTCCTGCATTTTATACAATATATATTTTATGGTCTGCCTTGCAATGCATAGTGGTATTATTGTTTTATTGCTATCTTTTGTTTCTTACTGTGTATCAGTGGCGTACATACCAGGGTCGCAGGGGTCACGGCTGCGACCGGGCCCGGCCGCCCCTGCGACCCGGTATGTAGCCACTGGGCCAGCCTCTTCTCCTGGGGGGCCCTAGAGCCGGCCACCTCCGGGCCCCCCCGAGGCTGGCCCTGCTGCCACCCGGCTGGCCGGTCCTGCGGGCGCGCGAGGGAGCACTCTCCCCTGAGTGCTTCCTCTTCAGCTCCCTCGCGCACCGCGTAGGGATGCCGGCGCCGGAAGATGACGTCATCTTCCGGCGCCGGTATCAGTACGCGGCGCGCGAGGGAGCTGAAGAGGAAGCACACAGGGGAGAGTGCTCCCTCGCGCGCCCGCCAGCCTGACTGCCCGCCGGGTGACCGGACCCCCAGGAGCCCAGCAGCACCACTGGACCCCAGGGAATCCCCTCAGCACTCCAAAAGGTAAGGAGGCTGGGGGGATTAAATAAAAAAAAACGTTAGTGTGTGTGTGAGTGTTAGTGTGTGTTAGTGTTAGTGTGAGTGTGTGTGTAAGTGTGAGTGTGAGTGTGTGTGTGTGTGTGAGTGTTAGTGTGAGTGTTTGTGTCTGCTAGTGAGTGTCAGTGAGTGTGTTACTGTGTGTGTCTGTTACTGTGTGTGTTTGTGTGTGTGTTAGAGTGTGTGTGTCTGCTAGTGTCAGTGAGTGAGTGTGTGTCTGCTAGTGAGTGTCAGTGATTGTGTTACTGTGTGTGTCTGTTACTGAGTGTGTTTGTGTGTGTGTGTTAGTGAGTCTGTTTGATGTCTGTTAGTGAGTGTGTGTTTGTCAGTGAGAGTGTATGTTTTGTAAGTGAGTGTGTATGTATGTCTGTCGCTGAGTGTGTCTCTGTCAGTAAATGTGTGTGTCTGTTAGCTAGTGTGTATGCGTCTGTTCGTGAGAGTGTGTGTGTGTCTTCAGCACTTACCTTTCTCCAGCGCCGGACTCCCTTGGCGCAGGGGAACCCTCCGCCTCTCAGCTCCGAATGCGCATGCGCGGCAAGAGCCGCGCACGCATTCAAACCGCCCATAGGAAAGCATTACTCAATGCTTTTCTATGGACGTTCAGTGTCTTAGAATCGCGGAAGCGCCTCTAGCGGCTGTCAGTGAGACAGCCACTAGAGGCTGGATTAACCCTCAGTGAAACATAGCAGTTTCTCTGAAACTGCTATGTTTTCAGCTGCAGGGTTAAAACCAGAGGGACCTGACACCCAGACCACTTCATTGAGCTGATGTGATCTGGGTGTCTGTAGTGGTCCTTTAAGTGTGTGCATCTGTATGCACTGGCGTACATACCGCGGTCGCAGGGTTCGCAGCCCTGCAACCCCTGCGACCAGGTGCCCGCCGCAATGTGTTGCGGCCCCGGTCCGCCAGAGTAAGCGCGGGGGGTTGGGGGGGGCCCACGGATCAATTTTCGCACCGGGGCCCCATGGGTCATGTGTACGCCACTGCTGTGTATATTACTTAAACTGATGCTCCGGTAGAGGACTTTACACTTACTGCTGCCCCCAGCAACTGTAAGTAATGCTACTAAAATGCATAAAATAACTTTAAAAGTTATAAAAAAAAAATCAAGATTAAAAGAGACATCCGAATGCAACCTATCGAGAGAGACAGTAGTGTCTAAAACTGGGTTGCTTAATTAATAAAAAAAAAAAAAAACACTAATAGTTACTCAGCTAAAAGCAGCTTCAGAACAGTTTCCATCAGCTTTCAAAACAATTGTTTTTACATTTTGTTAATGAATTAAGCTGTTAGTGGCTATACAGGTGTATAGAGGCTGCTGAAATCGATGGACCCATGTACATTTATTAGCACCCATCACATTTGTACAGGTTAGTGAGTGACAGTATATAGCTCCAGAAATTTCTGCTAATTGCTACAGCAATAATGGATGGCGGAGCGTTTCTAGTTCCAATATCTCTGGTTATGGTACTTGTAGCGATTGCTGGATGAGGGTTGCAATACTGTCGCATTCGTATTGCGCTTTACTTTATCGTGCCAAAGTCTTTTTGAATTCCTAACAAATTAGACTCACTTTGCTTTTCTAATCTGCCCACTATGGAATTTCTGACTCATTTTTCTATTTTGTTCTCTAGAGTAGATAAAAACCCCGAGCATCCTCGAATACCTTTCACACTTTCCCACTTACTATTTCCATTGTAAAGTTATCTGCTACTCTTTCGGTATAGTAATATTTTTCTTACACCCATCAACTTCCAATAACAGCTTCTTGTTCTATGTTTTTTTTTTTTTAAATGTATTGAAAATATTTTATTCTTTATTTAATGTTCTTAAAGGAACACTACTTTATATCTAAAGAGTATGTCCTCGTTTTATTTATTTTACAATAAGTGCAGATATTAATAGAAATTGACGTGTTTTTAACTTAACCTTGCTTCCTGGAAGTATGGCTCATTGGAGCTAAACTCAAGAGGCAGCAATTGCTCAGATCCCCTGCCTTTCAAAAACTTCTCATTGAGCTGTATTGGTAAGTCTGTGATTGGACAGCCACAGAAAGTCTGGGTGGGGCTAGAAGGGGAGGCATTACAAAGGCTGCAGACAAGAGATCTCCAGCTTTTGCAAACCATTTTTTGATACACCCCCCCAATTAAAAAATGTATAATTAAATGCATACATATTTTCACTGCTGGTATATGTATTACATAGTAATTAATTAAAATGCATTTATTTATTTTTTGTTTAGGCAGTGGAGTGTTAAGGTACTGAATTATTTTTTTTTTACAAGTCTTCTCTCATCTCACGTGCAAGTTGTACATATTAAAGTTCCTAAGCAATGAACCATCTTCTTCTCAGTGCAAAGTCAGAACCAATCATGGTATAGTGTCACTCGCAATACTTTTTTTTTTTTTTTTTTTTTATTCTTTATTTTTGTTGTGCACAAAAGTTGCAAATAGCCTTGGTGCGCCACGACAGCGACATCAGGGTACGTTAGAAAAACATTGCAATACAGGTTGTGGCATATGTTAGTCAGGCACATTTTTAAGTTATTGAGATCGTTATTACAGTAGTGTAGATTCTCGTTTATGTAACTATGAAGTTAAGTTATTAAGACATTACTGAGACAACGCTTTGAACAGTACTATGAATGTTGTAACAAAATGCTAGTTCATAGATCAAGCTAGTGCGGTGAGACTATTTAACAGCTGAGTATGTAGTAACATGCTAACCAAAGGTCATGCTAATTCATGATAATCAAACAATAGTAATAATAACATGCTTATAGGAGGTGGATATGTTAGTAGAGAGCTTTGGTACTAGAGATAGGGAAATGGTATGCTGGGCAATTTTTAAATACACAGAAGGGACTAGCTTAATACTGCATTCAGAGTCCCGCACGCGTGGATCACCCTACTCCCATTCTCTCCACTATAGTCACACTGCTTAACCAAAGTCCAGCTCCGTTGTCACCCCATGGTTTGCTTGCTTTGCTTCGGCAGTCGGCTCTGACGGTACCTCGTGGGATTTGTTGCCATGCTGTTGCTTGTGTAGCCTCGTTTCTTGTGTAGTGTCGGGCATTGCTGCGCTGGAGACCGGAATGTGGGACAGATGAGATTCTTGTTTGCTGTATTTGTTTCGTGTTACCGGGTGTGTTAATCTGTGAGTGGAAGGCTGCGTCCGATGTGCCTGCCGCCATTTTTCTCCTTTGGGCCCGCCGGTATCTGTAGCGTCTGACAGCCATTTTGGATGCTTGTGGTGTTCGCTTGTAATAGCTTCGTCGTGCTGCAGGCCGAACACATACGGCCACTATTCTCTCCGCTTGGCGGTAGGTCGCTCCTCTGCTCTGCAGGATTTCCCTAAAGCTTGCACATAGGTGGTCAAATATCACCAGGGGGTACCTGGGTTGCTGGGTGCGGTTGTTCCGCTCTTTGTGCTCATTCTGGGCGGCCATCTTGGGAGTGCCTTGTGTGCCGGTTACCCCAGTATGGCTTGTGGCTGATTCGTCTGCCCCTCTTCCTGATCGTTGTGTCCAGTAGAGACCGGGATATCCCCCGCCGGTCCAGAGGGGGGGGGGGGGGTTGGTTGAGTATAGGTCGCTTGAGGGCTCCTGTGCCGAGGAAAGCGGCCGCCTCTCCTCGGCTTCAGCCTCAGAAGGCCGCGTTTATGTCTCCGCGTCCCCTGCCTCGGTGGGCCACGGGGTGATAGCGGTGGGTTCTGGAGGGCACCCCCAGTGTGGTTTTGGGCTAAATAGCCGTTGTTTTTACCCCAGATTATGCCCCCTCAGCAGGAGCCCGTTGCAGACACGTCTGCTCGGCTTGAAGGTCAGGCTCCGCCCCCGTGTCACTCGCAATACTGATGCTTAGTCCTCCTGCAACGCTTTCTCTAGTAAACTACTCCAGGTGCGATGGGATAAAAGTTATAGGTTATAAATTGCAATTGTGTTTCTTCATTTTCTTTTCTTACTGCATCTCAAAAACGATTTCAAACTTCTTTCAGCGTCTACAGTAATATGAAAACTTCTGGGTACCCTGTGTACCCTTAACCCCTTAAGGACACATGACATGTCTGACATGTCATGATTCCCTTTTATTCCAGAAGTTTGGTCCTTAAGGGGTTAATGGACTTGAGAAAAGAATATGTGGGTCTCAGACATCGCATCTTAGAGGATGTAGGCTCTATGAAAGCCATGTGTGTTTAGTCACACCATATCAACACACACACTTAGCCTACAACTTTACATAATATTATGGCAAGGTGTGAGGGATACCTTATATGTTTCACCTCTAACAACATACCAACGATTAATGGAACAATAAGAGCTATAAATTGGCATTCATAAGTCTCTCAAAAACCTTTCTCGCACCATATGAGCATTTTACTCTCAGCACACCTTAATAAAACTGTGTGGTGTGACTTAATTCCTTTATTTTTCCTCCTAAATTCTTAGATTGATATTTCTTTGATTTGAATATTTCTCGGTCTCCCTTAGTATAAAAGCTCAAAGTAACCGTTTTGATTTCCCAGCTTACTTTAATCTTTGTTTTCCAATAAAACCGATTATGTAAGATGGCAGTAAATGGTTGGAGAGCAGTGTTGAATGCAACAACGAGAATCGTTCTGGTTGTGCTCTTATATAAATATGCCAAACGTAAAGCTTTCCATTATTCATATTCATCTGGAATTCATTGTCATAACTTCCAATCACCTGGAACACATCAGTTTTCCTGCAACGAAGAACACTCATTGATTATAACACAGCAAATATTTTCCATCAGGTGGACTATATGTAACTATTTCATCTTAAATTATTTTTAGCCATTAGCTAGTGTCATCTCATTCTTTTCCAGTTCCATTACATGATATACTTAGCATTCTTTGGCTTCCAAAGCATTTGTATCACGTTCCCCTCTGTTTACTCGACATCACCAATAGTTATGTTTGCAGGAAAAACTTTTCCTACCCAATGTGGAAATCTCAGAGGCCTCTTTTTTTTTTGTACAGTGAAGTTTGACATAGTTTTTTTCCATTGGTAAGGTTATCACCTATGAACTGGGATGGGGGGGGTCATTCATGGGGTTGTGAGGAACTGACTCTGCTGGGTTTCGAACCCTGGTTTCCTTTCTGCTGAGCCTCTATCTTACCAGTTCACCACCCTGCCTTTTGCAGATTTACCTGAGATCTGATAACCTTGAATCGACAAGCAACATCAATATCATTACAGAATAATCTGGCCTATTCATGGAGACTGCTGGATCAGATTCTGCATTGGCCCAGCAGGTTGCTCTTAATGCAAGAACTGTGCAGGCTCAGGCACAGACCATTTAAGTGCTGCAGGATCAGGTAGCTGAGATGCAAAATTAAGTTTGTTCAATGCATAATGAACTTTCCAGCTACATGGCACATGATGTTGTGGCTGCTGCTACTACTACTGTTACCCCTGCACAAGATTCCTGCATGCCTCTACCAGAAAAATTCCTAAATCAATGATGTTTGCATTACATGATGTTACCTAACCGTTTTCCATCTAAAACAAACAAAGATGTGATTAATTTTCTTCCTATTCAAAGAAGAAGCTCTGTCCAGGGGCTCCCGTTTTCTGGAAGAGGACAGTTCAGTCATGGGAAATGTTAAAAGACTTTCTGGAGGTCATGTTTCTAGTTTTTGATGACCCCAATCGCTGTGCTGCAGCAGAAGCCACTCTCTTCATTTACATCAAGGGAGGTGCTCTGTGGCTGAATATTCTGCTGAATTCAGACAGTGGGTTGCTGATACTACTTGGAACCAATCAGCCCAGAGGTTCCATTTCAGAAGGGGTCTCTCAGAAGCTATAAAAGATGAGCTGGCTCGTGTTGACCTTCCTGTTGAGTTTGATGCATTTGTGCGGTTGGCTATCTGTATAGATCAGAGACTTTCAGAAAGAAGATTATAAAGACAGGGCTCTTTTAAACCAAGTACTAGTCCTGCTTTCTATTCAAGAGTTTCTTCTCTGACCCCACAAAACACCCACAGACTCTGAACCTGAAGCTATGCAGGTAGATCTAATAAGAGGGCCATTGTCCAATGAAGATAAACAGTGGTGACGCACTCACAATTTATGCATGTATTGAGGTAGTGCAGGGCATTATGCCATCAATTGCCCTAGCAAGTCTAAAATAACAATAGCTATGATTGCTGAGGGTGCACAGATCCAACACCAATCCCAGATTTCAGAGCAACTAGATTTTGTCACACAACCCTTGTTTACTCTGTGGGAGGAGGGTATGATGACTCATCAACATTCTCATTTAGTGGTGCCTATCACTCTGCACTATGGTGATAATACAATTTTAACTACAGCTGTGATGGATTCCAGAGCAGGCTGAAACTGTATAGACATTAAATTTGCAGCAGGAAAAAAAGTTCAGGCTATCCTTAAATTTTCACCTGTGTTAATGGAAACAGTAGACGGTTCTCCATTTACGTCAGGCCCGGATTTTGGAAGTGACTCACCGTGAGTCTACAGTGAGGGAAAAAAGTATCTGATCCCTTGCCAATTTTGAACGTTTGACCATTGACAAAGAAATGAACAGTCTATCATTTTAATGGTAGGTGTATTTTAACAGTGAGATACAAAATAACAAAATACATGTCAAAAAGTTATAAACTGGAAAAAGAAGAAAGGGGTTAGGGAGTGGAAAACCACCACCACTGCCACAGAAGAGGTTACAGGAGGTATAGGGGGCTTAACCCCAGAAAATTACAGCAATGAGAACAGAGAAAATGAGAGAGAGAATCCACTCACACGGAGTTGGTGGAAAGTCCAACCCATTCAAATATACCTCCTAATATAAAGCGTCACATAAATAGGGCAAATAAACCTTTATTAGGAAAAATGCTATATACACCAAGACAGTGTGTGTAAATAGTGATAAAGTAAATGCCAACATCAATAAAAGCCTGGGCAAACTAAACCTATAGAGTCACTTTACTGGATATAGGATAGAGGTGAGTAGGTAATATTTGCCTTAAACGGTCAAAGTAGAATCACCTAAATAAACTTAGTATAAAAGTGACAACACGGTCTAGTCTAATCATACAGTTGAAAAGATTTTCCATAAAGAAAGAAAATAATAATGAGAGTGTGTCAAACTGCTGGGATTGACTGGGGGGTAACCCCTAATGAATAATAAATGAAGAAAAAAAGAAGAAAAACAAGTATAACTGGAGGGTACATGCAAAGTGGAATAGTACACCTGCAGGATACGTGTATACAAATCAGCAGTCCCTGAATAAAATTAAACGTTTAATAATCAATTAAAAGGAAAAGAAATATGTATAAAACAAAAAACAGATCGTAAGGACAGAGCTCATAGAGAAGACAGAGCTTATAGAAAAGAGGAGAAAAAATCAACAGTAAAGAAAATCGTCTAACAAAAAAATGCCACACATGTAAGGTAGTGGCTTGCTGCACTGCTAGAGGGGAGGGGGGAGAGAGAGGGGTAGGATAAAAGTCTGTACGCTATAGTTCCCCAACGTCTCCACCTCAACCCTGAAACTTGAATTATCCAAATAGACGAAATCACTGGCTCCTCAATTTCTAACTGCAATTCTCTGCCCTATCTTCTAAGACACTGTCCCAACTAAAAACAAATCGAGTATATAAAAAAAGAGGGGGGTGGAGAGGTGTATAATACTGCAAAAGTCTTGAAGCGTCCTCCCTGTCTATCACCTCCACCTTCCCTTCTGAATAGTCCCGACGCACGTTTCGCCGACTAACGGCTCTTCCAAGGGAACCGAGTATGAGTTAGATCATCATTTAAATATCCTGCCCTCTCTTCCGATTGGCTCTAAGTTTTGCCAACGCAAGAGAGGGGGTGGACACTAGCCATCTCCGCAATTAACCCTGGTGGGTCCGGAAAGCTATACAAGCGGATAGGTACTTAGTGTAATTAAGTAAATATATAGTTGTGAAATAGTATTCTTAAAAAAAATGTAATTCAGCTGGAAAAAAGGATGACACTTAAAGAGCACATAAAGATATATAGATATACAGTAACCCAGATGGTGAAACTTACCACATCTGGTTAGCCAAGTTAACACCTCTATGGTTATAAACAAAGTGTCACACATGTATTAAATCAAGGTTTGGCAACATTGTTACATCCAATGCATTTGTACTCCTCGTTGGGGTTTATTACAGTAACAATATGCAAGGGATTTTTCTCCCCCTCACTTCTTATGTATAATGAAGTGTAATATTGAAAAAAGATTCAAAGGCTAATGCAATGTCTCTAACTAAAGAAAAATACAAAAAAGGGGGGGGGGGGGGGAGAGAGAAGAGAGAGAAAAGAAAAAAGTTAAATTAAATTAAATAACACTCAAATATAGATAATAGGAGATGATTGTCCCAGAAAGATGTCAAAAGATTCCATATAATATATAGAGTGTTAAATATAACCTTATTCATTATTGGTTAAACAGAGAATTGATTGAGGCATATGTTTCCTATAGTTCTTCTATAGAGTATGGAGATACACTCAGGTCACAATCGGTGATCCCATTATAAGAAAGTTTAATAACACTTCTTCCTTCTATGAGTGAATAAACGGAGTAAAGTTAAATTCCTCATTTAATCCTTTCGGATATAGTGTTTGAAACTAATACATCCATCTGGACTCAGCCTGGACTCATTGATGGACTCAATCTCAGCCTGGACTCATTGATGTCCCCCTTTCTGTGATTCTGAAATATTTTCTGTATCACCTGAAATTTGAGCACACTGGGTTTTGAGGCGTGGTTAAGTCTTACATGTTTAGCTATGGGTGTTTCAAAGTGTGAATTCATAACGGAATTGACGTGTTGTAAAATCCGTCTACGTAGTTGTTGATATGTCTTGCCAATGTACTGTAATCCACAAACACATGTTATGAGGTATATTACATTGGTAGAACTGCAATTAATAAAGGTGTTGACCACTACATCTTTAGATGTTCTTTTATTGTGCACCATTTTTGAGGGTAAAATGAAATCACAGGCCTTACAGTGGCCACATTTGAATAAACCCTTAGTTTGAAGCCATGTAGGTGTAATTTGTACTGGTTTAAAGTGGCTATGAGTTAAGTGATCCACCAGGTTTTTGGCTCTCCGAAATGTCATAGAGGGCTGACTAGAAATTGTATTTTTAAGGCATGTGTAGTACCGTCCAATTTCTAGTCAGCACTTGTAGTGCCTGGTTCCAGTTATTATCGTATGTCCCTATAAACCTAGTAGTGCCTGGGGTGGTGGAAGTGTTTTTGGGGGGTCTGTGTAGACTTTCTGATCTATCCACAGCCTTAGTCCTTTGATAGGCTATAACTTTTAGAGATACTCTACTCCACAAGGATAGGTTTACCACTGTTTAGGTAATTTATTTACTGATTATACTATTGATTTTGCTACCCCTACTGTGGTCATTTATGTTAACTTGAATTTGATAGGGGTAACTTCACCCTTTGCCTTTGTTGGCAATAAGGGTGCATATTCAACCTTGGTATAATATTCTATAATTTACCACTTTATAGGAAGGTATTACTAACTCCTAGACATCTTAGGACTCAGTCCAGATGCCCCTGTCTGCAACTCTAGTTCTGCCCTTTTCTTGCTGCCGGCACTATAACCACTGTCAGATATCTACTATCCCATTAATGCGATTCTCTTTTCAACTGTATGATTAGACCAGACCGTGTTGTCACTTTTATACTACGTTTATTTAGGTGATTCTACTTTGACCGTTTAAGGCAAATATTACCTACTCACCTCTATCCTATATCCAGTAAAGTGACTCTATAGGTTTAGATTGACCAGGCTTTTATTGGTGTTGGCATTTACTTTATCACTATTTACACACACTGTCTTGGTGTATCTAGCATCTTTCCTAATAAAGGTTTATTTACCCTATTTATGTGACGCTTTATATTAGGAGGTATATTTGAATGGGTTGGACTTTCCACCAACTCCGTGTGAGTGGATTCTCTACCCCATTTTCTCTGTTCTCAAGTTATAAACTGATTTACATGTCAATGAGTGGAATAAGTATTTGACCCCTTCGACTTGGTACTTGTTGGCAAAACCCTTGTTGGCAATCACAGAGGTCAGACGTTTCTTGTAGTTGGCCACCAGGTTTGCACACATCTCAGGAGGGATTTTGTCCCACTCCTCTTTGCAGATCCTCTCCAAGTCATTAAGATTTTGAGGCTGACGTTTGGCAACTCGAATCTTCAGCTCCCTCCACAGATTTTTTTTATGGGATTAAGGTCTAGAGACTGGCTAGGTCAGTGGGTTAAACGTTCAAAATCAGCAGGGGATCAAATACTTTTTTCCCTCACTGTATATCTTTCCAACTAATTTCCTCAAGACAGTTTCCAGTAATTTTGGGTATACCCTGGCTTGCTGTGCATAACCCACAGATTGATTGGAAGACTAGAATTTTTCCATTTTTTTTCAGAACACTGTTTAATGAATTGTCAACCCTCTAATGCAACACCTGTTGCCACAACAATTAATGAAATGGTTGCTACAAACTTAACTAAGCTTCCTCTACAATATCGGGATTTAGCAGATGTCTGTGATAAGAAGAACATTGATCAGCTTGGAAAACGGCATTCAGAACCAGCTACGGACATTACGAATATCTAGTAATGCCATTTGGACTTTGTAATGCCCCTGCATCTTTTCAGCATCTAATCAATGTTCTACTATGGGATCTCTTGGATTAGTTTGTTGTGGCATATTTGGATGATATCCTGATATTTTCTGATAATCTTGAAGATCACAGAAAACAGGTCTGCATTGTTCTCGAGTGCCTTAGTACCCACCAGCTCTACATTTAACTGGAAAAATGTGAGTTTGAACAAACAGAAATTCAATTCTTGGGGTATTTAATAACTCCTAAAGGTTTAAGCATGGGCGCAAGTAAAATTAAAACTGTGCTGGACTGGCCCATCCCCAAGAATGAGAAAGATATTCAGAGACTTGTGGTTTTTTTTTACAGGTGTTTTATTAAGAATTTTTCTGCCGTTATTACACTGAACTTACCTGTAAGGGGACTTACCTGTAAGGGGACCCCTTTTCAGTGGTCCGATAAGGCTGACACTGCATTTTCTAGATTAAAGACTTTGTTTACATCTGCCCCTATTCTGGTACACCCTCAGCCAGAAATGCCATTCATTGTAGAGTTAGATGCTTCTGATTCAGCTGTTGGGGCTATACTTTCTCAAAGGACTGGACATAAGATGATGTTACATCCATGTGCCTTCTATTCCCATCAGATGTTACCAGCAGAAACAAATGATGACGTAGGGAATAAAGAACTTGAGGCTATAAAATCTGCCTTCACCAAATGTAGACATATCTTGGAGGGAGCCACCCATCCAATTACTATCCTCACATATCACAAAAATCTGCAATGTGCTACGGAACTTGTTGTCACTATAATAATAATAATAATAATAATAATAATAATAATAATAATAATATCAGCTAAGAGACTGTCAGCCAGAAAAGCACGCTGGTCCCTATTTTTCTAAAGGTTTAAATTTTATTTTATACCGCCCTGGTTCCTGATATGGCAAGGCGGATGCCTTGTCTAGGATAGCTAACCCTCTCCATACTACAGCAACCAAAACCACCATCTTGCCGGAGAGTAGATTTTTGGGAGTTACCATTCCTTCCGATCTAATGTATTGCATTAAAAAGGGCCACGTTGAAGATTGTATGGAGCTCCTGATGAAGTAATTTCTGACAGAGGAGTGCAGTTCACGTCTCTTTTCTGTTCTACTCTAGGTATTAAGGTAAATCTGTCATCAGCTTTTTACCCACAAAGTAATGGACAGACTGAGCTAACCAACCAGACTTTAGAACAATATTTGCAGTGCTATATTAGTTACCTGCAGGATGACTGGTTGAATTTTCTACCCACAGCGGAGTTATCCTATAACAATGCCCAACACTGCTCCACTTCTCTGAGAAGATTTTTTGCCCATTATGGTTACCATCCAACCTTTCTAGTGAGTCTCCCAATTACTACTTCTATTCCTGCAGTCACTGACCGTCTGACCGCCTTACGAGATTCCCAGGAACTGTTTAAGGAGACTCTTTTGGAGCCTCAGGAATGTTACAAAAAAGATGCTGATAAGCATAGAAATGGGGCCCCAGTTTATCATGCTAATGAAAAGGTTTGGCTTTCAACAAAGAATCTCAAGCTCATGATTCCTTCTCATAAATTCGGTCAAAAGTTCATGGGACCTTTTGAGATCATTACTCAGATCAATGGTGTCACCTTCCGTCTGCAACTTCCAGATTCCATGAAAGCAAGTGTTTCACATTGCACTGCTTAAACCTTTTCATGAAAATCCTTTCCCTGGTCAAGCCCTGCCTGCCCCACCACCAGTCCTGGTGGATGGTGAAGATGAATACAAGGTGGAAAAAATTCTTGGCTCCAGGATTTTCCACAACAAACTTCAACACTTGGTTCATTGGAAAAGCTATGTTGAGGAGGATAGCTTGTGGACAATATTCACTCTCCTGTTCTTCTTCTGGCTTTCTATGCACAGTACCCTGCTAGACCAGGGAATTTGGCATCTGGAGACTGCACCTGTAGAGTTGGGGGTGATGTGAGGAACTGACTCTGCTGGGTTTCAAACCCTGGTTTCCATGCTGCTGATCCTCTATCTGCACCTGTAGAGTTGGTGGTGATGTGAGGAACTGACTCTGCTGGGTTTCAAACCCTGGTTTCCATGCTGCTGATCCTCTATCTTACCAGTTCACCACCCTGCCTTTTACAGATTTGCCTGAGATCTGATAACCTTGATTCTGCAAGCAATGATATTAGTGCCAACTCTCTTCAGCTGTGTCTGGTCAGGTGTCTGGTTCTTGGCCTAAATAAGCCACTTCCTGTCTCTGTACCTTTGCCAGATTATTGTGGTTCCTGTACGCTATAATCAAGCTTGTTCCTGTTTCTTCTACCTGTTGCTGAATTTGGACCGTTTGACTTTGCTGCTTCTCTTTTCCACTAACCTTGGCTTGACTTACTATGATTACCCTCTTTCTGTTCCAGTTTCTCATCTCTGCTTAAGACCAGACGGCCACTTAATGCTCAGGTGCTCAACCACCTGGGTAAAGAGTGGCTACTTCTGGCAGAAAACATTTCTGATTTGGCTGCTGGAGTCCAAACCTTTGTAACATCAATATCATTACAGGGGTTTTCCCAATCTCTGGCTACTAACTTGCATTTCATGGAATTTGATAGTTTGTGTTTCACTTAGAAATAATTTAAAAGTAATAAACAAGTACACACATTAGTTTGGTTAAACCAGTGATGGCGAACCTATGGCACGCGTGCCACAGGTGGCACGCCGGGCCCTTTCTGTGGGCACGCGGCCACAGGTCCGCCATCACTGCAGAGTAGGCACCTGCCTGCCCGAAACGGCAGGCGCCTACTCTGCTTCCGGTTCGGGAGGCAGGGGAGGGATCTGTGATGCTGATCCCTGTCCTCCCGCGCGATGCTGTGTGGAGCGTTGCCGAGCGTTACCATGGCAACGCTCCACACAGCATCGCGCGGGAAGACAGAGGGTTCAGCATCACAGATCCCTCCCCTGCCTCCCGAACCGGAAGCACTGCCTGCCACCACCGGACCACCAGGGATGGCTGTGTGTCCCCCCCCCCACTTCATTAAAGGTAAGAAGGAGGGAGGGGGGGGATACTGACACACAGCACCCCTACCCCCCCAGAAGTACCCTTACCCCCCCAGCACCACCCCTATCTCCCCAGCACAACCCCGAGCCCCCACAGCACCACCCCAGAAGTACCCTTACCCCCCACAGCACCCCCCACCCCCCAGAAGTACCCTTACCCCCCACAGCACCCCCCCACCCCTCCAGAAGTACCCTTACCCCCCAGCACCACCCCTATCTCCCCAGCACCACCCCTAGCCCCCACAGCACCACCCCAGAAGTACCCTTACCCCCCACAGCACCCCCACCCTCCAGAAGTACCCTTACCCCCCAGCACCACCCCTATCTCCCCAGCACCACCCCTATCTCCCCCGCACCACCCCTACCCCCCACAGCACCCCCCCAGCAGCACCCTACCCCCCCAGAAGTACCCTTACCCCCCACAGCACCACCCCTATCTCCCCAGACCACCCCTACCCCCCACAGCAACACCCCACCCCCCCAGCAGTACCCTTACCCCCACAGCACCACCACTATCTCCCCAGCACCACCCCTACCCCCCACAGCACCACCCTACCCCCCCAGAAGTACCCCTACCACCCCAGCAGTACCCCTCCTCCCCACAACAGTACCCCTACCCCCCCAGCACCCCTACCCCCCCAGCAGTACCCCTACCACCATCAGCAGTACCCCTACCACCCCCAGCAGCACCCTACCCCCCCAGAAGTACCCTTACCCCCCACAGCACCACCCCTATCTCCCCAGCACCACCCCTACCCCCCACAGCACCACCCCACCCCCCCAGCACCACCCTACCCCCCCAGAAGTACCCTTACCACCCCAGCAGTACCCCTACCATCCCAGCAGTACCCCTACCATCCCAGCAGTACCTCTCCTGACCCACAACAGTACCCCTACCCCCCCAGCACCCCTACCCCCCCCTCAGCAGTACCCCTACCCCCCCCTCAGCAGTACCCCTACCCCCCCAGCAGTACCCCTACCACCCCCAGCAGTACTCCTAACCCCCACACACAGTACCCCTACCCACACACAGCACCCCTACCCACACACAGCACCCCTATGCCCCCCCAGCAGTACCCCTACCCCCCACGCAGTACCCCTACCCCCCACACAGTACCCCTACCCCCCACACAGTACCCCTACCCCCCACACAGTACCCCTACCCCTCCACACAGTACCCCTACCACCCCACACAGTACCCCTACCACCCCACACAGTACCCCTACCCCCCACACAGTACCCCTACCCCTCAGCAGTACCCCTACTTCCCAGCAGTACCCCTACCCCCCACACACAGCACCCCTACCCCCTACAGCACCCCTACCTCCCACACACAGTATCCCTACCCCCACAGCAGTACCCATACCCCGCCAGCAGTATCCCTACCCCCCAGCAGTACCCGTACCTCCCACACAGCACAGCACCCGTCTCACACACACATACAGCACCCCTACCCCACGCACAGCACCCGTCTCACACCCACACAGCACAGCACCCGTCTCATACACACATACAGCACCCCTACCCCACGCACAGCACCCCCCTCACACACACACACAGCACCCCCTCACACACACACACACACAGCACCCCCCCCAAACACACACACACAGCACCCCCCCCAAACACACACACACAGCACCCCCCCAAACACACACACAGCACCCCTATACCCCCCAAGCAGTACCCCTACCCCCCACGCAGTACCCCTACCCCCCACACAGTACCCCTACCCCCCACACAGTACCCCTACCCCCCACACAGTACCCCTACCCCTCCACACAGTACCCCTACCACCCCACACAGTACCCCTACCACCCCACACAGTACCCCTACCCCTCAGCAGTACCCCTACTTCCCAGCAGTACCCCTACCCCCCACACACAGCACCCCTACCCCCTACAGCACCCCTACCCCCCACACACAGTATCCCTACCCCCCACAGCAGTACCCATACCCCGCCAGCAGTATCCCTACCCCAGCAGTACCCCTACCTCCCACACAGCACAGCACCCGTCTCACACACACATACAGCACCCCTACCCCACGCACAGCACCCGTCTCACACCCACACAGCACAGCACCCGTCTCACACACACATACAGCACCCCTACCCCACGCACAGCACCCCCCTCACACACACACACACAGCACCCCCCTCACACACACACACACAGCACCCCCCTCACACACACACACACACACACACACAGCACCCCCACACACACAGCACCCCCCCAAACACACACACAGCACCCCCCCAAACACACACACACAGCACCCCCCCCAAACACACACACACAGCACCCCCCCAAACACACACACACAGCACCCCCCCAAACACACACACACAGCACCCCCCCCAAACACACACACACAGCACCCCCCCAAACACACACACAGCACCCCCCACAAACACACAGCACCCCCCCACACTTACACAGCACTTACACACCACACAGCACCCCCCCAAACACACAGCACGCACAGCACCCGTCTCACACACACACACAGCACCCCCCTCACACACAACACCCCTCACACACACACACAACACCCCTCACACACACACACACACAACACCCCTCACACACTTACACAGCACCCCTCATACACTTACACAGCACCCCTCATACACACACACAGCACCCCTCACACACACACACAGCACCCCTCACATACAACACCCCCCCCCCCCCACACACACACACGCACCCCCCCCCCCACACGCAATTGCCGTGTTGGCACTTTAAGGAAAAAAAAGTTGGCATGTATTGCGGTTTGGGCACTCGGGCTCAAAAAGGTTCGCCATCACTGGGTTAAACCCTTCCAGGCAACAGAAACAACTGCACAAAAGTGTGACATACACATGGCTTACATCATAGGTACCAGAGGAAGAAGTTATAATGGACACTAAGAACCTGAATCAGTATCAACCTTTTAGACACTGGTACATTACACAACAAATGGATCCACAAATCCAAAAACAACTTAAGGAAATTTGTAAGTACATGCATTCCTAGGAAGCAATGTATCCAAATAAAGTGCAAAGAGCAATGCACAGCTGTTAATGTTATATATATATATATATATATATATATATATATATATATAGTTAAAACAATGTTAAACAAAAATCTTCACACCAGTCAAGCCATAAGACTTGCTTTTCCCACATAAATCACACATTTGCAGTGATGTTACTACCGCAAAGGATTCTGGGTGGGCATATGCAAATTAGTTCAACAAAGAATTATATGGCTTGACTGGTGTGCAGATTTTTGTTTAACATTGTTTTAACTATCCACAGACTTCAGGTGGAAGGTTTTCAATCACAATTTTTCCCCACCATAACCTTTTTCTTTTTCTATAAAACACACACACACACACACACACACTCTCTCTCTCTCTCTCTCTCTCTCTCTCTCTCTCTCTCTCTCTCTCTCTCTCTCGATAATCAGGCTTACTCGTATCATATGAGTCGTATGCGTTCTGAATTGGAACTCACCATTTTCGATTCAGAGGCAGTCTAGTAATTTATTGAGGATAGTGAATCTAGAGAAATGGCTCTGTAATACTCTGAATGTTTAGTGAGCAATCATTCATATGACTTAGATTATACCCTTAATGGCATAAAAGATGTCAACTGTAACACAAGAAGAAAAAATAGAACAAAACAGAAAAAAAAACAACCTAAATCCACAATATAAATGTAATAAAGTCCTGGCCATTAATAGGTTATTAAAAGAGACAACATGCCTTTATTATAGTAATTTACCGTATATACTCGAGTATAAGCCGAGTTTTTCAGCACATTTTTTGTGCTGAAAAACCCCAACTCGGCTTATACTCGAGTCAATTGTCTGTATTATGGCAATTTGCATTGCCATAATACAGACTGGGGGAGAGGGGGGCTGCAGAGAGATGTTACTTACCTTTCCTGCAGCTCCTGTCAGCTCTCTCCTCCTCCGCCGGTCCGTTCAGCTCTTCTGTCAGCTCACAGTGTAAATCTCGCGAGAGCCTTTTATTATATTAATAATAATAAAAAAAAAAAAAATAATAAAATAAAAAATAATAATAAAATAAAAAAATAATAATAATAAAATAATGTAATGAAACACAAAAAATATTAAAATAATAATTAAAAAATAAAAATGCCCACCCCCCACCAAGGCTCTGCATCACACTCTGCATTACACACACACATACACACACTGCATTCATACACACACACTGAACTCATGCACACACACTGCATTCATGCACACACACTGCATTCATGCACACACACTGCATTCATACACACAGCACTCATACACACAGCATTCTCATACACACACACTGCATTCATACACACACACTGCATTCATACACACACACTGCATTCATACACACAGCATTCATACACACTGCATTCATACACACACACTGCATTCATACACACACTGCATTCATACACACACACTGCATTCATACACACACACTGCACTCATACACACAGCATTCTCATACACACACTGCACTCATACACACTGCATTCATACACACACACTGCATTCATACACACACACTGCACTCATACACACACACTGCACTCATACACACACACTGCACTCATACACACATACTGCACTCATACACAGCATTCTCATACACACACACTGCACTCATACACACTGCACTCATACACACTGCACTCATACACACTGCACTCATACACACTGCACTCATACACACTGCACTCATACTCATACACACACACTGCACTCATATACACACTGCACTCATATACACACACTGCACTCATACACACACACTGCACTCATACACACACACTGCATTCTCATACACACACACTGCATTCTCATACACACACTGCATTCATTATATACACACACTGTAAATAAATATTCAATTAATATAATTTTTTAAGGATCTAATTTTATTTAGAAATTTACCAGCAGCTGCTGCATTTCCCACCCTAGTCTTATACTCGAGTCAATAAGTTTTCCCAGTTTTTTGGGGTAAAATTAGGGGCCTTGGCTTATATTCGGGTCGGCTTATACTCGAGTATATACGGTATATCATAACACCACTCAGAAAACAAAACATAAAATAGTTTTAAAAATCTTTGATAAAAATTATTTGAAAAGAAAACAAAATGTAATTAAAAAAATTATAACTCCAGCGATAAAATGTAGTTTTAAATAAAATACATTGCTCCTCAGGCAAGTTGTCACAACAATGCAGTCAAACGGTGATAGAATGTTAAAAATGGACACGTCTCTAAACAAGATTAAACCATTTGTCTATTATTAACACATTCTACTAATGGTCTGCTAACAAGAAAATCCATTAGCCTATCCTGTTATGTAAACCCATATATGAGTGAGTTTGACAGTTAACTTAGTTGCATTAGAATCAAAGGGTATGAAGTGCACCGCCAAATGTTTTACTTCATTCTATTACTGCACTTATTGCCTCTGACTTGTGGTTTTAATAACTGTATTTATGGTATAATCTTTCTGAATATGTTAAATGCAGGATATATGGTTAACAAACACAATTGCATATGAACTCCTTTATCCTCCATTACTATTTTTGGTCTGGTTACAAATATTTCACAGGCCTACCTTGACTGTTGACCCAATTTCACTTCCCTTCCCGTTGCCCAATAAACACCTGTATAAAGGATTGGGGCAACGGCCACAGCTTTATTAACAGTTTCAAACCAACATTAACTTTTAACTGTCAGTTGATGGGGGGGGGGGGGGGCGGGTTGTCCCACCAGACAGATATTAGTTTCATTTCCAGAGTCCGAATTAGCCAGCTTTCAGCCTTCAGCCCAAGCAGGCTGCAACTCCCCAATCCAAACTGGCACTTGCCTTCAAATGCACTGGCCAGGAATACAGCAAGCTGTGACAAAACAAACAGAAAAAACAGCAAAACACGTTCAAACATCAAAACAAACAGGGTGGGTAGGAGGTAGGGAAAGAGATAGTTTTCCTACACTCTTTCCTGTCAACTCATAAGTGCCCTTCCCTAGCACCCTTTTTTATATGTCGCCTAACTTGCAACATTGTGTCCCCTTAACTCCAACCCTTTACTCCAATCAGCAGTCATGCTTCCCTTCCTTTCAGTCCAGTGAATCCCTGGAATGGCTATCTAAAGAGGAGGTTAGATGGCAATGCCACCACATTTTACCCATGATGCACTCCGTCAAGGCTGGAATGTATATCCTTACTGGGTATATAATGTATATGTCTGTGAAGTATACAATTCAATGAAAATAACATAAATATTCACTAAGTACTGAATGTGGTAAGCATAGGCAAAATCAGATAAAATAAATACATTTCATGGATTCTCATATTTATTAAGGTCAATAAAGTTATATGGGTTCGCTGACTGACACACAATTTTCTTTTTTTTTACTTTTCTTTCAACCTTTACACTGCTGCAAGTTTTAAAATATTTAGCGACGGGTTTCCCATTCTGCGTTATATTTTGTTTTTAGTAAAGAATACAATGAAAAGTAATAGTTACTCTAAAGTTCTATTACATATTTGTCCTATTGTTTTTAAGCAATTAATTTAACTGATGAAATCACTGACTGTCATTCCTGCAATTCCCTTCTTCAACAAGCTGTGCAGGGCATTAGAGAATATCACGTTTTTATATTTTATAATAACGTACAGAACACAATTGAAAGGAGCAACATTTTTTATTATAATTTCCCCTTTCCCAAAAAATATTTGACTTTTATTGTGTTCTTAATTTTCCATATAAAAATAATAAGCACTACAAATAAATATAATTTAATGAATAAAGAAATATAGTACACAATAGCTAGCGATATACACTTTAACTAAAAAAAATAAAAAATAAAACAGTATAAAATCTAGTAAAGACTAATACAAAAACATAAAAGTATTTTCAGGATTTCTGAATCAACAGTTATTTTAAACGTAATAAATTTGATAATTACTTAAATCTATATGCTACGATCTAAACATGTAAAGAAAAGAAAGAGGGGCAGGAAATATAACTGTGAAATAAGGTTTTCAAAGGAAACATTTAGATTCCTTAAGAATTACCGTCAAGGAGTCTGGAATGAGAGCTTCTTTGAAGTCGGATGTTGTTGAAACCAAATTACCGTTAAAGGAAATTGTCATAAATCAAACTGTTCATTTAGGAAGCGATCACTTTGCGCTGCCATGCTTCCTTACATTGCAAAATGAATGATTAGATGATGTCACCAGTAGATAATGAACTCTAATTTTCATGGTCTTTAATTTTAAAATGACACAGTGATACATGAAAGTCTTGAAAACACATTTAAGAACATAGTTCTTATTTCATGTTCTGTACTGTGATTTAAAATAACACCTATCAATACAGAAAGATAACACAAACATCAGACTGTTTGCTAAGAAATGTATCTTTCACAAATTATATACCTATACTGAAAAATGATCTCAGATCAATGGGACATTCTTCAACCTACAACAACCCTCATCCCCCCCCCCCAAAAAAAAAAAATCACTGTTTAGTAGATATATTAACAATAATTTATAGATTTAGTAGATATATCCCCAATGAAAAAAATGCATGCATTTATTTATATGTATTTTTTCATTGGTAGTATATCTAAAAGCAGTGTGCTAAAGCTGCAGATCTCTTTGCAAGCCCACCCCTTCTAAGCCCACCCAGACTTTCTGTAGCTGTCCAATCACAGACTTCCCAATGCAGCTCAATGAAAAGTCTTTGCAAGGCAGGTGCTCTGGGCAATTGCTGCCTTTTGAGTTTAACTCCTTGAGTTACACAAACCAGTAAGTAACAGGACTGATTGTCTGATTTACAGTAAGGGTTGTGCAACAAGGTTAATTCATAAAAGTACCAATTTAGATTAAACTCTGAAATTTTTATAAAATGGAAAAAACAGACTCGTCAGAAATAAAGTATTTCAGCCACTTCTGAAAATGACGCAGCTATTGATTCAGTGATACCTGGGCTAAGCTAACCCTAAGGGCTAACCCTCCCACTTTACACTAAAGACACTAATACTACAGACCTCTCTTACCATTACCCAAACCTAACCTTAGCATAACCCCCCCACTAACCTTAATCTCTCCCTAACTTCCTCCGTTATCAATGTCACTGTTGCAAATTGTGGTGCAAAGCTGTTGTGCACTTACAAATGCAGGGGAATCACTGTATCAATTTAAACAATGTCAGCAATTAAAACTTTCTTTTTTCCACAATGACATTAAATATGTATGTATGTAAGGAGTCTACCATTAAAACCTCACATTTCTTCACTTTTTTGATTTTGTGTTAATAAAAAAGGAATTGTCACATGGCGATGGTCAGTGTCTTCTAATACTGTACAACAAATAATTGTGCAACAATCCTGTTCTTCTGCGCCCATTAGACTATACAGCATATGATGCATATTCAAGTTTTAGTTAAAGTAGGCAGCTGGTAAACTATAATGGCTGTATTGTGTCTGCAAAGGAAAACAGATTAGCTAGGTGCTTATACTTTGGCATAGTAATCAGATTGAATGAAAGTCAAAAGACAAAATACAATTTTAACGGCTTCTGAAATAACAGATAACAAACCATAGTAAAAAAAATAGAGGTTCGATGAGCAGTTGCCTAGACATGCATATACATGTTAGGGATGGTATGTAGAGAAAAAAAGCAGATTTTAATTAGTTAGAAAATATTTTACCAGGAAGGATACATTGAGGTTTCTCTCATTTTCAAGTATGTCCTGGGCCTACATACATTATTGCATTGTTAAATACAGCAGCTCAGAGCAACTGACTGCTGACGTATACTTTTAGAATTCTATTTATACTTGTAGATAGGAAGTCAGTGGAATTATGGGTACAGGAAGTGGTTGACTTGGGATGCACCTAAATCTAACTTGGGATGCACCTAGGTTAAACCAGTTAATGCAGTATATGTAATACAAAGTATTTTCTATTAAGCTAGCATCTCTGATCTCAATAGTTTGAGTATTTTTCAGTGTGTGTTTAATATTATTAAATGGAACCCCACTCCAACTGTATAGATAAGTTAGTAAACACCACAGATGGCAAGATTTGAACTCTGACGGCATACAAAAATAATTCTAATTTCATAAACACCTGTATAGTCTAAAAATTAACAATATGTTGAGATTTTAATGCTCCATATATCATAAGCAACTCCGTACACTTCTAATGCACACACATTTTGAATATACACACACAAAAAGTTAGTACCTGTGTTTTTTTTTAACACAAACTTACTAATGTGCACCTCCTTAGGTTCTGATTATTTCCCCAGATGTATGTTACAGTTTTTTTCATTCCTCAAATGTAGGCTGTATATGACATCCATTGGTCTATGAAATAAAAGCATATGGTAAAGATTTCACATTTTTTCTTAATGTGTCACACAATATTACGAGTGACCAGAGACATATCAAATGTTTAAAGAAGAATGTTTGATCTTGGTGGTTTGGATACAATAATAAAGTCAATTGTCCGGTACGGTAAGAGTTGGGAGAACTTTACATCTGAGGACACAGTAAAAATAAGGAAAAACCTAGGCGCCTTGAATAAGTGGATGTGTTTATGTGGGTTTTTGAAATAAGACAGTTGTTCTCTGAATGTACCATAAAAAAAATGTAATGTTTTCGTTTTTAGAGAAGACTTTTCCCCCGTCGTTGACTTGTGATGAGCCCAGATTTTATGCATCGTTAATTGTTTTGATCTTCCTTCATATAAAAATCAAGTTCACCCCAAACAATTACAAGTTTGGCACCATATCCAATGAAGCATGATGAACGTTTTAAGAGGGGTATAAAACTTTAGTTTACTTGATTTATTTACCTGTTCTAAAGGATCTATTTTTAAAATCCAATGTGGTTTTATTTCATTTTTTAATTGTTAAACAAGATCAAATAGTTTAAGGAAATAATAATATTCGGGAAATACAAAAAATAGCTATACTCAACAAAGCTGTGGGACAGGTAAAGTTTAATGTAATTTCTAACTATTTTCAGGATAAAACAATGATATTAAAAATATGATATTAAAATATAAGTAAAATACAACTAGGCTGCTGGTAATATAATGAAGTAACCAGGAAGTGACTGAGAAATCCCTGCCAATCACTGATCTCCGACTGAAACCTATGGGATAAATTACAGAGCATAACCATATTTGTATCATGAGATGTGCACATCATTGGATATTCCGCATAGAAGTGAATGAGTATTTTTTTGTGCATGTGGTCACTTAGTATATCATTCACCCCATAAAAAAAACATGGATTACTTGGGCAAATTAAAAGGAGCAGCAGACACTTGCATGAGTTGCTCGAGTTTGCGGCTCCAATATTAAGTTAAGAAAATGGTATAAATGGCTTTAATGCACATGAATGACGTGTTGCTTTTTTTTTTGCATGTTCTTTGGATACACACTACTGTTCAAGACTTCCTACTGGAAGTGAGATATTGACAGACAGATCTAGTGCATGGATTTTTTTATTCGATTTTTCTTCAAAAACCATATATATGGCATTATGCAAACCACCAACTCTTACCATCATATCGCATGATGTTCCCAGATGCATAGTGTATTGCTTTATACCCTTTAATTTAGGCTTCTCCAAATTCCGTCCCTCCAGATGTTGCTGAACTACAACTCCCATGATTCTATGAATGAAATAGATGGGCTGATAATCATGGGAGTTGTAGTTCAGCAACATCTGGAGGGCCGGAGTTTGGGGAAGCCTGCTTTAATTACTTCACTTATTCTGTCAAACTAAACCGGAGATAAATACGGTGTATATTATATGATCTGCCATGTTAGTCCAAGAAACAGATCATGGTATAGAATTGCGTACAACAGGGATGGTGACATCATACATGCAATTATTTGGTCTAATTAATGGGTAATAATGCACACCTTATCTCTGTTGATGCAGCATTAACAGAAGCTGCACAGGGCTCAACATATATGTGCCATTGCTGAACTTAGAGTAAAGTTCTCCCCTTAAACCTACACTATATCACCACACTATGATATCACTAAACAAAACTCGTAAACATCAGACGTGCACACGCCGAAAATGTTCAGATTGGCAGAATAATTTTTCCAGAAAAAATTATTGAAATTTGGTTTGCGATGTCAGACGCTCAATTACGTGATGGTTTGGTTCAGGTGAATATTACCCATGAAAAAATATTCAGGAAAACAATCGGACAAACCAAAAAGAGCAAAAATAAGCGATTTGGTGAATTGCAAAATCTATTATATTAAAAAATTACATATATATTTTGCAATGCACTGATTTCCACGCCATTTGATGATCAGATCATGTTAGAAAAAGTAACTAATAGAAAAAAAATGAGAAGGATTTGTAGAAAATGTATACTTTAAAAAAAAAATGTCACTATAATTTTTTATTTTTTTAGTACTCCTTCTGTCATGTCTGTGAATAAAATAAACATTTGGGGGCTGTCTCCGAGCTATCAATCTTTCCCCCCTGACCATCACTTATCTCTTTTTTTGGAGCCAGCGAAAGTAGGCAATCGAACTTGGCCAAACGATGAAATGCGCAAGTATATATAATAAGATATAAACTCTTCTTTTTCCATCTGACCAAGAACGAAAAACTTTAAAATAATATTGAGAACTTGTGATGGCGTATGTTCCGTAAGTGTTTACACTGATTTATTGATTATTCACAGATGTCGTTTACATTTTTGTTTTGCCATGTCATGTGGCATTCATTCTGTACCACCCACATTCTCTGGCTCGGTTTAAACCTTGTGCTGTCTATATATGTTTTCATTTATGTTTAGTAAAATCAAATTTGTTTTATTTTTTTTTTTATGCTGCTAACAAAAGAAAACGATCTAATACGAAAAGCTTGCATAATTACAGAGAAATTTGGGAAAATTATTTAGTTAGAAATGAACTTGTGCAGAACATTTAAACCCACTTGAATATAGATAAATTTTAAGAGCTTGTCTGGAAAAAGTATAGACTCCCAGCGCTATCTACAAATATGCACAGTATGTTGGCGTGAGCATTAATCTTCAGTTAATACATTTTTGACCAGTTTTACTCTTGTTAGGACATTCTAGGGTAGATAAAACATTCAGATTTAAAGCATTTTGTTTGTAAAACTACTGTACTGTGTCTGTGAGAAATAGCAACACAATAAGCAAATGTAATATTGTGTCAAGAAAAAATAAATAAAATGCCACAAAGCTGCTACACAAGATCAACCAAAATATGTCAATTTTGTGTTAGTTGCATTACACTTGTGAATTTTAGATGGAAGTTCAAGGGTTGTATCTCTCAAAAATAAAAGTACTGTGAAATGTCAAAATCACCCTGTCTTTTGATCTTGTTGGCTGATTCAAACATACAAGCTACTTACTATAATTCAACCTATGAAATACCAGAGTTCAAGTCAAGTTTGATATTTTGCTTAAAAAGAAAAGATATAAGACAACCTTTCCCTTTCTAGCATTCGTGATCAGTAAACAAATTAGAGGAAAATTTCCACTTACAAGTCTTAGCAAGTGAAAAAAATGATGTCAACGTAGAAGTAGTTTAATATATCTTTTTATTGAGGCTTTTATACAAGCGCTTGCCGTTTTACAAACTTTCACACTTATTAAATGCTATCATTTCTTTTTTCTGTTCGACGGTGTTTCTGTCACCTGATCTCTTACAAATTTATTATCTCCGTTTAGGCAACTAGTTCTCAATAATGTGTTAGGACAACATCTTGTTCACAAGTTAAACACGTGGCTACATCTTATCTTCGTTTTCATCACGTGATCAACGAGAAGAGATAATATATGGATGCTAAGCACGATGTTGTGTTGACAAGTTATGAGTAAATTTAATGCTGCAGACAAACCAGAACAAAACATGAAACATAATGAATATTCTAAACAGATGTTAAAGTTATAAAAACTCTTTGACTTGTCTTGATAAAACTCTTGTCTATTCGCCACAGAGAACCTATAATGAGAATTGTAGATGCTGGAATTTTACTAGATGCTTTGATTTAAAGAAAATAAATAATTACACTAATCGTTTTAACTCCAAGCAATACTTACACATTTTATGAGACAAAATATTACATAACAAGTCTTGCCAATGAAACTGTATTTCTTAGCATGTCTTCCTTCTATTACAATAATATTATATATAGTATCATAATTATATAATGACAATTATATAATAGCAACATATATATATATATATATACAGTTATTTCTATATAGTTTTATATCTATATATATATATATAGCGAGAGAGAGAGAGAGAGAGAGAGAGAGATTGATTGTTTTGATTTTTTCTTCTCTTAAAAAGCATTATGAAAAAATAAATTATAGAAAAAAAAATAAAAAAATGCACTTAACCATAACTATATAAGAAAAAAAAAAAAGATAATCACACAACTGCATTTTTATTCATTTTGCAAAGTTACTTTTTTCTTTTTCTTTTTGGTAAGTGTTTAACCCCTTAAGGACCAAACTTCTGGAATAAAAGGGAATCATGACATGTCACACATGTCATGTGTCCTTAAGGGGTTAAAGGACCACTATAGGCACCCAGACTACTTCAGCTCAATGAAGTAGTCTGGGTGCCAGGTCCCCCTGGTTTAAACCCTGCAGCTGAAAACACAGCAGTTTCCCTCTTTTGTTACTCACACAGCATGATACTCACTGATAGACTGTCCAGAGGAACATGTAGAGTCTAATCCAGTGCCATGATACTTTTGGCTACAGTATAAGTAGACGGAGTAAAGAGTGGTTATGAGAGACAAACAAGAGTGTGAAGGGTTCAAGAGGTGGTAAGGGGGTTAGGAGAAACACACAACAGTAGGACTAGTTAGGAGAGAAGCAGGTTAAGATAGACAGACAAGGGTAAGTTATTTTAGGAGGTTAATATAAGCCCAATGGCGGTAAGGAGACACACACACAAGGGGGTACTGTGGATCAGGAGATACCCACAAGGTGGGTGAGAGGGTCAGGAGTAGTGATGTACCGAACTGTTCGCTGGGGAATAGTTCCCGGCGAACATAGCGTGTTCGCGTTCGCCGCGGCGGGTGAACACATGCGCGGTTCGATCCGCCCCTATTCGTCATCATTGAGTAAACTTTGACCCTGTGCCTCACAGTCAGCAGACACATTCGAGCCAATCAGCAGCAGACCCTCCCTTCCAGACCCTCCCACCTCCTGTACAGCATCCATTTTAGATTCATTCTGAAGCTGCATTCTTAGATAGAGGAGGGAAAGTGTAGCTGCTGCTCATTTGATAGGGAAATGGATAGCTAGGCTAGTGTATTCAGTGTCCACTACAGTCCTGAAGGACTCATCTGATCTCTGCTGTAAGGACAGCACCTCAAAAAGCCCTTTTTAGGGCTAGAACATCAGTCTGCTTTTTTTTCCTGTGTAATCTAATTGCAGTTGCCTGCCTGCCAGCTTCTGGGTCAGGCTCACAGTGGATACTGTGCCCACTTGCCCAGTGCCACCACTCATATCTGGTGTCACAATACCTTGCATTTAAAAACAAAAATGTTTTTTTCACTGTAATAGATTGAAGAGCAGTTAGTTGTCTGCAAGCGTCTATGTGTCAGGCCTACAGCGTGTACTCTGCCAACCTCTGCCAGTGCACAGTGCCACTCATATCTGGTGTCACAATAGCGTGCATTTAAAAACAACAATTTTTGTTTCACTGTTATTGATTGAATAGCAGTTAGTTGTCTTCAAGCGTGTGTGTCAGGCCTACAGTGTCTACTCTGCCAACCTCTGCCAGTGCACAGTGCCACTCATATCTGGTGTCACAATAGCGTGCATTTAAAAACCCAAAAACTTTTTTTTCACTGTAATAGATCGAATAGCAGTTAGTTGTCTGCAAGCGTCTGTGTGTCAGGCCAACAGCGTGTACTCTGCCAACCTCTGCAAGTGCACATTGCCACTCATATCTGGTGTCACAATAGCGTACATTTAAAACCCAAATTTTTTTTACACTGTTATAGATTGAGTAGCAGTTAGTTGTCTTCAAGCGTGTGTGTCAGGCCTACAGCGTGTACTCTGCCAACCTCTGCCAGTGCACAGTGCCACTCATATCTGGTGTCACAATAGCGTGCATTTAAAAACAAAATTTATTTTTCACTGTAATAGATTGAATAGCAGTTAGTTGTCTGCAAGCGTCTGTGTGCCAGGCCAACAGCGTGTACTCTGCCAGTGCACAGTGCCACTCATATCTGGTGTCACAATAGCGTGCATTTAAAACCAAAAAAGTTTTTCACTGTTATAGATTGAATAGCAGTTAGTTGTCTTTAAGCGGGTGTCAGGCCTACAGCGAGTACTCTGCCAACCTCTGCCAGTGCACATTGCCACTCATATCTCGTGTCACAATAGCGTGCATTTAAAACCCAAAAACTTTTTTCACTGTTATAGATTGAATAGCAGTTAGTTGTCTTCAAGCGGGTGTCAGGCCTACAGCGTGTACTCTGCCAACCTCTGCCAGTGCACATTGCCACTCATATCTGGTGTCACAATAGCGTGCATTTAAAACCAAAAAACTTTTTTCACTGTTATAGATTGAATAGCAGTTAGTTGTCTTCAAGCGGGTGGTAGGCCTACAGCGTGTACTCTGCCAACCTCTGCCAGTGCACATTGCCCTCATATCTGGTGTCACAATAGCGTGCATTTAAAAGCAAAAAACTTTTGTCACTGTTATAGATTGAATAGCAGTTAGTTGTCTTCAAGCGGGTGTATCAGGCCTACAGCGTGTTCTCTGCCAACCTCTGCCACTGCACAGTGCCACTCATATCTGGTCTCACAGTAGCTTGCACGCATAGTACCACTAGTCCAAAAAAAACTGACAGGCAGAGGCAGGCCACCCCGCAGGGGCCGTCGTGGTGGTGGTGCTGTGATTCCCTTTTGCCCTAGAATAATGCCCAATTTTCAGAGGCCACGTACCCTGAACTTGAAAAGTTCTGAGGACATAGTTGACTTGCTAACACAGGACACCCAATCTTCTACAGCTTCCGCTCGGAACCTTGACGCACCATCCTCCTCCAGCTTAGCTTCGGGCACCTCTCAAGATACCACTCACCCGCCTGCCGCCACCACCAACACTAGCACCACAGCCGCTTAACTTTATCTGTCAGAGGAGTTATTTACACATCCGTTTAAAGAAATGAGTGATGCGCAACCATTATTGCCAGAGGATGTAGATAACAGGGATATGTCTCAGTCAGGCAGCATTACACACATGGACATACGGTGTGATGATGATGATGTTGTACCCGCTGCTGCTTCCTTTGCTGAGTTGTCAGATACAAGTGAAGCGGTTGATGATGACGATGCGTCCATGGATGTCACGTGGGTGCCCGCTCAGCAAGAAGAAGAACAGGGCGAAAGTTCAGATGGGGAGACAGAGAGGAGGAGGAGGAGACGAGTTGGAAGCAGGGGGAGGTCGTCGCAAGGAGCTAGTGGCACAGTCAGACAGCATGCATCGGCACCCGGGGTCAGCCCGACAGCACGCCAATCAACGCATGCTGTGTCCACCACCAGAATGCCGTCATTGCAGAGCTCAGCAGTGTGGCATTTTTTTTGTGTGTCTGCCTCTGACAACAGCAATGCCATTTTCAACCTGTGCCAAAAGAAACTGAGTCGTGGGAAGTCCAACACCCACCTAGGTACAACTGCTTTGCGTAGGCACATGATCGCACATCACAAACGCCTATGGGATCAACACATGAGTACAAGCAGCACACAAACTCAAAGCCGCCATCCTCCTCCTGGTCCAGCATCTTCAGCCACGTTAACCAATGCTGTCCTCCTTGCCCCCTCTCAACCATCCGCCACTCCGTCTCTCGCCTTGAGCAGTTCCCGCTCATCTGCCCACAGTCAGGTGTCTGTCAAGCACATGTTTGAGCGTAAGAAGCCAATGTCAGAAAGTCACCCCCTTGCCCAGCGTCTGACAGCTGGCTTGTCTGAACTATTAGCCCACCAGCTTTTACCATACCATGTAGCTATTGGGACACCGCAGTGGAAGGTACCTGGACAAAATTTATTTTCACAAAAGGCAATCCCCAACCTGTACTCGATTGTGCAAAAGGATGTAAGGGCATGTCTGGCACACAGTGTTGGGGCAAGGGTCCATCTGACCACTGATACCTGGTCTGCAAAGCATGGTCAGGGCAGGTATATCACCTACACTGCGCATGGAATGCATGGCTCTGCAGAGGAGTTGGTGACACCGCCACGACTTGCAGGCAGGCCTGCTGCCACCTCCTCTACTCCTCCTACTCCATCCTCTTTCATAACCTCCTCGACTGAGTCCTCTTCTGCTGCTGCGTCTTGCTCCAAATCAACGGCACCCCCCCAGCTCCCCAGGTACTATTCCACATCCCGGATACGGCAGTGTCCCGCCATCTTGGGTTTGAGTTGCTTGAAAGCAGAGAGTCACGCCGGACAAGCACTCCTGTCCGCCCTGAACGCACAAGTGGAAAAGTGGCTGACTCCGCAGCAACTGGATATCGGCAAAGTGGTTTGTGACAACGGAACTAATTTTTTGGCGGCATTGAAGTTGGGCAAGTTGACACATGTGCCGTGCATGGCACATGTGTGTAATCTGTTCGTACAACGCTTTGTGCATAAGTACACAGGATTACAGGACGTCCTGAAGCAGGCCAGGAAGGTGTGTGGCCATTTCAGGCGTTCCTACACGGCCATGGCGCACTTTGCAGATATCCAGCGGCGAAACAACATGTGAGTGAGGCGCTTGATTTGCGACAGCCCGACACGTTGGAATTCAACACTCCTAATGTTCGACCGCCTGCTCCAACAAGAAAAAGCCGTTAATGAATATTTGTATGAACGGGGTGCTAGGACAGCCTCTGGGGAAATAGGAATTTTGTTGCCACGTTACTGGACGCTCATGCGCAATGCCTGTAGGCTCATGCGTCCTTTTGAGGAGGTGACAAACCTAGTCAGTCGCACCGAAGGCATCATCAGCGACATCATACCATTTGTTTTCTTCCTGGAGCGTGCCCTGCAAAGAGTGCTGGATCAGGCCGTAGATGAGCGTGAAGAGGAAGAGGAAGAGTTGTGGTCACCATCACCACCAGAAACAACCTTATCAGCATCGCTTGCTGGACCTGCGGCAACACTGGAAGAGGATTGTGAGGAAGAGGAGTCAGAGGAGGAATGTGGCTTTGAGGAGGAGGAGGATGAAGACCCACCACAACAGGCATCCCAGGGTGCTCGTTGTCACCTATCTGGTACCCGTGGTGTTGTACTTGGCTGGGGGGAAGAACATACCTTCATTGAGATCACTGAGGAGGAGGAACGGGAAATGATTCGCTCGGCATCCAACCTTGTGCAAATGGGGTCTTTCATGCTGTCCTGCCTGTTGAGGGACCCTCGTATAAAAAGGCTGAAGGAGAACAACCTGTACTGGGTGTCCACGCTACTAGACCCCTGGTATAAGCAGAAAGTGGATGAAATTTTACCAAATTACAACAAGTCGGAAAGGATGCAGCATTTGCAAAATAAATTAAAAAGTATGCTTTACACAGCGTATAAGGGTGATGTCACACGGGAACGGGAATCTAACAGGGGAAGAGGTGAAAGTAATCCTCCTCCTCCCACGACCACGCTGGCAAGGACAGGACGCTTTAAAGACGTGTTGTTGATGGAGGACATGCGGAGCTTTTTAAGTCCTACGCATTGCCACAGCCCTTCGGGATCCACCCTCAGAGAACGACTCGACCGCCAGGTAGCAGACTACCTCGCCTTAACTGCAGATATCGACACTCTGAGGAGCGATGAACCCCTTGACTACTGGGTGTGCAGGCTTGACCTGTGGCCTGAGCTATCCCAATTTGCGATAGAACTTCTGGCCTGCCCCGCTTCAAGTGTCCTGTCAGAAAGGACCTTCAGTGCAGCAGGAGGTATTGTCACTGAGAAGAGAAGTCTCCTAGGTAAAAAAAAGTCTAGATTACCTCACCTTTATTAAGATGAATGAGGGATGGATCCCGAAGGGACTGACAGTGGGCGATACATTCAACTAAAAAAGGCCTGATGAGATGAGCTGCCTTGGGCTAAAAATGGTCCACATGCTGCTGTATTTTAGCTCTGAATGCCGGTTGACTTGCGTGACTTATCCGTCACCAACTAGGGTTCAAGCCGCAATGTTTTAGGGCACTTTCTGCCTGGAAAACAAACATCAATTTTTCTAGCCGCTGCTACAGCAACGGCTGCAACAATGCCTAATTTTTCAGGCATGTGTACATGCCTAATTTTTCGGGCCTCTGGTGCTGCACTGTGGCTTCCAAAACCAAACCAAAAAAAAAAGGCACATAACAGGGATTAAACTGATAGGAATAGTACTACTTAACACACCACTCCTATCTGGTGGCATCTTTTTCCATCTCCCGGTTCATAAAATCGATGCCATATACACGTCCCCTGATAGGGCGCCAGCTCGTTATTCTCTTGGGTGCCAGCTCGTTATTCTCTTTTTCACTTCACTAGGGACACTTTACTGCACTATAGGCACTTAGACCCACTCTTTGTCTTGCACAGTGTTATTCCTAGCCAGCATCTGTGATGGGAAATCAGGCAGTCATCTAAACGTTTAGATTGAGCTTTAGCTTAGAACACCCTAGAAGGTGTTTAAGGAGATTAGGGCTAGTTTAGAGGATTCTTCTTAGACCTCTCTGAGTCGTTATAGCCCTTCTACCTATCCAGCATTTCTGGAAACTAGCTAAGAGAAAGGGTGGCTGTGTGTCTGTGATACATTTAACTTTATATCACCTTATTGACACTTTTTATGACAGCATCACTCCGATCTCCATACTCTCTGCCTATACCCATCTATTTAGAGGGAATTTCCTTGCCCTGGCAATATTATATAATAGGTAATAGTATTACCATTATTACACAATTAGCCACTATAGGGGAATGAGTATAGTATCCCTTTGTTATTTATAAATGATACAATAAAGACTTTTGTCCATTACTCAATTTACTTTAACAAAGGGTACTAACCACGGTATTAGGAAGCATTACTCTGCTTTCCCTTTCTCCCTCTAATATACACCTATGCTCACTAGGATTTTTAGGTATCACTTTATTATAGTTATCTGTAACGGATCGCCTGGCACCCCGACTTGGTACCTCCGTTAATGGATGCTCTTAGCGTTTCCTGAGGACTCCAAGCACTCTGGCCGACACCACAATCACCGAATCTGAGAAGCATATAAATCCTCTCAAGCCTCTGAATGCTGTAGACAGTTGAATAGGAACCATACGAATAGGTTTTCAATCCTAGCAGTCAAACTGGAACAGCATACAATAAATCCTCCCCCAATAATGAGACGACACTTCACTTTGAGGGTTAAACAGGAACTCTGGACTGGCTCATCCAGCCTGGCTTTTATTTCCATCTCACACATACAGGCCACACCCAGGGGGAGGCATAAAATGACCAATAGTATCACGGGTGCAACCCACACATCCCCTCCCCTTAGTGTGACACATAATCCCATTATGCATACAGTTTAAAATATACTTTTTACACAACTTTCATAACTCTAAAACCATACATCACATTCACATAAAAATCCATATCCACAATCAATCCATTCAGGGGAACAACATATTAAAAATGGCATGAATCCGACCAGGGGTTCAAAAGTTACTAAAAGTATCTTTTGTCCCTTACTAGCCGCATGGCAAACCGGTTTAGACAGGTTTTACATAGGCCTCTATCCTGGAGACAAAGAGGAAAGTAATCCAATTATCCAGGGCTAGAAGCAGACTCCATTAACCACATGGTTACAGAAAGACATAAAACACTTTAAAATACAGACAGTTACTTTTTATCCATAACACACAGACATTTCACATATCCCCAGATAGCTGGGATCTGAGCGCACAAAACTACCGAATAGCGCGCAGATCCTATTCACACAGTACAATTGCCATGGAGCTAAAGTCTTTCCCATAGTCTTTCATTATATGAATAGGCTCCATGGTATAGCTATCTGGGGTATCACCGCTCACACAGGGCCATAATCACTGGGCAGGAGGCTAGCAACCAGGCTTCTCCAGTTCACAGTGGCGAGGTTGGTTTCGCCACATTATCTAACCTTTTCCTATGCCAGTTTTAGATCTCCTTCTTGGGAGATTTTTTTCTTTTTTCAGTTTATTAGCATACCTGGGTAAAAGCCCTCGGTGGGGCTGGCACCACCACCTGACCACATTTCCTCGTTTCTTCCACTCATACCGCTTTTTCCATCTTTGAAGGGGTGTGGCAAAAAAAGGAAATAGTCCTCTACTCGTAACAGGGATTAAACTGATAAGAATAGTACTACTTAACACACCTTATAATAACGCAGAGAGAGGCAACGCAGAGAGAGGAGTCTGAAGAAGAGGAGTCAGAGGAGGAAGGTGGCTTTGAGGAGGTGGAAGACCAAACACAGCAGGCGTCCCAGGGGGCTTGTTGTCACCTTTCGGGGACCCTTGGTGTTGTACGTGGCTGGGTGGAGGAAGAGACCTTCAATGACATCAGTGAGGACAAGGAACGGACATGGCTAGCTTGGTATCCAACCTTGTGCAAATAGGGAGTTTGCGGTTGTGCAAATGGACTGTTTGCGGTTGTTTGCGGTGCGTTAAGCGGGGAGTTTGGTCTGTCACTGTGAAGCAGGCGTAACCCTTACACTACCTGATCGATACAACATCATACAGTAGGTGTCCCCCCCATTGTGATTTATGGCCCCCACCCACCGCGCAGGGGTGGGGGCCAGGGGAGGAGGACAGTAGGTCCCCCCCCTTATCCTTATTTACTGAATATTCCCCTGTATAACAATGTTTGGCATTTAGTGAATATTCCCTATTCTGCTCTGTGTCAGTGTGTATCAGGGTCTCTGAGGACAGGTCTCAATCCATATATGTCAAGTGACCCTATGTAAGAGGAACAGTCCCTATTCTGCTCTGTGCCAGTGTGTATCAGGGTCTCTGAGGACAGGTGTCAATACATATCTGCCAAGTTACCCTATGTAGGGGTAACAGTCCCTATTCTGCTCTGTGTCAGTGTGTATCAGGGTGTCACGTTTAACATTTGTTATGAAGGAACACAACTGCAAATTTCTTAGAGCTTGAATATTTAGAAACATAGAAACATAGAAACATAGAATGTGACGGCAGATGAGAACCATTCGGCCCATCTAGTCTGCCCAGTTTTCTAAATACTTTCATTAGTCCCTGGCCTTATCTTATAGTTAGGATAGCCTTATGCCTATCCCACGCATGCTTAAACTCCTTTTCTGTGTTAACCTCTACCACTTCAGCTGGAAGGCTATTCCATGCATCCACTACCCTCTCAGTAAAGTAATACTTCCTGATATTATTTTTAAACCTTTGTCCCTCTTTATTTATTAGAACAAATTAGAAGATATTGTGACTTTGAGTTCAGAATTACAGGCACTGTAGCTTTAAATAATAAACGGTTGCTTAAGTCCAGAATTACAGGCACTGTAGCTTTAAATAATAAACGGTTGCTTAAGTCCAGAATTACAGGCACTGTAGCTTTAATTAATAAACGGTTGCTTAAGTCCAGAATTACAGGCACTGTAGCTTTAAATAATAAACGGTTGCAATTAGCAGGTTCTGAATCATTTAGAGTCTGTTAGTTGAGTTAACAAGTTAGGTGATAAGCAATTACAATAGTTTGTTCCATTAGCATTTATCTGAAGCAAGACAGGTGCAGCTAACATGAATAGTGGATAGGTTGAAGATAGCTGTAGCTGGGTTGGTTGATAATAAGACTTTGGTAACAGGCAATAGAGGCTTTAGATATGTAACTCTTATCACAGAGGTTTAATGTTACTTAGCTTCCGGTAAAGAGAAAACAGGTTCCCAAGTTCTCCTCAGAGGCGGTTATATCCGATGATATGTGTGTAGAGAGTTCAGGCTTTAGTCGAGGATGAGGAGAGGTGAAGGGGACGTGAGTAGTCTTCCAGTCCGGTCCGGTAACAGATGGCTTTCACAGAGAAGTTTGTAGCCGGTTCGTGAGTGCGGTACATAGTTCAATAATCCAGCGTCTATCAGCTGGTGCGGTCGCATTAAGTAAGGAGACCGTGTCATAAGGGGGTGTGGCTAAGCTCCGTGGAACCCGGAAGTAAGAGGATACCAGAATTAAGGCATGACAGAGGGTCTCTGAGGACAGGTGTCAATCCATATATGCCAAGTGACCCTATGAAGGAGGAACAGTCCCTATTCTGCTCTGTGTCAGTGTGTATCAGGGTCTCTGAGGACAGGTGTCAATCCATATCTGCCAAGTGACCCTATGTAGGAGGAACAGTCCCTATTCTGCTCTGTGTCGGTGTATATCAGGGTCCCTGAGAACAGGTGTCAATCCATATCTGCCAAGTGACCCTATGTAGGGGGGACAGTCCCTATTCTGCTCTTGTCAGTGTGTATCAGGGTCTCTGAGGACAGGTGTCAATCCATATCTGCCAAGTGACCCTATATAGGAGGAACAGTCCATATTCTGCTCTGTGTCAGTGTGTATCAGGGTCTCTGAGGACAGGTGTCAATCCATATCTGCCAAGTGACCCTATGTAGGAGGAACAGTCCCTATTCTGCTCTGTGTCAGTGTATATCAGGGTCCCTGAGAACAGGTGTCAATCCATATCTGCCAAGTGACCCTATGTAGGGGGAACAGTCCCTATTCTGCTCTGTGTCAGTGTGTATCAGGGTCTCTGAGGACAGGTGTCAATCCATATCTGCCAAGTGACCCTATGTAGGGGGAACAGTCCCTATTCTGCTCTGTGTCAGTGTGTATCAGGGTCTCTGAGGACAGGTGTCAATCCATATCTGCCAAGTGACCCTATGTAGGGGGAACAGTCCCTATTCTGCTCTGTGGCAGTGTGTATCAGGGTCTCTGAGGACAGGTGTCAATCCATATCTGCCAAGTGACCCTATGTAGGGGGAACAGTCCCTATTCTGCTCTGTGTCAGTGTGTATCAGGGTCTCTGAGGACAGGTGTCAATCCATATCTGCCAAGTGACCCTATGTAGGGGGAACAGTCCCTATTCTGCTCTGTGTCAGTGTGTATCAGGGTCTCTGAGAACAGGTGTCAATCCATATCAGCCAAGGTACCCTATGTAGGGGGAACAGTCCCTATTCTGCTCTGTGTCAGTGTGTATCAGGGTCCCTGAGAACAGGTGTCAATCCATATCTGCCAAGTGACCCTATGTAGGGGTAACAGTCCCTATTCTGCTCTGTGTCAGTGTGTATCAGGGTCTCTGAGGACAGGTGTCAATCCATATCTGCCAAGTGACCCTATGTAGGGGGAACAGTCCCTATTCTGCTCTGTGGCAGTGTGTATCAGGGTCTCTGAGGACAGGTGTCAATCCATATCTGCCAAGTGACCCTATGTAGGGGGAACAGTCCCTATTCTGCTCTGTGTCAATGTGTATCAGGGTCTCTGAGGACAGGTGTCAATCCATATCTGCCAAGTGACCCTATGTAGTGGGAACAGTCCCTATTCTGCTCTGTGTCAGTGTGTATCAGGGTCTCTGAGGACAGGTGTCAATCCATATCTGCCAAGTGACCCTATGTAGGGGGAACAGTCCCTATTCTGCTCTGTGTCAGTGTGTATCAGGGTCTCTGAGGACAGGTGTCAATCCATATCTGCCAAGTGACCCTATGTAGGGGGAACAGTCCCTATTCTGCTCTGTGTCAGTGTGTATCAGGGTCTCTGAGGACAGGTGTCAATCCATATCAGCCAAGTGACCCTATGTAGGGGGAACAGTCCCTATTCTGCTCTGTGTCAGTGTGTATCAGGGATCCTTAGTATAGGTGTCAATCCATATCTGCCAAGTGGCCCTATGTAGGGGGAACAGTCCCTATTCTGCTCTGTGTCAGTGTGTATCAGGGTCCCTGAGAACAGGTGTCAATCCATATCTGCCAAGTTACCCTATGTAGGGGTAACAGTCCCTATTCTGCTCTGTGTCAGTGTGTATCAGGGTCTCTGAGGACAGGTGTCAATCCATATCTGCCAAGTTACCCTATGTAGGGGGAACAGTCCCTATTCTGCTCTGTGTCGGTGTGCATCAGGGATCCTTAGGATAGGTGTCAATCCATATCTGCCAAGTGACCCTATGTAGGGGGAACAGTCCCTATTCTGCTCTGTGTCAGTGTGTATCAGGGTCCCTGAGGACAGGTGTCAATCCATATCTGCCAAGTGACCCTATGTAGGGGGAACAGTCCCTATTCTGCTCTGTGTCAGTGTGTATCAGGGTCCCTGTGGACAGGTGTCAATCCATATCTGCCAAGTGACCATATGTAGGGGGAACAGTCCCTATTTTGCTCTGTGTCAGTGTGTATCAGGGTCTCTGAGGACAGGTGTCAATCCATATGTCAAGGTGTCGATATGTCATATGTCAGGTGTCAATCCATATCCATTGTGATTTAGGAATGTTAGGTGATTTATGCCCTTTATGGATTAAATCCAAATGCTGCATCAACTGTGTAATTTTCCATGGGAGTTTTGCCATGGATCCCCCTCCGGCATGCCACAGTCCAGGTGTTAGTCCCCTTGAAACAACTTTTCCATCACTATTGTGGCCAGAAAGAGTCCCTGTGGGTTTTAAAATTCGCCTGCCCATTGAAGTCTATGGCGGTTCTCCCGGTACGCCGGTTCGCGAACGTTTGCGGAAGTTCGCGTTCGCCATTCGCGAACCGAAAATTTTATGTTCGCGACATCACTTGTCAGGAGATACAAATAATTGCAATTCCACAGGAGTTCCAACAGACAATTCTGCCCTGGGTGCCAAATATCAAATCCTCTACTTATCTATAGTTATAATACACCTGCCAGAGCTCTAATAAATTATAATAAATCATTTAAAAAATAACAGACCCTCTTTAGTTGATAAACTAGGTAAACCCACATATTAAAACGTAATATTGTGACCATGTCTTTAATGTTATGTGCTATTTTATTCAACGTCCATGATTGCTTTTGTACCTATTTAGCTAAATCATCCCCCGACGAACATATCAACGCAGGAAAAAAAAGTACATTATCAATGAGCAATTAAATGCCAAAAGAATAAATCATATTCCCTTTAATGTAACAATGTGACATCCCAGCTTGTCCTAGAGATCCTTCATTATATTCAGTCCTAACACATAAAGCTGGTAAGGCTCATAGGGCATAATCATCATGGGAACGTTTTACTGAGTTGCTTATGACTTTTATCTTAACCAAGCACTCAAACTTGTGAGGAAGACAAAATGCTGCTATTTAAAGGAATACTTCAAGCACCATAATCACTATAGTGAGCTCCTCCCACATTGGTAAGCCATGTTAGATCCAGTTTAAGACAGCTGCACCCCCTCATTTACTACACCATATGGAGAGCTGGAAGATACAGCTCACCATAGTGGTTATGGTGCTTGGAGTGTCCCTTTAAACAATTAAAATGCCTAAATGTGAAGTCTTCCAAGGAAAACATTGAACTATTTTCTCTGCTACCAGGATCATTAAAAAAATAGTGTAATTTGGGGGGAAACTGTTAAATAAGTATAAATCACCTTGGAAACTAGTAGAATGTTTCTCACCATTAAGCACTTTGACAGCAAATAGCTGTTTTTTGTTGTTGTTGTTTTTTTTTTTTTCGTAAATTTGTTTTTAACTGCCCTTATAGTCTAAGTTAAACAAATATATTGTTGCAACCGAAGAGATGGAACACATACCTAAAATGTTTAAAATGTTCGGTTTTACAGATCATTATTATGCTATTTTTTTCTTTTTTCTTTTTTTAGTTTTTCTTTTTCATTTAATGGTCAATCAGCTTCTGTCACGTGCTTTGCCTTAGATAATTTGCAGGGGTGCCATTTTGAAAAATGCCTACAAATATAGGAACCAACTTAATATTTTTGGGTAAGCTTTCCGAATGATTTAAACATTTTTGGATTAACTTTTAAAATTATTTAATATTATGGAACATATTTTAATTTTGTAATGTTTTGAAAGTTTTGGATATATTGACATTTTGTTATATGTGATATGTATTTTGATATTTTTAAAATTTAAAAAAATATATATAATTTGGAAATCTTAACCAAAAGTATTAAACTGAGGCCATAATCATTATTTGAAAAGTTTATTATACATGTGATTATCTCGTTATTTTACTCTCCTTCAACACCCTTGCCCAGATATCTTAATCCTTGAATCCAGTTCCTCCACATACACATGCATAGATAGGGGGAGAATATAATGACATTCCAACTTCTCTAATATCTATTATTATTATTATTATGATACTTATAGAGCGCCGTCAAATTCCGCAGCGCTTTACAATGGGTGGACGGACAGACATGGAGTTGTAACCAGACAAGTTGGACACATAGGAACAGAGGGGTTGAGGGCCCTACTCAATGAGCTTACATGCTAGAGGGAGTGGGGTAAAATGACACAAAAAGTTAAGGATAGTATTAGACTAGTGATAGTTGCAGAAGAGGAATCAGTTGGAATCAGAGCTATTAACAGTTTAATTGATACGCTTTTATGAAGAAGTGGATTTTTAAAGATTTTTTGAAGGAGTGGAGACTGGGTGAGCATCTAACGGAGGAGGGAAGTGAGTTCCACAGGAACGGTGCAGCCCTCGAGAATTCAATTACCCTTGTTCGTGCTTGGACAATTTATTTGTATGTTTCATTATTATTATGCATTATAATAATAGTAATAATGACATCCTTAAAGTTGGGAAGAAAGTTTAAATTTTTTTGTCCTAATACAACGGAGAAACTGTTGCACACTACTGATATAAGTGACTTGCTTATTGCTGAGTAGGCCACATATTTTCAATGGGCTTCTATTAGATGTTCAAAAACATGACAAAATGAATGCTATGCCTGTACATGAGGAATCTACGCATCTGTGTCATATTAAAACCAGAATATACACCACATATTACCATGTTTACTCTTGCACTTTGCTGATTAGTTGAAGCAAAATACTAATGGACTGGTTTAGAAGATATTCGTGAATAACAAGAAACCAAACAGAAGTGACCTTTTCACTCTTGAATCCTCTAATGACCATTTAAATGGATATTTATTTTTATCTATTTTTACAGCAACCTGCTTCCTGGCATCAGCTTCAAGCAATAGGCGAATGTTGATTTAAACTGTTGACTTTTTGAGCCTTCCAGGTAAACGTTGTTTACGTCTCATACTTGAAGGGTTCGACTTTTTTCCTTGGTCTCTGGATATTTTAGTATTAAGGTGAGGATTTGGCCATGATGAACAGGACAGTCAAAACACAGAAACTGCACCAGGATATAGCACGTTTTTATTAGTAGCATAACTGTACCAATCTATATTAACCCCTTAAGGACCAAACTTCTGGAATAAAATGGAATCATGACATGTCACACATGTCATGTGTCATTAAGGGGTTAAAGGGATACTACAGGCATCCAGACAACTTCAGCTCATTGAAATGGTCTGGGTGCAGTGTCTCTGTCCCCCTTAGTCCTGCAATGTAAAACATTGCAGATTCTGAGAAACTGCAATGTTCATATTGCATTATTAAGACTGCCTCTGGTGGCCACATAGTTTGACTCCATGAAACGATGCTGGATAGACATCCAGCGTCAGAGGTAATGCGATAGGAAAGCATTAAAGCAATGCTTCCCTATGGGGAAGGCCTAAAGTGCACCGCGCATTGGCATTAGGTTTCCCCAATCGGCTGACTTCAGAGGAGGCGGACTGCAAGCCAGTGCAAGGGACATAGTTAATTATATAACCCTTTATGTACCACATGGAGGGAGTGGACAAGGGAGGGAGATAACTATAGGGTTAGAAATAGAGCTTTGCCATTTCTAGACATGTGCAATTTGTTTTGTTCCGTATGTACATTCAGACGAATTTCGTGCATTCCAGACATTCAGATCTTATGAATGTCTGAAGTTCGAATTGCCGAATTGGTGAATTGCGAATGCCGAATTTCCGAAGTGCCGAATTGACGAAGTTCTGAATTGACGAAGTTCCGAAGTGGGTTAGGTTTAGGGTTAGGGTATGTAGTTAGGGGTTAGGGTTTAGGGGTTAGAGGGTAGGGTTTAGGGTTTAGGGGTTAGGGTTAGGTGTTAGGGGTAGGTTTAGGAGTCGGGTTAGGGGTAGGGTTAGGGGTTAGGGTTAGGGTCCGAATTACGGAAGTTCCGAATTGGCGAAGTGCTGAATTGGAGAAGTGCCAAGCTGAATACCATTGGTCCAAATTGCCAAAGCAGACCAATTTTCTATACTCACCTGAATTTTTGAACCGAACCAACATTTTTGCCCATGCACATCCCTATGCATTTCTTCATTATTTCATCATCTCTGTAGCCGTCTGCCTAATTGACATACACCATTATTTGGTGTCAACATTTTTTATAGTTTTTGTTTTGATTTGACCAACCAGCGCTCCTTTTAGTATAATATGTTTGTTTAAATACAGTTAAAATATCCACAACGCATTTCACCAAAGTGGCTTTCTCTCTTTTCTACCTCCCCTTAAGAATGCCACATTGGTGAAACGCGTTGTGGATTTTTTAACTGTTTGTTTTACATTGTATTCTAATAAAGGTATTTTGGCCTCTTTCCACTGTGAGTGTGCCATTTTACTTTTTTATTATTTTTTACCTGGAATCCGATTTTAGGTTCCAGTGGGTACTACTCCAAAAGAATCCATGGTGGGGATTATACCACTTACGCCTACACATTGAGCAGTTAGTCTGCCCAATTAAATGTGAGTACCCATTCATTATTCTATACTCCTGGTACCTTTTATACTGTGAGCACTATTGCTGTCTCTTTTATATTTTTTATGATCGTCATATTGATGATACATCTGCCTACCTACACTGTCTCACAAATCCTATAAGTGGGGATTGTACCACTGTACGCCAGAGCTACATTAAGCTCTATCAATTGTAAGTAGGACCATAGACTTTTTATTTACTTTTATGCTATTCTGGGATTTTCTGCACCATTAGTTCTTTCTTTCTGTTGCATATATGGCTGCCAAGGATTCTCCGATCTGATCCCATTCCAGAGAAACTACCCTGACTCTTTGAGGTTTTATCTTCCAGCAATTTGCTGTGAAAAATTGGAAAACTGGAAATGCGCAGCCTCCAAATAAGGTCTTTAAGCCCCCAGATTACCCAACACACCTATACATGGGTGGTATCACTGTACTCGGGAGATGTTGGTGAACTCATATTGCGGTGTTCTTTGGCAGTAACCCTTAACCCCTTAACCCCTTAAGGACCAAACTTCCAGAATAAAAGGGAATCATGACGTCTCACACACGTCATGTGTCCTTAAGGGGTTAAGGACACATGGCATGTGTGACATGTCACGATTCCTTTTTATTCCAGAAGTTTGGTCCTTAAGGGGTTAAAGTTCTCATTACATGTATTCTTAAATTGCTATGTGTGTCAAAAAAAAAATCACCATTTATTATTATTATTTTAAATTTGGCATAGATTGGTGGTAAAATGGTTGCATGAAAAAAGTCAAAATACCCCAAGTTTAGTACCTTAGGCTGTCTTAGGCTGTCTTAGGCTATACAATGTAATTTTCGTTAATTTTGAAAAAAAAATGGTTTGGAAATAGCACTTGTACGTATAGCCCTATAACCCCCCCCCCCCCCCCCCCCCACCCCCAAAAAAAAGAACATATTAATATTGGGTATTTCTAAACTCAGCACAAAATTTTAAAACTATTTAGCACGGGTGTTTTTTGGCGGTTGTAGATGCTTAACAGATTTTGGGGGTCAAAGTTAGAAAAAGTGTGTTTTAAAAAAAATTATAGTAAATTAAGTGATATTATGAAAATAATGGTATCTTTAGAAACACTATTTAATGGAGAGAAAAATTGTATATAATATATGTGGGTACAGTAAATGAGTAAGAGTCAAATTACAGCTAAATACAAACACCACAGAAATGTAAAAACAGCCCTGGTCCTTAATGGTAAGAAAATTGAAAAGCGGTCTGGTCACTAAGAGGTTAAACCAATACGGAATGCCCAGCCTATTGTGACTTGGAAGCCTCATGCAGTACATCTGTTAGTAATTAAGTGGGTCCACTTTGGAATACAATCCAGAACGAATAGTTATGATGACATCAGGGGTGGATCTATCTATCTATCTATCTATCTGTCTATCTATCTATCTACCTACCTATCTGTCAGTCTGTCTATGATTCAGGGTTTGTACGTCTGTAGAGGCCAGGATAGGAACTGGCAAATTCTTTTTGCTCTTCTGATCTAAACTCTGCCATACAGGGCCAGTTGATTGCTCTCAGCCAATGAGCTAAGCCCTGCACTGTCTGACATAGTTGAACGCAGAGAGCATTTGGCTCTCGTAGAGGAGATGGTAAAATCTCGAAATGTTAGCAAAGGTTTTGACTACTTGCATTTACATTCACAGTTCCTTCCAAGAAAAAGAAAATAATGACCTTTACACTTCCTAAAATTGCTGTACATAAATAGGGAAGTGTCGGACTGAAAAAAGTATTCTTGTCCAGGACAAATCTTATGTTATTCCTGAACTGAAGTGATTGTGGTGGATAGAGTTTCAGACTTAAAGGACCCTGAAAGTCACCCAGAGGCCAGCAGCACCAAGGGAGTCTTGGCGCTGAAAAAAAGGGTAAATAAAGGGGAACCAAAATTATTTTTGAAACAAGGACCCTATAGTGATAGGAATACAGGTTTGTATTCCGAATTCTGTAGTGTTCCTTTAATTTGCACCCTTTACCTTACACAAGTCACATTTTTGTTTAACTTTAAACCAGTTTTCTGGAAAACATGGAATATACCTCTATAGAAATCTGAGATAATTTTCACTCTGTAGTTCATCAAATGTGCCTGCTGTCTTAAAGGGATCATGATAACTGCCGTCCAGTCATAACAAGGACAACTGATTTAAGTGTTCTGATGACGAACGCTATGCTTGCGGCTACTTCACAGCCCTCAAAAGAGATACTGAAGGGCTTTGGAGGGATTCCAACTTATAAAGAAAAACAAACTCTGTGGTCAAATCCTTGAAGTCAATGTACAAAATGATAGGTAATTCAAAACGTAATTTTACCGCAGCTGCTGACGGATTCCTGAGCAGTAGCAATTGCTCATGTGAATCCTCGAAAAAATGTTTTGTTTTAATTATTGTATACAGAGGACTGATAGTTTACTTTACCTGCTTCTAAATGCGTTAACAGTTTGTGGAGACAAAATATATATCGTTTATAGAAAAAAAATTCAAATTGCTGTGAACAATGTTTTTTTTTCCCCCTTCAATTATTTTATTTTTAACATAATGTGTCATAAAAGAAGGATTTTATAATGCATAGGTATACTGAATAAAATAATGAAGTCTTGTGTTAAACTTGTCAGCAAAAATAAAGATACAGAAAAAAAAACTTGTCACAGCCAAGGAGTTTTAATATTATATTTATTTATCTTCTATATATAACAAATATTTATTCGTGAGGTATGAAAAAAAAATGTATAAATCCCCTTTTTTTTTAATGTGGTTGGATGCCTCCATCTTAACTTCCTGTCAACCATTGTTATAAGCTCATGTAGAAGAGGAGAAATACAATAATGCTTATATTTCACTTCCTCATTTGCAACGTGTGTCCTGCCTGTGCCTGAACTGAACTGGATTGGATAATCTGATGATTACTCTGGAGCCGTGATTGTATTCTTCAAAAACAATAAGAGTAATCTGTGAGTCGCTGAAAAGGTTATGTAAACCAAGCATGCATGAGATCTGACAATGAGATCGTGGATGAGAGTTTTCAGTCATTACTAAACAAGCAAGGTATAACACATGAGACCTCAACACCTTACTCGCCCCATCAAAATGGAGCTGCTGAGAGAAACACTATTTGAAATCACAAGATATCTGCGGATTGAAACAAAATTACCGAAATAATTATAGAGATACGGAGTAATGTATGCTGCTCAGGTTCGAAAAAAACAACTGGTGCTTTAACAACTGTCTAGTACAAAGTCCATATTATCTGTTAACAGGTAAAAATAAGCTAGATTCAAAGTGTGAGAGAGGGATCTTTGTTGGATATGACAAGAACAACCCTACTTACCTATTGTATTTTCCAGACACTAAAAAGGTTCCCAAACATAGGCTTGGGATTTTTTTTTTACGAATAAGACAAACTCAAACTGACCTATTACTTGGTGAAGAGGATTGCTGTAGAGAGGATAATACATCACCTGCACCAAAATATAATCATACCGAAATAGAATGCCCGGATGAGATACAAAATTCTTCAGGAGAAACATCAAGGTGTGAGGACAACGGTCAGACCAGGAATGATCATGGGATATGTTAAAAGATATAGAAAGCTCCCCAGTACGTGGATCTCGGATTTCAAAAGTAATAACCGTGTATTAATAATCATTGATTATTGTGACATAGTGTTTGACATGCCACAAACTTTTAAGATGCCATTATCTCACACGAGTCACAGTTCTGGTTTGATGCTATAAAAGAGGAAATTGTTCACTAAGAGAGAATGACACATTTACTTTGACCATTTTGCCAGAAGGTAAACTTTCAATGGGTGGTTAATAGGTGTATGCAAAAAAAGTAGAAAACTGAAGGATAAGAAACTTGCAAAGCCAGGTATGTTGCTGAGGGTTATAATCTAATAACGGGAATTGATTACTACGACATGTTCTCTCACACTGCAAACATTTTATAAGTACAAATTGTTATGCCACAAGCAGCACACTATGACTTGCTTCTTCATCAAATGGATGTGAAAACAGCTCACTTACACACTCCAAATGATTGTGAAATATATGTAAAACAAGTCAAGTCCAAACAGAATGAAAAATTAGTCCTGAAGATTGAGATTGAACAAGTCATTGTATTGTTTAAAGGGACACTTCACTGCCCAAATATAAAAAATAAGAAGAATCACTGCTTAGTAGATATATCCAAATGAAAACATGCATGCATTGGGGTATATCTAAAAAAGCTTTCATAACCTGCAGTTCTCGTCTGCACCTTTGTAAGCCCTCCCCTTCTAACCCTGCCCAGACTTTCTGTGGCTGTCCAATCACAGAATTCGCAATGCAGCTGAATGAGAAGTCTTTGTAAGGCAGGCGCTCTGTGCAATTGTCTGCCTCTTGAGTGTATCTCCACTGAGCTAAACAAACCAGGAAATAACAGGACCTATTGTCTTCTTGAACGCCTGAAAGTCTGCACTTTCTTCAAAATGAAAAAAAGGACACATAAAGCTTTTCAGAAGGTTAAAGTGCTTTAGGGGTCTGGAGTGTCCCTATAAAGCAGTCAAGTGCAATTTGAAGTAAAATGCTACATGACATAAGAAGGATTATAATCCCACAGGGCCATAAGCAGGTTACCAGTTTGGGACACTTTTTATTCTTCACATAGGTATGATTAATTAGGCCAAGAAAATTCATATATCCAGGGCCCTGTCCAACCTCTAGGTGGCCGCCTAGAGGTTGGTCCTGCTCTTTATATGACCATTTAAGTGAGTTTGAACAAAATGCAGCAGATCACTATGTATACGCCAAACAGTATGAAGATAAGAAAGTTTACTAATAATATGGACAGATGGTCTTTTCATCTGTGCCAGGAATGAAACTCAAAGATGTAAAATCCACGCTTATAGCTAAGTTTAAGATGAAATCCTTGGAAGAATCAAACATTTTCTAAATATCGACTTTGTCCAAATTAATGATTTAGTAATGATTAATTGAAAGAGATACATTTCAATGGTTCTGGAGAAGTTTGACAGATTCTAAACCAAGATTAACACCATGTGAACAAAAGTTAGATCTAGATGATCTTCTAGATACATATAGATATCGAGAAATAATAGGTAACTTGCTATTCACAATGACCTGGACGAAGCTGGACTTAAGCGGAGTAATCAGTATACTATCACAATGCTTGTCAAAACCAACAGAATAACATTTGATCACAACCAAACATTTAATGAGGTACTTGAAACATACCGTTAACTATGAGTTGTGTTACAAGAAGTGTAATCAAGACCTGAAACCTGAACATACAGTGATGCTGATTGGGCCTCTAATGTGATTGATAAAATAACCAGATGCTACGTTATTCTTACTGAGAAAGGTCCACTGATTGCATAGAAATCTAAGAAACAGTCCACAGTAGCTTTGTCTTCACGTGAAGTTGAAGACATGACTTTTGGATGCAACTACAGAAGAAAGTTTGTAGCTTTTACAGATACTCAAGTGGATGGACAATCAAGGAGCAATAGGAATCCAGTTTGCCTTCAGCAATGCAAACTTATCGATATCAGATACCACTTCATCGGATCAGTGATCTATGTAGATGGCATGGTTCTTGATTACTGGACAATAGACAGAATAATGGCAGATATAAAGACTTAGCCAGCAACAAAATAATGTTAGAACAATTCTAGAATTCTTTTTTGGAGTCTAAGTTTTAAAATATAGCTAAACATGTAAGTTACAAATAACACATGTGAGATAAAGTGGAGGTGTTGAGCTATTATGCTGAATTGCTCTCAATAGTGGTAATATCAACAGTGTGTATGTAGTTATTGTCTCACAACGTTTTTTTGGAGAATGGAGCTGAGACATACAGTATGCGTAGGTGGTGTTGTTCCACTGGATAAATATATATTGGATATAATGTTTATTTTTTTTTGAAAAATTTGCATATCCAAATCTTAATTCATTTTAATATGGTCTTAGCTCATCCCCAGATTGACTGGTGGGCCATCTATAATGAAAAATATATACCCCAGACAACATGTATTATGGTAGTGTCTATATTGATTGTCCTTAAGTAGTTCATCATAGACTGCCTGTTAACAGCACAAAATAGACTATAATGTTGAATAAATACCAGTAAAGTCCCCATAAATCTGTATTTAGCTTAGTATGGATCGGAGCCTATAAAACATGAACACACACATTCATTCAAACTAACAAACCACACTTTAGCTAAAGTCAAATTTAGGGTGAGAAGTTCAAGATTTTGCATATATATCGTTCTTAAGATCGTAAGAAATATGACTTTAAAAATATTTACATTAATCTAATCAAAACTGACATACAGATGGCTATTTCATGAGATGTAAAGCACAGTAATACACCTCCCCAATGCCTTCATTTTGGAACGAGCCATCAGCAAAATCAACACAATTTACATTAATCAACATGGCATACAAACCAGTCTATATGTTGTGTTAACATTTTGATCTACTGGTCAGCAGCATTTTAGATATTTTTAGTAACTTTTTTTTTAACTATCTGCTATGCAATTCATTACGCAATAGGAATCCTGGCAGACATATAACTTGTGTCTCCTTGCAAGATAAACAAGCTAAAAATTTTTAAAATTATACAAAATAAGACGATAGTCCAAGGGTACGCAACCTTTCAGCGGCACTGTTCCAAAACAAGACTTTGAAGTCCTAAATGGTTTTTAATTAACTTGCATTTATGGGGGCATAATTTATGGATTTATGTTGGGCACACACATGTTCCCAGACAGAGACCAAACAGACAGTTACGCATACTAGGCATACACAGACACCAATACACACTGCCAGACACACTGTCCCAGTTCAGATTGCCAGGTATTCAAATAGTTGCACACTGTCAAACACACTGCTACATGCTACATGCACACACACTACTGCACCCACAAACACACTGCTAAGCACATATACTGTTATAGACACCCAAGTACACATTTACAATAGCACTGTTTTAGCCACACTCCTTTTTGCTTAGCATTTGCTGGATGATGGCTTCCCTGAGAACCAAGCTGGCCACTCACAGTGTTGCTGTTCTAGACTGGACTTTGTTTCCATCTAGAATCCCTTTATAAGTGCATGGAGGAAGTGTTCTAGCATCACTTCCTCCCAGCACTTTCCCTCACTGTCCACCACAATCACTGCTAGTGTGGACTGCATGGTCCGCAATAGCAGAAACTTCACATAAAAATCGGGGAAGCTGGGGAGGATGGGGGCCACTAAAATGCTGCCCCCTTAAAGTTCCCCATTGGTTTCACTGGGACCTCTGTTGGGCCAGGTCTGGGGAGAAATACTGATCAGGTGGCCTGCTTGCCATGCAATAGCACCTTGGATGCCATAGGTTGCCAACCCCTGCTGTAGTCTGTTGGTGCAAATATATTCTAAAAACTAAATATACACACACACTTGTCTAATGTTCTGCTTCACATATGGGTGGGCATATGGTGGCTGTCCAGATGACTACAACTCCCATTATCCAATACTCTTTAAATATAGGGCGTGATAGTATAATGTCTTCTATTTGCAGTCCATTGAATCTGACCAAACTGATTTTTTTTGTTTGTTTTGTTTAGATGCATTGTTTTTAGTTATTCTTGGTGGGAGGTTGGAATGGCTCCCGAGAAGGTGTCAACAGGCCATGAAACACATCCAGCCTTTTTGAGTCTATCCTTCTGCTATTTGTGCTTTACACATTTATGATATAATTTTTCAATAAATTACATTTTTGCACAATATATTACTACTGAAGAAACTACAGCTGTAATTGAGACCTTAGGTGCCGTAGAGAGCCAGAAACTCCTGCTGCGGAGATCTGGACTCTTTCAGCACAAGATGGATTATGGTCTAAACGCCAGCTTCGGCTGGAAAGGTTTACACTGCTCAAAAAGAAATCTATATCTACTGGACAGGAAGCTTAAGACTGAGAAACCAGTTTTTGTCTGTCAATGTGTGCATATCACATTTATTTTTTTTATTCCAGCACAGTATACAACGCATTCAAAATGGTTACAAATGTAACTTTCATTTTCATCTCCAAAGTGTCTTAAATTAACTAATTGTCTACTGTGAACTCAAATGGATCAGTGTGCTGTAGTTGTTATGGTGCACGTAGTGTTCATTCTCTCCCCCCCCTGTGTAAGTAGTTGGCCCCTGCCCCTCTGTTTTCTGTACTGTTATCCTGGAGCTGGTGCTGGGAGCTTCTGTTAGCACACCTGAGTGGTACCAGGAGAGCTCTCAGCCAATGAGCTGGCCATGGACAGCATGGCCAGCTCATTGGCTGAGAGCTCTCCTGGTACCATAATCACTGCAGTGTGAGGTGCTTGGAGGTTTGGGCATCGTGTCCTGGCAATTTTTTTGATCAAGCAGGTTTCTTCTAAAGGGACATGCCAACTAGCTTTGGGGTCTGTTTAGATTGAAGTTTAGAATGTTGAATTAATTACGTCAATAGGAATATTAGTTTTGGGGAAAAAAAAAAAGATTTCTATTTTCCTTTTCTACTGCAGGATATAAGGTATGCAAAGTATGCCAGGCATCAGAAATGTGCGTCTGCTTAGTACCCATGCACAGATGTTCACTAACCTCTCCATTTTTTATTATATTGGCACTTGGCACTGTTTACAATATACTTGAATACAAATTTTAAAATATAAGATTTCATATTGTGGCTGACTGGGATTGTGAAAGCGGTGGAGACTGCTAATATCTGTTAAAAAAACTTTTAAAAGGAGATCTAGGGTGCATATGTATTATAGACAAAAAGAAGTGTGCAAAATCTAATAAATTGAATAATTCAACACCTGTAGTAAAGGTAAGAAGGGTAAGACATGTAATACACTACCACCAGGGATATGCCAATCAAAAGAAAAAAATATGTAAAAATCTATGTTTGCTTTAATTTTGATACTATGTCAAATAATAATAATAATAATAATAATAATAATACCTTAAAGGGTTACTCCATCACTTTGTAATACATATTAAATAAAGCATGCCCTATTAGGCATTAGTACTTAAGCCCCCTTTTATTAACCTGTAAAAGAAAGAACCCACTTACCTGGAAGCTTCCCAAGCTGGTTTAAATTCCCGCGTCAGACATCACTGCCAACTCGCCAGTTCCAATCAAATACTAGAGATGGGGGGAGGGGGCGGAGAGTGGGGCGTGAACAAGAAGAATTGGGATTCGTGACAGATATTTGCACAGAATTAAAGATAGGCAGTCCAAAACAGAGCACAACATTGCATGTTTCTCTGTATGTGCAGTGTTTCGAGCAGAAATTCAGCACATCTATGACCCCCATGACCATTTCTAAAAGTAAAGAAGCAGTCATGGACATGGGGTAACCCTTTAAACATAGATAATAATAACCAAGCCAGTAAAAATGCTATCTCCTATAAGATACACACTCAGATTTACAGACTCCTAATCACACCTGGAGTCTTGGTTTGTCGCCTAATACCCAAAACAACTTATTATACATTGGAGATTTCCACTCAACTTCTGTCCGAAGCCAAACACAACCTCTCTATCTCTCCCAGTAATATACACGTTACATCCTCCTCTAGATCAGAGATTCCCAAACCAGTCCTCTAGACCCCCAAATAGTTCAGGTTTTGTCAGTATCAGGTTTTGTTGGATTTTTAGATAGTATCTCCATTGGAATAAACCAGGGAAATACAAAAATCCTATAATATTGGTGGGACAGGAAAACCGCTTTGGGAATCACTGCTCTAGATTGTAAGCTCACAGGCAGACCTATCTTCTTTTATCTCAGTGTGTCTATTTATCCCCTTTTTGCCCATTTGCATAAATTGTGAAGATCTCTGAATAGGAGCGCTATATAAGAACTGTTAAATTTTATAACATGACAGGAGGCTTCGTATTTGCTTAAGTCTCTCTTTACTAGAACTCCACAGCAGCACAGAAAAACAACCAATCAGAAAAAAGTTAGGAACTATAAAACTCCCCTCCCCATGCATCATTTCCTCTTTCTTTGCTGCTCCGCATCAGTACAGGTCAGAGTACCTCTGCCTCCTGCTTATAGTGGGTGGCTTTGGGTCTTATTATGCTTTCTTTAGGTTATCATTATATCTATCTTATGTGTTTTTGTATTTTGTCATTTTTATTATATTGATATCATATTTTATTTATTATATATATTGCTTGTATATATTTTTTGCTATGCTTTTTGTTATAGCCTTTATCCTTTTTATGTTTTCTTTGCAGATTATTCATAGTATTTTCGTTGTTTTATTTACTGATTTTGCTTCAGGTCTTCCCCCTTTCCTACTCATTCCCCCTGTGTCTTTGGGGATGTTTTTTCCCGGAGATGTGGTGTTTTTTGGGGGGGTCCCCCTGCGGTTTACTTTCCCCCTCCCTCCACCCTCTCCCTGGCGCCATTTTATTAGTTCCCCCCCCCTCTTCTGGGGCTGCGGGCGCGCCGCTCGGGATGTCAGGAGACTAGCCGCTTGGCTGCCTCCTCTGACTCCCTGAACTCTGGTGTGAGCCAGCCGGCGCCCGGGGTTTTTCTCGCGGTCAGACGCGAGTACCCCGCGACCGGTCCGCTCACACACGCGGCCGCCTTGCCGCGGCCGGGTTCCTCTCAGCCACGTGGATCCGACCGGCTAGAGAAGGGGCGCCTGCTCGCGGCCCCTCCTCCCTCCACGGTCGGAGCTTGGCGTTTTGCTGCCCTGTTGGGATCCCCCGGCGGATCTCAGCAGGTCTACCTGTTTTCTACACATGACTTTATTTTACATACGGTGTATATCTGGCTGTGAGCCTTTTGGTTTTTTATATCACCTTTCTTTGCATATGAGGCTTATGTGTCCTATGACAGTTGTTTATTTTATTACTAGGTGTTTTACTGTGTGTGTGTATGTCACTGTTTTTCTGTCAGTGTATGTCAGTTTTCTGTCAGTATATGTCACTGTTTTCTGTGTGTATTTCACTGTTTACTGTCAGTGTATGCCACTGTTTACTGTCGGTGTATGTCACTTTTTTCTGTCAGTGTAGGTCACTTTTTTTCTATCAGTGTATGTCACTGTCTGCTGAGAGTGTATGTCTCCGTCTGCTGAAAGTGTATGTCTCCGTCTGCTGAGAGTGTATGTCTCCGTCTGCGGAGAGTGTACGTCACTGTTTACTGAGAGTGTACGTCACTGTTTACTGAGAGTGTGCGTCACTGTTTTCTGAGAGTGTGCGTCTCTGGAGAGTGTACGTCGCAGTTTGCCGAGAGTGTACGTCGCAGTTTGCCGAGAGTGTACGTCGCAGTTTGCCAACAGTGTACGTCGCAGTTTGCCGACAGTGTACGTCGCGGTTTGCTGACAGTGTACGTCACGGTTTGCTGAGAGCGTACGCCGCAGTTTGCTGACGGTGTGTATCACGGATTTCTGCGTGTTTTACTGTTGGCGTATATTGCAGATTGCAGTGTGTCTTACCGACAGTGCATGTCACATTTTTCTGTGAGTTTTGCTGATAGTGTATATCGTGGGATACTGCGAGTTTTACTGACAGCGTATATCACAGATTGCTGTGAGTTTGGCTGACTGTCTATTTCTCAGGATACCGTGGGTTGTTTGCTGACAGTGTCTGTCACGGTTTCCTGCGAGTTACAGGTATTAGGATCTAGGATTCATGTGCTTCATAGCATAATTTTTCGGGTCCAGCCATGGGGTCTCAGAGGAGACTTTTCTGGTACGAATTCACCGTCCATGGCATAGATATAAGGTTACCAGACCTGGATCTGGCTCACACTGGCTTGGGAAGACCAGTCTGCACTGCTACCTTATATATTTTTAGAGATGAGGATGGTATCTATATTAATGATGAAACATCAACAGATCTGTGTGAGCAGGTGCATTCCACTTCACAGTAAGGAGCGTATCGCTCAATGCATCTTACTTTCATGGACTTGGTAATCACTCACACAACTTCCGCTTATACCCAATGCAGCTGGGATACCGCTATTTGCCGACTGGGCATTTAGGGACTGCCCGGCCCGGTTCAAGTTATTCACACGGCACTACGCTGTCTAAATGGGTTGATGCCTGGGGGCCTATGTCAGAGTGCTCTGAAGGTCTGCAATTTTTTTGGGGAACTCTACCCCAGCTTAGAGGTCCCCATTACTCATGCAAGGCTCATGGTAAAGCGCCGCGGAATTGGATGGCGCTATATAAATAACACATAATCATATGATATAATATACAACCCAGGATTGGCCCGCTATGTCTGTGCCCATAAGAACGGCCTGCTATGTCTGTGCCCATAAGATTGGCCTGCTATGTCTGTGCCCATAAGATTGGCCTGCTATGTCTGTGCCCATAAGATTGGCCTGCTATATCTGTGCCCATAAGATTGGCCTGCTATGTCTGTGCCCATAAGATTGGCCTGCTATGTCTGTGCCCATAAGATTGGCCTGCTATGTCTGTGCCCATAAGATTGGCCTGCTATGTCTGTGCCCATAAGATTGGCCTGCTATGTCTGTGCCCATAAGAACGGCCTGCTAGGTCTGTGCCCATAAGAACGGCCTGCTAGGTCTGTGCCCCATTTATTGGCCTCCTAGGTCGGTGCCTATTTGTATGGCCTACTATGTCGGTGCCTATTTGCTGGCCCAACTATCCTGCGTCCATTAGTTTGGCCTGCTGGGCCCGCTCTATTGGTGCCGAACCCCCCTTTTGGCCGCGGGCCTGGGGGAATATCACTGAGGAGAAGCCAGTGCCCACCAGTGACACGGAAATAGGCAGGTGTCCGGACAAGCACCATTGCCATACTATCCAAGAGGACACCAATATACGGCCATCTGGATAAGGTAGGTAGGATGAAGGCCCTAAACCTCAGACCTGAAGGGCAAGTTTTATTACGAAGACCCCGGACACACATCCGCGGTTTGCGCCAGTCCAGCGAGGGCACATCTCCAAGGAGAACTTTGCACAGGCAAGGACCGGTGCTCAGTCACCTACAGGAGAACGCGGTTTTTTCCTTGTCTTCATCAACTACTCCGTCTCTGCCTCCCGGTATCCATATAGCTATCGGTAGTTATTCCTCCGTAAGGTTAGCTCCTGGCCCTGTGCAGTGGGGCTTACTTGTCTTGCCTTCCGACCTGCTATTTGCCTTCTAGCTGAGATAGAATTTGCGTTTTTTACTCATATCTACGTTATTGTTGTCTTTTTCGTTTTTCGTGGCTTCCTTTTCCTTTCACTCGGGTCGTCGAGAGGCCTGACTTGACCTCCTCCGACCTCCCGGGTGCTCGTGGATTGCGGAGAACGTCTCCTGCTTTCCTCAGACTACCAACGGTCCGCCTGGAACCCGCGCGCGCGCACGGGATCCGGACGGTCAGTTGATAGTTTTTCCATCGTTTTTCCCGTGGATTACCCTCAGCCTTATGCTGATACTCGTATTTGGTGTACCCTATAGTTGGTCACCCTGAGTCTCGAGGGACTCTAGCTTGGATCACAGGAGGGTGCGGCCCTCCATCACTTCGATCCGAGGACATTTTATCTTCTGGAGCAGAGAGCGAATCCCTCTCAGATACGGAACCGGACACTGAGTTGTTCTTTGAGGACACACCTCTCCCTCGACCTCGGCCAGAGACTGAGCTGGATACGGGGGTCATGTTGGAGGAAACATTCTCATAGAGAGGAACGGTCACGGATGCAGACTCTACTGTTTGGTTATTTACGGGTACGGCCCGCTCAGACTATCAGCCGGACGTTAGCACGTTATTTGACCACATTAGTAGAGAGCGCGGCTCTCTCATACACTCGACGCCCTACGGTGCCATCCATTTGTTCATCACACAGGCTTGTACCTATGCTAGACATCGATGGCTACATGGAGGGGCGTCCCTCCTGCATTCGAGTGGATCTGACGTCCGTGCTACTGATTCCGATATAGAGGACTGCCTGGTCATGCAAGATATCCATATTTAGACTGGATTCCTCTAGTCTATCTCCTGCAACGGAGGGATATTCTCACAGAGGTATAACGAGGGGTGACCCCCACTTATCTATACACATTCCTGGAGGTGGTTCGGCTATCGGATGGAACTCAGGTATTATGTGAGTGCAGGTTTGGATATATTCGGCACCGTAGAAAGCAGAGGATTGCTTTCTGTTTTTGGATATCCAGACCATTGTAACAACTGCTCAGACAGTTTTCTCCCATTTTTAGGTGGCGGGAGATACGGGGACCTACATGGAGCAAACGGGCTCTGCCCTGCTCGGGTAACACGATTAAGGAGGGCCTATTACCCGCTCTGAAGGTACAAACCGTACATATGGTTCACATGGTCATCAGATCTTGGGATAAGATGGCAGGACTGCCCCGTCTCCTCGAAACGCATACCTGGTGATCAGGGTTCGGAGATGGAGGACCCTCCGTCTATACTCTAGTTATTCCTCACGGGAGCCATTTTGTTGGATTCACGCTACCCTACTTTTCAACTATCGTCGAGGAGACCTACGGGACCTTATGATGGTACCTGGTATACCCAGACTTCTACACAGACATCTTTCACTCTTGGACGAGGGCATTTCTGGATGGAAATCTGCGTTCCTGTTTGCTCTTCCCATTCCTTTGAAGATTTCTGGGATTCCCTATTCCCAGAATGGTCGACCTCCGTTCCTCCACTCAAGTCAGTTCGGAACCCTGAATGGACGTCTTTTGGAGCCCTTTCTCTACGGCGTCCGAGGTTTTACACAGTCCGTTTGGACTATTGGAATCACTTAGTATACGGCTGGTTTGGACACACTCTCATTGTGTGCGTTATGAATTTATGCTCGGATGAGACATCCCACCGGGTAGGACAGGAAGGTACGAAGATCCTCCTCGGTTTCCATTGCGATTTTGGTGGTGGTCTTCGGTGCATTCCTTGAGATTGAAGATCTCCCTGCAAGGCCGCATCACCGAATGGCCCTGGCACGATCGGAGGAGCCGCCTTACGGATCATGAGTTGAGACTTGGTGTCAGTTTTCTTCTCGCGACCCTAAGTCCTAGTTCGGATTTCGAAGCTATACAACTACAGGAATGTGGCTAATAGGTCAGCTTGCCAGCTCATGGACCGACTTCTAGGAAACAGGTTGCTACACCAGGTGCAATGGATTTACCGGCGGTGGGTGCCTTTTTCCGTATTTGAGATACTTCGTCGGTTGGCGTCTCCTTTGACCCGTCGGCTGTCATTTATCGTATTTGGAATGTCCAATTAGGATTACTCTGATATTTCCTGGAATAATTACCAGCGACACAAACAGCGTTGGATTGGTGAACTGAGCTTTCAAACAGCAAATACGAAGCCTCCTGTCATGTTATAAAATTGTAGATTATGCTAGCTTTAGTGTACCTATAATCTTAATTTTATTAATGACAGGAGGCGAGTATTTCCCACCCATTCTTGTCCCTCCCTTGTTTTATGTTATAGTTTAGATTATCAGGTACGTATGCAACTCTGTTTGTTGTCTCTGCTACCTGTCGCTTGTTCCTTATGTCTGGTTTTTCCATTAATAGGGTTGGGATATTTACATATTAGGTTAATTTGGTTGCTACATTGGTTACCTACATGTTTATTCTGAGTACATTTCATTGGATATTCAACCTGTTCGATTCTGTTTTTTATCTCGTTTCAGTTTACAGTCCATCTACACTATCTAGTTTGACGGTTGCACTTGGAGGGTGGACATCGTTATATTCATCGTATCTAGGACTTCGTTTCTTCCCCATGATGTTCTCTGCCTTTTATTCTGTTTTGTCGCAGCTTGAAAGAGGAAATGATGCATGGGGAGGGGAGTTTTATAGTTCCTAACTTTTTTCTGATTGGTTGTTTTTCTGTGCTGCTGTGGAGTTCTAGTAAAGAGAGACTTAAGCAAATACTCGCCTCCTGTCATTAATAAAATTAAGATTATAGGTACACTAAAGCTAGCATAATCTACAATTATTAGAAGTTAAACTATGAAATAAATATTAACCTGTTTATAACCAATGACTTTCTGAGCTGTCTTAGTACCGAAATGGAGAAAATAGGAGTATGAGCAATGACAAATGGAAGAGGGACAACTCCAACTTCCTCTCATTCCTTAAATTGTGTGTCAGTCTTTAAGTATTTCTGTTTTAAAATAATTCACAATCCATTTTCCATAAGTTGTAGTAAAAAAAGGTCAGCGAAGTCACAGTAATGTTGCTAAACGGACAATAACATATCAGCTTGCTCCAAATACATGGTATGATTAATGAAAAGTTCTGAGAATGTTCCTAATATTCCAAGAGAAAAAGTATGCAGACAAGTTTGGAGGTGAAACAAACCAATGTTTGCCAAAGAGCGCATTAGCAGAATATTTTCACAAAGAGATGTCAGAGTGTGGATTCTTGTTATAAGCCACAATGTGTCCATTTCTTTGTTGGGGATTGTGTCATTTTACACCGGTATAAGGTCATTCAAGGAATTTTATGGAATGCTACAGAAGAGATGGAAACAAAATATATTATTTATTCCTAGGTAATTTGAACAAACAGTAGCATTCATTTAATTTCGTTTTCAAAAGTCATTTGGTATTTATTTTAAAGGACCAGAATGGGCACCAAAAAAAAAAATCACAAAAAATAAGTTGTTATGGTGCCAAGAGGTCCCTGGACCTGGCTCACCTTAATGTAGCTTATCTCTTTTATTTGTTAGTGAGAGATATTTATCTTAACTCTATTTGTGTATCTATCCCCCCCCTCTGATTTTCATACTACTCTCTGTAGCGTATATATATATATATATATATATATATTAAAAAGTTATTGTACCTTGCACTCAGGCTTCACTGTTGTATAACCGGGTGCATCACCAGGCCTCCAGTATCCAGGCAATTGAAATGGTTGGCTGCACTCATGGATTTTTCTTAAAACGTAACTTTTATTTAATTATATAAGAGCAGATCAACGTCTCAGTCCCTCTTGTTGACTTTCATCAGGAACATTTAAATGAAAAAAAAAATTTAGGAAAGAAAACACTCTCGGACACACACTATCACTCACTGACAAATAATCACTCTCAATGACAAAGTTTTACTAATGTATACACACACATGCACTAACTGGCTCATGCATAGGCAAATACAAACACAGTGGGTTATAGACAAACACACACACACACACTGGCTAACACATACTTGCTGACACACAAACACATAGTCACAAACTCATATACACACACTCAATTGCTCATAAACACACACACACACACACTAACTTACTGGTTCAAACACACACACACACACACTCACGGCTCATACACACACTTGCTCTTAGACACACACACACACACACACTGGCTTTTACACACCCACATACACACACACACACACACACACTGGATCTCAAACACACACACACTTGATCTGATACACACACTGGCTTACACACACACACACACACACACACACACTTGTTCTTACACACACACAGACACTGACTCTTACACACACACTTGTTCTTACACACACACACACACACACACACTTGTTCTTACACACACACAGACACTGACTCTTACACACACACTGTCTTACACACACACACACACACACACACTTGCTCTTGCACACACAAGCACAGACTCTTGCACAAACACACACACACACTGACTCTTACACACACACACACTTGCTCTTATATACACACACACAGACACTGATTCTTATCATAGTTCCACACAAGTCCCATCAGGTGTTGCTGCACAGTTGAAGCTGCTCTTCTCTCGGCCACCTAGATATGACATCATGTATCCCGGTGGCCTTTAGCTCTTAAAGTGATGCCATGGCCGCTCCTCACTGCTTCCTTCCCCTCTGAGGTTGCACACTCTATTTCCTCAGACAACAAGACATCAGCACCACAGTACAACTGCCCAGTAAATTAGGCACTCAAGCATTCGGCATGGCTACAGAAAGTGACTGGTGGGAGAGGGGTACGCTGTACTCTGGCCAGTCACCCGGATATCTTTGCATCACTGCAGCCTGTGCAACCTTATGGTAGTGCTGACCATGACAGTGATGCTACTCTGGACAAGTAACATTTACGTATTTGAACATTTATATATAACACTCTTATCTTATAATCATTAGGCTTAAGAACCCTGCCTGTGGACTTTCATCTAATGTTTGCAAGTCTTCTTGTTTGACTTTAAATTGGTACAGTGATGGTGACAATATAGAATTGACTCCTGGAAAGTAAGAGGTTATGTAGATGGGCTGACTTCCTTTCTTCCCCCTCTACAGCAAGATTTGTAGGTCAAACTTTATTGCTGCATTCTTGTAGCCAGAGAAAAGGGATAAGGGAAATAGTATTTCTGTAGAGGATGAATTAATAAATGTAAAACATTAAATTGTGTACATCTATATAATTTTAACCGCTGTACTGTTCAAATGATTTCTTACCATTCTGTTTTAAAAAACTCATTTAAAAAAATATAAAAACACAAATTATGTATGCTATAAAAACACAAACAAATAATTTTGTGTTACACTGCACTTGAGATACCAAAATGTTTACATATTGATAAAAAAAAAACATATATTAACTTTAAGAGGGAAAGTATCATTACATTTTGTATCTACAAGTGTCATATTCAAATTTTCCAAGTATTTATGATTAAGCTGTGTGTTAGTTTGTATTTTTTCTGTTACTTTTATATAATAGTTTAGCTGATAAATAAGTGTACAAGTTTGCTGTTGGGAAAACACTTTTGAATGACATGTTTAATTAAATTTGATAACTAATAAAATTTGCAGTCTGTGATGAAAATATTATTCTATTCTATTGTGTGTTGACGTACGCATTTACGTCAGTTGTACATAATTATTAGACTGTTATTTTTTAATTGGTCATTAGATTTCCAAACTCATTGCTCACAATTGCTAAATCTCTATAAAATATATGTAACTTTATTTTACTGCTTTAAATATATCTGACAATATTGATTTGTTATTTTATTTATGAAGATATTACGTAGTTAGTGTCCAATACAGTGCAAACAAACCCATCAAAGTAATATCTTAGGGGTTATCAACTTTGATTAGGGAGTTGTTGAGAGATTATGATCCAGTGTGAAATGTCATTATAATGTAGCATATGCATCTGTAGCTAGGTCACTATCAACTAATGTTATTTCAATTAAGTATATGATGTTAGTTAATTGTGTAGCATCTTATCATAGGAAAGTATCAGACAGTTATAATTGTAATTAGTCAAAATGATATGATATGTGCAGTTTATTTTAATAGTAAAATAGGTGTAAAAAATGAAGATTCATTTCTACCTAGAGAACATGAATAAATTCCTATTATAGTGATGTCAGTGATGTAAATGCTGATGTCATTTCTACATCATAATTGTATGAAATCTAATATTATCAAATATTTGATAGAAATATATACTTAACACTTACTATTATAAAATAAACAGTACATGGTGTCATAAGAATCAAAATTGCAAAAGATTAGCTTGTTGGTCTAGAAGGGTGATCTGATCTCTTGCCTCTCCAATAAACCTCCATCAATGTTCAGATCAGAACCTGGTACCCACAACTCACCTAATATATGTACCATCAAGCTTAGTATTTTTTTTGGTACATCAGAGAAACCATCAAAATACAACACACAGAAAAGTACCAAATCATGTAGTAAAATTAAGTATTTCATAAAATGCTCATTGGGTGTTTCCCAATATTACATGACTATTGGCCAGTGTCATAATTGAGATGCCACAATGTGTATGCAATGTCATTACAAGTATGATGTAGACAGCTCGCACATCAACATTGACACAAGTATCAGAGGTGCCATATAATAATGAGGAAGAATACATCCACAATTATGCTAGGGCATGAGAAGGTACATCAGCAGCAAGTAATGGGACACAAATGTTTTGGCGTTATAATTTACGCAAGTCAATTCAACCAATTCTTGGGCTGTTTAAGGCCACACCACTCACTCCTTGTTGCCCTGTCAAAGTCTGCTATCAGTCTGCTATCCGAGAGTACCCTGTTTATTGTGGTGTGCATTTTCTGATTTTGACTAGGCACTGTTGCTGACTACTCTGACCTCTGGTATCTTAAACGTTGGCTCTGTTTACCTGCTTTCCTGTATTTCTGTATACCTTGATTTTAGCCTGTCTTTGTCTTTCACTTTGTCTGCCTGCAGACTGAAATATATACTGCTATACCTTAAGCCAGGTCACTCTAAGGAAAGGTCATATGTTTTCTTCCTATAATATAGAATAATTTTTGGCCTTGGTTTGCGTGTTGACATAGAGGCCTCAATTACCCTGTTCTTTTTCCATACATATTTTGGGATAAAAAACATAGTTACATAGTTGTGAAGTTGTGAAAAGAGACTTGCGTCCATCAAGTTCAGCCTTCCTCACATCTGTTTTTGCTGTTGATCCAAAAGAAGGCAAAAGAAAACTGTTTGGAGTTTTGAAATAAACTAGGAAAAAAAAATCTTCTTAACCCCAGTATGGCAGTCAGATATCTCCTTGGATCATGAAGCTGTTACCTCACATATTAAATATTATGTCACTGAATATTTTGTCTTTGGAAGTATTCATTCAGATGTTGTTTAAATATCTGTACAGACTCTGATGAAACCACCTCTTCAGGCAGACAAGTCCACAAACCTCTTTCCTTTGCCTTAGACTAAATATCCTTTCTTCCATTCTAAATGAGAGACCTCATGACCTGTGTATATTCCTTTTTATGAATAGATTTCCAGACAATAATTTGTATTGACTCAAAGAGATTTGCATAATGCTATCATATCGTCCCTGAGGCATTGTTTTTCTTAGCAAAATAGATTTAAATTTGTTAACCTTTCTTCATGGCTAAAAGTTTGTAACACTTAACTTGCAAGCCTGGAATTGAGGTTTTAATTTATTTTGGAATATATATTTATATTCTGATTCTCCTCCTATTACTTTGTGTACCAGGTTGTTGGGTACCTTCTGAAACAACATAATATTCTCAGAGGCTATGGATGCTTTCTTTGGTTTAACAACGTGTTATTGTTTGGTCTTTCCAGAGAGATCTGGGCAATTGTGATAAAGATGTTTTGTTTCTCTTCTCAAAACTCTCAAAGGGTCATGTATTCTGTGGAAATACCATTTTGAGGTCCATATATGAAAATGTTATGTATCCCTACGGCATGCAGATTATTATACATTTAACTAATATTTAAATTTTTGCCTTTATGAGTATCCGTCCCCTCATTTACATTGTTATTGCTGCAATGGTTTAATAGTATAAGGACATTGTTCCATATTATATCAGAGGTTTCTTCTCCTGACCAATCATCAGGACAGCATTGTGTTGCCATTCTCCTTTTATGGGACGAGGGAGCTTGTTATTAAGATTATCTGTTAGTGGCTATCTTATTTATACTACCATCAGAGACTTGCTTATAGTAATTTCTGCTGTGAATGGGAGCTAAATCATTAGTTAATGCTGCCATGGTTATTGATCAGGGAAAGAAAATTACAGTAAGTTACCATTTTCAGTTAAGCTTATAAGAAAACAGAGTTGTAAAAGGTATAAAAGTTTTCTAACTTTTGTTTCTCTGTGTCACTGTTTTTTCATGATTTTTAAATTAAGTTTGAATTTCATCTCTAAATTAGATGGGTGAAGAGTTGACATTCAAACTAAAAGGTCCATTCCCTTAAATTTATATGAGGAAAGACTGAACCTGTACCAAACCTTTCAACTCCTAAACATATTGTGCTGTGTTTAATTCTGACCTGTATAAATATGTATGGGTACCGTGAGACACTGCAGTATCAACGTATAATATTTAGTCTTCAACTTCCCACTGACACAGCACAAAAGTAACGTTTGTAAAAAAAAAATGAAATAATTTTTGTGATAAAAATATAATTTAAAGGGCGGAGCCGAAACGCCGAAGCGAGCGGACGCGAAACCTTGGAGCTCCGACGATTACCCAGGGAAAAAACGCCTAAAACACCCCACCTTCATACCCCAAGCGTCTAGAAATCACCCCGACACCAGATGGGGCGTAAAGGGAAGAAAATTATGCCCAACAAGCCTACCTCGGGGCTGACAATCGGGGAAATGTGGAGGCAAGCACAGGGCGCAATCAAAACAAACATGGTGACATTGCATGGCGGGTGCTCAGATTTCTCTGACGAAATGTCAGACGACGCAGAGGAATTACACCTGCGGGCTCCCAACCTGCCACAGAAGGCTAAACAACGCGGTGCAGAACCTGACACAGAGCCTGTTACCACAGCAGTGTTGAAAACATTATTGGCAGACCTGCAGAAAAACATCCATGAGGATGTAGCAGCGCTCCGCGCGGATCTACGAGGCCTGTCAGGCCGCATCACCAAACTTGAGGGATCCTCCCAATCCCAGGCCCAGGACATTGCGGCAATGCAACAGTCCATGCAAGACCTGCACAGCCAAACACAGCACTATGAACGTCGCCTAGCGATTCAGGAAGACGCCATGAGGAGATCCAACATAAAGATCAGGGGAGTCCTGGAAAATGTACTGGAGGCCGAATTACCAATACTCATGGGGCGCCTGCTACCGGCACTGCTGCCACACAGGCAAACTACACCAATTACCCTGAATGAGGTATATAGGATCCCCAAACCGGCAGGTGCACCGACCACAGCCACAAGGGACGTCATCCTCACCCTCCGCAACAGCAACGATAAGGCAACGATCCTCTCTGCACTCCGCGGTAGAACCCCCTTCTGCTTCGAGGGTATGGAGCTATCATTCTATTCGGACCTATCCAGGGGCACTTTAGCCTGGCGCAGGTCGCTTAGACCACTAACCACAGTGCTTCAACACCACAAAATCAACTACCGCTGGCGATCCGCCAGGACACTGGTGGTACTACAGGGGGCAAACACACATATCATCCAGGACATACAGGAAGCCCCGGCCATACTGCGTACCCTGGGTTTGCCCAAAGACTCTATCTCTTCAGAGGTGCCTACTGCCAACAATTCACCATCTCACACTCATGCCTGGAACCCAGGCCCAGACTCCTATGCAGCGATCACAACTTAAGAGCAGAAACCCACGCACCCAATGGAGATCCTGACTCACCACCTGAAACAGATAAAGAAATACCGAAAGCTCATGCAGACCACTCTACTGCCCAGTCTACTACCGAACTTTATATCGAGACAGCCCGAACAACCACGAGGCCCACTAAAGGTCTGTGGATGCGGACAACGAACTCTTGAACAGACTACCACACTTTCCCTCGCAGACGCGGACATACCCACATACTACAAAATGTACATAGTTTAACAGCGCACGCCGCCCCTGGCCCGATGCCAACACCCGGTCTACGCCAGACCCTCACCCAAGTGACCTCGTGGACTTGCTTCCTGCTACACAAGCCTTGCGGGTGCTGCCTATCCTGCCAGATCCCGGGGGGGGGCCATATGGCTCTAAGATAAGACTATGTTTCTTGTGAACTTAGTCCTTTCGACTACCCACTGTTTTTTATTAGTGACTCACTTGTGACAGACAAGCACTGCCTAACCTGTGCCTTTAAGCTTACACACAGTCCACATGTTAACGTAATTTTCCTCCAATTTGCCTTATCTAGCGCACGTAATGTAGACCCTGGGCCTCAGGTTACCCCCTGTTATACAGCCTGCCCCCTACGGGTACAGGATGAGAGAGTAGTTCTCACCAGGTTTGAGAAAACCCTCCGGCTGACGACAAACTCCATCATTATTATCCGTACCCGGAAGGATCATATATTTTAATTTTTCCCCAGCACTTTACGTGCTATACTGTATTTTTTTAAACAAAATTTCCCTGGGACCTTTAAAACAAATTCGTACCTACTGTCCAGTTACCTTCCAACAGGGAGTTGAATAGTTTCTCTGGAGAATCTCTATGTCTGCAGCTTAGGATGGAGTCGAGGTTTTTCTCAGCGGCTTCCTATCTTTTTGATTTTAAACAGTTTACTAATGAGCCCAGTAGGCTACTGGCTTGTTTGCCGCACAGTCAGTGTCCTACTCTTACAGCTACCATATAATTGCTCAACATGCAGTTTAACATACTATTCTTATCCTTCTTCGCATATTTCTCAATGTTGACCATGCTGCCACTATCTGCTCAGTATAGCGTAATGTTGTCTGTGTATTCTTTGTTAATATTTTCTATAAGTCATATAACCAAATTTAACATGTAGTTTCTTGTCACTACGGTGCGATTGTCTTGTGCAACTTATTACCACAACCAAACACAGATTGTCAAAACTGTACCTGTTGGCAATCTTGTTACTCGCTAAGTTTATTTGGTTGGTGTCCACTTTACTGTTTACATGCCAACTATACAGCAAGCGTAGCCTATATTGTGTTCTTATTTGTTTGTTTTCCTTGTATTTTTGTTTAGTTTAATCGTAGGTAGCCATGCATGCCCTATTAACGCTCCACGCTCACTCATACTGTAACTACAACACATAGGACAGGCATGGAAAGCATGGAAATCAGCAACTCATGCACATGCGGAGTCACAAGTCTGTTATCACACAGGCCTCACCTAAACTTCCACAACTTCTATTTTAGCTAAACCTCGGATTTCTCATCCCACAAAAATGTCAGTTTGTGACTCCATATTAGTGCCTCATATGCTATAACGTTTACCTGGCACATAAGATTAACTCCAGATAAAATTTAACATGTTCAAAGATTCACTTTAACTTACCTGTGTAATCCTTCTTAGATAAGCTGTTGATACTGGTGAAACTATTGTTACTCTTAATAATGTTACCCAAGCATAATCTACATAATCTAACTGACGTTGCTCATTTATCAGTAACTTTATCAAATGCATGTTTAGCGTAGAATATGTAAAACGACTACTAATTTTACAAAGCTTGTAAGCGTACAGTTAATCGATAAGCTTGTTTTAAACCTTAACGAACACTCGACATGTACTAGACTAAAACCTAAACGTTGTTCATTTGTTGTGCTCTTCAAACTCTCTAAGCAAAGTTCATCATTACAGTTTATCTCCTTACCTTTAAAAAAAAATTGTGTGCACGATCTCATGTCTACCCCTATGTTCGAATTGTACCTAACGAGCTAGAGGATTGCCTTTGGGGTACCTCATTAGCAATTGTTATCACTGTGCGCACTTCAAAAATAAAGAATTTATAAAAAAAAAATATATATATAATTTAAAGTCATGACAGCTCTCATATATTCCTAGATTATATCAGTGGAATTATTCCATCTATTGGGGTATACTATTTTATGAGTTGCAAGTATATATTTTTTATTAATATATTATAAGGATTTGAGTGAACACAGTATATTCCGTACAGTATTTTATTGATCTAAAAAAAAATATCAACATGAAAAAAAAAAACACTGAAACATTTGTCATTGTCTTACAAGTGGGAGAAATGTTTCCTGGCCATAATAATGGATATTTTATTTCTCTCTGGATCAATGCTCATCCTGTGTTCTAACTATTTTTGGCATTTACTTCAATGATTTTGGTCTATGCTAGACGTCATATGTTCTTTTCTTTTTTTTTTTTTTTTTTGCAATGAGTGACTGTATTTGTAATAAGCATAGTTTTGTGCAAGATATTCCACATTTTTGTTGCCATTGTAAGAGAACCATTTCTCATAAATTCCGAGTATGGTATTTTTGTTCCTCTCATGAGGATGCTTTTGGCACATTGAAAATTAGAGCACTTTACAAAATGTAATAACTTAATATATTGTTACAACAGAGGTGGAAGATGAGTTGAGGACTGGAGGAGCTGTCTATAGGCTTTCAGCTGACCGTATTAAAACTTTTATAAATACTGTTATGCACGATGGCCCTTGAGCTTCTAATCTACATGGATATTGTGCACGGACACCAAATTTAAAAGGAGAGAAAAAAAAACTTGATAACTAAAGATGTAAGGTTTAAAATGTATCACAGAAAGCCATTTCAGATGTAAGCTGAGACTGAGGAGTAAGTTAGATAGTTAGTAGTCACCTAGTGATTTCATCCAGGTTTTGATTTATACATCTTCTAATGAACCAAGGGTGTACTGGAGGATAAGAAAAAGAAACATAAGTTTGATATGGGATCAGAAACAAGCAGCTTTTCCTGTACCTCTGGGAGTACGGGAGAGGTGGACAGGAGGACAGGGGGGAGGGGACGAGTGGGACCATTTTTAAAGGACAATCTTCTATAGAAGATAAAAATCATGCAATCACATAAAAATGATTAAAGCTCCAGGAACGTTGGTTAACATTGCCAGTTTATTTAAATCCATTAAAAAAGTGCCCACTAGGAGGACAGCACAGGCAGAAAAATGACAAAAATACTTCATGTCTGCCAACCTTACACATTTGATGCTTCAGACAGCACTATATCTTAGGTATAACTATTGTGCTATATATTATACTGTGAGTGAAGAGTATTACTGCCATAGATGCCTTATTATGTGTCACTTTATGTGAACTATTGATTAAAATTTAATTGGAAAATATATACTTTTTGTAACACTATATCCTGTTTCTCAAAACACAAGCCTCTTTGGTCTAGATCTAAATATTCTCCTGGTACTAGGTCAAAACTTACTCATTCTGTCCAGTCATCACCATTATTCATTAAATTAGCATCTACGATGAGTAAATACAATTATCAAAACGGGTACAAGTACAATTTACAACTCTACGTATGATTGACTCTGATATGAAGTGTCTCTCATTTGTATACATACCTGCATACTGATGAGAGGCACTTCATATCAGTATGCCTGTATGTGACAAACCCATTTGCCACTGGGCATTGGAGAGGACTGATTGCAAGCCTCCTGCCCTGCGACTATGGCCCTGGGATGTATTGCCCTTTTAGGAACTGATTTGGGCATACTTGATTCTTATATTGCTGTTTCTGTCCCTTTAATTCCCAGAGAAAGGGTTTGTACTTTTAAACTGGCACTTCGGATGCAGGCGAAGTATTGAAGTCGTCGAAGTGGCCACCATTCGAATACCGAACACGTGGCCATTTTAACTCATTCGAACCCGTACCTTCTACTCTACTGCAACACTGTGGCTGGAGACTAAGTCCCGTTCGAAGATTCGAACGCTCGTCATTTTCTCGGTGTAAAATAGACCAGCCGCACAGCCCAAATCCATTTAACTGTTTTGGGCATGAAAATGTGCTTGCGGTCGGTCAAAAGTGACTTATATCTATCTCCCGAACGGCTTAATGGATTCGAATGATATTTGGGTATGTTTGTATTTGGAATGTGCTGATTATTAATATTAGATGTATAGTTTTAGAGTTATGAAAGTTGGGTAAAAAGTATGTTTTAAACTGTACGGATAATTGGGTTACCTCTCAGGCTAAGAGGAGGAGATTTGTGGGATGTAACCATTGATTGATTGGCTAATGTATAATTGTCTGTGGGCGTCTCCCTTGCATGAGAGAATTGCATAAAAGCAGAGTGTGTGTCATTAAACCTCAGTTCTTCTTGACCCTCAACACGTAGTCTTGTCTCGTGATTGGAGGGGACAGCTATATTCACACTGGGGATTGCTATGCTCTGCATACTCCCTGGAGCCTTAATCACTTAGCTCTTTTAAGAGCTGTTCCTGTTACGCTCTCCTTGGAGGAGAGGTCTTCCCCACATGGTACTGGAGGACAGAAGCTGATCCAGGGTGGAAGGAAGACGGCGAGACTCCAGTTAAGCTACGGCGGTTGTGGAGTCTGTGGTGGTTGTGGTGTCTGCTGCAGTGCTTGGAGTCCTCAGGAAGCGCTAGGAGCATCCTTCAACAGAGGTACCAAGTCGGGGTGCCAGGTGATCCGTTACACTGTATTTGAGTGGGCAAATGTCAAAGGGTTGGTGTAAATGTGGGACAGGTTTTATGTAGATCATTGAAGCTTGGTGGTCCAGGGAAGACAGAGGTAAGTCATTTCATTGTATAATTCTGATTAATTCTAAATTAGATGATAAACATAATTTGAAACAAAATATAAGTAATTTAGAACGGAACACTTCTGATGGACCAACGTTAAGTCAAGTCTGATTATGATGATGCAAGATTCTTCATATATTAAAATTGGTAATATTTCAAAATGTGAAAGGAACATTATCCTTTTTAGTACAAATTGCCAGAACCAACAAATCACCATAAAAAAAAACAGCCAACACCATCATGATTCCTGCTGTATTGAGAAATAATGAAAAGATTTTCTATATTTATAGTTCTCATGTATACCCAATTTAAAACATATAGGAAATGGGCAGTCTAAAAAAAAATCTATAAATATGTGTAGATATATTATGCAGTATTATACAGCAAGACAAACTCCCCCCAAAAATAAAAAAATAAAGATTCCGAAATGTTATTATTATTTTTATTATTATTTATAAAGCGCCAAATAATTATGTGTGTATATTTATATATATATATATATATATATATATATATATATGTATCTTCATCTTGTATGCATTTAATTGATTTTCAATATTGAAATGCCTTTCCAAGGTTCTATGCGGTTGGTCTCCTTCAGTAGAACATTATCATTGGGAATATTGTAGCAGCTGGGCTCTATCTGTTGACATAATGTGAATGCAATAAAGTTAGTAATGAATTCTTTAATGTTAAATACTTTTGCTGTCCAAAATATGTGAAGCAGACAAGAACATTTTTTTTTCAGGATCTTACATTGCTTTTTAAACATGTATTATTTTTAATCCAAAAGGCTAATTTAGTTTACATACCAGACTGCGCGATGGATATTTTGTCTTTTTGGAAGACAAAAAGTATATATATATATATTTTTTTTTTACTTTGTGCAATAAATAAAAACAAGCTAAAAATGTATTACAAAGACATTTTCTGAGTGTGCAATACAAATGCTCATCATCAGCTATAAAGGACTAGGCATTTACTATAATTAGCACGTTTTATAAATTAACAAAAACCTGTAGGACTTAGAAAACTCTTTTAACAGCACAATAGTAGTTTTGATAGCACAATGGGAATTTATTTAATTATTTTGCACTCAAATGATTTTGTGGTTTTTTTTTTTCCCAACAGTGGGCCGAACTTAACTCTGTCTATCTGCCCGTCTATCTATATATGATCTAAAATTGTGATTGGCTCAAACTTGGTAACACTGGTGGTAACACTGTCTGTCTGTCTGTCTGTCTATCTGTTCATCTTCTAACACTACAGAGATTGCTCTATGGATATCTATAATATACGTACCTAATTGTGAACATATTCACCATAAAGTTAGAATAATGTCACAACACTTCTTTACTAAAGCGACACTCCAGACCCCTAAAGCACTTGAGCTTGCTGAAAAGCTTTTTGCGTGAAGAGTGTGTCCTTTTTTTCATTTTGGAAAAAGTGCGGATCTAAATAGAAAAGAAGGCAAAAACCCATTTTGAAGCCCTTTCCAAGTCTTCAATAAACTAGGGGAAAAAAATCCTTCTTGACCTCAGAATGGCAGTCAGATCTTTGCTTGGATGAAGAAGCTATTACATCACAAATGAAAAATGATATCATTGAATATTATATTTGTTCATACAGTTGCTGTTTAAACATCTGTACTGATTCTGATAAAACCACCTCTTCAGGCAAAGAATGCCACATCCTTATTTTTATTACAATAAAAACCCTTTCCTTTTCCTAAGACTAAATGTCTTTTTCTTCCAGTCTAAATGTGTGACCTTGTGTCCTAAGGATAGAAACATAGAAACATAGAATGTGATGGCAGATAAGAACCATTCGGCCCATCTAGTCTGCCCAATTTTCTAAATACTTTCATTAGTCCCTGGCCTTATATCATAGCTAGGATAGACTATCCCAAGCACGCTTAAACTCTCTTACTGTCTTAGCCTCTACCACTTCAGCTAGAAGGCTATTCCATGCATCCACTACCCTCTCTGTAAAGTAATACTTCCCGAAATAATTTTTAAACCTTTGCCCCTCTAATTTAGGACTATGTCCTCTTGCTGTAGTCATTTTTCTTCTTTTAAATATAGTCTCCTCACCCGATTCACTACCCTTCCTACTCCCCTGAATTATTCTTGCCTTTTTGCTGAACCCCACATTTACTCCCACTTACTCTCTTCTTATCCTTCACACCTCTCTTCTCTACACTCACTTTTCTCAATGAAAATTGGATAACACCAATGGCATACACTGAACCACCAGGCATTCCCCTAGTAAAGTAAGTGAGGGATGGAATGTATCAGTGCTTGTAATATGGCTGCTATAACTTCCCTGGAACCAGAGTCTCTTCTTTTCTGGCAGAATGGTAGTTATAGAAGGTAGTGTACGGAAGCAGCGCCTATAGTAGTCTTCTCAAGCTCAGTGAAATATAGGGGAGAAAGGGAGAAGACACAGATATAGTGTAGTATATTTGCTCCAAAAGCTGTTCTTCCTTGTCAATATCAACATTAGGTACTTCATAACAAAAAAAACGAAAATCAATAATTGACTTCCCATCTTTTCCCCCAAGCAGATATCTATCTATAAAGCTTCCACATTTTCCTTGTCACTATCCTCTTGCTTAATGTTCGACTTTAATTCATGGTTAACATACAAACAAACCCTGCCACCTTTCCTGTTTTTACCATCATTTGTAAACAATGTGTAAACATTTAAGTTATCCATTTTAGTTAACTGGTGTCTCATCCCACCATGTTTCTGTTATGCCTCTTATGTCATATTGCTTAGTGTATGCTATTGCATCTAGTTTGTTATTTAGGCTCCCTGCATTAGTAAGCATGCATTTAATATTACCATGAGTCTCTTGTACTTTATGCAAATTTTTATGACTGTTAGATACCTCATGTGTTCTGATCTTGCCCCTCCGCCATCTCCACCACCCTTGTGCTGAGCTAAAACCCATCTCCTTTCAGTCCTATCTCCATTTTGTAAATGTCTGTGTGTCCCCCAACCACTAGTTTAAAAGCTCCTCCAACCTTCTAACCATTCTGTCCTCCAGCACCGCAGACCTTCTTCCATTTAGTTGCAATCTATGACAGCTTTAAAGATTATACCCAAGCGCAAAATCAGCCCAGTGCTCTAAAAAGCCAGAATCCTCCTTCCTAGAGCATGACTTCAGAAAGGCATTAACCTCCCTATTCATCTAATCAGAGTGGTCGATTACCCTATCTACTCTCTTAATAATATAGTCCCTATCTCCACAACCTGTCTAGCCTCTCTTACATACTCAGTTCCACCTGTACTTGAGGAGCTATTCCCTTGGCTGTTATAAGTAGCAGCTTCCTCCAGTACAGCTACTCCTGAGCTGATGGTCCCAACAACTTCATTCAGATGGACATATCTTTTAGGTTGCACGAGACCAGGACTAGCTAAACATTACCTCTTTCATATCCCCCTCCTACCATGTGATACTGTTACCCAGTTACCCAGCTGTCTTATCTCCTCCCACTCCCAAAACTGCACCCACTAAACTCTGCAGCAGATCCCTTTCAAGATTGTCAATCAGTCTCAGTGTCACAATTTGCTTCTCCAGATCTCCAATGCAAGCCTACAGAGAAGCCACTCATTCACACCTGCCACAGAAGTAAGGACCCTGGGCAGATTTATCCAGGCACGCATACATGTTACAAGATGTGCACTGAGTCAAATTTGTAATCTCGCTAACACTCATATTCACAGTTACCAAAAACAACATGTACAGGGCAGTAAAACAATATATACCTTGTTGGTAAATCTTGCCACTCTTATAGTGGTTGTTCATGACTCATGCCCAAGAATCCAAGACAGAGGAGTTGTATCTTCAGTGTATTTTGTATAATAAAATAAAGCATTTTTATGGATTTTGACCAAAACAGGAATTACACAGGAATTGAATGCAGAGCTGCACGGTGTGTTATGGGAAGAGCTCTGGACACTTGTCTACTCAGGTTAGGTTTCATTAATAAACTATTGAGATGTTTTGACAAGCAAAAATTGTTGTGATGTCTAACCTGCTATTGAGATATGATTACTGGTCTATGGAAGTGGAATATTGCTTGGTAGTATTAATTACAGCGCTAAAAAAAATATTTTTACATTACTTTCTTAAGGGACCCATCACCATCATCAATGAAGTCCTTGATTAGTAGCAGAAAGATATAGTCCAAGAAGCCTACAATATCAGCTTTATACATTATACTAGTATTACACACGTAGAGGTCCAATTGAGACGTTTCAATCAAAGTGAATAATTAGGCAATTCTCACACTGATTTTGTGAATGATCACAGTGCAAGCTGATGTATATTGGATAGTCAATCCAGGTTATTCACTAAACACCAACGTGTAGTGAGGGTAAATCCAAATTGCAAAATTAAGGCTAAAATTGTGGAGGGCTGAAATCCAATTTGCAAATTAAGGCAAACATAGCCCAGATATGAATGTCTGGGTTGGGGAATTGCCCCATAATAGCCATGTTTAACCTACATTTGCCATTCAGATTTCCATTTACTACAATTCAATGTTTAGATAATTCCCTTATAATTTGGTTTAACTATTTAAAGAACATTACTGGTTTTAATGTAATTTACTTTTATACTGACTGTTATTTTTAATGCTGGAAAGAGAATAGAATATGCCATTTGATTATTGGCATCTATTGAACTATACATAAAATGTGAACTTAAATACAGTGGTTTCTCAAACGTCTTAAACTTTAATCCCTGGTCTTACCATGATAATATCTGTTTCTTTAAATTGCATTTTAGCCCTTTGACCAGACCCATACAATGACTGCCCTCCAGTGGCATATACTTGAGTTGCAGATGTTTGCATTTATTTAACTTCACTCATTATGATGCATCTTTTATTGAAGCATTGTTATAATATAATATAATATAATATAATATATATTTATAAAAAAAAAAGAGAGAAAGAGGGAGAGAGAGGGAGATGTGTGGCCAGAGAAATGTATATTTATATCGATGGATCTAGCAATTTATCTTCTTCAACTTGTGATTCTTGTGTCACTATATCCTTACTTTGGTATACTGTAATGTGGTTAAATACAAAACATTATAAACACCCTTGTGTTTGTAGGACTTATATCTTAATTTATATTGTTATATTTTATTTCCCATCATATGTTTTATACTTAATTGTACAATACATTGTATTAATCTTTTAAAGTCCTCTGGAGCCTTCCGAATATTCAGAGGGGCTGTACCAACCCCACAAAATTACACAGCACCATTATACCTCAGAGCAAGGACTGTAAGGCTCTGAACAAGGTGAGCCCCATACCTATTCCACCTTTTTACCTATTCTACCTTTTTACAGACTACACATTGTTTCCCTTTCCTCCTTTGTTTTTGTAATGTGATTAAAACTAGCCCTCCAGACTTTGGTTGCCACATTGACTGATATCCATGCTCCAACAACAATAAACACTAAATTAAAGTGCTGGACAATGCATAGCTCCCAATAGGTTGCTGGTGGATTCCCAAATTTCCTTCAAAAGCGCTGTACCAATGAAGTTTGTTCTATGACCCAGCAGAAAGCAGTAATGCTCCAAACCCCTGGAACCTGTGCCTGGAACAGATTGTAGACACCAAGCCTCGACTCTACATGTAGCCAGCCTGCTCTATCTCGGCTTACGACTAATGCTCCAACTGTCCATGGAGGAAAAGGCAGCCCCAAAAATTACTTATATAGATTTGAAACATCTTTATTAATATTCAGTATCTACATAGATAGAAACATGTCTAATATTATCAGCCTTCATATGTATAACTGTTGTCGTCTATATTTATCTGGTTCACATACACCAGCACAATTAGTTTTTTATTGTAACAATAAGAAAAAAATCTATATATAAACAAGTCATGGGGGTCATCAAAAATCACTGATTCCAGCAAAACCCAGCCTCCTTGTGGTAGTACGTAGTGTCGGTGGCGGACTTAAACTCATTAAACTCCTGTGCTTTTGAGATTTCCCACCAATCCTAGTTGGGCTCATATTATGGCTTCAAGGATACTAGCTGTGACTTCTAAAAAATGTAGACTGGTGTCTCCAAGCACTGCCTACAGTCAGACTGTTGAGGGGAGCAACCCAACTTGCTGGCACACCTACATAAAGCTGTCTTTGTCTTACTGTTTCCCTGTTACTAACTGTACCTTTCTACAGGCTACACGACTGTTCTGGCACACCTACATGGGAACATGGGATGACCTAATAGGTTTATTAGAATTTCCAACAAGCATATTGTATCAATAGCATTGACGTTGTAATGCTTACACAGCCATTTTGATGGTATATATATATATATATATATAATGTATTATCTGTGAAAGGGGGTGTCTAGGAGAATAAGACACCGACTCTGAGACACAGGACAGCAAGGAAGAGTGTCTCCACACTCTAAATTTCCAGCATGTACCATCAGCTGTTGACCTATTTAACATCAATGACATTGTAAGTACTGACTTTGTATTTTCAAAGCAAGAAGAATACATTTATTTTATTAGAAAAGCCAGGAAAGTATGATTGTGTTATATTATTAAGTGACACAGAACTATAATATGCATTATACAAGGCGAGTCACCCAACAATAGGAAAGAAGAATTTACATACATATATATTAATAAGTACCAAACAGAATAATTATTTTAAAAGTTAATTTTTCTACAGCAGACTAAGTTGGCACCTAGCAACTCTTGTGGGCACCAGGGGCATCACTTATCTCTATAACTTTAAATACCAGTGATTATTTAGCTTCATCATTGACAGACCACAACAATACGAATCATTAGACAATGCACCCTTTTGATCCTAAATGCAACAATCCCAAAATCTTACAGCATACACAGTATTGTACCTGTATGCCAAGTCCATTACTCATGGGGAAATGGAAAATGGTCACAGGGGAATCTTATACATTCCAACAGATGTATAAGATATGTACTTTGACCCATCATTGCTCCGTTGTGAGTAAAACACAGGTAACGGCCTATAAACTGCTGTCTTCCTGGTATTGCAACCTATATTTCCTGCACTTGATCCAAACCTAGATGGAAATTGCTAAAGCCACTTCACAGCTCTGATGAACCTTATTCAACTCTAGTGGGAATTCCATTAATGAGTTCATTTTGTATACAAGATCTACCATATCATTAAACTGTTCACTTGTTCACCTACTTTGTCCAGTCCTAATGCTGTTACACCACACATCCACCTTTACCTCCAGATACAAGTAGAATTCTAAATGTTGCCAAATATGTTGTACCCATCTTGGCCTATTGTGGGACTTTGGTTTACAAAAATGGAGGAATTGTTGCTTGGTACAACCAACGAGATGCAGACATCTACTTGATTATCACAAAACCTAGTAACCGATTCAAATCCCTACATATCTAAGGAAGTTCCAAGTATTTCAGAAGTTATGTTGGGCAACTGCCTTCCACCACCTCCCCCCCTTGTACCACCCCTTTTAAACTGTATATATTTACTATATGGTGTACTTTTATTGTAATATCATGTAATATACATTGACCTATGATACATATCCTCTACAAATCTCTCCTTGGCATCTCTAAACATAAACCAGGTATTGTCATAGCCTCAGCATGTTGTCATACATGCATTGATGCTGTATGACAACCTGGCATCCTTTTTTAACTCAGACATCTGTAACTTGCCTTCCTCTTACATGTCTCAGTGCTCATATAATTTTTGATGGCATGTCATTTGCTCGATATTGGTCGCACACGTTTTGGTGTCACAATTGACACAAGCCAATAGTACCGCTTTTTGGGACAATTTATGACAACGCTGCTTTCTTCTCTTTGCTCTGTCATGGTCTCTGTTACGAGAGAATAAATTCTTGATTGTGGTATGTGTTTTTGGCTTGGCACTGTTATTGACTAGCCCAGGGATAGGCAAACTTTGGCTCTCCAGATGTTGTGGACTACATCCCCCATAATGCTCTTACACACATAATGCTGGCAAAGCATCATGGGAGGTGTAGTCCAAAACATCTGGAGAGCCGAAGGTTCCCCACCCCTGGCACTAGCCTGATACATGGAATCCTATCCCTTGGCCTCAGCCTGTCCCTATTTACTCTTCAGCTGTTTTTCAGACTGTATTCTATACTGTTGTACGTGAAGCCCAGCCACTCTAAGGACCAGTAATAAGTCATCCTTTTATTGAATAGGACACTCTTTATTCTAGGTTTGGTGTTGGGGGGTTTCTAGGCTTGACATCTGTCTGCAGTTAATTGTTTGGATAATATTATATGTTTTCCTATAAAACCTGAAGCCCTAGAACATCGACACAATTGTTTTAATGTCTTTATAATTATACAGTTATTATATTATTAATATTTTACATTATTTACAGTGAAAGCACTTTTCACAAAATGACTTTTATTTTTGAGACAGTATTACGGTTATCATTCCTGTATTTTTGAAAATTAGTGGTCCACGTCTATGTTATTTAAAGTGATCTTTTAGTAAATGCAGTATCTGTCAAAATACACAAACCACATTTTTATAGGCAATAATCTGGTTGCTGATTCAGACCTAGTTAATTGCCTTCTTGAAATAAAGTCATAAAAACTTGGCCTCCTAAATTCTAAAGTATTCAATGTGTTCACTTCTTTGAGTGATTATTTTATTTTGTATAATCTGATGCTTCCCAGCGCGAATATTATTCCAACAAGGCATGGGACATTTTATTATTAAATATTTCTATGGCTCAGACTAGTTTGACATCTCTGTCTTACAGATTTTCTGTTTTTGTCTATTCTTCTTTACTGCTGCTATTTCCTTAGAGGAGCACTCCACTACCCAAATGGGCAAAATATATCAATTACTGGTTAGTATACATGCATGCATTTTTTATGCATGTATTCAATGGAGGTATATCTTAAAAGAGAATGCAAAAGCTGTAGTTCTATTGAGGGCTTTGCAGTTCTTATGAGGGCTTTGTAAGCCCTCCCCTTTGTCCTGGAAGAGACTTTCAGATCTTCAGAACCTTCTCGTTGAGAAGGCTTTGAAGATCTCCCTGCGTGCTCACATGCACACACTTACAGCATTGTTATCTGAAGTCTGATCTGAGTTTAGTCGAGCTAACGGAAGGTGGAAGATATCTACCTGACAATTTAATTGACAACCAGGGAGGTGTCTTAAACTACCACAACAATAGGACATAGTCTTAAATTAGAGGGACAAAGGTTTAAAAATAATATCAGGAAGTATTACTTTACTGAGAGGGTAGTGGATGCATGGAATAGCCTTCCAGCTGAAGTGGTAGAGGTTAACACAGTAAAGGAGTTTAAGCATGCGTGGGATAGGCATAAGGCTATCCTAACTATAAGATAAGGCCAGGGACTAATGAGAGTATTTAGAAGATTGGGCAGACTATATGGGCCGAATGGTTATTATCTGCCGTCACATTCTATGTTTCTATTGCTGTTAAAATCTCTTTTTTTTTTACTTGTTACCTTGTTTGATAGTTGCCATCAGCTTTTTGATAATATGCCATAGTAGATGACATCAACTGTCACTTTTTCAGTTCCTAATGTTCCATCTATCCATCTAGACACCAACCCTTATTCTATCCAGACTTGTTATCCATCTGTGAAGTCCCACTTGAGATATGCTGCATTGTAAGATCTACCTGGAATGAACCAGCTAAACTGCAATTTGAGCTCTCCTGAATTATTTGGGACAATCAAAACTCGGTTACATGTGTTTGTAATGAAGATGGTATATGTATGTTGAAAATGTACCACACGTTTTGTGATGTTAAGAAGCAACATTTTTTGTAATCAAATGTATCATTTGCTTTTTCATCATTATGGCTAACAATGGAGGGATCCTATGTCAATGCTGTACGAGACTTTCTGGTCCGAGAAAAAAAATCGCACTCTACATGGCATGTACACCTATGAAAAGTGTTCTTGTGGCAGCATCCAGCAATGTCTGCTATTCTTCAATTTTGGGGATCACCATGCTTCAAAGCTTCTAGTTGTCTTATTTACAGCTTTACTAGTGGTCTCACAGGACAGTACGGGATTAGTGATTTAAAGACATCTGGGATGGGTCTGGTAAACCAGTGGCCCAATGAAGTTCTAAAATGGTGGGGCGCTGGAACCCATCCATGGCATTTGACTCCACACCCTTATCTTTTAATGAGTTAACTCATGTATCCAACCCCTGACTTAAAAAGATGTCATGCACACTTTAATGTAGGCTTACTGTTTTTAATTCCAAAGACACTGAACTGTAGTGAATTGAAAGCCAAAACCACAAAGTTTGTGCTTAAACAGCCAAGCTGTTACTATAGTGGAGTTAGAGAGATTTTCCAAACCATCAGTTTTCGTCTAAATTTGGGGTTTTCAGTTTACGGTAATTTATTGAACAAACCTATGGTCTTCTTTGAGGTATAGAAAACTGTCCCATCAAATATGATCCTAGATTGCCATCTAGTGGGAAAAATGTGAAATTTAGGAACTTTTTTTATGACAAAAAAAAAAGTGACACTCTTACTCCAAAGTATGTGAGACTGGAATTGTCCCCAATAATAGAAATAGAAGTTCAGACGATAGGGAATGTCAGGGAAACAGTGAGCTGGATCGAACTCCAATTTGGCATCTCCACAGACCTCTCACGAATTTCAATGATTTAAGTACCATATATTATAAGATATGTTTTTCTTTTATCTTATACTACATGTTACTGGCATCACTGCACCTGGAGGGAGGCTTGTGGCGACTGGCGAGGCCAAACTGGAATCTTGATCTAAATTTCCTGAAGAGCTGATCAGACTTCCCTGTGCTTGTAATGGTTGGCTGGATATTATATTATATACTGAATTACTTTAATTCAGTTTATTGAGGAGTCCTAACTCATCTACAAATGAAGAGCCAAGAGGGTTGTCTGCTATTGGGCATCAGTGGAAGTGGAGGTCTGGACCCCTTGGTGCTAATAGCCTATGACACCCCCAGAAGACATTACAGCATTCATGCGTGAAAAATTAGGTGGACCACGGTGGGCACTGATCCACTTGACAAACCGAAGGAAGTGCTGGGCAGAGTTAAGATAGGCATTTCATATGAGTCTATAGAGAGTCAAATAGCAGTTTTAAAAGTTGACCAAACATCGTGGCATGCTTGTTACACAGTCAATCAATGCAGAGCAACCTAAGAGCAAGATGAAACACGGGTCTTTTCAAATACACATAATCTTTAGAAAATGTTTGTTACAGCATACTAGAGAAAAAAATAATAGCCCTTGCCCTTACATTAGATCGATTTCAACAGAACATTTTTATTTATTTTTTGCAGCTAAAACTGGTGGGGCTCTGCCTTAAATGCCACTTATGGAAAAGCCTCCACTAAGGTAGACAGCTCTGCTTTAGCATATTGCGATCTCTGTCTTTCTGGCACAACCAGTAATGCAATAATTGAAGAAATTTTATGTCAAATGTTGCTTATGGGTTTCATATTAAACAAGAATTTCTTTACATTGCGCTGCATATATTTCACATGATGCCCAACAATATTTCACACTTATTGTTTTAATATTTTTAAATTTCTTTCTTATAAACAAGAGTTTGAGCTACGTCCACTCAATTATTTGTGCTTAACAATTTTACATATACTGTTAATAATTTGTTTTAGACGTAAAACTTTTCATACAGCCACATAACCATCGAAAACTACTTAGTACAAAATATGGATGTTATCACTGTGTCCTCATAAAAAATAAAGAAATGCTCTAATGTCTACTCTCTAAGGACAAACAATTAAAGGGACACTATAGTCACCTGAACAACTTTAGCTTAATGAAGCAGTTTTGGTGTATAGAACATGCCCCTGCAGCCTCACTGCTCAATCCTCTGCCATTTTGGAGTTAAATCCCTTTGTTTATGAACCCTAGTCACACCTCCCTGCATGTGACTTGCACAGCCTTCCCTAAACACTTCCTGTAGAGAGAGCCCTATTTAGGCTTTCTTTATTGCAAGTTCTGTTTAATTAAGATTTTCTTATTCCCTGCTATGTTAATAGCTTGCTAGACCATGCAAGAGCCTCCTATATGTGATTAAAGTTCAATTTAGAGATTGAGATACAATTATTTAAGGTAAATTACATCTGTTTGAAAGTGAAACCAGTTTTTTTTTTCATGCAGGCTCTGTCAATCATAGCCAGGGGAGGTGTGGCTAGGGCTGCATAAACAGAAACAAAGTGATCTAACTCCTAAATGACAGTGAATTGAGCAGTGAAATTGCAGGGGAATGATCTATACACTAAAACTGCTTTATTTAGCTAAACTAATTTAGGTGACTATAGTGTTCTTTTTAGATATGTTAATAATATGATATATCGTAGACATAAATATCATTAATCTTAACATGTAAATGTTCAGTTGGTGGGTGAAGTGATTTTTAGAGATTATTAAACTGGAAAAAAGTATGACTTTGTGTTAAAAAAATACAAAAATAAATCAATACATAAAAAAAACAAAACCATAACATAATATTCCAAAAACATATCAAAATCACTGTTTAACAGTGCCAGGGTGATAGGAACCTCTTTTTATTCTAGAGATGAAGAAGAGGACTTTCCACATCTAGAGAAAGCTGTATGGCCACCCAACAGTATCTGGGTATAGTTTCTGGATATTAAAAAGTTACTCCAAAGCTTGTAAAAAAAATAGCATTTTGAATTTACTATGCCCTTAGGCACCCTTAAGACTGGTAAAAAAATATAATAATAAAAGTTTTATGTACCTGATATCCAGCTCCTGGCGCTGATCTTCCATGCCACTGTCCTGACATCACACAACACTCGGGCAGTTTAACCACAGACTTCTCATAGAGAAGCCTGTGATTGGATCGTTTCACCAGCTCTGAGCGCATGCGCGCAATCTGAGCTGGTGAGGGGAGACAGGGTGGGAGTTTTGATCATTAAAAAAAACAAAACAGAAAAACAAAAGAAAGAAGCAAAAGAAAGAGGGAGGGCGGGAAGATTTTTATGTCTGCTGCCAGCGTTCTCACTTGTGAGGGGGTGCAACTAGCCCCCCGGCACACAATTAAATGTAACTCTGTACGTGCAGTGTTTCCATCTGAAACACTGTACAGGCATCAGTGCATATTCCCACCACCCTGACCAAGGTAGAAGTGGTCATGGTGGTTCGATTAATCCACAATTGTGACGGCATTGTCACTGGAACTTTGGTCAGTGTGGGCCAAAACATTGCTGTCACTGAGCCAATATAAAGACATTTAAATGAAATAAAGGACTAATGTTGATTATTTTTCTACCGTGAATTGTGAGAAAGTTGAGAGAATTAAAAAAAAAAAATCACATACCTAACAGTTAATTTTTAGTTTACGGTTTTTGATTTTGTCGATACTAGGGAGGATAGCTAGCTATTTCAATTTGTATGTTTTGTATGTATTGGTAAGTCAATAAAGACTATTTAAATTTTTGTTGTGTTGTTTTATTTCTTTAGTGATTATTTTACATTAGCGGCTAGTCCAATGCAGAGGTAAAGGTTCCTGGAAACTCTAAATCAGATGAAGACAAATAAGTGTGACTTTTTGGACCCTAGTCACTATAGGAAGTATCATTTTAAAAATTTAAACAAAATTCCCTGTCTGAAATTTATATTTCTTGTAACACTAAACATTTTATGTTCGGTGTTATTTTTATAGTCTGGAATCCTTACTTAAAGTCTTTAAAAACCTAGAATTATGAAGATATTACAGGATTTTATTGCTTAAGAATTCTACAGGATGTTTAACGAAGCTGTGTGCCTCGTATAATGATGATATGTCTAAGAACACGAGAAAATGAGTAGACGTGATGGGTCAATCACTTATTATCTCCTTGCCAGGAAGAAGTCAGTGATTATTTATTAGCTGATGAGCTGATTTACCGTTAAAGATTTCAAGTTACAACCCTTGATCTGTATTTTACATACCTGAGCCCTTTTCATTTCTCCACATGACAAGAGTTGATTTTTTGGTTGGACATGGCAATTATACAATCTACTTCTTACTGCAAACAATTTCCAAATGACTAAAACATAATTACTGTAATTATTTTTTCTTTTTACTCAACTGCTAGAAAAGAATGATGTTTTGTATTTAACAGTTAATTGAATTCCCAATACTTAATTCCAAAGCCCATCTGGGATCCCCTTGAATCATTGAATTTCATGATTAAACATGCAACATTAACTGTGTCTGATATTTGAAACATTGATAAATAAATTATCCTATACATTTATAGCATTTTGCATGATTCCAGAATCTGACATTACCAAAAAATTTAACAATTATAGAATTGTGACCATAATTGTGCGTGTATATTTAATTTAAAGAAACACTCAAAGCAACATCAGTACTACAGTGTGCTGTCATTCTTATGATGCTAGAAGTGCCCTGGCGCAACAATCTTAAGTAGTCCTGTCTAAAAAAGTGCATACCTAACAGTTGATTTTTGGTTTACGTTTTTTTATTTTGTCAATACTAGGGAGGATAGCTAGCTATTTCAATATGTATGTTTTGTATGCATTGGTAAGTCAATAAAGACTATTCACATATTAGAACAGTTTGACTTTCTACCTGGGGTCCAGAAAAACCATATTAGAACAGTTTGACTTTCTACCTGGGGTCCATCAGGCACTGCTCCCATCTCTCAGCTCTGTGCACAGCCTGACAGTCCCTATTTTGGTATGAATATGTTGTTGTGTTGAGTTAAGAGCTCCTCAATTTGGTATCCTTAAATATGTCAATTGTTAAGACACTCCCAGCTTAAATGAGTGAAACCGCCGCTTAGTTGATCTTCCCCCTTTAGAGACACAGGCACTGTTGCTGTAGACCACCAAACTCCCGAACAGAGTATAAGGGAATGCTTCAAAACTCACAAACAAAGAATCAGCCGAACTCCTTCTCTCCTAAAACAGGCGAAATAATACTTCCAAGTAGCAATCCCCCCAAACACAAGACCAAGCTCCGTCTTGAGGGTAAAACAGGACTCTGCTTTAATTTGGGCTAACTGCCAGGTATTTATGCAGGTCTCCCACCTGGTGGACACTCCCCTAGGGGACCAGATGGAAGACTGGGACACATAATGTACAGTAGCCAATCACAGTGGCTCGGGTATAAACACTCCCCTTTGCACAAGTAAATCCCTCCTCTCTATCCTGGAGATAATTGGGAAGAAATCAAATTATCTCCAGGAATAGAGGCAAACCACCATTTTACATGGTATAATAAAACACATAAAAATCCCTAACTGTAAAACTACCGAATGCATTTAATTTGTGTAACGTATCCCCAGATAGCCTGGATCTGAGCACACATTAGAAACATAGAAACATAGAATGTGACGACAGATAAGAACCATTCGGCCCATCTAGTCTGCCCATTACTACCGAATAGCGCTCAGACCCAATGCACACAGTTCAATTGCCATGGAGTCAAAGTCTTTCACATTGTTCTTTCGGTATACGCTTGACTCCATGGGATGGCTATCTGGGTTAAGTCCATTCGTATAATAAAAAGTCCCGAACGGATCGGCGTTCGTATGCCCGATGATAAGAAGGGCGGTCGGCAGTTTCAGCGGTGTTCGGTAGAAAAAGTGTCCGTTTAGAGTTCCATAAGTTCTTTGTCGAACACCGCTGTTCATTTGCGTGTTTAAAATGACCGCCGCCTCGTGGACGGCATACGAACGACGACCACCCTGCATAAGGTTAGAATAAAGAGGTGTCTGCGGTTAACCACAACGTTCTAATTGAGGCTAATAGGTTAACCAACAGTACACTTCTCTTCTGGGTGGCCGTCCGTTTGGTAGTTTTATTCGGTATAACTTGCAATAAACGAACAGGGGCATACGGGCAGGTAATTCCACGAATGTAGACAAAATAGACGAACCAGCAAATAGTACTTAGACAGATGGATCTGTCACATCAATCCCATAGCAGGGTACCAAATTATGTAGCTATCAACTAAACAACTGAAAGTATTATTATTTTTTTCTTTAATGGCTTTTCTTAATTTTGACTTGTTAGCTGTTTAGAAGATAACTCCCTAATTTGCTATCCTTTCTATATCACATAGATTCTATATCAATGTTGTACATACCACATGCATTATATATACATGCAACACACACATTCGGCATACATGCAGCATATACAAACATTTGGAAATTAACAAATTGAAACAAATTAAACAAAATGAAACATTTTTCTTTAGCTATGCTCATTTCTACTGTTTAATCAAGTTACAGAATAAGGTCTGAGAATGCAGTTCAGGTGCATAGATCCTTCTCTTTTGCCTTTCTTGATAAGATGGGAATATTGGACCCCAGCCATGATATCACAGAGTAGTCATCTAGCCTTGAGTTAAGAATCACCAAAGGTACACAAGAATTCATGACGTGCATGGCAAAACAGTTTGGTTTGACCAAAACAATATGTCCAGAATTTTTTTTTTGGTTAGGATGGACATGGAGTTTTGTCCATGTGGCATTTCACTTCTGGCAACTTTTATCCATGCAATCATTACAGGAAAAAACTATTCAGACAAATGAAATGGTGTGAAAATTCATCTGTTTTGCACCATTTGGTCCCACCTCTTAATTGGAGAGGAAATAAAGCCCACATCTTTGAGCAGGTCTCTTGTCCATCATTGCACACTTAACTGCTTACTTGCCCCTCTCCCCAAAAATTATCATCTTTACCATTGCCTCCCCTTTTTTCTGGTTCCACAGATGGGACTCTGAACCACAAAACAACTGAAATGGCTCGTCCATTGTACATAGTTACATAGTTAGATAGCTGAAAAGAGACTTGCGTCCATCAAGTTCAGCCTTCCTCACACCTGTTTTTTGCTGTTGATCCAAAAGGCAAAAAAAAAAAACAAAAACAAAAAAAAAAACCCAGTTTGAAGCACAATTTTGCAACAAGCTAGGACAAAAAATTCCTTCTTGACCCCAGAATGGCAGTCAGATTTATCCTTGAATCAAGCAGTTATTACCCTACATTGAAAGATTATATCCTTGAATATTCTGTCTTTGCAAGTATGCATCTAGTAGCTGTTTGAACATCTGTATGGACTCTGATAAAACCACTTCTTCAGGCAGAGAATTCCACATCCTGATTGTTCTTACAGTAAAAAAACCTTTCCTTTGCCTTAGACGAAATCTTCTTTCTTCCAGTCTAAACGCATGGCCTCGTGTCCTATGTAAAGTCCGGTTTGTGAATAGATTTCCACACAATGGTTTGTATTGGCCCCGAATATATTTGTATAATGTTATCATATCCCCTCTCAGGCGACGTTTTTCTAAACTAAATAGGTTTAAATTTGTTAACCTTTCTTCATAGCTGATATGTTCCATTCCTTTTATTAATTTTGTAGCCCGCCTCTGCACTTTTTCTAGTGCCATGATATCCTTCTTTAGAACAGGTGCCCAAAATTGCACAGCATATTCAATATGTGGTCTTACCAGTGATTTATAGAGAGGCAAAATGATATTCTCGTCCCGAGAATGAATGCCCTTTTTCATGCATGACAATACCTTACTGGCCTTGGCCACTGCTGATTGACATTGCACATTGTTGCATAGTTTGTTGTCTATAACAATTCCCAAGTCCTTTTCGTGTGTTGTTATCCCTAATTCACTTCCATTAAGGGTATACGTTGCTTGTGTATTCTTTACGCCGAAGTGCATAACTTTGCATTTTTCAACATTAAATTTCATCTGCCATTTGAGTGCCCAGTCCTCCAGTCTATCTAAATCCTTCTGCAGCAAAGTAATATCTTGCTCACATTGTATTATTTTACAAAGTTTTGTGTCATCTGCAAACACTGAAACATGACTTTCAATGCTGTCTTCAAGATCATTTATAAAAATGTTAAATAGAAGGGGTCCCAGAACAGACCCCTGAGGGACACCACTTGCCACCTCTGTCCAGCTTGAAAATTTACTATTAACGACAACTCTTTGTATTCTGTTTTTAAGCCAATGTTCTACCCAAGAACAAGCATTTTCATCGAGACCGATTTCCTTGAGTTTGAACACTAATCTTTTGTGTGGAACTGTATCAAATGCCTTGGCAAAATCCAAATAGATCACATCCACTGCAACACCCTGATCTATACTTCTACTTACTTCTTCGTAGAACGCAATCAAGTTAGTTTGACATGACCTGTGCTTCATAAAACCGTGCTGATTTTTGCTGATAACCATATTCTTCTCAAGGAATTCTTGAATATTATCCCTTAATAACCTTTCAAATATTTTACCAGCCACAGAAGTTAAGCTCACAGGTCTATAATTTCCAGGCAAGGATTTTGAACCCTTTTTGAATATAGGAACCACATCTGCCTTCCTCCAATCCTCCGGAACACTTCCTGAAAGAAAAGAATCTTGAAAGATTAAAAACAGAGGTTCACTTATTTCTACACTTAGTTCCTTAAGTACACGTGGATGGATACCGTCAGGCCCTGGAGCTTTGTTTATATTAACTTTCTTTAGTTGCTGCAGCACATTGTCTTGAGTTAACCAATTACAATTATTCTGCAAGTTTTTAGTAGCAATCATTTGCACATCTATTGCCATGGGTTCTTCTTTAATATATACGGAGGAGAAATAGTTATTTAGAATTCCTGCCTTTTCTTGGTCTTCATTAATTAACAACCCCGTTTCAGTTTTAAGTGTACCTATACTTTCATTTTTGGGTTTTTTGGAATTTATGTACTTAAAAAATGCTTTGGGCCTACTATAAGCTTAACATCGCCAAAACACAGGCGATGTGCCTCAACACGCCAAAACACGTGGAAGCAATCCTGAAGTCCAGCCATAGTTTTGACTGGAGAGAAGATTTCCTGGTGTACCTCGGTGTCAAGATAACTCACAAAGAAAATGAGCTATTCCACGTCAACTACACAAAACTACTAAAAGACGTAGATACCCAACTGCAAGCATGGAAGAACCTATACCTGTCATGGGTTGGAAGAATAGCGGCGCTGAAAATGACAATTCTCCCCAAAATCCTCTACCTCTTCCGTACACTACAAATCAAAATCCCACAAAGCTATTTCACGAAGCTACAGGCAACCCTTCTCAGATTTAGCTGGGGCGGCAAACACCCTCGAGTCCCCAAAGCGTTGCTGCTGAGAAGTGTGAAACATGGTGGAATGGGTTTCCCCAACGTCAAAGCCTATTACCAGTCTGTCATTCTTACGAATGTGATCAGTGCCCACTCGACCACATACACCCCACAATGGGTAGCAATAGAGAGTACCCGCTGCGGGAATCAGGACTTATCAACACTACTCTGGATACCCCAACACCTGAGAAGGAAGCCCATGAACATGTTGGGCACCACCGAGTGCCTCCTTAAAACCTGGGACACCCACAGGGATCTACTGTGCTCAGCACACCCGTGGGCCCTAGCGGCTCCGATCCGAACCCTACACCACTGCAACGGCACATTCCCGCATCAGAAATGGGAAGAAAAAGGAATCACACATGTATACCAGCTATGCACCAAGAACGGTCTCAAAACTTTCCCAGACCTACAAAAAGAATTTGTCTTACCTCCGAATTACACGTTCGCATACTTACAACTCAAAGCGCTCATAGTAGACAACAAGTTTACGGATTTGAAAAACTCACTGCAAGCCTCCATTACAAAATTTGAAGCACAATGTCTTTCACTGGCCCCCCCGAAGAAGTCGGTCTCCACCTGCTATACCTGCCTTGCTAAACCCGACAACAACGCCAAATGGAAATTCATGCAGGATTGGCAGACAGACCTCCAAGTCACAATATCCCCAAAGGACTGGGAAAAAATCTTTGCCTCTCACGAAGGGCTGACAACGAGTACAGCACACCTCGAAGCATCTAGGAAAATTCTATACAGGTGGTACATGGTACCGACCCGACTACACACCATATTCCCCACCTCGTCGGACTTATGCTGGCGCTGCCACACCACCAAAGGGACTATGCTACACATGTGGTGGACATGCGACAGAATACAAGGTCTATGGAAACGTACAGTCCTACTTATCAGAAAAGTCACAAATTTCCGTCTAGCACTTGACCCTAAAACTATACTACTCCGACTGTTACCAGACGAAGCACCGAAACTGATCAAGAAAATGATGTACCTCATTCTCGGCACAGTATCCATATTAATAGCTAGGAAATGGAAGACGACAGACTTGCCCTCCGACCGAGACATTGAAATAGAAGTGACATCTGTGCTGGAGTACGAACTTACCATGTGGAACCAAGCGAAAATAGGGAAACTAAGCCCCCACACCGCCACGATGTGGCGAACCTATACCCAACAACTCACACGCACCAACACAGGCCTTCCTAGGCCCACAAGCGAGCACCCCACAAACCAGCACCGACCTCCCAACACACCTTACCAGATTAACCCAAACCATAGAAGTCAGGACCTTAGGACCCACCTACAGTCGCAACCCGGTACCAAAGCCAAATCTCCCCCCACCTCCCTTGAAGTCACAACATATGATAGCGTTATCACCCTGACCAACGATGGCACCCCCCCCCCCGGTAATAGGGGACCTTGAACCATATCGACCCCACAGGGTTAGTGATGCTACCTTTACACGCAGAAACGAGCGGACGCCCCGATCACGGGGAGCTCCCCCCCATGCACGCCATCCACAGCAACACCGCAATGACAACATAGAACAATAAGTGTAAAGGCAGTAGATGTGTACAAGATGTGTTAACCCCCCCTTTTTTCCTTCTGTACCCCCTCTGCTTAATTCATTTGCCATGCAATGTATATCGACGATTGTATGACCACATTATGTTCAAATGAAACTCCCCTTTCTCTTCTGTACCCCATTTTTCTTGTCTTTATGAAAATAAAATTTCAAATTGGAAAAAAAATGCTTTGGGGTTGGTTTTGCTCTCTTTAGCTATCATTTTTTCATTTTGAAGTTTAGCAAGTTTAATTGCCTTTTTGCACGCATTATTTGCTTTCCTATATCTTTTATAAGATGCATCTGATTTGTCTGATTTAAAAGCTTTAAATGCCCTTTTCTTATTTTTAATCTCTTGTTTTACTTCTCTACTAAGCCACATTGGTTTTAATTTGTTTCTTTTATACTTATTTCCCAATGGTACATACTGAGAAATGTACCTTTCTAATATTTGTTGGAAGATGATCCATTTATCCTCAGTGTTCTTTTCACTACAAAGTTTATGCCAGTCAATATATTGTAAAGCTTCCCTTATCTTATTGAAATTGGCCTTTTTAAAATTATATGTTTTAGTATACCCCATGTGCTTTTGTTTTTTTGAGTTTATTTCAAAGGACACTATATTGTGATCACTATTTCCCAAGTGCTCACCTACTTGAATGTTGGTCAAAAGATCAACGTTGTTTGTTAAAACCAGGTCCAGACAAGCGTCCATTCTAGTTGGTGCTTGTACAAGTTGTGACATGAAGTTGTCATTTAACAAGTTTAAAAACCTAATTCCCTTTGCTGAGCTACTAGTCCCTATGTCCCAATTTATGTCTGGGTAATTAAAATCTCCAATAATTAAAGTGTTACCAAGATTTGCAGCTTTCTCAATTTGCTCAAACAGCTGTTGTTCCTCGTCAATATTAACATTAGGTGGTTTATAACATATCCCAACCAATAGTTGGTTTCCCTTCTTTTCCCCCAAGCAGATATTTACCCATAAAGCTTCCACATTTTCCTCATCGCATTCAATTTGCTTAAGATTTGGCTTTAAATCATGGTTGACATACAAACATACCCCACCACCCTTCTTGTTTTTCCTATCCTTCCTAAATAATGTGTACCCATTTAAGTTAACTGCCCAGTCATGTGTCTCATCCCACCATGTTTCAGTTATGCCTATTATATCATATTGTTTAGTGTATGCTAATGCCTCTAGTTCCCCCATTTTGTTATTTAGGCTCCTTGCATTAGTAAGCATACATTTAATATCATGCGTCTCTTGTTTATTTTGTGAATTACCAACATTACATAGCTTCTCTGTTCTGAGCTTGCCCCTCCCCCCGTCTCCACCCTCCTTATACTGTTCTAAAGCCCATCTCCTTTCTGTCCTATCTCCATTTTGTAGATTGCTATGATCCTCCCCCCCTACTACTAGTTTAAAATCTCCTCCAACCTTCTAGCCATCCTATCCCCCAGCACTGCAGACCCCCTTCCGTTTAGTTGCAATCCATCACTACTATATAGGTTGTACCCAATCGCAAAGTCGGCCCAGTGCTCTAAAAACCCAAAACCCTCCTTCCTGCACCAAGACTTCAGCCACGCATTAACCTCTCTAATCTCCCGGTGCCTTTCCACTGTAGCACGTGGCACAGGTAATATCTCAGAGAATACCACCTTGGAGGTCCTTTTCTTGAGTTTGCTACCTAATTCTGTCACGATTCGGGGAACCCAACACGCTAACATACACACAGACACACACACAGAAAGTGTGCAGTACCGGTCCTTAGAGTGGCCGGGCTAAGCACACACAGAATAGTCAGGAGACAAGCCGAGTAAGGGGAACCAGAAAACAGAATAACGAGAAACAAGCCGAGGTCAAAGGGTAGGAGAAAGTCACAAAGTCAGTATAACAAGCCAGAGAGTACGTAACCAGAAATCACACGTTCAGAATCAATACTATAAAGCAAAGACCACAACAGGGCAGGGAGGAACAGGAAAGGTAAGTATATAAACCATCAGGTTAATTCTGATTGGATAATTTCCAATCAGAATTAACAATCACACGTGGGAGATATCTAAACCTCCCACTGTGATTGAGGCACTGTGCCTTTAATGCCGGGTCAGGTGACTGACCCCGGCGTGACATATCTTGGGCAGTCCTCCAGCGTGCAGCGTCATGCATGCTGCCGCTGGGGGGCGTGGAGGAAGATGCGGGCGGCATCCGAGGCTGGAGGGATGCCGCTCGCCGAGACCCCGTGGAGAAGGGGACCGCGGACGGCTGGAGGGTGAGTGCCGCGAGCGGACTGCAGCCTCCCCTTGCAGCCGCCCGCGGGGTCCTGACAAATTCCCTGAAATCATTCTTTAGGACCTTCCATCTTCCTCTTACTTTGTCATTGGTACCAACATGGACCATGACCGCTGGGTCATCCCCAGCCCCTCCCAATAATCCATCCACTCTGTCAGCAACATGCCGGACCCGAGCACCCGGGAGACAGCAAACTGTCCGGTTGAGACGATCAGAGTGGCATTGTACATTCCGTTCGTCTCATGATATGTCCATAATGAAGTTGGACAAATCGCCGATTAGCCAAAATGCTTCCGAAACATGATTTGTTTGAAACCAAATGCACAAGTCTAATGTTTATCCTGGACAAGAGAGATACATCCTAGACTCAACTTTTCTTATAGAATGGATTCATGCCATCTACTCTGAGTGTGCTCACTCCCCTACTTACCATCATCTGCAATATTGTTCACCCTCAATCTCTATAATTTATACTTATCGAATCTGTACCGGAGAACAGCTGTATATGTTAAACATCGAACAAGCCACTATTTTAAACTTTCTCCATTTTTGACAGATATCTGTTAAAAAGATCAGTCCTGACAATTCAATATATTACGTGTAAAAATTAAAAAATATGGCTCTGACAAAGAATATATCTCTATCCATACTATCAAAGAAAATACATTCTTAAGTAAAATTCTACTACTCTACATTTGAGCTAAGGATTTGGTTATCATAATATACAGATCGAATTGTTATTTTTGTCTAACGTTAACTTAAGCTTTTCAAAAGACGGTCCAAAAACATTAAAAATCAAATTCTGCCCAAATAATATAGTAGAGAGGCCAACATATATATTAAGATTGTTAATGGAAAAAAAACAGATGCTAAAATTAGTTTGTTTGTTTTTTGTGGGGGTGAATTTCCAATTTGTGAATATGCACACACACACATGCGCGAACACACACACACATTTATGGCAAGGATTTGGCATTAATGTAAGGGTGTTAAATACGCCTTAGTCTATGTTTAAACAAGGTTATTCTTAAACTTTGAGAAAAGTATTGAATTACATCAAACACACATGACATGCAATCTCATTACACAGACATGCTTGTCTGCTATTAGTTTCCCAGTGAGTCCTATTTGTATTTGATTTTCTGGCTTAGAAGCATGAGTTTATTTAGCTAAGCAATCTTTAATCCAATATAAATTCATTAACTTTACACTGAGTATACTTTTATTTATTTTGCTTTGTGTTTAATATCTAATACTTACTTAAGCTTAAAAAGAAGAATATATATATATATAACACACGTGCTCCCCAGTGGTAAGAAAATATAAAATTAAATTACCAAAATGTAGAAATGTAAGAAGAACCTTCTATTCTTCTTAGTATATATGCAAAAAATACAATCTACAAATAAACATAAAAGAACATAGTGTAATTTGCTTTAACACCATATAATGCGCTAGTTAGATTGCACTCACAGAATGAAAGCGCAGTGTAGGCGTATAACAATCTTTTGAGGACTTGACGGAGTCTCTGTAATCTTCTTTAAGACCTTATTGGAAAAGGAGAGACACACAAACCATAGTGCACCGATATAATATATAACAATGTGGTTTTATTAATTTGCACTTACAGAAGTTCAGGTGTAATGCAGCGTATCAATCACTAAAAGGGATTATGGTGTCGACATCCTTCCTCCCATAGCTGATAGAAAATCGCCGAATTTAGAACATATATAATAGTAAAAATGAACTTAAACATAAAATAAAAATAAAAATCAAATACAAATAAAGTCCAAAGGTGCTGTTGTGGTCTCTCCGCCCTACGCGTTTCGTCCGAATTTGGACTTCCTCAGGGGCAAAAAAGAAGGTCTGCAAACAGAAAAGGTCTCCGTCCGTCTTTTAAATCCTGGATTCAAAATCCCGCCATCTATACGGTGCAATCTAACTAGCGCATTATATGGTGTTAAAGCAAATTACACTATGTTCTTTTATGTTTACTTAAGCTTAACATGTGATTTTAGGCAGTCAAATATTTTTAATTAAGTAGATCACTGACAATCACATGAACAAGTTCAGCAGCCTTTTTTTTTTTAATTTTTTTTTTTTTTTTTGTGCATAAGAATTACAACAGTGCTTGCACAGCCACAATAGCTTTCACAAGCTCTATTTTCATTTGACGTAACAGAAACATTGCTTGGAGATATCTTGCACAATTTTTGTGTTTAGAATACTTTGACATGCTAGTTTAGGTATGTGTTTAACTTCGTGTAACATGAATAAGGATACTTATGCTTATAATGTGATTTGAGCATTTTTAAAACATTTCAACGTATGGCAGTTTGATCAGCACATTTTTGTGTAGTTGTGAAAATAACAGGCCAATAAATGTTGTTTGTACAATACTACATGCTGGGGCAATTAAGCCATTAACAAGGTTAGTCTTGCTTTAGGTTAGAAACGTGGCTTGTATATAGTGTGACATGCTCGCCCCCCGGGCATAGAGGTAAGGGTGGCTGGTTGGTGGGCTAGTAACGGTAGCTTTATACTATGAACAGTAGATTATATCAATGTTGTGTTGTAGAACAGATGCAACAGTGGGATACATAGTGTTGTTTGCACTACTTCATGTTTGGGATGAGAAAAGGTAGTGGTAAAGCATGAGTGGATCAGGTGCAGCAGGCCTGCCATTACTGCAGCTGCTGAGTATGTGTTAATTGTCGAGGTGTTAGCTAGACTGGATTCTGCTGAGCTACTTGGGCCTCTACTGTGTGCCTCCCTGCCAAGTGCAGCCCATTATGCATATTTTAACTATGTGTTGGTTGGTTACATGAAAGGTGATAATGTTGGTGGTACACATAGGCAGTAAACTTACAACATGTGATTTAGTATATTGGCAGGCATGTCAGCAGGATCAATGCAAAGGACATTGCTAGGATGGTAATTGCAGTCAGAGTATGCAAATCTATAACAAGTAAAGATATTTTCCTCTAATTTGCCCCTGAATGTCTGTCATTTGGTGTGGGTACCGCAAGTGTCCTTTGCGTGGTGCGGGCATTTCTGTAGGCTGCTCAGCCGATGCCCTGTGATGGGAGGCGGCAGGGGTACAAGTGCCGTATGTCCTCGACTGCTAGCGCAGCAGAGGATAAAATCCTCGGTTGCTTGTCCCGCCGGACCCGTTCGGGGACACGTGTGTGGTCGTCACCGCTCCGGTCCGTCTCGCCGCCGCGAGCGGGAGCTCTGGAGATGGTGTGTGCCGCTTGGAGAGGAGGTTTCTTCTGCTGTGGTCTTGGACCGTGTCCCAGGGTCTTTTTCCTCCGCCCAGGATGCTTGAAGCCAGCTCTGGGCAGTTTTGGGCATGAGCGGGTGCTTGGTGAGTTGGCTGTCTGTCTCCCCTGCTGCACAGCGACGGGGACCCTGGGCTTGCCGCTTGTCCGCTGGGGGGGGGCAGGAGGGTCAGAAGGTTTGTTCTCCCTCCTCTGCTCCCTGGAAGTCTGTGTTCCTCTGTCCTGCAGCATCCGCCAGAAATTGTCGAGCAGCTTGTCTAGCCGTTCCTCGAGTGTCGCTTGTGGGCCTTGTGTCACCAGTGCAGGGGCATCCGCCACCATCTTACTTTCAGCGTTGGAGTTGAAATGGCTGGAGTATACGGTGCCTCGCTTTGCCCGGGGGTAGTTGCTGGTGCCGGGATATCCCTCACCGGCGGGGGGGGAGAGGAGGGCTCGTGGGTGGTCCTCCGCAGCGTTAGCGTTTGTTTCCCGGGTGCTCCGGGCTGGGTGATCGGCCGCCTCACCCGCGCCCTTGCCTCCACCAGGCCGCAAAACAGGCTGGTTGTCGCTGCAGTAGGCCCCGGTGATTCAGCTCGCGTTCCCGGCGGCTCAGCGTTTTGTGAGTGGGCTCAACCAGTTTAGAATCTCGTTACTTCAGCAAGCTAGTCTAGCAATCATAGGATCCTGTGCAGTTCATTAGGGGATCGGGGGCTAGTAGGGGCAGAGGTGACTACGGGGGTTTCTATCGTTGGTCAGATTGTGCTATCTACTTTGCTAGCCGGTCTTTTTTGGCTATCAACTAGACCCTGTATATATTCACCTGTTTTTTCCTCACTCTGTTTGTCCGTCCCCTGGTGACAGCACCACTATGGATACTATGCAATTTGCAACAATGTATCTGTGTATTTACTAGCTACTGGCTCTGTGAAAGCCTTCCTATCGTTACCTCCTGTTACAAGTGTGTATTATATATTATTCTTGCCATTAGCAAGCACTCTCTATATTAACAGGTTGTATGTGGAGCGGTTACAGGAATGGCTACTCTAATTTAATATTGAATTTCATTTTTTGCAATTCCAGCTGGGATTGCCCAGATGAGACGCACTATACTGTTTGGGGGGATTTATAGCTTTATCCAGCTTTATATATCCTTTAGGTGGAACCTTTAGTTTATCTACCCCCATTTGGACATTTGTCCCCCCCATTTTTAAGTTTACTTTTGTTTTCTTGTTCTTACTCCCTATCGGAGTTTTTTACCACAGCAAATATTAAAGGTTATGTTTTATAACTGCATTGTACATATGTATATAGTTATGCACTAGGGGGCGCCCTTTCTCACTTGACCAGTTCAAGTATGTTTTTCTACTGGCTCTTTGTGATCTCCCTTGCATCCCCTACCTGGGTGGTGCAATTTAGGGGGATCTTGTAGCTTGAGAGTCGGGTTAATTCAGTTTAACTTAGGGTTTCAGACGAGAGCTCGTGCTTCATGCGTCTGATCAGCTCCACAGCCAGGCTCCGCCCCCTCAGCAGCCTTTTTGACCAGTAATGTAACCTGCTGAATGCCTTCCGATAGTATGTAACCGCTTCATGACAGATGATATGCCTGGACTCAGGGCCGGTGCAAGGACTTCTGTCTACACAGGCGAAGACACATTTTGCTGCCCCCAAAATTTATCTTCACCTGTCTGTCTAATATTCCCACTTTTGCCCTTCTTACCCATTTTTTTGCCCCTTTTGTGCAGTTTACTACCTTTTTCTCTTGTTTTCCCTTTTTGTATATTGTATCCCCTGTCTGGCATTCTTTTTTATGTGTTTTGTGTCTTCTTCCCACTTTTCTTTACCCCCTTGCGTCACACACTCACTCGCTCATACACATACACACACTGACCGTTACACACATACTGCTTACACACACACACACACACTGCTTATACACACACACACACAGTCTCTTACACACTTGCACTGCTTATACACATTTACTGGCTCTAACAGACACACACACTGACCATTACACACATACTGCTTACACACACACACACACACACACACACACACAGTCTCTTACACACTTGCACTGCTTATACACACTCACTGGCTCTAACAGACACACACACACTGACCATTCCACACATACTGCTTACACACACACACTGCGTATGCACACTCACTGGCTCTAACAGACACACAGTCTCTTACACACACTGCTAATACACACTCACTGGCTGTAACACACAGTCTCTCACACACACACTAACTCTTATACACACAGACACACACACATTAACTCTTACACAGACACACACTGGCTCTAACACACACACACTAACTCTTACATGCACACACTGGCTCTAACACACACTAACACATACTAACTCTTACACACACACACACTGGCTCTCACACACACACTAACTCTTACACAGACACACACACTGGCTCTAACACACACACTAACTCTTACACAGACACACACACTGGCTCTAACACACACACACACTAACTCTTACACAGACACACACACTGGCTCTAACACACACACACACTAACTCTTACACAGACACACACACTGGCTCTAACACACACACAAACTCTTACACAGACACACACACTGGCTCTAACACACACACACTAACTCTTACACAGACACACACACTGGCTCTAACACACACACACTAACTCTTACACACACTTACTGATTCTTATAGTTGCTTATAGGTCCCGCTGCACTGTTGTAGCTTCCCTCCTCTCTCCACAGCAGTTGGCCGCCGGGATATGATGTCACATATCCCAGCAGCCTGTAGCTTAGGAAGATATTCGCCGCGGTCGCTCCTCGTTGTTCCGCCCCCTTTCCTCGGTGGCTGCAAGTTTCCTTGGCAGATTGCTGCAGAAATTGACCGGCGGGAGCGGAGTTCTCTGTGCTCCTGCCGGTCACTCGGACATTTTTGCGCCCCTCGGGTCCGTGCGCCCTAAGGCGGCCGCTTGTGCCGCCTTATGGTAGCGCCCGCCCTGCCTGGACTGTCAGGATATATCGTATACATCTGTGAGAAAAGGGTTATGCTCAAAGGAACACGGTAGATACCCACACCACTTCAGCTCATTGAAGTGTTCTGGGTGCAATATACCATGTCCCTTAACCCAACAGTGGTAATTATTGCAGTTTCTGAGAAACTGCAATTAATTACCTCTGAGGGTTATCTCCTCAGTGGTTGTCTACAATTAGAGGGACCTTTGTTCCTTTTTCTGATGCTGGACGTCCTCACGCTATGCATGAGGACCTCCAGTTTCAGATTTCCCCCCACAGAAAAACATTGAATAATGTTTTCCCATGGGGAAACACTAATTTGAGCATGGCCACAGCGCAGCTGATGTCGGCGGAGTAGGAGCGAGGGCAGAGCCTGACCCAGCGCCGAGGGACATCCCAGCTGGAACTAGGTACGTTTTTAACCACTTCAGTACCGCGGGAGTGGGTGGATGCGAAGGAGGGGGGGGGCACTACAGGAACCTATCGTGCCAATACTATCAACTAATTATGAAACTAGGTTACCCGTTTGTGAGTTCTTGGGCATTATGGCGGAATTTTTTTTTTATTTTTTGTCACCTATAATTTAATGCTTTCTTTTCAAGTGCAGTCATGTGTATCTCTCATATTGTTTTATTTAAGGAGATACCAAATAAATATACATAGCTCAGCATTAAGCTTATTGTACATACAATTTAAGCAAAGGGTAAAAATGACAAAATTACTTTTTTTCAGTTTTGTTTATAATAATTACTATTAAAATAATTTGTTAGATTAACTTAGGAAATGGACAATGACTTGATCTTCTACAAAAAGTATATATTTTGTGCATTTTGTCATGTTTCATATAACTATTAATCTCTAGTAATGTGAAAACTTCAGTTTTATTGTGTTTTACCATGTACACAGATCATCATATATTTAGTGTGAATATTATTATTGGGTTTAGCTATTTGAGTATATCAGTAAACCCTATTTGTATATGAATATAGGTATATTTTCTAGACATGGCTTTTCTACATGGTTTATTTACTTGTTGGGTCAAAGTATAAATGTTTTTTTTATTGAATTATTTGTTGGGTCCATTTGAGGTAAAAGAGCAAGCCCACATTCAAATTATCCCTACCATAGCATGTCATTTGCAAATGTAAAATCCCAAGGTTAGTTTGCATAATGTATTTTGAGTCCTCCAATATCTGTCAAATTTGGGTCAATAATGTTTTGCCTGTCAGTGTGCAATTAGATATACAAAAATAGAGGAATTTTAAACAAAGTGTTGCACCATTTCTACCTTGAATGTACCACTTCTCATTTGAACAGAATGTTATCCAGATTTTTATATGAGTTTGAAAATACAAGGTTGGTGGTTGTGCAGAATAAAACAAAGTTCATGTGTCTTATAAACACATGGTCTTATTGCCCAAGGACATGAGATACCCCAGGGTTTTTTATGAAAGCACAACATTAGTGGTGGTGGGTTTAACAAATATTCCACAAGTAAATCTCTACATATTTGCAATTAAACAATACTAATGATAGCGTCCAAGAAGACATTTGAAAACACGAGACATATCAATGGAGTCTCCTGGGTAAAATGTACTCTAAATTAAACAAAATAAATATAAATACATAAAAATAGCTGAAAATATTTGTTTACTCAAGAGATTCTTTTTTTTACATTTTACATTTACATTTGAGGTAACCCAATAGAATTCACAATTTATTAATCTTATAAATATCCTTATTGATAATCAGTAGATCTTTATTCTAGCAGCTTGATGTTACCCAACTTCCTATAGCACGTAAGCTCATTGAACAGGGCCTTCAACCCCTCTGTTCCTGTGCGTCCATTTGTCTGGTTACAATTACGTGTCTGTTAGTCCACACATTGTACAGCGCTACGGAATTTGCTGGCACTTTATAAATAATAAAATAATAATAATAATAATAATAATTAGTGATGTCCCGAACTGTTCGCTGGCGAATAGTTCCTGGCGAACATGGCTTGTCCGCGTTTGCCGTGGACAGCGAACACATGCGCTGTTCGGTCCACCCTCTATTCGTCATCATTGATGAAACTTTGACCCTGCCTGTACCTCACAGTCAGCAGACACATTCCAGCCAATCAGCAGCAGACCCTCCCTCCCAGTCCCTCCCACCTCCTGGACAGCATCCGTTTTAAATTCATTGTGAAGCTGCATTCTTAGTGAGAGTAGGGACAGTGTAGCTGCTGCTGATTTGATAGGGAAATTGATAGCTAGGCTAGTGTATTCAGTGTCCACTACAGTCCTGAAGGACTAATCTGATCTCTGCTGTAAGGACAGCACCCCAAAAAGCCCTTTTTAGGGGTAGAACATCAGTCTGCTTTTTTTTTTCTGTGTAATGTAATTGCAGTTGCCTGCCTGCCAGCCTGTGTGTCAGGCTCACAGCATATACTGTGCCCACTTGCCCAGTGCCACCACTCACTCACTGGTGTCACAATAGCTTGCATTTAAAAAAAACAAAACCTTTTTGACTGTAATATAATAGCAGTCAGTTTCCGTCACTAGTGTGCGTTTCAGGGCCTGCCCAGTGCCACCACTCACTCACTGGTGTCACAATAGCTTGCATTTAACAAAAAACAACTTTTTGGACTGTAATTTAATAGCAGTCAGTTTCCTTCACGAGTGTGCGTTTCAGGGCCTACCAGGGCACAGTGTCACACCAGTGCAACTCATATCTGGTGTAACAGTAGTGTACATTTTTTTAAAAAGATACAATTTTGACTGTAATAGATTGAATAGCAGTTAGTTGTCTGCCAGCGTGTGTGTCAGGCTCACAGCGTATACTGTGCCCACTCGCCCAGTGCCACCACTCATATCTGGTGTCACAATAGCTTGCATTTAAGAAAAACTAAACTTTTTTGACTGTAATATAATAGCAGTCAGTTTCCTTCACTAGTGTGCCTTTCAGGGCCTGCCCAGTGCCACCACTCACTCATATCTGGTGTCACAATAGCTTGCATTTAAAAACAACAAAACTTTTTGGACTGTAATATAATAGCAGTCAGTTTCCTTCACGAGTGTGCGTTTCAGGGCCTGCCAGGGCACAGTGTCACACCAGTGCAACTCATATCTGGTGTAACAGTAGTGTACATTTAAAAAAAAACAAAAAACTTTTTGGACTGTAATATAATAGCAGCCAGTTTCCTTCACGAGTGTGCGTTAACGAGTATTTGTATGACCGGGGTGCTAGGACAGCCTCTGCGTAGCTGGGAATTTTTTGCCACGTTACTGGACGCTCATGCGCAATGCCTGTAGGCTCGTGCGTCCTTTTGAGGAGGTGACAAACCTAGTCAGTCGCACCGAAGGCACCATCAGTGACATCATACCATTTGTTTTCTTCCTGGAGCGTGCCCTGCGAAGAGGGCTGGATCAGGCCATAGATGAGCGTGAAGAGGAAGAGTTGTGGTCACCATCACCACCAGAAACAGCCTTATCAGCATCGCTTGCTGGACCTGTGGCAACGCTGGAAGAGGATTGTGAGGAAGAGGAGTCAGAGGAGGAATGTGGCTTTGAGGAGGAGGAGGAAGACCAACCACAACAGGCATCCCAGGGTGCTTGTTGTCACCTATCTGGTACCCGTGGTATTGTACGTGGCTGGGAGGAAGAACATACCTTCAGAGAGATCACTGAGGACGAGGAACAGGACATGAGTAGGTCGGCATCCAACCTTGTGCAAATGGGGTCTTTCATGCTGTCATGCCTGTTGAGGGACCCTCGTATAAAAAGGCTGAAGGAGAACGACCTGTACTGGGTGTACACGCTACTAGACCCCCGGTATAAGCAGAAAGTGCCGGAAATGTTACTGAATTACGGCAAGTCGGAAAGGATGCAGCAGTTCCAAAATCAATTAAAAAGTATGCTTTACACAGCATATAAGGGTGATGTCACAGCACAACGGGAATCTAACTGGGGAAGAGGTGAAAGTAATCCTCCTCCTCCCACGACCACGCTGGCAAGGACAGGACGCTTTACAGACGTGTTGTTGATGGAGGACATGCGGAGCTTTTTAAGTCCTACGCATCGCCACAGCCCTTCTGGGTCCACCCTCAGAGAACGACTCGACCGACAGGTAGCAGACTACCTCGCCTTAACTGCAGATATCGACACTCTGAGGAGCAATGAACCCCTTGACTACTGGGTGTGCAGGCTTGACCTGTGGCCTGAGCTATCCCAATTTGCAATAGAACTTCTGGCCTGCCCCGCTTCAAGTGTCCTGTCAGAAAGGACCTTCAGTGCAGCAGGAGGTATTGTCACTGAGAAGAGAAGTCGCCTAGGTCAAAAAAGTCTAGATTACCTCACCTTTATTAAGATGAATGAGGGATGGATCCCGAAGGGACTGACAGTGGGCGATACATTCGACTAAAAAAGGCCTGATGAGGGGGACTACTTAACACACCACTCCTATCTGGCGGCACATTAGATTGCACGCGCAGTGCCCCAAATTTGAAGTAGGAGGACCGACCAAGCATCTTTTTCCATCTCCCGCTTCCTAAAATCGATGCCTTATATACACGTCCCCTGATAGGGGACGTAACAGGGATTAAACTGATAGGAATAGTACTACTTAACACACCACTCCTATCTGGCGGCACATTAGATTGCACGCGCAGTGCCCCAAATTTGAAGTAGGAGGACCGACCAAGCATCTTTTTCCATCTCCCGCTTCCTAAAATCGATGCCTTATATACACGTCCCCTGATAGGGGACGTAACAGGGATTAAACTGATAGGAATAGTACTACTTAACACACCACTCCTATCTGGTGGCACATTAGATTGCACGCGCAGTGCCCTAAATTTGAAGTAGGAGGACCGACCAAGCATCTTTTTCCATCTCCCGCTTCCTAAAATCGATGCCTTATATACACGTCCCCTGATAGGGGACGTAACAGGGATTAAACTGATAGGAATAGTGATGAGGGGGACTACTCACTATTGGCACATTAGATTGCACGCGCAGTGCCCTAAATTTGAAGTAGGAGGACCGACCAAGCATCTTTTTCCATCTCCCGCTTCCTAAAATCGATGCCTTATATACACGTCCCCTGATAGGGGACGTAACAGGGATTAAACTGATAGGAATAGTACTACTTAACACACTACTCCTATCTGGTGGCACATTAGATTGCACGCGCAGTGCCCCAAATTTGAAGTAGGTGGACCGACAAAGCATCTTTTTCCATCTCCCGCTTCCTAAAATCGATGCCTTATATACACGTCCCCTGATAGGGGACGTAACAGGGATTAAACTGATAAGAAGAGTACTACTTAACACACTACTCCTATCTGGTGGCACATTAGATTGCACGCGCAGTGCCCCAAATTTGAAGTAGGTGGACCGACAAAGCATCTTTTTCCATCTCCCGCTTCCTAAAATCGATGCCTTATATACACGTCCCCTGATAGGGGACGTAACAGGGATTAAACTGATAGGAATAGTACTACTTAACACACTACTCCTATCTGGTGGCACATTAGATTGCAGGTGCAGTGCCCCAAATTTGAAGTAGGAGGACCGACCAAGCATCTTTTTCCATCTCCCGCTTCCTAAAATCGATGCCTTAAATACACGTCCCCTGATAGGGGACGTAACAGGGATTAAACTGATAAGAATAGTACTACTTAACACACCACTCCTATCTGGTGGCACATTAGATTGCATGCACAGTGCTCCAAATTTGAAGTAGGAGGACCTACCAAGCATCTTTTTCCTTCTCCCGCTTCCTAAAATCGATGCCTTATATACACGTCCCCTGATAGGGGACGTAACGGGGATTAAACTGATAGGAATAGTACTACTTAACACACCACTCCTATCTGGTGGCACATTAGATTGCACGCGCAGTGCCCCAAATTTGAAGTAGGAGGACCGACCAAGCATCTTTTTCCATCTCCCGCTTCCTGGGTGGAGGAAGAGATACCTTCAATGACATCAGTGAGGACAAGGAACGGGACATGGCTAGCTTGGTATCCAACCTTGTGCAAATGGGGAGTTTGCGGTTTTGCAAATGGACTGTTTGCAGTTGTTTGCCGTGCGTTAAACGGGGAGTTTGGTCTGTCACTGTGAAGCGGACGTAACCCTTACACTGTCTGATCGATACAGCACGTTTAAAGCACGTTATTCCAAACAATTTAGGAATGTTAGGTGATTTATGCCCTTTATGGATTAAAACCAGACTCAACAATGTAATCAACTATGTAATTTTCCATGGGAGTTTTGCCATGGATCCCCCTCCGGTATGCCACAGTCCAGGTGTTAGTCCCCTTGAAACAACTTTTCCATCACTATTGTGGCCAGAAAGAGTCCCTGTGGGTTTTAAAATTTGCTTGCCCATTGAAGTCTATGGCGGTTCGCCCGGTTCGCCCGTTCGCGAACATTTGCGGAAGTTCGCGTTCGCGAACCGAAAATGTTATGTTCGCGACATCACTAATAATAATGTGACGTCATTACTTTCAGCTCACATTGTTTTTTAATTCTGCCTTCTATGTTGCAGCACTTAAAATTTCTGCTCAGTTTTGTTTGTATTGGAATCTTAAATGAACCAGTGAGATAAATTAATTGATTTTACACCGGGAACACATGAATTCTACATACTGCTGGGCAGCAATTTCAAGCACTGCCCAACAGAACGCAGATATTGTTAAGCGTCCTCCAAAAACCTCTACACTAATTTATCAAAGTTAAGACTACAGTAGAATTGAACTTTGTATGCATTTTTTTCACTTTCAGCTTTATTTTCTTTAGTAAAATTCCACTAGTTGGTGGAGAACGTCTTCCACAGTCGGTAACCCAAGAAAGGACCCATTAGAAATTCACTGGATGCCTGTTTTTTACATAGTGCATTATATAATACAATGAATGAAAATAGATCTTGGTGTCGATATATTATGCCAAATCCTCTGCACAAAATATTTTAAGCCGCAGGAAACAGATGTTAAAAGTTCCATACATACAATGATCTTAATTTCTCGATTTTGCTATGTTGTCCATGAATGTTAACACCAGTGGGCTTTGTACAATAATAGCCTTTTATTGCTTCGAGGTTTTCACACTTAAGTTAAAAACTGGCATTGTCTAAATGTAATTTTGGAAATGTGGCGGCATGATATGTAAAGTGAGGCTGAAAGGATAATAAAACGTGACATTAAAGTGTTGAGTAAGTGTCATGACGGCCAAGGTCAGATGACATTGAGTGTTATTACTGGCGAGAATTGAGGCATTTTTACCCACTTACAAATATGCTCCCAGCGGAATACTTAGAATCTTACAATAATTCTAATGGGCAGAGAAGCAGAAGGTTGGAGACATATTGGTGGTGATTGTCTATATCTGGAGCACTTGTTTCTCTTGGAGTTCCAGTCGAAATATATCTAGATTAAAAGCTTTAATGGCAGCTGGATTTGGAAAAGAGATCACAACACATTAAGGTTTTGTAATTTCTGTCTGCTGAATAGCCACATTTACAATGTTTTAATACTCGTTACATATGGCTAAAGCCAAAAGAAGTGACATACCTGATTTGCAAAGTGACACAAGTTTGCTTGCAGCCTTGTTTACAAGTGAACATAATACGAGTGATATGTTGACTGCTCTACAGATGCTGTTACTCTTCAGTTTTTATAGATTTTAGGGCAAATTTATAAGTCGATGCATGAATGTATAGACCTGATATCATAACGAAGTCTTCTTCTATTACTACACAATGCCCATGGCTGCTAAGATTTCTCTGAGGAATTGCAGAGGCCTGATTGTCTTTGTACATCAGATAACTTTTCTTAAAACCCAGCCCTATAGCCATTCAACAGGTCAAGTATTTAATTATATACTTGAAAATGCTCGATCCAAAGACCGAGCCCTCTAGCTCGTAGGTAAGAAGTTACAGACAATTATAATCTGTATTTCAAGTGTATTTTCTAATTTCTTACCTACCAGCTAGGTGGCTCTATCTTTGGATTTAACTTTGTACAGCATATTTTATTTCACTTCTATATTTGGTTTCATGCCCTGGGTGTAGACTGGTAGTACCCACACTGACACTGTCCCTTGAAAGGGGTGCTCCTCTTTTGTTAAGTGTCAGGGTGCCTTATGTGGTGAACAGGGATGTGCCTCATGTTACTTACCTCTTACTGAAAGAAATGGATCCTTCCCAACATCCCTCTTCGTTCACAAGTGGTTTTCACACCGGCCACGATAGCCCCGCCCCTTTTTATGATGCAACGCGAGTGCGTTGACATCATGACGCTGATGATGTCACAGCCCGCCGAAACGCTCAATTCGGACATTTGGGGGGCATGGCTACAACCCTGTCTACCACAACAAGAGGACATAGTTTTAAATTAGAGGGGCAAAGGTTTAAAAATAATATCAGGAAGTATAACTTTACTGAGAGGGTAGGGGATGCATGGAATAGCCTTCCAGCTTAAGTGGTAGAGGTTAACACAGCTATCCTAGAACTAAGATAAGGCCAGGGACTAATTAAAAGTATTTCAAAATATTGGGCAGACTATATGGGCCGAATGATTCTTATCTGCCGTCATATTCTATGTTTCAATGTATGTTTAATGAGTCACAGTATAAAAAGGGCTTAAAGGAAAAGGATCATTTCCCTGTTGTGGTACATTATTGTTCACAATAGTGCTATATTCTATATTCTGGTTACCTGGTTATTGCCTTTGGCTCCTTTTTGACTATTTTTCCTTCTGTACTCCTTTGACCCAGCTTTTGTATTGCCGTTTACCCTGATCTCTGTAATCCTTGACCACGGCTTAATTCTGACAACTCTCTGTTCTCCTAACGTTAGTCTGGTCATTCTAAGGTCCGGTATACATTACCTTTATGTCTACACTCTGCGTGTTGGATCCCATTCCATTCCTGACAATAAGTGCCTGCTCTTGGTGAGACATTATTTATTTCAAGTATTTAATGAACTTAAATACTCTTTATAGGTGTATCACAGAGCTCCGAAGCAATACATTAACACGTACCCTATTTCCCCTAAAATAAGGCAGGACTTATTTTTGGTGGATGCTCATAATATAAACCCTACCCCGAAAATAAGGCCTAGTTGTTAATCGCTAGTTGCTAATTCGCTAATCTATGTTCGGGGAAGTTTCCCCAAACATAGATTCACGGGATTACATTCACAAGTAAACTAATCTATTTTGGGGGAAGTTTCTCCGAACATAGAGTCGCGGGATTCCATTTGCGAGTCAGCTAATCTATGTTCAGGAAAGTTTCCCTGATTTGAGAAATTCCTAGTGAACTTGTCTATGTTTTTCCCTGAAATAGGACATCTTGGAAAATAAGCCCGAGTGCATTTTTCAGGGGAAAAATTAATGTAAGACCCTGTCTTATTATCAGTGAAAGACGCTATTGTGGCAAAAGGACCAGGAAACAGAGAGGTGAATCGGAGAGAAGAATAAAGTCCGTTATTTATTTACACATCCTATGGGGAGCTGTGCAGGCCAATTAATATTAATAGACCATGCCGCAGGTCCTCATAGAATAAACTAAACCATATTAAATAATGCAGATATTTACAGAGGAAGAAGGAAGATCCTCTGTGCAAAAACTGCATTTGTACTATTTCCATTTCTGTGCTTGGAAACATGAATGGTGGCAGAGGTACCTTTTTAATATAGTTGTAAACAATATGTGAAAATGTCAAGTTCTTCTGCAAGAGGGACACTAGTGACAGACAGACTTACTTCCAGTGAATCACCTTCAGGATTTAATATTTTTGGATAAGGTTTTCAAATGATCACAATTTTTTTCTTCAAATTATTTATCTATTGAAATCACCATTGAAGTCTATGGCAATTTTTGTAAATAAGCAATTTTAAAAGTTTTTCTAACAGGTTGTGATAATTTGAATTAAATATTAATAATCGAGAACATTGTATGTAAAGGTTCTCAACTTTTGATTTATATATCGGGACATGGTTTGAGAAACACACACTGCAGAACACTTTAAACTTGTTCCAAACTTTGACAATGTTTAAAGAGGAACCATCCCTCTATGTGAATCTTAAACTAAAAAAAGATGAAAACTACTTTATATTTAAATATTACCTATTTATTATGGGAGAGAAAGGAAGAAAAAATGCAAAGACAACAAGTGTGAGGAGACCCACGCGGTGCTGGAAAAAAGGTGAGTAAACCATCTTTTTAACCGGAGGAAAGGGGGGCCGGTAACCTAAATGTTTACTTTGCAACGTTGTCAAGAATGCACATTTGTATTCCTCACACTATAATGTTCCTTTAAAGCAGGCACGTCTTCAGCAATTGTCCTAATATTACTACTACTGACAGGTACTGCTCCGCTATTTGGTGCCTGCCAACTTAAAACTATGATACTGACTTTGCTGCAACAACTGCAAACTCTGCCCTTCTAATGCTGCCGACCCCTGAGCTCCTCGTCATCATAAAACTTCAGGTGGGCAGAAAATGTGTTATTTTGTTTTTCAAAAGTTATTTTTTTTTATTTCACTGATTTTATTAATTCTACTTTAAAATTTCCCCTCAATTCCCTCTACTTGCTCCTATGCCGAATAAAACATAAATAAAAAAAAAATGTGATTTAAAATATGTCCAGGTTAAATATATCGTACACTGTAAATTACTGACAAAAAAGTAATTGTTTAGTGCCATCTTGTGATTTAATTCTGCATTACACCTTTTTTATATTTAGAATAGATTGTTTACAACTGTTCATTACTGTAAAACAGGCTATTTGAAGGACGCCAGTTCCAACCAACTTGATAGCATTCTTGCAAGACGCTTAAAGTTATTCTCTGATCTTCAAAGTGTAGCAAATTTAAATCTGAATTACAAAATTTAGACGAGCCTAGATGATTTGGAGAATTTCTTAAACTCAACCAAAGTCAAAGCTGAGCTGTTTTTTTTTACTTTAATTTAGCAAATTTAGTGAATACACCCTATAATATTCTAGACACTGTTCTCAGATAGGGCATCACATATTTATTTTTAGCTTAATTTAAATATTTCAGTAAAAGCTTGTGATTTGAATAGCACATATCATCTACAGGGTACTCACAGCACTGTAGAAAATAAATGCTATTCTGTAGTAATGTATGCAAAATACAAAGCACTCAGAGATGAATATATGTATTTAGCTTTATTGGTTCGTAGCATAACCCATTATCTCATTGTCTGTCCATCACTGACACATATACGGGTGCAGTAGCTTTAAAAAAAATGATGTACAGCATATATATATATATATATATATATATATATATGTCCCAAAACTGAGACATCATTACTATAAGTTTTAATCTGTATATAAAGAACTACAGATTATAAACCAATGAGAAACAAAATAGCAATATTTAATTCTACCAAAATGCAAACTACTAGAGACATAAACAACACACAAACAATGGAATAGCCTTCCAGCTACAGTGGTAGAGGTTCACACAGTGAAGGCGTTTAAGCATGCGTTGGATAGGCATAAGGCTATTCTAACTATAAGATAAGGCCAGGGACTAATGAAAGTATTTAGAAAATTGGGCAGACTAGATGGGCCGAATGGTTCTCATCTACCGTCACATTCTATGTTTCTATTTTTCTAAATAAAAAGGTGTAGCATACAACCATTGCAAATTCATTAAGTAATTATAAATTAAGTAATTATAAGAGGGAACATTGATAGTAGACTAGGAAGCAACAGTACATATCTAGATCTGGTAGAATGATTATATCCCTCAGTGCTTAAAGCCTAATTGTTGCTATCTAAGGCTGTATACAAATAAAAAGGTGCGCTGTACCTTTAAAAATTTAAAGTGCAAATTACTGCATCAAAATAGTGCAAAAAGGAGTGTGTATTCAATATAATCACACTCAAAGTAACATATGTGCAAAATTGCAAGTGGATAGTGATAAATGGTAAAATAATAACTTACAACAGGAAAATATGTCTCCTTTGATGCTCCAATCAAGTTAAAACATATATAAGGAAAAATACAAAAAGGAAAGACATAGTATAATATTGTTGAGAAATAGGTATTAAAAATAAACAAAAATAGGAATATTACTCACAAAGGAAGAGCAGTAAAAGTCTGCTCTAACTTGTCCAGCTTATTAGTCCACAAACCAGGACTTGAATGGTGGTGCAAAATAGCAGGATGCCAGCTCAATCAGAAATAAAAAAAAACTTTATTGCTTAAGTAAAATCCAAGATCACCGTTCCCATTTGGAAGTATTATAACCATACATCAGTGTTATATGAGAAATATCTACCAGTCCCATATGAAATTCGACACTGCAGGTTACACTCGGAGTTCCGTCCAATCACGTGATGACGTGATGACGTAATTGACGTAATTGACGTGATGACGCGTTTCGCCCAATCGGCTTCCTCAGATCACGTCCTGATGTAGCTGGTCCTGCCTTTTAAAGCCCATACTGTGGGCATGGAGTCCATTAGTTGGTTGAATTAATTCCCATAGTCTCGTTCATAAAAACGGAGTAGATCCACTAAATGTCTCAATTGGGAAGTCCCATAATGCATGTAGAAATGGATGAAAATAGCACAAAAATAGCAAAAAATAGCAAAACTAACAGCAAAAAATAAATAAATAAACAAATAGATATAATTCATGAATGTCCATATAGATATTCACAACAATAATAAAGTGACATAGATATATTGCATCTATTAGAACATGCCGGTATTTTAAAAACATTTTTTTTTTTTTTTTTAAAGTTGATGCCAATAGTTACGTGTTATACAATAGTGGGCATTACACTCCATGGCTAAATAATATTCCAAAAGGCCAATTACAAAGAATAAGGAGGAACTGCACTGAACAGAATGTTTTTGAAGAACAAGCAAAAATAGTGATAGACAAATTTTCACAAAAACAATATCCCACTAATATATTAAAAAGGGCATATGATGAAACAAAAGATTTTGATCAAAATGAATTGGTTTTTAAACAAAGTAATTATAATAGAGGACAAGATAAATTTGATAAAGTACCTTTAGTTTTAGATTTTAATCAGGATTTTAAAAAGGTTAAATCTATTATTAACAGACACTGGCACCTTTTAAAAAAAGATCGAGAATTATCGGCAATCGTCCCAGATAAACCTTTTATCACTTTTAGAGGTGCACCTAGTTTAAAGCAGATTTTGACCTTTAACCACCCAAGAAAAGAGGTGCCAGAAACGTTTTTAAGTGTAAACAAAAAAGGTTTTTATTCATGTGGGAAATGTGTAGGGTGTAAGTCAGGGGTAGGCAACCTTCGGCTCTACAGATGTTGTGGACTACATCTCCCTTGATGCTTTGCCAGCAATATGGCTGTAAAAGCATTATGGGAGATGTAGTCCAAAACATCTGTAGAGCCGAAGGTTGCCTACCCCTGGTGTAAGTGTAGTAAAAATAATACTGTAAAAGGGATCAGTAAATTTAAGATGAAATATACAACAGAGGAATATGTTATTAAAGATTGTATTACTTGTTTTGCTAAAAATATTATATACCTTTTAATATGCCCATGTGGATTACAATACATGGGGTGGACCATCCGCCCTTTACACAAGAGAATTTACGAACACGTTAATAATATTCAGAAAGGTCTAGATCACCATAGTGTGTCTGCCCATTTTAAAAGGTATCACAATAAAGACCCTAGTGGCCTCACATTTTTAGGAATTCAAATTGTTAAAAAATCATGGCGAGGAGGCAATTTTATTCAACACTTAGGGAAAGAAGAAATGAAATGGGTCCCCTTGAACCTAAAGGTCTTAATATTGAATTTGATCTGAATAACTTTATTTTATGAATTTTAAATTTAAATTTATTTATCTTGATATTAATTACCTTCTTTTCCCTCCTTTTTCTAGTAGGTGTACCCATATAATTCTTGTCTAGTATTTTCTTGTATTAAGTGTGTTCTAATAGATGAAATATATCTATGTCACTTTATTATTATTGTGAATATCTATATGGACATTTATGAAATAGATAAATTTCTATGCACCTTGGGCAGAGTATAACATACAGGCACTCTAGGAAATTCGACTAGTAAAAACTTATATTCGTTATCATTTAAAATACCTTCTTCTTTACCTCTTTTAGCAGGATCTCTAGCGAAGATTTTGTCTCTATCGTCGGATCTTTTTCTAATACCGTATATATAGTGATGTCCCGAACAGTTCGCCGGGAACCGTTCGCCAGCAAACATAGCGAAGTCGCGAACACGCGCGATGTTCGGTCCGCCCCCTATTCGTTATCATTGAGTAAACTTTGACCCTGTACCTCACAGTCAGCAGACACATTCCAGCCAATCAGCAGCAGACCCTCCCTCCCAGACCCAACCACCTCCATGATGAATAGGGGGCGGACCGAACATCGCGCGTGTTCGCGACCGCGAACACGCTATGTTCGCTGGCGAACGGTTCCCGTCGAACTGTTCGGGACATCACTACCTATATATCTTTTTATCCTCTAGTTGTCTATGGCATTCTTTCAAATAGTTGGTAGTATCCTGAATCACAATACTGCCCCCCTTATCAGCGGGCTTTATTATTATTTCTCTATTGTTTCTTAGGCTTTGTAAAGCTTTATATTCATTAAAACTTAGATTCAAGTTGCGTTTATGGTTACATTTCCCTAATTTCTCGAGATCGTCAATGACAGATTTTTCGAAAATATCTATAGCACTTGTTCGATAGTTTCTTGGATAAAAATTTGATTTATTCTTTAGATCAGTATGATTATCACTTTTCCTAGTGTCTGTGTACTTATTAATTTCAAAAAATCTTTTTAAGGTTAGTGTTCTAGAGTATTTCAATATGTCTATGTATGCTGAAAATGAATTAACACTGGGGGCAAATTTTAGACCTTTGTTTAAAGTTCTAATTTCATCATTATTCGGAACAAAATTTTTCTAATAGGTGTACCCATATAATTCTTGTCTAGTATTTTCTTGGATTAAGTGTGATGCAATATATCTATGTCACTTTATTATTGTTGTGAATATCTATATGGACATTCATGAAATAGATCTATTTATTTATTTATTTTTGCTGTTATTTTTGCAATATAGCGCTTATACAATGTTTGGAAAATAATGAATCAATTGTAGACAGATCCACTTACAACTTTGCCCCAAATTTAAGATAAAAAATGTACCTAATAGAAAAATAATTTGAAACTTAGCAGAAAAAACATTGTAAGCCTATTAACCATTAATGATAATAGAATTTAAAACAAATTGACATTATTTTCAATTCAGGCCAATAGACCAGGGGTGTAAAACTCGAATGTTTAGCAGAGAGAATGACCTTTTCAGAAACATGCTTTTTTCATAACAGCATTCACCTGTGTTAGCCAGTGCGATAGACTGTTAAGTTAAAGTACCATTTATATTATAAATCACAGATTTGGGTAAATTGCCAATTTGAGCACCATAACTACCCCCCCCCCCCCCCCCTGATGCTGTGCCTTGATATTGGTAGATAATCAAAGAGGTTTGAATGGTTTGACAATGCATCCTCAGTCCCCGGGTGATATCCCTCTTCTCTGATATAGCTAAACCCAAATTACCTCTTTTGCAATAGATTAATCCATTTTATCCCTATTTGGACACTGTAATCACAATACAAGTTCAGCTCATTAAAGCAGTTATGATGTATAGATCATGCCCCTGAAGTCTCACTGCTCCATTCCCTTCCATTTAGGAGTTAAATCACGTTTTTATGCAGCCCTAGTCACACTTCCCTGCAAGCGACCTACCCATTTCTTGTAAAGAGAGATCTAATAATTACATTTCCTGTATTGCACTTTCTGTATAATTTAGAAATTCTTATGTTTTGCTCTGTTAATAGCCTTCTAGGCCATGCAGGAGCCTCATGTGGTTGATTAAACTCAATTTACAGAACATGAGATAAAACTTCTAGAGTAAACACACTGTGCAGACATATCTGATTGAAAAGGAAACATTTTTCGTGTAGTCTTTCTGAGTCATAGCCAGGGGAAGTGTTAATAGGGGCTGCATAAACAGAAACAAAAGAGGATAAATTCCTAAATGAGCAGTGAGACTGTAGGGGCATGGTCTATACACCAAAACTGCTTCATTATGCTACAGTTTTTTATGCGTAAACTAGCCCTTTAATGGCCAATTTTCTCTTCCAATGAATTTCATCCAACCATGGCTGAAATTGCAATCACTAATGTGGAAGTATGTAGGAGGGAACTTCTGATTTAGCAATAACAGTGAATTGGAAGGATTCAGCTTAGTGTTTGGAAATGGTTTGACTCCTTACCAGAAACCCCTGGTCTCCATAACTACTATAGTTAACTGTAGTGGTTATAGTATGTAGAGTACATTTTAACATATCCTTTATCAGCTTGATAAGGTACAATTACATTTTAAAACTAATAATCACAGCTGTAAAAAAATATATAAACATGGCTTAGTAGCTCATGGAATAACTGCTACTAATACTACCACGATTACAACTAATACTAATAATAGTAATAATAATAATAATAATAATAATAATAATAATAATAATAATAACTACTTGATAATGATATCACGATTCTCATGTTTGTAATAACCAAACCTGCCACTAGATGGCTCAGTTTCTATAATATAGCTTTTGTTACCATATTATAAATTCATCCTGATAGTCTGATAACAAGTAACTAAACATTTCTACAGGGATTTATTAAACACAAAACAAATAGAAGTGGGGAGATAAATCTATCAAACCCAAATATAGAGGAAAGAAAAAAACAAAAAAATATCTTGTTATATGTTACTTTGCATGTTAATCCCTAGAGGACAATAAATCAATGGACTGAACTGACAGCCTATCGCACGACTTCTCCAGTAAAGACTATTTTTATGTAGTTTCAGTTTCAGAACTTTAAAAAAGTTATAGTGGTAAGTACTTTATATTTTCTCTTTACTGTCTAGAGAGAATTGCTGAGATTATTATTTACATCAGTGACATTTTGTTCTCATGGTTGTTATTAATAATTAATCTATGATTTTACTTATACTGAACACATAATGGTTTGAAATATTGATCGATTTGGCCACATCATGAATAACACAGATGCCGGCAGAAGTCATGAAAACACATCACACCCAGATACGACAACGTAAGTTTCTAACAAATTAGCTAGATCAGAGGAAAACAACCAATCAAGTACAAATGTAACAGTCATCAAGCAAATCACACTCACATCACCAATTAGCATTGAATATAGAGTATAAACTCACACGTCAGTCAGACAAATTTTGTGTTCACGTTTGTCAATCAAGAGCACATAACTCAGAAACACAGGATGAAGAACAAATAAACTGTAATGCTTTACGATTGCAGTGCCCTCCGTAGGACACTTTGTTATGACCAGCGGATCTCAAGTTGCCAACAGGATGATAAAAGGGTTCACACATAGTCCATACCCACTTTCTGCTATGTTTTAGGCCACATTTATTTCCTGTTGATTGATAATCTGAAGAGAGAATGTTATTACCTAAATATGCCTTTTTTTATATAGAGATATGTATGTAGTAGTGTATATGTGTATGTGTGGGTGTATATTTGAGTGTATGTATGTATGTGGGTGTGTCTGTGTGAATGTATGTTTTTATTTCTTGGCCCTTAATTGCCTTGTTTTTTATTCCAGTATATATTCTACAGAGGTATAATAGAGTAGATTCTATATGTGATTAACATTACACGTATATGTAATGTTAAACTGAGCTGTGTAGCTGTGTGGTGTCTAAGGTTTAGAGAGGCAGTTCCTTTTTATTGGGTTTTAAATAGCTTTGAAATGTCAGATTATTCAAATATAAAGGCACATAACTTGATTTCTTATTCCCTCCTTGTAAAGAGCTCAGAATCTGCTTTGCTGGTATATCCTACTCCAAGCAGGGGGTTTTATACCATAAAATATATATATATATATATAGAAGTAACAAGCCCTTCCACTCCAACTAAATAAAAACCAATAATACCTGGTGCTCTGGTAGCTAAGCAAAATATACAGAAAAATACCGGCACTCCAAGGGTTTCCAAAGTATAATCTTCTTTATTCTTTATTTCACCATGTATCCTGATGAAAGCTCTGTAAGGGAGCTGAAACGTTGATGTCATTGAGAATAAAGAAGATTATACTTTGGAAACCCTTGGAGTGCTGGTATTTTTCTGTATATATATATGTATGTATTAATATGTAAGTCATTTTTGCAAACTAATGAATTGAAACCTGCTTTGCCATTTTTATACTCTGCGATTTCTTGCATTCTACCAGAGTGTTTTTGTTTTTCACAGTTGTGATTACATACACTAGTAAATTGCATTTTGGTGTAAATTGTAAACTATTTTGGAAATTAAATTAAAACACTCATTTTTTCGTATTAGATGAGAACAAACATGACATGATCACCAAAAGGTTATCCTGTGGAAACTAGATTTACTATATTGTGACAAGTAACTCTCACCATTCTGACAGGCTTCACTGTTCCAGGATCTTCAGTCCTGATAATCCATAACTAATCTAATCTTACTTTTCTAAGAACTACTTGAAAACTAGACAGATCTAAATGTATTATCCCTGGTAAAACTCTTTGAACTGAAATATAAATAAAAAATATGTACAAATGGCGTGGATTATGCAGTACCACTAATTTTCCACAAGGTGGAGGTATTGCACTCACAGAGTCTATGTACATGCTTTTACATAGATGGTGTAGCAAAGGAAGAAACGAGATGTAGTCAGTCATGCTTAAAGGGACACTATAAGCACCCAGACCTATTCATCTTATTGAAATGGTCTGGGTGCAGTGTCCCAGTTTCCTTAAAGCAGAGGTGTACTTACCTTTTCCGGACTGCTTCCTCTTCTCTTCCTCTTTCTTTTTTTAATTTCTCATCTATTTCTAACTAAATACATAACACAAAGTAGGGACTACGTTGTCTTGTTAATTGACCTGCGCTTGGCTTTCTTGGACTCTTGGTGGAGCTTAGGTAAAGGTCACTTCCTGTGTCTAGGAACGTTTTCCCATAATATTCACTTTTCCTACATTTTCTCGTGTTGCCTCCTTTTGCCCTTACCGAATGTCCCGTGAAGTGGGCATGTGCAGAAATTTGACCAGGCCAGTGTGGGCAGATGACGGTGATGCGCTAAAATTCATTTCCAGGAATAATAAGACCTGGAGAAGAAACGAGGCTGTAAAAAAATGTGAAAAGGGGACTCGAGGCATTTGGATGTGATTGGGGGATAATAAAGTGTAAAAGAGTTGGAGGAGTGTTTAAACAAAATGGCGCTTTAACCCTGCAATGTCAAACATTGCAGTTTTTTGAGAAACTGCAATGTAGTGTTAAGACGGCCTCTAGTGATTGTCTACCACTGGAGGCTGGAGTCAGGTAAGTGTAAAAATGTTTTTATGGTGGTTGGTGGGGTGCCTTTGTAATTCCTTAGATGTATATGCAAAATAAAAGACAGACGAAAAAAAGACAAGAGCTAATAGTGTAGTATATCTTAGTATTCTTTTGAGAGATATAATCAGCAAGATGTACACTTGCACTTTTCTGGAGCTTCATTTCAGCTCCAACTTGTGCACTTAGGCAGAATAATCCCTAAGGATATGGTGTAATAGTGATAGAGCAAGCGTTCTTTATGGTAGTATATATATTCGTTGGAAGTGTAGGATAGAACAGAGAAAATAATATAGTGTAGTACAAGCATGTCAAACACGCATTCAGTGATCCTTATTTAGTCTTAAACAGTTTGATAATAGTTTAATACTGAGCCGAGCAACGGTACAGGGGCTCTAGGTGTTACAACCCATTCAATAACATGAAATGGTTATAGCGTCTATTGTGTCCCTTTAAATAAAAATGAAAACTCAAACAAAGCAATTTCTACTGGCATTTTACTAACACAAATGCCCTGTTACGCCTCTGGCTTCGTGGCTCATTCAAGGGTAAATGGCAATATCAATTGATAAAGGACATCTGAACAGTGATCCAATTATCATCGTTGAAATAGTCTACTTTCATTGATCTTGTCAGCATGACCTTGCAAAGACGAATCTCCATTCTATAGTACACTGACAGTATTGGTAATGTACCGTATATACTCGAGTATAAGCCGAGTTTTTCAGCAAATGTTTTGTGCTGAAAAACCCCAACTCGGCTTATACTCGAGTCAATGTCTGTATTATGGCAATTTATATTGCCATAATACAGACAAGGGGCTGGCAGAGAGCTCTTACCTATCCTGCAGCTCCTGTCAGCTCCCTCCTCCTCCACGCCGGTCCGTTCAGCACCTCTTTCAGCTCCTAGTGTAAGTCTCGCGAGAGCCGCGGGGTCATAGTGCGGCTCTCGCAAGACTTACAGTGTGAGCTGACAGGGGAGCTGACCGGACCGGCGCGGAGGAGGAGGTAGCTGACAGGAGCTGCAGGAGAGGTAAGTGCTTCCTGCCAGCCCCCTCCACTAAACTGCCAATGCCACTGGACCACCAGGGAGTGAGAGCCCCCCTCCCTGCCATGTATCAAGCAGGGAGGGGGGACAAAAATAATAATAATAATAAAATAATATTAAAATAATATAAAAAATAATAAAATAAGAAATAAATAAATAATATAACAAAAATTATTTTAAATAATAATTAAAAAAAAAATAATAATAAAAATGCCCACCCCCCGGGGGGCGGAGCTTAGCAGCCAGACCGAGTGGTTGTGCTGAACCTCAGCTCCCACTCTAATCCACACTTTCTGGGGGGAATTCCCCTAAAAAACAGCACAATCGCGCACTAAAAGGCAGCTATCATGTCGGGGACACCCGGGGGAATCTCCCGACACCAAACCCAAGCCTGTAATCCTTCGGGGACCCGACAAAATACCCTGAGGCCTGCCGGAGATCGAGACGGCCGCTCCCCACGCTGACTGACCTGGACAGAGATTCCTCGGGGTTACCACCTCCTACCCCCCTCCCCCCCCATGGACCGATGGGGGTCATCTCGGTCCGCTCTAAACGACAGAAGGAGCAGTCACAGGCTGAACCTACAGTTTGACTCACCGCAGCACACGGGCAGCCAAGCACATGGCGCATCCAAAATGGCCGCGACAAGCACACCGAGCTGCGTTCCTGAAACAGAGACCCACATCGATGTTATGCGGCGTATAGAAGCTGCATTTGCCTGCTTCTGGCAAAACCTAAACGAACGGCTGCAAGCACCCCGAGCAACACTGCAAACCTTACCAAGAATGAGTAAGCTGAATCGTCCCCATGGCGAAAGAAGACAGGTACCATCGCACAGGCTGGCAAAGTGCAAGACTGGAGTTGTGAGCGGGGGGGAAGAGATCCTCCACCCCAGGCAAAGTAACTGCCCCCAAGCTACTAACCAGACATATGCCACGGAGGCCGGCGACGAAACAGAGGGAGCACCAACCATCCCTTACCCCAGAGGGACTTAGCCACGAAACAGAGGGCCTGAGCCTGTGGCCTCACAATGATGATCTTCGCTACGACCCAGGGCTGGAGGGCCCCCGTGCCCAGCCCCTACCTGGCACAACTCATGGACAGACAGTATTCCCCCCCACGTCGAGGTATCGGCTGAAGCTGGACTCTCTGAACAAGCCATCCTTATTCCAACACCAACATGCTTGAGAATAAGGCGCAAAGTATCGTATGCTTTCTTTTGATGTCTTATTTTATTTTACCTTTTCCTAAGACCTCTCATATTGCTTACCATACCAATTCTAATAATGATGTTGTTAGGAACCCTGAGTTACCACACAAACTGTAGCTTTGATTGAGAGAGGAAAACATGGGGGGCTCGTTACACTGGTCATTTCGTTTTGCTGCCTATTCACCTGTCTGCCTAACAGACGCAATTAACACTTCATAGTACTGCTGTACCCTGTGATTGCTCAACCAGTCCTGTTTTTCATCCAGGCTAGTATACCCAAGCCTCTAATATGCAGCGGTAGTACACAACTGTACACAGAAACACAAACGTACCTCACCCACACACAAACTATACTGCAGTCTGCAGTAACTGTTAATCAATGTTTAATTAATTTTAAAAACGCTAGAACCGCTATCTGTACACTGTTTTTAACAAGGCGACCCCAATATGACCCATTACTGCAGACATACTAAGCTAGCCTGTAATAAGCATTTTCAATGTTTCAATGTTTTACAACCAATTTGCCACATAATCTTTATATCAAACAAAAAATGTGCATTGTTATTTCTCTATTCCCTACAAGTGTTTTAACGATGTATATATGTACTGTCTTGCACTAGATGTTGGGGCAGCGCAAACCTGGTTGTACTCTATATGCACAAATAAAATAAAGAATTTAAAAAAAAAAATGCCCACCCCCCACCAAGGCTCTGCAACACATACACAAACACACGCTGCATCACACACACTTACACTGCATTCATACACACACACTGCATTCATACACACACACTGCATTCATACACACACTGCACTCATACACACACACTGCATTCATACACACACTGCACTAATACACACACTGCACTTATACACACACACTGCACTTATACACACACACTGCACTCATCCACACTGCACTCATACACACACACACTGCACTCACTGCATTCATACACACACTGCATTCATACACACACTGCACTAATACACACACACTGCACCCATACACACACTGCATTCATACACACTGCATTAATACATACACTGCACTTATTCACACACACTGCACTCATACACACTGCACTCATACACACACACACTGCACTCATACACACACTGCACTCATACACACTGCACTCATACACACACACACTGCACTCATACACACACTGCACTCATACACACTGCACTCATACACACACACACTGTACTCATACACACACACTGCATTCATACACACACTGCATTCATACACACACACTGCATTCATTATATACACACACTGTAAATACATTTTCAATTAATATAATTTTTTTAGAATCTAATTTTATTTAGAAATTTACCAGTAGCTGCTGCATTTCCCACCCTAGTCTTATACTCGAGTCAATAAGTTTTCCCAGTTTGTTGGGGTAAAATTAGGGGCCTCGGCTTATATTCGGGTCGGCTTATACTCGAATATATATGGTATCTAAGGCTTATCTTTAATTGGAAACGAAAGGCTTCTAATATCTAATTTTCACTCAAAAAATATAGATTTCAAGGATTTCAAAACCTGTAACCAGTTTATGGTTAGTTTTCAGATTTTATATGTGTCAGTGTTGGTGTTGTCTTCTGCTGTATGCAAAATCTCTTTTCTTCAACTCTCAGTGGGTGACCTTGTGCTTTTTGCATAATCCTATTATAAAACAGGAACAGAAATCTGTTTCTCTAGTCCTAATTTTAAATAGGGAGACATATTTTTTCTTAAACTAAACAAATTAAAGCTTTCTACCCTTTCTTCTTATCTAAAATCTTCCATTCCACTTATTAATTGAACGTATCCACTACTACAAAATCCTTCTTTTGAACTGGTACACAAAATTGCGCTATTAATTAATTAAAGACAGAAAACCCAAGAGCCTCGAGGTACCCCAATTGACAGGGACATTGTAGAGGGGAGTCACCTGTAAATGACACATACAATTTCCTGTTACATATTAGAAATATAGGAGTGGATCCAAGAGAGAGCTGTGCCACAGAGTCCAGGAGAGCTAATAGTCTGTAGAAGGAGAGGGTGGTCAACTGTGTCAAGGCAGCAGAGAGGATAAGTAAGAAAATAATAGAGTAGTGGCTGGTGCTTTTAGCAGATAGAAGGTCGTTAGTAACCTTGGTGAGGGCAGTATCAGGCTATTGTAGGCCGACAGAAGCCAGATTGCAGAGGATCAAGAGGGGAGTTGGAGGACAGGAAGTAGGTTAAGTGGTCGTATATTAATTTTTCCAAATGATGAACTGTGTTAATGCGTACAAGGATAATACTACATCTGGGTGTTCTGCAGCATTTACTTTGTTGTATTTAATAACATACACTATTTATTTAATCATGTCTGTATTATACTCATTTTCTTAAGAGCATAGAGTCAGGCTCCTGACACTGTGAGTTAATTTCCAATGTGGAAAAGCATTTATTATATGATAAAGGGTTACTATACTATCACTTTAGTAGTAATGCTGGTAGGGGTGTTGTGGAGACATTCCCTGTTTATGGGGCAAACCATTTTACATCGATTTCCCTGTTACCTGCAGGGTTGATTATGTGACCAGGAGGGGTTTTCTGTGCTAGGCTATGCTCCCCCTCATGTAGATCCCACCTCCACTTGTTAGCCTCCCCTACGCTATTGGTGCCGGCAGCCAGAGGGGGCAGACCTGATGAGAGGAGGCAGGTTCTACCTGGGGGGCGGAACCTGGCCCTGAAAACCCAACTTATTTACAGAGCATCTAGGCGGTCTGCGCCCCCCATGATTGGCCCCGGCTAACTGGGTCCCTGCTGGGCACAAGGTCTCCCATGCAGCAAGCCAACAACATCTGACTTGTGCTGTGCTGAATGCTGATCCTGACGCTCATCTGCATCAGTTGCTTGCTCTCATCCAATGAGTGATATTCTGTGCATTCTGACAATCTATTAGACCTCTGGTAGCAAAGGGGTTAAACTCACTATGGTGAAGCCTTTCATAGCACCATAACCACTTAAAATCACCTAAATGTTTTTTTTGTAAAGATTTTATTCACTTGCATTGCTCGCCGATATTTTTTATGTAGCCTAACAAAGCATGTCAATTCCAGGAATGATTGAAATCCGCTGTTATATTACATCTAGAAGCGATAGAACAGTTTGTTTTTTTCCTAAGACCAGCTTTACCGAGATCAAAACTTTCATATGTATTTGCTTGTTTTTTGCCATTGAGGCATTTGTCTTATTTACACGGCGCTGTTCTGCCCATTGAGAATTTCAAAGTGCCTTTAATTTTTTTATTGTGCTGAGTGTACATTGTTACGTATCTCATGTGGCTGTTACATGGTGATTTATGCTCCTGAAGGTTGGCTCATGACTTTATAGCAGCAGGAACGGAGTTCTCCCATATCTTTGAGTCTCCCAATCCAAATTTAATTCCATTTAAAACCGCATCGTCAACAAAACACAAGTGAGGAACAGTGTAATATATCTCAATATATAGATATAACACCAGAGATGTTATTGATAGCATCAATAAAACAAGCATTTTGAACTTTAAATAAGATAATTGCTACCATTAGAAAATACCACAAAGTTCAGCAGAGACAAAAAACAGTGAAAAGGTAAAATGCGCCCCACGTGCTTCCCTTTCTTTCTTATTTGATGTTTAACGGTAAAATACAACAATAGAGCTATGATAGGAAAATCATGGCAAAAGCAACAAACTGAAGAAAAGATATACATTTAATAATAAAAAAAAAAAATTGTACTATGTTCTTTTTATTTATTATAAAATAGTATAATTATTTTTTATGAACAGCTGTGGGATTTTTTGCATCCTTAGTACTTATATTGATCTGTGAATATTTATAATATGTATACATTGTGTAGCACACTGAAAGGTTCATTTTCATTATATTTTTCCTAAAACAATCAAACAGACAAAATTTGTCCAAAATTAAACGCCACATTGATGAATTCTGATTCACTCCGACAAAAGTTTTTTTACGGACAAATCAGTTCCGACGACCCAGATTTTTTTGTTACAGTTGTATTGCTATACTTACGCTATACTGTACTACAATATTTAATAATATACCTTAAACTGGTAACACTACCACACTCACAAGCAAAAAAAGCCTTAATCGGGCTCATTGTTGCACCTTCCCAATGCGTCAAAATATCGTAATATCTGCAATGCCCTGAATCGTATAAATTACCTGGGTAGGATGTCATATTTAGAACAATACATTCAGTACTATAACATGGGCAGTGTTGGCATGTGGGGAGGAGTATTCTTTTAATATCAGCTCCCTCTTGAGCGCAAGTTCCTAAGCTATATTTGGACACTTTACAGGATAATTCTAATTATTATCAATTGGCTGAACCATGCCTGGAGAAGTAGTCATTTGGATATAGTGCATTTTTAATTGCTTTTGAAGTACATTAATAAATCGTTTTTATCAGCTCTTAAAAATTCAGAGTTCATGAAAATGGATAATTATAATGAATACTTAGATCAATTCCTAAACAGGAGAAATAGATTTTGTAAGATTTAAACCTCTCTATCAATAAAGCCCCTTTCCACTCATTGACAAGCAATATTAGTATTATCATTTATTTATCAATTTATATAACGTTTATATAGCACATTCCTGCAGTGTTCGATACATTAAACAGAGGGTATAACAAAACATATTGTGACAGACACAAAAAAACAAAAAAAAACAAATACGCACTTATACACGTTAATACTTAGCCTAAATCTTGTATACTAGCTAGCTAGACAGACCTTATCCTTGCTTGTTATTATTAATATACTGTATTACCGTATAATATAAAAAGTGCAATGTCTTGATATGCCGCACAACTGTTTTTACATGTTTACCAGAAAAAAATCTATAAATCACAGAAAAATAGATAAAATGTACTTAAAGGGCCACTATAGGTACCCAGACCACTTCAGCTTAATGAAGTGGTCTGGGTGCCAGGTCCATCTAGGATTAACACTTTCTGCTGTAAACATAGCAGTTTCAGAGAAACTGCTATGTTTACCTATGGACAGGGCCGGTGCAAGGATTTTTGCCGCCCTAGGCAAAAGTAAAGTTTGCCGCCCCCCATCCCCCCCCCCGATATGACATCACAATGCCCCATGTTAACTAACGCAAGTGCTGCAGTGCCACCGTGTTTACATTAAAAGGCCTGCAGGGACAGGCTATAGACACCAGAACCACTACATTAAGCTGCAGTGGTTCTGGGGACTAAAGTGTCCCTTTAATGTGAGGTAAATTAGAGATTAGTGCCACGAATAATATACTAGATTGCCTACTTACAATCAGATGAGGATGGTGATGGGCTCTACCTGCAGTCTGGCTCCACTGGTCTGGTGTAGAACAGGCTCTCTGGAGGCTGTTTGTGTTCTGGGAGAACAGGAAGAAGGCTCCATTTTTTTTAAGGCCCTTTGCACAGCTCAAGGTCTGGGCCCCAGGGTCCACCTTCATGTTCCACCAATTAGTTTGTTCACAGGAGTAGGGGATGTCCTGATATGTGTGTAAGGAATGCATTGTGTGAATCTGTGTTTGTATGTGTAAGGGCTGCAATGAGTGTTTCTGTGTATGTACGGGATGCAGTGTGTGCGTCTGTAAGGGGTGCATTGAGTGTGTGTAAGGAATGCATTGTGTGTTTCTGTGTGTGTAAGGGATGCATTGTGTGTAAGGGTTGAATTGCTTGTGTGTGTGTGTCTGTGTGTAATGCATTGTGTGTTTTTCTGTGTGCAAGGGGTGCATTGTGTGTGTGTGATGGATGTCAATCTCTCCCCCCTCCCTTGTCACTCTCTTCTCCCCCTCTCCCTCCCTCGTCACTCTCTTCTCAACCCCCCTTGTCCCTCTCTTCTCCCCCCCATGTCCCTCTCTTCTCCCCCCTCTTATCCCTCTCTTCTCTCCCCTCCTCCCTTGTCACTCTCTTCTCCCCTGCGTGTCCCTCTCTTCTCCCCCTCCCTTGTCACTCTCGTCTCCCCCGTTGTCACTCTCTTCTCCCCTCCCCACTCTCATTCCCCCTCCTAATCCCGTCAATTCCCCTCCCTGTCAATTTATCCCCCCCCCTTTCAATTTATTCCCCCCACCCTGCCTGTCCATTTATTCCCCCACCCTGCCTGTCCATTTCCCCCCCTCCCTGTCCATTTATCCCCCCCGTCCATTTATCCCCCCCTCCCTGTCCATTTATTCCCTCCCCCTCCTGTCCATTTATTCCCTCCCCCTCCCTGTCCATTTATTTACCCCCTCCCTGTCCATTTATTTCCCCCCCTCCCTGTCCATTTATTTCCCCCCCCTGTCCATTTATCCCCCCCTCCCTGTCCATTTATTCCCCCTTCCCTGTCTGTCCATTTATTCCCCCCTCCCTGTCTGTCCATTTATTCCCCCCACCCTGCCTGTCCATTTATTCCCCCCTCCCCTGTCCATTTATTCCCCCCCCTGTCCATTTATTCCCCCCCCTCCCTGTCCATTTATTTCCCCCCCTCCCTGTCCATTTATTTCTCCCCCCTCCCTGTCCATTTATTTCTCCCCCCTCCCTGTCCATTTATTTCTCCCCCTTCCCTGTCCATTTATTTCTCCCCCCCCCCTCTTCATTGATTTCTCCTCCTCCCCTCCCTCTCCATTTATTTCTCCTCCCCCCCCCCTCTCCATTTATTTCTCCCCCCCTCCCTCTTCATTGATTTCTCCTCCTCCCCTCCCTCTCCATTTATTTATCTCCCCCCCCTCTCTATTTATTCCCCCCACCCTCCCCTACCTCTATAGTAGCGTGGCCGAGCTCTGTATCATGGTCCGCGGGTACAGGGAGCTTTTGTTTCCTGTACCCGGCGGACTGACAGGAAGTGAACACCAGTGTTCACTTCCTGTTAGTCCGTCCGAGTACAGGAGATAGATGCTCCCTGTACCGGCGGACTATACTGCGCTCGGTCACGCTACAGAGAGGGAGTGAAAGGAGGGAGCGCTGAGCGCTTCCCTCCTGTCAGCCCCCTCCCTCTCCTCATGCTGTGCCCGGGCGGTGCGCCCTCATGGACGCACCAGCCCGGGCAAAGCTGCAGCCGCCTGAGGCTCTCTACAGAGCGCTCGGGCGGCTGCAGCATTAGGGGGGCCGGCGCTCCTGGCGGCGCCCCTTCCCAAGTGGCGCCCTAGGCGGCTGCCTAGTCCGCCTTACAGGTAGCGCCGGCCCTGCCTATGGATTAATCCAGCCTCTAGTGGCTGTCTCATTGACAGCCGCTAGAGGCGCATCCGCGCTTCTCACTGTGATTTTCACAGTGAGAGGACGCCAGCGTCCATAGGAAAGCATTGGGAATGCTTTCCTATGGACTGGCTGAATGCGCGCGCGGCTTGTGCCGCGCATGCGCATTCAGCCGATGACGGGGAAAGGAGGCGGAGAGTCCCCACCGCCGAGGGAGGCCGGCGGTGGAGAAAAGGTAAGTGTTTAACCCCTTCCTCTCCATCCAGCCAGGCGGATCCTAAGGGTGAGGGGGACCTAGAGACCCTATAGTGCCAGGAAAACGAGTATGTGTGGTCCTTTAACTGAGTACAGACTGGATAGCTTCCCTAGAGGTCTTTCTCACTTAGACCTCTTAAGTATCAGATGTGTGGAACAATGGAAATAGGGATACAGCTAGAAACTACAATATAAAAAACAAACAACACATAGTGATGTACAGTAAGGTGAATAACACACTGCAATACTGGTTACACTCACAAGATATAAATGAGGTTTGAGCCTTGAAATCCACCAAAGGATTTACTGGACCGCTTCCACCGTGGAGGATGGCAGATAGTTAGCAGGCTCAAGTAACTCAGGATACAATCAGGAATTAAATGGAAAAAATTGGTTTATTAAGGCACGATTGCCCGATAAAATAAGGTATAAAAAAATAGATGAATAAAATCTAACGCGTTTCGTCCAACACAGTGGACTTCATCAGAGATAAAAACAAAATGAGCAGAAATACATGAACAAAACATGCAAGTGTTGTTTGCTTTTGATATTGTAGTTTCTAGCTTTATCCCTATTTCCATTGTTCCACACATCTGTTTTTACATGTTGACTGACGCGCAGGCAATAGCTGTTGTGGCATTGCTTGTCTCATGTATTCTTCATGCACGATAAAATAAAAAATAAAAAATAAAGATAAAAAAAATAGGTAGGTTTGCTGTAGAATATTCCAGTTGTTGAATTAATTCTGGTGATGAAGTTGCCACAAATTTTGTTTGCTTGCTCAGAATTCTATTTGAAATTATTTTTGAGAGTGTTGTTCACTCAATAACAAAACAACAAGTTCCTGTTGCCTACCCTGGGTTACTGATTCTAGTGTGAGGCTAGGCTTAGCCTGCTGCATGTTCATCTGCTTTAACACAAAGGAGGCAATTGATTTTTTGGGGGGTTCTATCCTTTCCATGCTTCCGCTTTGAGTGACACTGCAGCTCCTTCTACCACAGGTAGTTTAAGCATTATATATTTTTCCGTGGGCCCCAAGAAGCAACTATTGGCGAGCACATCAGTTCTACTTGGGGGGGACATTAGAGCTCTGTGAAAGAACAAAACGCTAGTTGTATGTTATGCTCAGTTTGACATAAGCTTCCTCTATTGTACCTGGCTATGTGGGGCTTAACTGACAAAACCGACACTACACACACAAAAGCACATCTGCATTTTAAAGTCAACATTACATACAAACACACCTCTGCATTCAAACTCAAACATTACACACAAATACACCACTGCATTCCAATGGTAATAGTCATGGCCGGACTGAGAATGAAAAGCATCCATGGAAAAAAAATCTATACCAGCCCCATTAAGCATCGCGCCAGCATAGAGTGCAGATATGGAAACGGGAAAAAGAAAACCTGAAAACTGAAAACTATCACTCAAATGTGAAAGAAAGCACTCATAGGGCTTCAAAATAAACAAAAGAGCGGATTTGTTGTAAGCAGACGTGCATTTGTATATAATCAATGTTTCAGTCCAACTACCTTGACATATTAAGAATAGTTTAGTAATTTCACTGAAAATGTATGCTGTTGCACCGCAATAAAAAAATAAATATGTTACCTTGTTTATTTTGAAGTAGAGTGCTCTTCACTCTGGCTGACAACTGGATGATCTCAGTCAACGCCAATTTAATTATCCTAGGAGAGCATTGGGAGGCTATTGCGCATGTGTGTCAAAACCAAAAACCATCACACCAATCAGCATCTCCTAAAATAGATGCATTGCATCAATGCATCTCTATAGGGAGCGTTCTAGTGGGCGTCTGAATGACTCTTACTAGAGATGTTCCTTGGCAGCAATGTCAACACTGCCTTTTCTCTGAAAAGGTAACATTTGCAGTGCTCAGCATACAGGGACAGGCTATAAATACCAGAACTATTACATTAAACTGTAGAGGTTCTGGTGACTATAGTGTCCCTTTAATACGAAATCTTTCTCTCACCAGTCGACTCTAAATTACAAGGAGAGCAGGAGACACAAGTGAAGATGCATTTTGTTTGAGTTTTTCTCCCCCAAGACCCTTTCATGTGTCTTTTAGCCTTTGTATCTTTCTCCCCTTCTCCAGCCCTTCTGCTAGTCTCTTACCCTGGCTGCAGCACCTCTGTGTCTCTTTCCCCACAGCTCCTCTGTGTGTCTCCTGTTCCCCTTTCCCAGCCCCTCTGTCTCTTTCTCCCCTGCCCCTCCATGTGTCTCATTCCACCCCCTTCAGCCTTACATGTGTATCATTAGCCTCACCACCCCTCCATGCTTCTAAATCCATCCCCCCAGACATCCATGTGTCTCAATTCATCCCCCCAGACCTTCATGTGTCTTATTAGCCCCTCCATATGTCTTATAAGACCACCAGCCCCGCATGTGTCCCTATAGCCCTCCTCCCAGCCCTCCATGTGTCTCATTCCACCCCCTCCAGCCTTACATGTGTCTCATTGGCCCCTTCATCCTTCCATGTTTCTCAATCCATCCCCCCAGTCCTCTATGTGTCCCAATCCATTCTCCCCAGCCCTCCATGTGTCTCATTACTCCCAGGACTCCATGTGCCTTATTATCTCCCTCAGTCCCGCCATAGGTCCCTCCTAGCCCTCCATGCCTTCCTATACCCCCTTCCCAGCCCTTCATTTGTCCCTATACCTCCCTCCCAGCCCTTAATGTGTCCCTATACCCCCTCCCAGCCCTTTATGTGTTCCTATACCCCCATCAAGCCATTCATGTGTCCTTATAACCCCATCCAGCCCTTCATATGTCCCTATAACTTCTCCAAGCCCTTCATGTGTCCCTATACCCCCTCCCAGCCCTTCATGTGTCCCATTAGTTCCCCCCAGCACGTGTCCCATTAGTTCCCCCACAAAGCCCCCATATGTCCCCTTAGTTTCCTCCAGGTGTCCCATTAGTTCTCCCCCAGCTCCCATGTGTCCCATTAGTTCCAGCCCCCAGGTGTCCTATTAGTTTCCCTCCCAGCCCCCAGGTGTCTCATTAGTTTCCCCCCCCAGCCCCTATGTGTTCCATTAGCCCCCCTCCCACCTCTCTCTGTACCTTGCTGTAGCATGGCCGAGCAGGCAGACCGGAAGTCTGACAGGTCTGACAGGAAGCAGTCATGTGCTCTCTGTGAGCACTTCCTGTCAGACTGGGTAGGGAAACAGAATCTCCTCTACCTGTGGTCTGCCTGCTCGGCTACGCTACATTCTGTGACTGGCAGGAGGGGAGCGTGTTCGGCCGATAGTGTGCCGGCCCACCAGGAAATTTCCCGGTCTCCCGGTGGACCAGTCCGGCTCTGGTAATAGTACATACAAATGTACACATATACTCTATACAAAAACATACATTCAAACGCAGAAATACTGCTCACAAATACAGCCCTGCAAAGATGGGCAAATGATGAGTTATAAAGAATAAAGAATTTCTGTAACTTACCTTATTTTCTCTTACCTAAGTCCCTCCCCATCCTCTATGTTTCTAGCTTTTTAAATGCAGGCTTACAAAACCTTGTCTTATTTTTATAGAATTCTATAACTGTAACATGTCTCCTTCTTATATCCATAACTTTTCTTGGATTCTTGTAATATGGTATTATTTTATTAAATAATCACCTCTAAGTTTATGCAAGCTAGTTTGTTATTTTCTCAGTTCTTTATTTCATTTTAACATTTCCCTATCTGATGCAAAGTCTGCATTTTCAATAACATAAGAAAGCCACTCAAGTGCAGAACGTTTATCCATAAACTGAGGAAAGGAATATAGTATATCCTGGACCCCAGGGAACTATATTTTATCATCACATTTTCCTAATGAAATTGCTTCCATCCTTTTTTTTTAGTAACCACAGTAATTGCTTTTTCTAATTCCCTATATAAACATCTTAAATCAGCCCTGGATTCCCCATTCTCCAGGGTTAAATAATATGTTTTGATCTCTAAAAATGGTAACGTGTGTCAAGTACCCAGGTTTGGCAGTTGTTTGCCTAATATGATTAGTTTCATAGGTGATTACTCGGAGGAGGAAGGAGATGAATTAATTGCGGGGAAAGCAGCAGAGACGAAACAGTAAACAAGAAGGTAGTAAGTGAAATCATGGAAATTAAATGATTTATTGAAAGGTGTAATAGAGAATAACAATGAATCGCTCTTAGATCAAGAGATTGGCTTGGTAAAGGGTGTGCATGCTCGTTATTTCATGAGTCAGAGGTGAAAGACATTTTGCTATGTTACTTATCTTATTGTAAAGTGAAAATACAGTAGTGTAAAACTGGAATTTTATATAAAGTTCAAAGGGAAATGTAAAAAAAAATGTTCTTGTAAAAATGTTAAGCGAGCCCACAAACGCTCTTAAAAAATATTTCCTAATTTTTTTTTACAACACTTAACAAACGCAAATGTAAAATAAAAGTGGCGTGCTTAAAACACTTTCTACTTAGAATGGACACACAGGTCTGAACACAGATATACATACATATATACATATTTATATACAGTGGGACCTCGGTTTACAAACGCCTCGGTTAACATCATTTTCGGTTTACAAAATGAAAATCCTTTGAAAATAATGCCTCGGTTTACCATTTTTTTTTTCGCAATACAAAGCAAGTTTCCCCAGGATGCATTGCACCTGGGAGGTTTTTAGCACCGCCCCCTGCATGCTGGAGCCTGTGGGTACCACGTGGTGTCGAGTGTGGAGGTGTTGGAGCGGCTTTTGCATCGGGTTTTGGAGCCATTCTGGAAATTGTTTGCAGTTGTTTTGGGACTTTTTGGTGCATTTCTCAAGCAGTGGAAAGGTAGGGAGCTGAGCTTCGTCGTTTGCATGCCTTTTACTGTGTGATCTGCATTGTGGGTGGGTTTCCATACCAGCCCATTTTGACTTTTTTCTGACCTCCAGAACGGATTATTTGGTTTTCATGCATTCCTATGGGAAACCGCGTTTCGGTTTACAAATTGTTTGCAATAAGAAACGTCCCGGAGAACGCATTGATTTCGTAAACCGAGGTCCCACTGTATATATAATGGGCTTCATCTACTGGTAAGGGAATGGGGGGAAATGGACAACCACTGGGGAGGGATGAGGGCAGACTTGTGTGATATGGTGGAGAACAGGGTTGCAATTATATGTAGTTCACACACACACACACACACACAAACACACACACATGCACACTCCTTAAATAGTAACACTTAATGCCATGCACAACTACTTGAAGTGGTGAACAACTTTTAAAGCTGGCTAGAAACTAAAGTATTAAAATCTTTAGCTCTTTCTATATACATCCACACATATGGTTTTACATTCACACTTTAGTTAATTTAATGATTGTGTTATTCTCTTTATCAAGTACATTTACAGATCTTTAGATCTAAGTATTTTTTACTTAGGAAGGCTACTTACAGTAAATCAGCTATATAAATCATGCTTTTTTCTTCTTTTAAAAACCACTATAAATCAGCTTGACTGTTACGTCCCTTAGGAATAAAGGTATTTTAGTTATAAATCATATAATACTCTTTTCAATTCAGCACTGTTCTCTTCCTGTGCCTGGAGTTTTCTTTAATGTCTCTCACCTGGCGATTTAATTTTAACAAATTAATAAGTCTAGCAGTGGGGGTACGGTCAGTGTCCTTTAGAAATGTAAAACCTATGTTGCCATTTTTATATTTGAAGTCAGAATAACTCCTCTACTTACTGATCATGGAGATGTCCATAATAGATATATGTATACCTCATTCAATGGTACTCTGGGTAGTTGTCTAAGTTGCCCCAGTGGATCTCAGCCTCAATCTGCAGCCAAAGTTACCTGTTTCATGCTGTGACAGCTTACCATTTTTGGCTGCAGTAGCTATAACACAGTCAGGGTTATTCACTGAAGTGTGAATTGATGGGAATATGATGTGATTTCAAAGTGAATTTAGATTTTTTTTTTATCCGAAATAGCCAAACTGAAAACATAATTGACTTTTTTTTTTATTTACGGCTATTTTAGCTTAAAATGTAGAATGAACTTTACATTCTAGACAATCAAAATTTCAGTGAATAGCCCTGAATGGTTACATTTCCAATGCAGGAAACTGATGTATATACAGGGATGGATTTCCCATTAGGCAGAGAAGGATTAAGATCCCATAGAGCCCTAGGCAGGTTACCAGTCCCCCCCTTCATTATTTACATAGGGAGGGTGTATGTAGTTCCAGGTCCCCTAACCAGGGTCATTTTGGCCGCCTATTGTATCTTTTAAGTGTAAAGGAACACTGTAGGGTCAGAAACACAAAAAAATTGTTCCTGACCCTAAAGTGTTATAACCACCATCTAGCCCCCCTGCCCCCCCCCCTTGCCCTCCCTAAATATAGTATAATGTTACCTTTATTCCAGTCTGCTGCTGCTGGCTCTGTCCCTGATCTGACTGCTTGATTGACATCATCAGAAGTGTTATTTAAAAGCCAATCACAATACTTTCTCATAGGATTGACTGAGACTGTCAAGGAGACAGATCAGGGGCAGAGTCAGCACACGCCAAACACAGCCCTGGCCAGTCAGCAGCTCCTCATATAGATACATTTAATCAATGCACCTCTACGAGGAAAGTTTAGTGTTTCTATGTAGAGGGTGGAGGCACTGAATGGCACAGTGTGCAGCACTGCTCCAGGAAGCACCTCTAACAGCCATATGAGGAGTGGCCAGTGGAGGTATCCCTAGGCTGTAATGTAAACACTGCATTTTTTTCTGAAAAGACAGTGCTTACTGCAAAAAGCCTGAAGGGAATATTTATACTCACCAGAAAAAAATACAATAAGCTGTGGTGTTCTGGTGACTATAGTGTCCCTTTAAGAGGGCTGGTGTGAAAAAAATAAGTATTGCGAGACTTAGTCAATGTCCTCTGTAGTCCTGTCAGCCTTTGTTTGCTTGATAGCAGAGCTGCAGTAACCGTTATAGAGAGTGTAAAACTCAGTGCTGTACCAGCTCCTCCAATGTCTGTGTGTGAGGCTGGACAGGAAGGGGAAGGCATTACTTCCCATCTGCCCAACAGCCTCTCACACAGGAATAACTCTGAGGCTGTGTCTTAATTGGTTTCTAGATTTTAATGAACAGCTTTCACATACTCCGCTTCATTTCTTTGTGCATGCATAATGTCTTATGTTCTAATATATATCTAAAGTGTATGTAACAGAATTGCAAGTAGCAGTTTGCAAAGCTTTGTATTTTAGAAATGTAAGTGTGTTTACTAAATATATTACTTTTGTATATTCTTAGGTGGTTATTTTCTACCCTTCAGTAATGCTGTGGAACTGCTCACGCTCTTGCCAGATATTACTGCAAGTCAGGCCTCACAACCATCAGGATTTTGGTGGGACAGTCACAATTTCCGGGTCCTGTCCCACCCTCTCAAACGCAGGACACTAGGGATTGTCTGATTATCATTAGACGCGCTCGCATTATGATCAGAGCATTAGGACCCTGCAAAGAACGCTAAAACAGTGCTCCTTGCAAGGTCTACCCTTTACGTCAGCTTGCCCTTTCAATTTTAAGGGCCGACCTGCCCTCTTTTCAGGCTGGTCTGTCCCTTTTGGGGGAGCCATTGGCTCAAATCTGTCACTTGCCAGCCCTCTCTCTCACAGGATACTGAAGTTGGTAGGTATGCATAAAGCAAGCTATGGCTAGTTGGAAGCCATGTGCTGTTATAAATGACGATTGTGAATTGTATGGTAGCTGCAGAGAGTTGTGCAATCTTAAACTCATGGTGCTAAGTGTCTGGGGGGATATTGTGAGTTAATAATTGTAGGTGACCTCTAAAAATCCCATGAAATGGAAAAAGCATAAACATCCCATTTAATTGTGTCTGTGTGGGTGTGTGTTTGACTGAACGATTTAATGGTGTTTATAACCCCTTAATCGGGAATCTGGTACTATGCCTGACTACCCTTTATTAGAAGAGCAATATTAGCTATAACCAATACTGTCGACGAGAGAGTTGATATATACCACAACCTCTGCAATGTACCGTTTTTTGAGTTCATTTAAGGTTTACTGGCCTGTGTTATAGGGAATGTTTTAGGAATAAATTGTATTTCCAGTCATTCGATATGGCGTGCCATGTTTAATATTAAACACGCTCTCTGGATTCACACAGGTGATTAGAACTGTTAACAAGATTAGAATCACCTGTACAGAAAATCTATTGTACTGTTTTCCAGTCACGCTTGAGCATCATTTAGATTTCTACATACCCCTGCTTTTTTATCAGAAAACGAGAGATGCCAACCTGGCATGAATTAAAAGTGTTTATTAATTCTAATTCATCGTAGAAATGTTGTAATTCTGTTGGAGAGTAAACTTGACATTGTTCTGGATTAGCACTTCCTTCATCAAAATCTCTCTCCTATTTTACTAGGACAGAAAGGACCAGCTAATACTGTTAGTCTATTTATTTTTATTTAATCTGTTTTGCTTGCCAGCTACTTTGGAAAGTATGGGTAAATGACAATATATTGTTTGATAATTATTGACATATGATCAATGCTGGAGCAATCACAGTCACACAGTTCAGATATGCTTTACATTTTATATCATTGTTGATTTGGTGAAAAAGACCCCTGTATCTTACCTCGATCAGTAAAGCTGAAGTAATCACAACCCTTCCGAAAATATTTATTAACACTTTAATGAAACCGTCGGACTCTTAGCTAATTCTACATCTAAAAGAACTCAATTGCATACCGAGGCTGAATTGTGATTTAACTTCCAGCCCTGGGAACTTTGTATGCAAGATAAAACCGTTTAAAACGACTTGATATGCCCATTTGATTATTTTGATTTTGAGTATTTTAAGAGTATGCTGATGATTGAAATTTGTTGATTAAATTTCAAAGACATTAGTAAGCATCTCAATTTTGCTACATACTTTTTTTTTATTGCACTAGCAATTTAGGAGAAATTGGAGCGGCTAGCATTTTTCATCCATGGTGACATATTACATTGCCAAAAGAACCACTAACTTAAATAAACATTTAACTCACAGCCCTCTAAGTCAATTCAAAAGCACCGCTTACAAAGTGGTAATAACATTTTTGTGACATATTCTGACCTCAAAAATAGATTCCGTTAACTTTACCCAACATCATTTGGCTATTTGACTAGTCATCCAATATAACCTACAATTATTATGTTAATAAATACCCCATACTATGTTATGTAAAATGAATTCCAATAAGGTAGCCTTTCTAAATGTTTCCTACGTTAATGAATAGTATTGGGCACTCTATCCCAGATGCTTAAAATATTTAAGTAGCTAAATATATATTGCGCACATGAGATATTTTAAATTTCGAATATCTTACCCCATTAAAAATCTGACAAACATTTCTCATGATTAAAAAAAAAATCTCTGGGAAAGGTTTAAGTATTCCAAAGTAAAATACATTTTACACCCCACCTCCTATAGAATGTGAGCTCGATTGAGCAGGGTCCTCTTCAACCTATTGTTCCTGTAAGTTTATTTGTAATTGTCCTATCTATAGTTAAATCCCCTCTCATAATATTGTAAAGCGCTACGGAATCTGTTGGCGCTATATAAATGGCAATAATAATAATAATAATAATAATAATAATAAATCTAATTCCATTAGAGCTTTTTTATATTACTCCATATATCATTAGAGGAGCCCAGAAACTTAGTGATACTCAGTATACATGGGATCTGATAGAAACAGAAGCAGTGCATTGAACCAAGAATCATGTCAAATTAAGAATCAGGTACAATCACTGGATCAGGAGACAATTTATCAGGTGAAGCATAACACACTGGGGAGATTTAATTCAGAAAACATTGTCCATGATTTGTGGTTTGTTTACTAGGATATTACATTTACAATAAGATTTAGTCCAATTGTGTCCATAATTATGCCAATAAATGTAATGATTATTGTTATTATTGATATGTTTTACTTACACCTTCTTCTCTCTATCTGGGAAGTCCCACCTGATTTAGCACCATCTTTCTAAACCAAGCTCAGATTCAGACTGTTCCAAGATCAAAATAGAATGGCATTAGCAGGAATAAGCTACTCTTGGTCTCCTCCCAATATGCAGTTATTTAGATATTACATAACAGAGGATATGAGATCTCTGAGAATACACAAAAGTCCAGAAGACTCAATAGCTTGCCGTTCGATTAGTCACTGCTCAGGTCTCAAAATAGCTTTTTGCTCTCTTGTGGTATTACAGAAAGAACCTATATAATTTGCATATCAGACTGATCCTACCCACAAGGGTAGTCCAAATCAAAAATGCAGGCAAGTCCCCTCTGGACAGGAGAAGGAGCAATCCCAGGAAATCATTTTGACTTTGCTTGGGCCTCATCAGCGAGGTGTAGCTGACACTCCTCTAGGCACAGCGAGCACACAACTGGGTCCGTCTTTTAACTTTGGGTGATCCTAGGCAAATGCATTGCACCAAAAACAGAGAATATGACAGCACTGAAAATGGGCAAACGCTCATAACATACAGTAGCTTCTTTTTACTTATTAACAAAATATTCTCTGTAGTTCTACCATCTTGTCTACATTATTTCCCACTGTGTGGATGATCTTACTCTTCATGCTGGACAACTGACTGCTCATATTTAGGACAAGACCATTTGCTATAACTTTCTGATGATCTCAGGCTCATCCTCGTTAGTAATGAAATTGGATCCTTTATTTCATAGTTAGAGAAAGAGATTCATCAGAGAGCTGTACACACACCTAGCATGATGATGCAAAATAAAGCTAAAACTTATCGTAGAGAAGTGCTATTATATAAAAAGGACCTGAATGGTGAAGCACGGCAGTTGCCATGCATGCACAGTAGGACCTTCAATGTTGCTCAACAGAGAAGCAATAAATTGGGTAGGGGTGAACTGGGCCAGGGGGTACCGCACAATAAAAGCAGTACTGCATGTGTGTGATTTGATGGGAACTGCCATGGGTGTAAATGAGCGGGGGTGGTAGGGCATGGTCTGCAGGGCTAGAAACCTGTGCAACAGATGGCTAGTGAATAAACCTAATAATGGTTTCTTAGTGCTGCCTCAGCCTCAGTGTGCAGCTCAATTTAACCTGGTCAAAACTGCTTCTTGCTAGTCAACAGTACACACATCGGTACCGGAATAGCAACGTCACCATCAAAATGAGGTTTGGAGTGCAAGCATCACCTAATGTCTTCCAGCCATGTCCAGACAGTACATGATTCCGCAAAGCTGTTAGGCTTGAATTTTTGGGTTATTTGAGTGTATCCTAGAAAAGGAGGTCAAGGAAGGAGTGATCAGGAGATTTAAAGTTTATCTTAGGGAGCGTGAGGCAGTGTGAGGACTTTGTGCTGGGGAGACATGGTTCACGTATAGGGAAGTACATGGCTTTTTTTTGTTTACATTAGCACAGCTTGAACATTGCATTGTGAATATGTAAACACTCATCAGTCTTGGTTCGATTGGAGCAGTTTGTTATGTTGTTGTTTGTGCCCAGTTTCAGGCTTGTTGGAAAGGTAGTAATTTTGCCCCGTTATTTTAAAGGGTTGACCATCTTGCTGCATAATTGTATCAGAGTGGTCATACTGCCCCTTTAAATTATAGAAATACAAAGCAAAAATGCATACATTTACTAGCAGTTTATTTACTAAAGGGAGAATTTAAAGTGAATTCAAAGTGTACTCCAAATTTAGGATCTAAAACGCTGATCTGGAAACATTCTCTAAGACAGCTGTGCTTTCAGTTTGGCCATTCTAGTCTGATATTTGAAGTTCACTTAGATTTTTCACTTTAATAATGAATCTTGTAAATGAATTGTAATTTATAATTTTTTGCTTTAAAAGGACACAGTAGGCATCCAGGCCACTTGAGCTCATTGAAGTGGTCTGGGTGCAAACTCCCATCACCCTTAACCCTAAACATGTAATTATTGCAGTTTATGTAAACTGCAATAATTACCTGCTATGGGTTAACACCTCCTCTAGTGGCAATCTACCAGACAGCCACTAGAGGGACTTCCGGGTGGATAGGCAACTTTTGGTTGCCTAAACGACGCTGGACGTCCTCATGCTATGCATGAGGACTTCCAACATCCCCGGAATCCCCATAGGAAAGAATTGAATAATGCGAGCGAGGACATTGTCACAAATGCGCATTGGTCTCCTCCGCTGGCAGACGTTGATAGGTGAGGAGCGTGGGTGGAGCTGAGCCAGCGCAGAGGGACATCGACGCTGGACCCAGATAAGTGAAAGAAGGGGTTATTAACGCCTTTTGCACCACCGGGAGGTGGGAGGGGCGGACCTTGACAGATTGGGAAGCTATAGTGCCAGGAATACAAGTTTGTTTTCCTGGCACTATAGTTTTCCTTTAACATGATGTAATCTATTACATGCAATGTGCGTCTAGCTTTTGCACCATATGTTTTGTTTTTTATTTTTTTAACTTTTCAAGATGCACGTAGTTTAAAACTTTTTTTTAAAATAATTAAGTATAAAGTAATAACTCTTCAAACCTCGTACTATTTTATTATTATCTTAAAAAGTATTAAAATTAGATTTATTTAAGTAGTTCATTACAATGTTTTTTTTTGTTTTTTGGTTATTTAAATGGGGGCCAAGTTGCTGCTCTATGGATCTCAGGGTTGTACTTGCCCCCAGGCCAAATGTTGGCATTAAGCCCCTGGCAGAAGGACATCATAATGATGATCTCACGAAGGTGGGCAGCTGACATAAGACGGCTGATCTGGCAATGGATGAGAGGTGTATTCAATGGTTTAATCTAAACTTTTAAGGGGGGGGGGGGGGGCGAGGGTTAATGATCCAAAACTAGGCAGCAAGGATAACATATGTGTATTAATATCATTAGTAACTATAATTTATTGTTCCTTTACTGATAGTTTGGATAGAGTATGGACTTTTAAATACATTCTTAATGATCTTTTGATTAGTTATTTCGTGGGGGGTTTTAAATTAGATTTTATGTTTGTCTGTGATATGTTTCCAATCCATTGCTTCTTATTGTCTGTAATAAAAGAATAAGATAAAACGAAAAACATATATATTTTTTTCTTTTCTAATTTGACCCCTTGACTTCACCTCCTTTAATACAGCATAAAGCATTGGATTTTTTATAATTATTTTTTTCTTCTTCTGGCTGACTGGATATCTTGTTTTAGTTTTCATGCAATTATTAAAAAGAAACAATAAATGCCTTGTTTTTTTGTTTTTTTTTTTAATAATTGAAACTTTACCTCTAATCACAATTCCCTTCCTGATTTAGCAATAAAATAATTAACACAGTAATATTTTCAAGGTTGCTTAAATTTATCTCTTTGGCATTTGAAGACAATGCAAGGACCTTTTGTAAAGATTTCATAACGTGTTTCAATTCTCAGCTGAAATGCCTTAGTGCATAAGGGCCTTCATAAAGCCTTCGCGATCATAAATCAATCTGCAGCTTCACTTTTCTTTCCTGGATATCAAAACACATAGGCCAAAGTCGAATCCCACCAAAAAGTACATCCTGTCTCTTTTCTATAAGTAAAAGTGACACCATAAATCAATTACTATGTTATTTTTGTTCCATGTGTGGTTATGATAGTTCACTGGTGTGAGGGATGTAATGCATAAGCACATGATGTACAGCTCCACAAACCTACGAAGGAAAACTTTAACATTACATTCTTCAATGGAATCTGTCTTGGACCCAGGGCAGGGGTTCCTATTGCTTTGGTAGGAATTTTACTGGGGCATTTTTTATGTTTATAAATTATATACATTTTTAAACTATATTTAAACGGCACGTTGGTCTAATAAAGAACAAAGACTTTTATATTTAATCCACATATTTTGTTAACAAGAGTAATATGGACAAAATGGCAGCGAGTTGGTTGTTTTAGTTGGGCTGAGGGATGTTTTCATCAAGAAACGCAAAGGGGTTGTGAGAAGAGGACTTGATGGGGAACTGTATGGTGATGTTAATTATTCTATTGCATGCTTTCTTTTACTGTCGCTGGGAAGAGGTTTTGACCTCTACATGTAGTCTCAACTCATGGTGTGGTGTAATGACTATTGCCACTGCTATAATCACTGGCTATAATTCATCCTCGTAGGCTGATCCATAGAGTCAAAGAGGGCATCTGCCGCCGAGCATTACGAATCGGTGAGGCGATAAAAATAGTAAGCCGAACAGTAACGGAGGTACTCACATGCCATTAAAGAATTTTTTTGTAAACTTAATTTACTCCAATGAAAAAAGTCATTTAGAAAAGGCTTTTGGCTAAGACCATGCACAAATATGATTAAAATTATATAACACCCCTATTATTGCTCATTCAGAATACATGTGACCAGGACCTCATGCTGACCCAAACGACATAAATAAATTCTTTAGCATAAACAAGTTTCATGATTAGTTTTGGAGAATAGCAATCTAGTAATAGCCAAACTGTGACTACAGCTGAGATTGAGACTTTTTCCAGATCGGCTAATTTGGACTGGATTTTGCCATTTTGGATATTTGGCAATTTGGACTTTAGTGAATACATTACTTAGTATTAGCTCTTACAATTCACAATCAATAATCGTATTTTAGTGCCCCATAAATAATGCTGAACAAATGTTTTACAAGAGGTCCACTAAGTGACCCTCATAACGCAATGAAGAGATACACCTCTAGCCATTGCCCCAATAAGATGTATCCTCTAAAAATTATTCACTTAGGTCAGAAAATATTTTTGTCTCTACTTGGTCAGTAGCTGTGAAATTTCAGTTCCTAGACTGGCTGTGTTATTTAGATAAAATCAAAAATAATGAAAGATTAAGGTATATTCTCAAACATCTTTGAGAGTCATGCTCATGCAGTAAAAAGTGATAATGTGATAATTTAGCCATTTTAAGTGACTGAGAAGTACCTGGAGAAGCATGTTATAGAGTAATGAGACCAGCATGGGTGGTAGTGCTAGGTGAACGTTATGGCTTTGGCTTGAAAATGGATGTAGGTAAGAACCAAGGAAGAGATAATAAGGAATAAATGTATAAACGTTTAAACTGTTGAGAAAGACAGGCTATGAGCAAAAATGGAGGGAGATTAAAGGAAACCAATGTTTTCTATTACAGAAAATTTTGACAAACTAACAAATAGCAAACTAACAAATTAACAATGGAATGTACAACAAACACTTACAAAACTACATGTACAGAGAACACTTTAAACCCCCATAAACATTGAGTTTACTGAAAAAGTAACAGTAAAGAAAATAATCAATGTAAAAAATAAAATTGAAAAAAGAGAGAGAGAGAGAGAGATAAAGCCTAAATACTTCAAGAGGGTAACCTGTGGGTCAGGATTCTAGATTGAGTCCCAGGATTTTTTCAGAAGGTCCCTATTGGTTACCTTTCTAGTGCTTTGGTTATCCATTTAGAGCAGGCTTCCTCAAACTCCGCCCCCCCACCCTCCCAGATGTTGCCGAACTAAAACTCCCATGATTCTATGAATGAAATAGATAGGCTGAGAATCATGGGAGTTGTAGTTCAGCAACATCTTGGGGGCCGGAGTTTGGGGAAGCTTGATTTAGAGAATGGAAAGTCTGATGAAGGTGTTTCGCAGAATTTATTTTGTTATATACTATTGTACAATTAAAAAAATGGTCCACTATGTTATTAGTACAGTTGTAGAATAGCTTTCCCAGCTAATGTCAAATCAATGTTGGTTTATGTTAAAATGTTAAAAAACTGCTGGACTTATTCCACAGTGTTTTGGGTTTCATTGGCTTTTGTAAAACAATATGTATATGGATTCGATGGTATGCCAAGTGCATGCACTTTATTTATGAACTTGAAGTTACTCCTAATATGCTAAATCCATCAATATCTGAAAGAATCAAAAGGAGGAGGGCAGATCTAAAAAAATTAAATTCCCTTTTAGTGACATTAACAATATGCAAATGCATTTTCAGAAACATACAACAAACACTAGGCCTTTAGAATGGAATTACTGAAGCAGAAATAGAGTATTTAATTAGTAAAATCCCATTATCTTAAACCCTTGAAAAACATACTTTTATTTCGCTCTCTTTAAAGCTGTTCCAATTTTAATTATTTTTTTTCCTTAAAGGGACACTCCAGGCACCCAGACCACTTCAGCTCATTGGAGTGGTCTGGGTGCCAACTCCCACTACCCTTAACCCTGCAAGTGTAATTATTGCAGTTTTTTTAAAACTGCAATATTTACCTTGCAGGGTTAAGTCCTCCCCTAGTGGCTGTCTATTAGACAGCCACTAGAGGACACTTCCTGCTTCATAGCACAGGTTTTCTGTGCTAGAGCGTCGCTGGACGTCCTCACGCTGTGTGAGGACCTCCAGCGTCGCTCTATTCCCCATAGGGAAGCATTGAAATTCATTTTCAATGCTTTCCTATGGGGTGCGCTAATGCGCATGCGCGGCATTGCCGCGCATGCGCATTAGGTCTCCTCGGCCGGCGGGCGAGATCAGTCTCGCCCACCGGCCGACGTAACCAGAAGGAGGAGCGGCGGGGGAGGAGGAAGCAGCGACGTGGGACCTGTCGCTGCCCCTGGTAAGTGACTGAAGGGGTTTTCACCCCTTCAGTAACCGGGGATTGGTGGGTGGGAGGGAGAGGGACCCTCCAGTGCCAGAAAAACGGATCGTTTTTCTGGCACTGGAGTTTCCCTTTAATGACACCGCAGTCTTTGCTGAAAACTGTTTGTGTACCATGGGAGACAAGTGTTACTTGGGTTCAGTCATGCACAATGCAGTTACATCTTAGCAATGAGTAGAAAAGCCTATGTGTTCATTTGCACTCCCATATAATTGACTTCTTGGTGTAGGTTAGTTATCACAGACAAGTAATTCATCTCATGCTTATTAAACTTGTGTATGGACAAAAAATTGTAGTTCATCTAATTATTTTTTTTTAGCTTGGACAGACCAAATTTTGTTCATGTGGCTTTTCAGTTTGGACAGATTTCGTCCATGAGAAACAATTCGGACAAACCTGAAATGTTACGGGATAAAAAGCCTTTGGGGGTCGGTATGATTCCAATGTTAGTATAAGGGAGGTATAGTACCTCCATTATGGCCCATCCACTCTGCTGCGGGTGGTGGCAAGTCTACTAAACAGTAAGCAGCCATCTATTGCAGCTAAAAAAAGGCCTCATCCCATGGAGAAAAGGGCCTGCAAAATGCAAGGGGAACCTAGCATAGAATTCCCTGTGCACCTCACCCGATTCGCGGCCTAAGCTTCACTAATGGACAAGTCACTGTCAACCGCCATGCCCCCACCAGTAGATGAAGACTCTATAAAAAAAAAATGGGAAGGCCTTGCTAAAATCCCCCCCCTCAGGTCACACCTAAGAGTCGCAGGCGGGGGCTATTAATATGATAATTCCAATGTTCCACCATGCCCCCACCTGGGGGGACAAACTCTCCTCCGAATTACGAAACAAACAAAATTGCTCAACCATTTGCCTTTTGTTTGTTTCATAATGAGTCCATTGGCCTTTCTGGAGATTGGATTTTGGTCCAAAAGCAAATACACAAGTCTAGTGCTTATAGTACATCCCCAAGATTGTACCCCAGTACGATATGCATGTGCCATGCAATTAACTTTTAAATTCCCAGAGCAAGTGACAGTATTTCCTATTTCCTATACTTCTTCCCTCTTCCAAGTTGATATTATCAGAAATTGCCCACGGGGTATAAAACAGCAAACCCTAATTTTAGGGGCAAGATTTTAAACTGAATTCCAAAGATTGTGATTGCGAGGTTGTTGCTTTTTTGTTATTTTTAAAATTTCATTTCTAACTTTGAATTGTTCTAAGATTTGGTTCACTTGTATCAATACTGCGACATATAATGAAGACATCTACTGTATACCTCAAAGTTACAGTCCGATATATCACAGGACAGTATTGTGTCCTTTTTTTTTTTTTTTTGCAAGTTGCATTTAATCATTACACAACGTGTTAACTGCTTTGATTTGAATATTATGTTGCCATAGAAAAAAAATGTAATGTAAAATATTTAAACAAAATAAAGTATAATACACCAGTAACATTTCCTCTTGGCTTTTACAAATTATTTTCAAATTCCGTTATCCTTGTGTTTTTTTTGTACTTTTTGTCTCTTTCGCCTTTGACTTTTTCAGCTGACTATTTTTGGCTCTCCACCTGCATTGACCTCTGCAATGCTTCTTATCTTTGAACCCTCCTGTCTGCCTCATCCTCTTCCCAGGTATTCAACATTTTATTTATTTAATGTATTTATTATTTAAAAATGTATTTAACCAGAAATAATATACTGAGAATCTTCTGTGTTCTCAGTTTTTTTTCTGTTCTTTTTTTCATTCCTGGCAATATTAAGGTGACATGCTAACCTTATGAATAAATATATGTATTTATTACAAACGAATGTTCCTCTGCATGTTAATATTATTGAGACCCAATAAGATGTTTCTCATCGTGAAGTACAGAATGGATTGTTTTTTTTGTGAGAAGCATTCACGGCATTTGGCAATGACAGAAATGAAGACTTTCCATTCAATCACACAGCCAATAGAGGCATTTTCACTGACAGTGGGGGCTCCTCCATAGGGATACTTAGGGCAGAGCCCCCTTACATAATTGCTTTAATAATAAAAACAATATCTAATGCCAGAGGTAAAAGGCTCTGGTTAATTTCATCTTCAATGTACTATGCAATCTATGCACTCATGGTGCTGTTTAAAATGGGACTGCGTTGAATTATACTTTTACTGAGCTAATAAATTTGTTATAAAGTTTTATACTATGAGCCCTGTGTTCTTTAAGGTGAAGCCACAATATTGCTATATTTTAATTATTCTGGCCTTTGATATTACACATTGAAGCTCTGATATGTCCCCTGTTAATTGGCACTTTGATGCAACCTGTTATAATCTCCAATCCCTAAGTGCTTGAGTGTACACTTCAGTTGAGAAGTGTGGTGTACCATCACTACTTGTAGTCACTACCCTTGATTATTTGTCTTTGGTTAATGTTTGATTGGTGCTTGTTGTGGGGAAAACACAAGAAGGGAGAAGCTTTGTTCACTTTACACATTGTTGGTGATAACTTCAACAGTTATTATTTATGCTTTGTAAAAGAGTGCATTACGAACATTGCTTCCCGTTGGCAAAAGGTTAACTTATAAACGGTAAACATAAACCGTGCAGCACTGTACAGTGCTATAATTTCCCCTCCCATTCTTCCACTACAGTACTAACTGACTCACTGATAATGAGTGATGGCTGTCTGGTTAAGCTATTGAGGGCAACTGGGCGTGTGCATAACTTAGGTTGTATTTTTGTTGTTTGCCCAATCACAGAGCACCTCGGACATGCTCAGTATGCCCCTAGAGGTGATTTTTCAAGTGCCACATTTAATCTCTAGTATGGCCTCTGAACTGGATGCCCAGTAAATTCTAGTTCAAAATTCTTCAAATGTCATTAAAAAGTTCTAATTAGAATGTAGTGCCCTTTTTTTCTCCTGTTAGTTGCATGCACATCATATTCAGGGGTTATGATTTCAACCCCTGCATTAAAATGAGACCAAAAAGAGAGACACACTTACAATGTAAAGGGCTTCTCTTAGCTCCATATGTAGCGCCTTGGCGGTACAATCCCCGCCTCTAGATATAGGTCTGAGATCTTAAACCAAGTAACCATGGTATGGGCAGGTAATATAAACAGAAATACCAAAATAGTGTAGTATGTCAGAAAACCAAAATTAATAATACATTCTGTACACACAGTGCACACTCACATTTATTGGAGCCTTGAGATGGCTCCTTGTATAAGGCCTTATTACAATCTCATCTTTTTCACCTTATACCAGCATCTAGACAAAACAGACTCTGGTTTGAGTGTATAGGCTGCATTTTAATATAAACACTTATTGTAACAAGGCATTTTGTATTAAATGGAACCTCAGAAATGCTGAGTTTTATATAGTTACATATTAATCTAGGTTGGAAAAAAACGTAAACCCATCAAATTCAACCGATAATTGTAACCATTTCCAATTCCTTATATTTAATATTCTTTTTGTAAAAAACCCTTTCCTCTGCTGTAAGAAAACACATATGTTGCATATTCCTCCTAATGAACAGGTTAATACATAAAGGTTTGCACTGACCCGGTATATATTTGTATAGTCCTATCATATACTCTCTGAGGCACCTTATTCTAAAGAACTTAAATTCATTTTTCTAGCCTTTCTTCATAACTAATGTTTTCCATCCCCCTTACTAATGTTATGGATCACCTATGCACTTTTTATAGTTCTGCAATATCCTTTTTTAAAACGATCCCCAAAATTACACCACATATCTAAGGTCAGGGTCTTACCATTGATTTACAAAGAGGCAAAATTAAATTTTGATCATGTGCATCAGTACCCATTTGTATACATGAAAGCATGAGTGTCATTTGTTTCTAACCTGATTTTGCTTCACTTAAAAAATAGCTTTTATACATTAGCTCACACTTTCTACTCCTCCCTCCCAACCTGCAGTTTTCCCCTTGTTGCTCAAAGAAATCTAACATGCTATTAGCAGTTATCTATATTTTGAACTATAGTAGAAACCCACATAGTGCGGGATACTTGATAACCTCAACATTGATAAAATAATTATCAAGCAGAAGTCACTTCCTGTTTGTTGAGAGTTCTATTTAGGCGCTGTACAGCATGGGTATTTATAACAAAATAAATCATGAGCTTTTAATATAAGTATCTTTTTTTATTTTTACTATGTTTAATTTGAATTAAGTTAAAATAATAATTTAATGAATTTTTCTTAAAATGTAATTTTGAAAAAGGTGTCAGTCCCAGTAGAGTACATTTATGATGAAAAAAAAATGCTACCCCTGCCCCCCCCCCCCCCCCCAATCCCTCCCACACACACACACTCTTGTAAAATTATGTATATTTATATAATTTTTAGTTTGGCCTATTCAAATATTTAATCCTTAACTAAGATCTTTTTCTAGACATGACCTTCACCTTCAAGAATGTCAAAGAAATTGAGAAATCACTCATCCAACTATTAAGATGCACGGAGGAGCCCTTTGTGTTCTTGAGAACTCATGTTTTAGGCAATTTTGGGCTATTATTCCAGCTTTTCTACTTTTGGTCTGCAATTACGTTCAACATTTTCAGCAATTTAGATGGTTTAGAAAATAACCCCTATAGCGCATTGAAAAATGTGATGCTGGCTGGTTCTTCATCAAATCACTCATCATTTGAAGATACTTTTTTTTTTGTTCATTATGTTTTATTTACTAAGATGGATCCTAGTATTACATAGATTGTGGAGACTATTTACTAAACTGTGAGTTGTAGTAAGGTGACAATGGACTTGCAAAATCCATTTTAAAATAAAACTTTGAACCACGTTTTGTTGGATTTTGGTTTCCCATATCCTGTACACCGTCAGTAAAATGGAGCACTTTGATGTTTTTAAAATATACATGTTTAATAATAAAATATAAATACTATTTTTTTTTTCATTATCTGATAAATGTGTGAATTATTTGTTTAGTAACCATGCAATTCTTGGTTTATGCAGAGGCTCTTATTTGTGTTATATCAGATTGGCTCGTTTGTAGTAGGATAAAATAGAATATATTCAAAGGATAAAAAAAAAGTCAATCCAGAAGTCATGTCCTCCTATTATAAGAATCCATTAGATAAAGGCTGGGGCTTTGTAGCATTTTCTTTAAAATGATTTAACAATGAAGGATCACTTGAAGATGTTTAGAGCAAAATGTCACTGTCCTAATACAAACACAGCTGACCTAAAAGTCGGTTTTAGGTTTATAATCCTACCATTAGATGGATTTTGATTTAGAGTTCACCTAAAGGTGCTACATTGAGATTTTTTTTATAAATCCGCATTACAAAGCTCATCAAAATACAATAAAAATGTGCTAGACATGCCAACCTTATTGATCTTGGAAACATAGAAAGTAAAACTCTCATCCGCCTGCAAGAAGTTTTTTTTCTGTAAAGTCAATTTAGTCGTCAAAAGTTTAAAATAAGAGAAAAAAATATTCTCAGTGCGTTTTTGGATATGGATAAATAGCACGTAAGTGTTTATTATTTATTATTAAGCAAGCATCTTCCCATAAAGGAAGGGCTAGTAATTTTAATCTGCAGGGTTTTGAGTTCTACATTGTTAACCCAAGGGTGCGTTTACTTTGAATAAAGACACGTTGGGCAACAAATGTCTATTTTGTGGTTGTTTATTGCACAAACAAAAGATGCATTAGGTAATTGATAGCCCTGATAGGGCTCATATTCTTTCAGCCTCAATAGAAGAGGATTTTAGTTCCATTGCCAATGCTGGATACAGATGGATATGTTGACCAGTATCCCCTTGTACCTGTCGTGGTTGCATGGCATTAAATGGATATTATAGCGTTAGGAATACAAAGATGTATTTCTAATGCTATAGTTTTCATTTATCTATTAGGTCGCCCTGAACCTTTGAGTTTTACTTACCTTTTAGGCCTTGCCTCCATCCCGCTGCTCGGCCTCATTAACTGAAATCATCAAGATTGAAGATCTCAGCTGATACAATGTTTCCCAATAGGGAAACATTGTGAGTCTAGTGCGCATGCACGGCAAAACGCCACACGGCACCAATCACATGCTACTCTATATACTGCATTTGATTGAGAATAGACTTTGACACCGTTTTTAAAGCGCTTCTAATGCCTGTCTGGAAGATGGCCACTAGAGGTGTGTCAACCCTGCAATGAAAACATTGCAGTTTCTCTAAAAATATTTTAGATTGCAATATTTTAGATTGCAGGGTTACAACTACAGAGCCACTGCACCCAGACCTCTTCAGTGGTCCTATATGTGTCCTTTAGTGGTCATTTAAGGAATAATTTCCTTGCAACTCCAGGCTCTTGGATTGTGCACATATCTCATACTGCACGGAAGAGACCCTGCAGACCCTTTAAGCACGTTAGCTTGCTTAAGTGCTTTATTTGTGAAAAGTATGTCCTCTTCTCATTTCAAGAGAAATTAGCATGTTTATAAATTATACTGGTTACACCCCCTTGGCTGTCAACCAGTCCTGTTACTTCCTGGTTTAGTTAGCTCAGTGGAGCTAAACTTAAGAGGCAGCACTTGTCCAGAGCACCTGCCTTGCAAAGACTGCTCATTGTGGTGTCTGTGATTGGACCGCCACAACTATTACAGGCTGTTTTGAGATATAGCCGCAATGAAAAATTGAATAATTAAATGCATGTTTATGTTTGGAGTATATCTACTAAACAGTGTTTTTTTTTTTATGTCGGCAGTGGGGTGTTCCATTAACACAGTATTCAAGTTCGATGCATACAGTTATTTCACATACCACAATTATGTCATAGTTTAGGTTAAGGCAATAAATCCTTACCTGAGCTAAAGATTGTTCTTTGTATTCTATTCCCGCTGTTGCCCCTAAATACAAGAAATACACCTATTTCATTAAATAATATACCTTAAGTATAAATCAAGGCTTACAAAGTACCTCTGCTGTAACCTAATGTTTCCTGTTCTAACCTAATGCCTGCTCTTATGAGATTAATCCACTTTTTAGGATATCCATGTGACACTTGTCACATTAAAATATTAGAGGAACACAATAGGGTCAGGAACACAAAAGTGGTTGGCCCCCCTTAAATAGCATTAAAACTCACCTTTATTGCAGTACCAAGCGAGTCTGCCAGCGATGGTTGAGATGATCAGAATTGGATTTAGCTGAGATTGTCAATTCTGATGATATTGGTCAAGGACAGGGCCAGTGCAAGGATTTTTGCTGCCCTAGGCAGAAAAACATTCGCCGCCCCCTCCCCCCCCCCCATATGTCCTGCCCACCATGTGACATCACAGTGCCCCACCCATATGCTCTGCCATATGGGGCAATGTCAGTCTGCACAAAGTGTCTTTTATCTGAAAAAACAGTGTGTTTACATTAAAATGCCTTCAGGCACAGGCTATAGACACCAGAACCACTACATTAAGCTGTAGTGCTTCTGGTGGCTATAGTATCCATTTACTGTGAGGTAAATTAAAGATTAGTGCCACTAATAATATATTGGATTGCATGCTTACCACCAGATGAGGACAAGAGGCTGATGATGGGCTCAGTCTGGCTCCACAGGTCTGGTGTAGAAGAGGCTCTCTGGAGACTGTTTGTAACAGTGCTCACAACAATAAGCGAACAGGAAGCAGCACCATTTTTGGGGGCCCCTTACACAGCTCAAGGTCTGGACCCCCAGGGCTTGACCGTGAGTATGCCTACAATGCCCAGCCATAAATCCACCTACATGGCCCACCCATGAGTTCTCTCACAGGGAGTGGAGTGTATGTGTGTAGGGGATGTTTTATGTGTTATTGTAGAGGATGTAATGTGTGTGTGTGTGTTCTTATAGAATGTAGTGTATAGGGATACCAATTTGTGTAAGGGATGTAGTGTGTGTATAGGGGATGCAGCGTGTGTTTGCGTGTAAGGAATGCATGGTATGTTTCTGGGTGTGTGTGTGTGTAAGGGATGCAAGGTGTGTTTCTGTGTATGTAATTGAATGCAGTGTGTGTCTGTAAGGGGTGCATTGAGTGTGTAAGAGATGCATTTTGTTACTGTGTGTAAGAGAATGAGTTTGTGTGAGCGTAAGGGATGCATTGTGTGTTTCGGGTGTGTCTGTGTGTGAGTAGGGATGCATTGTATGTTTCTGTGTGTGTGGGGGGGGGATGCGTTGTGTATGTGTGTAGTGTAAAAGAGAGGGTTTGTGGGGTAGGATAGGGACTGAGACAGGAGCAGCTCTTTATATTATTTTATTTTTTTTAAATTCATAGTGCTCTCCCCTCCTGTCAATTAGTGATTTCCCCTTCCCTCCTGTCCCTCAGTGTTCTTCCCTTCTGTCCCTTAGTGATCTCCCTTGGCCCCCTGTCCCTCTGCAGTCCCCCCTTGAGGGTCTTCTCACCCCCCTCCCCACCCCTCTCCCCCTTAGTGGTTCTCCCTCCCCCTAGTGGTCCTCCCTCTCCCAATCCCCTTATTGGTCTTTGCCCTCCCCTTAGTTGTCCTACCCCTTTCCCCCCTCTCAGTGATATTCACCATCTTTCCCCCCTCAGTGTTCCTTACCCTCTCCCCCCCCCCCTAGTTGTCCTTCCCCTCCTCTCCTCTACTTAGTGGTCCTTCCCCTCCTTTCCCCCCCTTTGGTGGTCCTTCCTCTCTTCCCCACCCCCTAAGTGGTCCTTACCCTCTTCCCCCCCTTAGTGGTCCTTCCCCTCCTCCCTTCTCCTTTTTGTCTTGTTTGCCGGCTTACTGATTACTGTGTACCAGACCTTGGCTAGTTCTTGTTTTAGCTGTCTCTTTGTACCCTTGACCTCTGTATTTCTCTCCTCTACGTCGAGTCCGGCCATTCTAAGGTCCGGTAAGACGTATCTCTGCTCTATATTGTCAATTGTTGGACTAAATCTTGCGAGTTGGGGTAAACTACCGTGACAGTATGACAACAAGGAAGTGTGTAATCTTTGCCTTAGCTATGCATACAGAAGGGGCCGGACTGTGGGTGGCCTGGGACTTATTTTCCCCTCTCCCCCCCCCATTGGTCCTCCCTCTCAAACCCTTTAGTAGACCTTCCCCTCCTCCCCCTACACCCTTAGTGGTAATCTCCCTCCCCTCAGTGGTCATTATCCTCTTCCCCCCTTTAGTGATCCTTACCCTCCTCCCCTCTTCTTAGTGGTCCTTCCCTCCTTACCCCCCTTTGGAGGTCTTTCCCCCCCTTAGTTGTCCTCCCTCTCCCAAACCCCTTAGTGGACCTCGCCCCCTCCTCCTTCAGTGGTCCTCCCTCCCCCACTTTGGTGGTCCTTCCCATCTTCCCCCCCTTAGTGGTCCTCCCTCTGCCAAACCCCTTAGTGGACCTTCCCCCCTCCTCCCTCAGTGGTCCTTATCCCCCCACACCCTCTCCCTCAGTGGTCCCTACTCCCCCCCCCACCCTCCCCCAGTGGTCCTTACTCCCCCCTCCCTATGTGGTCCTTACTCCCCCTTCCCTCTCCTCCCTCAGTGGTCCTTACTCCCCCCTCCCTCTCCCTCAGTGGTCCTTACTCCCCCTCCCTCTCCCTCAGTGGTCCTTGCTCCCCCTCTCCTCCCCCCAGTGGTCCTTTCTCCCCTCCTCCCCCAGTGGTCCTTTCTCCCTGTCAGGATCGGGACAGGGATCCAACACGCAGAGTACAAACAGGTGGTAGGTACGTATACCGGACCTTAGAATGGCCGGACTTAACGTAAGGAGTAAGTAGAGAATGGTCTAAGAACAAGCCGAGGTCGAGGGAACGAGAGGACAGGTAAGCGAGAGACAAGCCGAGTCAAAGGGTAACAGAGGTAAGCAGGGTAGTACAAACAAGCCGGGTCAGAACCAAAGAGACAACTAGAATACAAGAGCACTGAGTGACTAGACAGGCTAGAACCACGACAGGGCAATGAGCAGATGCCGAAAGCCTTACTTTATACCTTGATTCTAAAGGGTAATCACGTCCCCGACGAGTCCTGATTAGTGCTCGGGACTTGACTGACAGGTCGACCCGGGTTGGCGTCATGACGTCGACTACTGGGCGTCGTGTCATATAAGGAAGTGGATCCCTCGCGGTCGGCTTGTAAATGGCCGAGAGGACCACGAGGAACGGAAGAAACAACCCCTCTGGGAGGATAAACATCTAAGTCTCTCACCTCCTCTGAGGTAGAGACTACAGGTACCCTGACAGTACCCCCCCTCTCAGAAACGCCCACCGGGCGGAAGGAACCGGGACGAGATGGAAAACGGGAATGAAAAGCCCTGCGGAGGCGAGGAGCATGTACATCCTCCTGAGGTACCCAAGTCCTCTCCTCAGGGCCATATTCCTTCCAGTCAATAAGATATTGTAACTTCCCCCGGGAGATTCGAGAATCGATGATGGAGTTGATTTCATACTCCTCCTGACCCTCAACCTGAACAGAGCGAGGAGAGGATATAGTGGAGGAAAATCTGTTACAGACTAACGGTTTCAGTAAGGAAACATGAAAGGAGTTAGGAATGCGTAAGGCAGCTGGAAGAGCTAGGCGATACGCAACTGGGTTAATTCGAGTTAGAACCCTGTAAGGACCAATGTAACGAGGAGCGAATTTCATAGAAGGAACCTTTAAACTAATGTTTCTTGTACTCAACCATACCCTATCACCTGGAACAAAAACCGGAGCCACCCTTCTGTGCTTATCAGCGTGTTTCTTGAACAACATGGAATTATGTAGGAGAATTTGTCGAGTCTGATCCCACAACTTCCTCAAATTGGCAACATGAACATCAACCGACGGTACTGTAGCGGCACCCCGGTGTAGTAGGGGTTTACGCCGCTGAGAAGGTGTCCTTTCCCCCCCAAGATGAAGTCAGCTAAAGCATAACAGGTTCCCAGTAATTACGAATCCAAGTAATAGCCATCCCCTCCAAGCACGAGACGAGACTCTGTGTTGAGGGTCAAAGTAGGAATAACGTTTATTCTGCAACTCGGGCTTTTATGCCGTACAACAACTCCTCCCCGTATCCGGAGGAGATAATACATTTACAGTGGGAGTCACTCCCACTGTACCGGGCAGAATATTTTACAATTATTACAGGTTTAATAACACACACAATATGTAACGAAAATACAATGTGCTACGTGTATTAGGGAACGGAGATCTAAGGGAACAATATACGTGAAAATCCCCTAGATCGGTTGGGCCGTTCGCTAGATACACGTTTGCACCATTTACTCAGGAACCATATAACATAAACAAAAACTCTCTCTTGGATCCGGTGTCTTTATTTCGGTACTTTGGATCTGTCGACCAGCATGGGCGTACGTTATCGGTAAGGTTGAAATTCGTTGTGTGGAAAGTTCGGTCATTAGTCCATGCGGTCAAAATGGCCCCGACCCATTGTTCTCTCCATGTGGCGGTGTGTACCGTACGGATCCACAAGTACCCGAAATCCACAATAATCCACATACAACGGCAATTCTCCGAGATGGTATCTGTCACTCCAAAAGGGGTCTGTCACACGGCTCCCTCCTAGTGGTACACTCCGGCAGACCTGGCTTGATCCTTTCGGATTAACTTAGGGATGACCGGAATTCACTTGTCCGGAGAATTGTCAAGTTGTCGAGACAACCCATCGGCGTTGCCATTTAGCTTACCGGGTCGATAGCTGATGGTGAAATTGTACGTTTGCAGGGCCAAGCTCCATCTTAGCAATCGGCCATTGTCTCCTGCGACCCGGTTAAGCCATACCAATGGATTGTGGTCGGTTACCAAGGAAAATTCTTGTCCATACAAATAAGGCGTTAGTTTTTTCAATGCCCATACCAGGGTCAGGCACTCTTTCTCTACGGCCGCATAACTCACTTCCCTCCGTAACAACTTTCGGCTGAGGTATGCGACCGGATGCTCCTTTCCATCTTCCCCGATTTGGCTCAGCACAGCCCCCAGTCCATACATGGAAGCGTCTGTATGTACAAGGAAATGTTTGTTAGGTACTGGGGCAGCCAAGACAGGAGCATTAACAAGGGCATGTTTGAGCGATTGGAATGCGGCTTCGCAAGCGGGAGACCACAGGACCTGTCTAGGTAAATTCTTCTTGGTCAAGTCAGTCAAGGGCTTGGCTACCGTACTATAATCAGGGACAAAACGCCTATAATACCCGGCTGTCCCTAAGAAGGCCAATACTTGGGTCTTGGTATTAGGTGTGGGCCAGTTCGCTACTGCCTCAACCTTGGCAGGCTCTGGCCTCTGGTTCCCACACCCTACTCGGTGACCCAAGTATTGGACCTCGGCCATTCCTAAATGGCACTTCTCGGGTTTTAGTGTCAGGCCCGCGGCCCGAATCTTATCTAGTACTACTCCTATGTGGACTAAATGTTCCTCCCAAGACTCACTGTAGATCGCAATGTCATCCAGGTATGCACACGCAAACTCCTGGAATCCATCGAGGAGCCGATCCACCATTCGCTGGAACGTAGCCGGGGCATTTTTCATCCCGAATGGCATGACCTTAAATTGGTATAGGCCAAACAGGGTGACAAATGCCGACTTGGGGACGGCATCCTCGGCCAGGGGAATCTGCCAATAACCCTTGCAGAGGTCTATGGTAGAGAGATAGTTACCCCTGGCTATGCGATCTAATAATTCGTCTACCCGGGGCATGGGGTAAGCGTCAGTGGTAGTCTTTTCATTCAGTCGTCGGTAGTCGACGCAGAACCGAGTGGTTCCGTCTTTCTTGGGGACTAGGACTACGGGAGAGGCCCAGGGACTGTCTGATGGCTCAATGACCCCCAGCTGGGTCATTTCCCGTATTTCCTTTAGCATCCCGTCCCGGACGGCTTCCGGAATACGGTAAGGGGGTTGTCGGAGGGGGGCCTGCCCTGGGGTTTCTACCTTGTGTATGGCCAGGGTGGTGTATCCTGGCTCCTGGGAGAAGGTACTCTGTTTCTCCCATAGGAGCTGTCTAGCTTGCTCCAGCTCCGTAGGGTTCAGTCGCTCTCCCAGCTTCACTAGGCTAACTGGGTCGGGGTGAGTCTCCCTTTCTAGCAGGTCAGGTAGGGGTAAATTTTCGGGGTCATCAGTAGCTGGGGCACAAACAGCGTGAATATCTTCTTGCCGTTCTTGGTACTCCTTCAACATGTTCACATGAAAGGATCGTTGGATCCGTTCATCTGCACAGCTGGCAATAAGGTAGGTGGTATCACAGAGTTGGGCTAAAACCTTGTAAGGACCCTGCCACGCAGCTTGCAGTTTGTTGTCCTTCACCGGTTTTAGCACCAATACCTTCTGCCCTATTTGGAATAGTCGTTGCCGGGCACCCTTATCGTACCATCGTTTCTGTCGCCCCTGGGCCGCCTGGAGATTCTCCCTTACCAATAGGGAGAGTTGCTCCATGCGGTCCCGGAGTTCCAGGACATATGGCACAATAGGTGTCCCTGCCTGTTCGGTCTCCCCTTCCCAGTGGTCCCGAATGAGATCGAGGGGTCCTCGCACCCTCCTCCCATACAATAACTCAAAGGGAGAGAAACCCGTAGATTCTTGGGGGACCTCCCTATATGCAAATAACAGGTGGGGTAAGAATCTTTCCCAGTCTCTGCAACCGTCCGTAAAGGTCCTCAACATTTGTTTGAGAGTCCCATTAAAGCGCTCACAGAGACCGTTAGTTTGGGGGTGGTACGGGGAACTGAGCAGGGGTTTAATGTGGCACACTTTCCATAACTGCTGTGTGAGTACGGCAGTGAACTGGGTTCCCTGGTCGGATAGGATTTCTTTAGGGAACCCCACCCGAGTGAATATCTTAACCAAGGCATCGGCTACTGTCTCAGCTTCAATATTTGACAGGGGTACTGCCTCGGGGTACCGGGTCCCATAGTCCACCACAGTAAGAATGTACTTCTTACCGGATGGGCTAGGTCGCGCTAGGGGGCCTACAATGTCGACGGCGACCCTATAGAAAGGTTCCCCAATGATCGGCATCAACATTAATTTGGCCTTTGGGCGATCCCCCCTCTTACCCACCCGTTGGCAAGTGTCACAGGTTCTGCAGTATTGTCGCACGTCCCGGTTAAACCCTGGCCAGAAGAAATTCTGGGTAATCCTATGGCCCGTGCGACGTACTCCTAAATGGCCAGCTAAGGGTATATCGTGAGCGATCCTCATGATCTCTTGTCGGTACTTTTTCGGTAGCACTAGTTGCTTCTGTGGGACGGGGTTTTTACCTGTTGCGGGCTCCTGGGGGATCCTATACAGTCTATCCCCCACCCACTCGTAGCTTTCCCCATCCGTCCCTAGTTCCTTTTTGTCAGCCTTATCCCTATACTTCCGTAGAGTGACGTCTTCCCGCGTCTCCCTCCCGAAAGTCTCAGGGGTATCCCAGTCTAAGGGGGTCTGTCCTAAGGTCACAGTCGGAGGGTTAGATCTTACCTGGGTCTCCACGACCGGCGGGCCGATTCCAATGGCACGAGCCTGAGCCCGGGTGGTGACAGGGCAGGCTCCAGCAGGGCCTTGAGGAGCAAAAGCGGACAACAGCGGGGCTAAATCATTTCCCAAGAGTACTTCCGCTGGTAGCCCTTTCATCAGGCCCACATTCACTTGGCCAGCTCCCACCCCCCAATACAAATGCACTCGGGCCGTGGGGAGGCGATGCACCGCACCCCCGGCCACTCTAACGGCCACCGTTTGTCCAGTATGTTCCTTTTCGGGGACCAGGTCGTGTTGGATCAATGTTAGGGTGGCCCCAGTGTCTCGTAATCCACTGACAACTTGTCCATTTACTCGGACTGTTTGTCGGTGATGTTGACGGTTGTCTACGGCAGCCGCATATAGGGGGTTGGCCTCGTGCAAAATTTCCCATTGCTCTTCCCCCAGGGGCTGGGCTTCAATGCAATGGGCCCCTGAGGTAAAGGGCCGGGTGTTCCCTTCAGCGGGCTTCCTCCAAGAAGCTTGTCGAGCTGGATCTAGTGGGCATTTGTCTCTCAGGTGGCCCACCTGTTGGCACCTATGGCACCGCCGGCGGTCCGGGACACTGGACTGGGCGAAGCGGGAGGAAGTGTTGTAGCTAGGTTGAGTAGCGGGGGTGGTTGGAGTAGGGCCGACGGGGCGGCTTTCTACTCGGGGAGCTGTCTTTTGGACCGAGGGGTCGGGTTTGCGGGCGTCTGCGTACTCGTCGGCCAACCGGGCGGCTTCGGGTAGGGTAAGGGGTCTCCTATTCCGAATCCACTCTCTGAGCTCCTTGTCCACCTTTTCAAAAAAATGCTCCAACAAAAACAATTGTAATACCTCCTCCGCGGTGGTAGCTTGGCACCCATCCATCCAGTGGCCAGCCGTGTGTTGTAATCGGCAGGCCCATTCTGTGTAGGAGTCACCGGTTTGCTTTCGGGATTCTCGGAAGCGTCTCCGATATGCTTCGGGGGTTACCGCATATCGGGACAATAGAGCTTCTGTAACGGAACCGCTGGCACCCCGACCGGGTACCCTCCGCTGACGGATGCTCCTAGTGCTTTCCGAGGTCTCCAAGCACTCCACCAGACACCATAATCACTGTAGACTCCCACGAACCGCCGCAGCTTGGTTGGGGTCTCGCCACGCTACCCACTCTGGACCCAAGACCAGGGTCCCGCTTCCAGTAGATGGACCTCTCCGAATTCCAGAGCGCAGGAACAGGAACCAGCTCTTAGCAGAGCTCAGCGATTATACCCTGGGGAGTATAGTGATTATAGCAATCCCCAGAGTGTAGTTCTCCAATCCCCCCAAACATGAGCCGAAACTTCATGAAGGTACAAGATGATCTCAGGTGTTAGCACACCCAGTCTGCTTTTATTTCCATCTTACACATAAAAGACCGCCCACAGGGGCGGGGTAAAACAGCCAATAGCATAACGGTTACAACCCACAAGTTCCCTCCCCTCAGATAACCAGTTAACATAATTATTACAGCCAGGGAAAATACAGTTTTTATACATGTGCTATAACTTTAAAACCGTACATCCAATCTTCCCAAAAACCATATATTTAGAATCAGCACACTTTAGACATACACCCTTCCAAAATTCAGCCAAATCCCTCCAGCGGATCAAAAGTTAGCTGGAGGTCCCTTTATGACCGACCGCAAGCACGTTTTCCTGCCCAAAACAGTTCCATAGATTTGGGCTGTGCGGCCGGTCAATTTCATGCGAAAAAACGACTAAGTCCCATTTCGAACGGGACTTAGTCTCTGGAGCTGCAAGTTCCGTATGGAAGAAGGTAAGGGTCAGCGGTGTTCGGTAAAATGTGTAGCCGATTTTAGTTCCACAGAATCTTTAGCATACACCGCTGACTGCATTCGACTGAACAAAGATGGCCGCCGCCACGTGCAATTAACCTGCAGTAACCTCACAGCCTGGGAGGTAAATTGCCTGCATACTTTAGCTTCTGGGTGGTCCGCCTGTGTGGTACTTGGTTCAGTAAGCCCTATTTACTGAACCAAGTGTGGGAAAGCCAGGAACAAGTTATTTTACAGGTCTGGGGACATAGTCTTAAAGGGGCATTGTTCACCAAAGTTACAAGATGTCCCCAGACGGTTCTTAAAGGGCCATACACACACAATAAAAGTTCATACTTTTCAGGGGCCATAGTCTTAAAGGGTATTGTTACCCAAAGTCTCAATATGTCCCCAGACAGTTCTTAAAGGGCCAGCAGCAGTACAATAAAATACCATTCACTGTGCTTAAAGGGCCAGCAGTCGCACAATAAAATACAATATGCCCAAATATAGTTCTCTAAACGTACCAATTTTCAAGGGGCCATAGTCAGCAGGTAGGAGGCGGGCAAGCAGGCTTCTCCAATGCCCAGTGGTGAGGTTGGTTTCGTCACAGCTTCCTTTACCAATCGATAGTTTCCCACCTCATGGTCCGGGATCGCCCGGAAAGCATCACTGGCTCGTCCGGATAATTTGCCAGACAAAATTTTGACCCACTCCTCGGAGGGTACTTTATGCAAGGCACATTGACGCTCAAAGTCCGCTAAGTATTGGTCAATCTCCCCCTCTGCTTCCACAAAATTTTTAAAAACGGCAAAGTGTACTTTCCTCTTTTCCTCGGGAGTTTGCAAAGTCCCAGCAACTGGACTGGCGCTGGTGGAAGTCTGGCGCCGGTTGGCATCGACCGCCGCAATTACTTGAGTCACGATCCTAGGTGATGGGTTTGGTCCGTAGTGAGCCAGCCTTACCCTCACCTCGTGGTCGAATCGTTCGTCTTCCGGGGTTCGGACCAATGCGATCTCCGGTTCTGGGTTTGGTTCGACACCCAGTTCGCCATTCTGTTCAGCTAAGTCCAATGCGACCAACTCTGCCAAAATGTCTCGTTTCATTTTGTTGCTAGCCGAACGACCACGGCTCTCCAACAAGTCTTTTAGGGTAGATCGTTTCAACCTTCCTTAGTAGGCCTCCATCCTGTTTGCTCTCGGTAGCTGTCCTTCTGGGGTGAAAGAACGATCCCGCCGCTGCCACCAATTGTAGCGGCACCCCGGTGTAGTAGGGGTTTACGCCGCTGAGAAGGTGTCCTTTCCCCCCCAAGATGAAGTCAGCTAAAGCATAACAGGTTCCCAGTAATTACGAATCCAAGTAATAGCCATCCCCTCCAAGCACGAGACGAGACTCTGTGTTGAGGGTCAAAGTAGGAATAACGTTTATTCTGCAACTCGGGCTTTTATGCCGTACAACAACTCCTCCCCGTATCCGGAGGAGATAATACATTTACAGTGGGAGTCACTCCCACTGTACCGGGCAGAATATTTTACAATTATTACAGGTTTAATAACACACACAATATGTAACGAAAATACAATGTGCTACGTGTATTAGGGAACGGAGATCTAAGGGAACAATATACGTGAAAATCCCCTAGATCGGTTGGGCCGTTCGCTAGATACACGTTTGCACCATTTACTCAGGAACCATATAACATAAACAAAAACTCTCTCTTGGATCCGGTGTCTTTATTTCGGTACTTTGGATCTGTCGACCAGCATGGGCGTACGTTATCGGTAAGGTTGAAATTCGTCGTGTGGAAAGTTCGGTCATTAGTCCATGCGGTCAAAATGGCCGCGACCCATTGTTCTCTCCACGTGGCGGTGTGTACCGTACGGATCCACAAGTACCCGAAATCCACAATAATCCACATACAACGGCAATTCTCCGAGATGGTATCTGTCACTCCAAAAGGGGTCTGTCACAGGTACCCCTTGGGAAGGAGAAACCGAGGGAAGAATGGAAGGATGAAAGCCATAATTCATGAAGAAGGGGCTGGAACGAGTAGAATCACAAACGAGATTATTGTGTGCAAACTCTGCCCAAGGAATCAAACCGACCCAATCGTCCTGGTGTTCAGAAACAAAACAACGCAAATATTGTTCAATCTTTTGATTAGTACGTTCAGCAGCTCCGTTAGACTGAGGGTGATAGGCAGAAGAAAAATTCAATTTGATGCCTAGTTGAGAACAGAAGGATCTCCAAAAACGTGAAACAAATTGGGAACCTCTATCGGAAACAATTTCGGAAGGTATCCCATGTAAGCGAAAAATCTCTCTCGCGAATATCTCCGCCAATTCAGAAGAAGTCGGGAGTTTAGTTAAGGGCACGAAATGAGCCATCTTGGTAAACCTATCAACCACCGTGAGGATCACAGTCTGCTTTTTAGAAACAGGCAAATCTACAATGAAGTCCATAGCCAAACAGGACCATGGTCTCTCTGGAATGTTCAAGGGCTGTAACAAACCACATGGAAGCGTATGAGGTTGCTTAGTCTTCATACAGACCTCACATGCTCCGATGAAGTCCCTAATATCCTTCCGTAAAGAAGGCCACCAGAAATCTTTAGAGATCAAGGAACATGTCTTGCGAATACTCGGATGCCCAGCCGCCTTACTGTTGTGAAAACACTGTAAGAGTTCCAGTTGGAGTTCAGGAGGAACAAAATGCCTTGCCCCAGGAGTCTGTCTAGGCGCCAGATGCTGCAACTTCATGATCTGACCAAGCAACGGAGAGTGAATCTTAAGACTCGTGTTGGCGATAATATTGCACCTGGGTACTATAGAAGACAAAACCGGCTCCGATATCGCAGAAGGTTCATATTGTCGAGACAAAGCATCGGCTTTAGAATTCTTAGAACCAGGTCTATAAGTGAGCACGTAATTGAAATGCATGAGGAATAAAGACCAACGAGCTTGCCTGGAGGACAAGCGCTTGGCCTCCCCAATATAGGACAGGTTCTTGTGGTCTGTCAAAATAGTAACAGGATGTAAGGTGCCCTCCAATAAATGTCTCCACTCCTTTAAAGCCATGATAACTGCTAGTAGTTCCCTGTCACCAATGTCATATCTGCTCTCAGGACCTGATAATTTCTTGGAAAAAAAACCACATGGATGTAAGGGCTTATCCACACCTAACCTTTGGGACAGGATAGCACCTATACCTGTCTCTGAGGCGTCTACCTCGAGTAGGAAAGGCAGAGTCGTATCAGGGTGAACTAAAATTGGTGCAGAAGCAAACAGTTCCTTGAGTGTTTTGAAGGCAAGAAGGGCTTCAGTAGACCAGTTCTTAGTGTCAGCCCCCTGTCTGGTCATATTGGTAATAGGAGCTATAATTGAAGAGTAACCCTTAATGAAGCGCCTATAATAGTTGGAGAATCCAATAAACCTCTGAATGGCCTTGAGACCCCTGCGTAAAGGCCAATCCAAAATGGACTGGAGCTTATCCGGGTCCATCTTAAACCCTTCCCCAGAAATCACATAACCAAGAAAGTTTATCTGGGATTGGTCAAAGCTGCATTTCTCCAATTTGCAGTACAAGCCATGTTGAAGAAGCTTGCGCAATACTATTCTGACTTGTCTGTGGTGAGTCTCAATCTCTCTAGAGTGTATAAGTATATCATCCAGATATACAATAACGCAGTCATGTTGAAATTCCCTAAGAACTTCATTGATCAGGTCCTGAAATACTGCCGGTGCATTACAGAGACCAAAAGGCATTACTGTGTATTCATAGTGCCCATAACGGGTATTGAACGCCGTCATCCACTCGTGTCCCTGCTGAATTCTCACCAAGTTATACGCCCCTCTGATATCTAACTTGGTGAAAATCTTGGTGCCTTTTAGACGATCAAAGAGCTCGGTAATCAAAGGAATTGGGTAGGCATTTCTAATGGTTATTTTGTTCAAACCTCGATAATCAATGCAAGGTCTTAATGTACCATCCTTCTTTTTAACAAAAAAAAACCCAGCCCCGGCAGGAGAGGAGGATCTCCTAATGAATCCTTTTTCAAGGTTCTCACGAATATACTCCTCTAAGACTAAGTTCTCTTTAGTGGACAAAGGATATACATTACCCCTGGGGGGCATAGTACCAGGTAGTAGATTAATCTTACAATCAAAAGACCTGTGTGGAGGTAAAGTATCAGCATTCTTTTTGTCAAATACTGCCTTTAAATCCAGGTACAGGGGCGGTATTTGTGCCTCTGTAGAGTAGGTAGAATTAATCGGTGTGTTTACTGCGCAAAGCGGTGACACTGTCCGTAAGCACCTGTCCTGACAACCCTGACCCCATGAGATTATCTCCCCTAATTCCCAATCAATAATAGGGTTATGTTTTTTTAACCAAGGATACCCCAGGACTATGGGAACAGAAGGAGAAGAAATAAGCAATAAAGATATGTCTTCCTCGTGTAAGATACCAACAGTTAATTTAACGGGTATGGTTTCACGGAAAATAACAGGCTCAACTAAAGGTCTACCATCTATGGCCTCAACGGCCAAGGGTGTCTCCCTTAACTGGGATGGGATAGCGTGTTTGGTAACAAAAACTTGGTCGATAAAGCTCTCAGCAGCTCCGGAATCAATCAATGCCATAGTTTCTAGTACTCCCTTCTCCCAAGTTAAAGAAACGGGTAGCAGAAGCCTGTGATCTTTATAATTAAGATTAGAGGACAAAATAGAAACACCCAAGGCCTGTCCTCTAGAGAAACTTAGGTGCGAGCGTTTCCCGAGCGATTAGGACAATTTAGGCGTAAATGACCTCTGACTCCACAGTACATACACAACCCCTCCCTTCTCCTGTACTGTCTCTCCTCTTCTGAGAGGCGAGTATTGCCTATCTGCATAGGTTCTGGAAAAAGTGAGGTTGTGGATTCAGAACTTTGAAATGAAGGAGCTAGTTTAAGGGAAGGTCTACGGTTTCTCTCTCGAGTGTTCTGCCTCTCTCTTAAACATTCGTCAATGCGAGAAATAAAAGAAATTAAATCCTCCAAATTTTCAGGAAGCTCTCTAGTAGCAACCTCGTCAAGGATTAAGTCTGATAACCCGTTTAAAAATACATCTATATAAGCCTGTTCATTCCACTTAACCTCTGCCGACAAGGACCTGAACTCTAGTGCATAATCCACAAGTGTTCGGTTATCTTGTCTAAGGCGCAACAGTAATCTAGCTGCATTGACCTTTCTACCTGGAGGGTCAAAAGTTCTTCTGAAAGCAGCTACAAAGGCATTATAATTATATACTAACGGATTATCATTTTCCCACAATGGATTGGCCCATCTCAAAGCTTTCTCAACAAGTAATGTGATAATAAATCCAACCTTCGCCCTATCTGTAGGATAGGAGCGGGGTTGTAATTCGAAATGGATACCTATTTGGTTTAAGAAACCACGACACTTCTCTGGAGAACCACCATAACGTACAGGTGGAGTGATACGGGCAGAAGCACCTACAGTGGCTACCTCTAGACCTGAACTCACAGGAGAGATAGAAGTATTATGCATCTCCTCTGGTTGATTACTAGAACGAGATAGTAACGCCTGTAGTGCTAGAGCCATCTGGTCCATTCTGTGATCCATGGCGTCGAACCTAGAGTCAGAAGGACCAACCTGAGTGTTTGTACCTGCAGGATCCATTGGCCCTGTCGTAATGTCAGGATCGGGACAGGGATCCAACACGCAGAGTACAAACAGGTGGTAGGTACGTATACCGGACCTTAGAATGGCCGGACTTAACGTAAGGAGTAAGTAGAGAATGGTCTAAGAACAAGCCGAGGTCGAGGGAACGAGAGGACAGGTAAGCGAGAGACAAGCCGAGTCAAAGGGTAACAGAGGTAAGCAGGGTAGTACAAACAAGCCGGGTCAGAACCAAAGAGACAACTAGAATACAAGAGCACTGAGTGACTAGACAGGCTAGAACCACGACAGGGCAATGAGCAGATGCCGAAAGCCTTACTTTATACCTTGATTCTAAAGGGTAATCACGCCCCCGACGAGTCCTGATTAGTGCTCGGGACTTGACTGACAGGTCGACCCGGGTTGGCGTCATGACGTCGACTACTGGGCGTCGCGTCATATAAGGAAGTGGATCCCTCGCGGTCGGCTTGTAAATGGCCGAGAGGACCGCGAGGAACAGAAGAAACAACCCCTCTGGGAGGATAAACGTCTAAGTCTCTCACCTCCTCTGAGGTAGAGACTACAGGTACCCTGACACTCCCCTCCTCCCCCAGTGGTCCTTTCTCCCCTCCTCCCCGAGGGGTCCTTACTCCCCCCCTCCTCCCCAAGTGGTCCTTACTCCCCCCTCCTCCCCCAGTGATCCTTACTCCCCCCCTCCTCCCCCAGTGATCTTTACTCCCCCTCTCCTCCCCCAGTGGTTCTTACTCCCCCCACCCCCAGTGGTTCTTACTCCCCCCTCCCCTCCCCCAGTGGTTCTTACTCACCCCCCAGTGGTCCTTACTTTCCCCCTTCTCCCCCAGTTGTTCTTACTCCCCCCCTCCCCTTCCCCAGTGGTCCTTACTCCCCCCTCCCCTCCCCCAGTGTTTTTTACTCCCCCCTCCTCCCTCAGCGGTTCTTACTCCCCCCCTCCCCTCCCCCAGTGGCCCTTACCCTCTTCTTCCCTCCTGCCTATGTAGCGTGGCCGGGCAGCGCAGAATGCGGGACAGGAACGTCTGTTTCCTGTATCCAGCCGCCGGCGGACTGAATGGGCTTCCATGAGCCCCCTGAGTGATCACTTCCTGTCAGTCCACCGGCGGCCGGGTACAGGAAACAGAGGTTCCTGTCCCGCGTTCCGCGCCGCCCGGCCATGCTTCATAGAGAGACCGGCAGGAGGGAGCACTCTGCACTTCCCTCCATACAGCTGTGCTGCACCGCCTGAGGCTTGCAAAAGCGCTCAGGCGGCGCAGCATGAGGAACCGCACCGGTGATTCTGGGCACAGGGCTCCGGCGCTCCCTGCTAAGGTGCACCCTAGGCGGCTGTTTAGGTCGCCTTACAGGTAGCTCCGCCCTGGTCAAGGAGGTGGGGTGGGGCAGGGCCAAACGCCACCCTGGTCAATCAGCATCTCCTCATAGAATGACAGTGTTTACTGAAAAAAAGCCTGAAGGAACTGACTATACTCACCAGAAGAACTACATTAAGCTGTAGTTGTTCTGGTTACTATAGTGTCCCTTTAATACCTGTGACATGGACAGGTGCTATTACTCGAACATAGTCAAACCTATTTAATATATGGAACAAATTCTTACTGACTGTAGGGAAGGTTTTGGCAAAGGGACAATAGGTCCTCCCCTTATTCGAAATTTAGGGCCCCCACCCGCCGCTCAGGGGTGGGGGCTGGGGGGAGGACAGTAGGTCCTCCCCTCATTGTTATTTAGGGGCCCCACCCACCACTCTAGGGTGGGGGCTGCGGGGGAGGACAGTAGGTTCCCCCCTCATTGTTATGTAGGGCCCCCACCCGCCGCGCAGGTTTGGGGGCCGGGGGGGAGGACAGTAGCCCCCCCATTGTTATTTAGGGCCTCCACCTGCCGTTCAGGGGTGGGGACCCTATTTACAATGAGATTTTTCAGCCTTACAGGTGGCGCCGGCCCTGGTTAAGGAGGTGGGGTGGGGCAGGGCCAAACGCCACCCTGGTCAATCAGCATCTCCTCATAGAATGACAGTGTTTACTGAAAAAAAAGTCTGAAGGAACTGACTATACTCACCAGAAGAACTACATTAAGCTGTAGTTGTTCTGGTTACTGTCCCTTTAATACCTGTGACATGGAGGGGTGCTATTACTTGAACATAGTCAAACCTATTTAATATATGGAACAAATTCTTACTGACTGTAGGGAAGGTTTTGGAAAAGTATTGCACCAAGCTGATGTCCAGAAGGTTTTTCCATTTACCCTGCACTACCATCGACATTATCTAAGTGACTTTATATTATCTCTGTACGTCATCAGTCCATGTCCACTATATGCTCTATGTATGAGTTACTGTGAAGACTCCGCCTCAGTATGTGTCTATAAGCTCTATGTATTAGTTAGTGTGATAACACAGCTGCGGTATTATTATTGTAAAAAAAAAAAGAAATTTAAAGATATCTGGCGCCACAAAAATACCCAAAATCCAGTGCAGCACAAATTCACCCAAGTGTTATGCCACAAAAACACTTGTACATTAATAAAATCGTAATCGGGAATAAGGTGATAGCGCACAGATGGTAGGTGTATTTCACAATAGCAGAGGAAGGCAGAATAAAACCTATTAATAAAAACATAAAAGCGACATAGCGCAGACTGTTTAAAGTGGTATCTGTGCTGAAATAATTGAGAACACTCACTGTTACAGAAACACTAGTTCTAATTATGTACCTTTAATTACTTGGGAACAGCATTGCAATCTTTGAACTGGCACTTCGAATACCATCGAAGTGCCGAAGCCGTCGAAGTCACCGAGGTAGTCGAAGCGGCCGCCATTACAGTCGAACACGTGGCGGCGGCCATTTTAATGCAGTCGAATGCGGTCATCTGTAACCTGTACCTTTTCCGATACTTCGACACCACAGCGGAGGCGGAGTCCCGGCCGAACATTCGAACCAACCGTCGAAAGGAACTTTGTCATCTCTTTTTATGGGAAGCGATAACCACACGGCTAGCGACCATCGCGGAAGTGTAAACCGCATTTACTTCGACACCTCGACACAAGCCGAAGTGCGTTAGAATATTCGAACACCGGCTTCGGATGGAACTTTACCGATTTTCCGGCTAAACATTGACCGACCACACAGCCTGAATCTGTGGAACTGTTTCTGGGCTTGCAAACAGGCGTGCGGTCGGTCCAAAGGGACTTTTTAATATCTCTGGAACTACTGGACGGATCCTCACGAAATTTGAGTATGTTGTTCCCCAATTTATGTTGTTCACAAAAATTAATGTACTAGGTAAAATGAGAAAGTTATAAAAATGTATAAAAATGTATAAGTTTTAGCTTGGAGATAATTGAGTAGATACAGTAGGAAACTCAATTATCTCCCAAGCAGAGGGGAGGGCACCAGGGGGCTGTACTATGCTGTTATTGGTTATTTTATACCTCCCCCTGGGAGGGGTCTGTGTGTACCTGACTGTAATAAAAAGCAGGCTGGGTGTTCCAGACCTCAGTTCTTACTTGACCCTCAAATCGCAGCCTCGACTCGTTTTTTGGGCAGAAAGGTATCCTAGCTATGCTATAGCTAGTGGGATGATTCTACACTTACAGGACTCATATGGAATACTATGGAAAGCAGCTCTCCCCTCTTCAGCAACTAGGAATCCAGACAACTAAGCGGTCCAGCTCTCAGCAAGCCTAAGGGTAACCGTAACATTTGGTGGCAGCGGTGGGATTATTCTGGATTTCCTAGGAGAGGTACGGAATTGATGGAGAGCACCTACACAAAATTGAAGCGTACAACCCTAAAATATTTACTGGAAAGCAGAGGAGGGTACGCCAGCAACCGGCCAAGGAGAGAACTGATCGCAGAACTGACAGAACTGGATCAAAGCGTCACAATGGCGGAAACACCAACCACGAATGGTGATGAAAAGGCAAGAATTGTTCGGGAGAGGCTCCCCCTATATGGGCCAAACCCACCTATAGAACTAATACAGCAGTTGATGGCGGAGGCAGACGAGGATATACGAAAGGCCCGAGCCTACACACTTGACCTAGCAAACGCACAACGCAATGCTGAAGCCCCGCAGGTAATCGTTCCTGTCGAAAATGCTGGGAAGCCAAAGATACCCTTTGCGGCATTTCGATCCTTCCTAGAGAGCGAGACAGGAATTGATGAATACTTGGCGGACTTCGAAAGGCAATGCGCCCTGCACCAGATTCCCATCAGAGAGTGGCCCACGATCCTGTCTGGGAAACTATCCGGGCGAGCCCTGGAAGCGTTTCGTACCTTGGGTGCTGAGGAAGTGACACAGTATGAGCGAGTTAAAGAGACACTGCTAAGACGGTACGCTGTAACTCCAGACACGTATCGCCGGCAGTTTCGGGGCACGAAAAAGAAGCCTAACGATACCCATATGGAATGGGCACACCGAATGCGGAGAGCGGCAAATCACTGGATGAGCGGAAGTAAAGCTGTGACTGGTGAGGAAATTTTACAATTGTTTCTCTTAGAACATTTTTATAATGGCATGGAGCAGCAGGGGAAGGAGTGGCTGCGAGACAGGCGACCTTCCACCCTAGAAGAAGCGGCCAAATTAGCTGATGAACATTATGATTCACGTCTTCACGAGCCAACGAACTTCCGGGCTCCAGCACGGGTTGAGCCCAGAGAGGTTTACCGTGCACCTCCTCGTACGGAGTTCCGAGCCCCGGTACCCGCAGGGCCCACCCGACACTCAGGGTTCCCCAATAACAACTCTGATCGTCCCAGACCAACTTGCCACCGATGCAAGCAACCAGGGCATTTCATGGCTAACTGCCCTCTTAACACGCACCAGACGCCCAGGAATTACAATTACCCCTCTGGGCCATACCGTCCTGCCCGAGCCCTCTGTGTTAACCAAGAGGCCTCTATGGAGGAATATTTGGGGCCGCTTCACGAGGCAGACCCTGTATATGCTGCTTCGGATAACCGCCAGCACCATCGGCAGAAGGTATGGCTCGAAGGGCGATCTACCGAGGGGTTGAGAGACACAGGGGCTACCATCACACTAGTACAGAGTCATTTGGTGCCAGAACACAGGCGGTCAGGGCAGACCGTGGCCGTTAGAGTGGCGGGGGGGGATGTGTACAAAATTCCGACCGCTAAAGTACATCTTGATTGGGGAGCGGGAAAGAGGGCTGTGAACGTGGGCATAATGGACAATTTACCTGCTGAAGTACTACTGGGCAACGATTTGGGCCCCATGACTTCTGCCTATGCTCCAGCATACAACAACGAGGCGAACCCAGTGACTACCCGAGCACAAGCCCGGACAGACCGAGAACCCTCACCAGTGCGGGAGACCCAGGTAAGACCAACCCCGACTTTTCCTGACATATTAGGCCCCATACCCTGGGACACCCCAGATACTTTCGAGACCGAGTCTAGGACTGACCCGACGTTACAAAAATACCGGGAACGAGCAGAGACCGGGGGGAGCGGGGCAGATCACAAAACTTTTCTATGGGAAAAAGGGAAACTATACCGCTTGACAGAGAAAAAGGGACAACGTAGGCGACAGCTGGTAGTGCCCCACAAATACCGTCGAGAAATCCTCAAAATAGGACACGACATCCCCTTGGCAGGTCACCTAGCTGTAACCCGTACGCTACACCGCATTACCCACACATTCTTTTGGCCAGGAGTACACGCTGATGTTAGGACTTATTGTAATACTTGCGATGTGTGTCAACGAGTAGGAAGGCGAGGCGATCACCCTAAAGCCCATCTAGTCAATATGCCCATTGTAGAAGAACCCTTTAGCAGGGTTGCTATTGACCTAGTAGGACCACTGGCCACCCCTAGTCCCTCCGGTAAGCGCTACATCCTTACCATAGTAGACTACGCTACCCGGTACCCCGAGGCTGTCGCCCTATCCAACATCCAAGCGGATACGGTAGCGAATGCACTGGTACAAGTGTTCTCCCGGGTAGGATTTCCAAAAGAAATCCTGTCTGACCGAGGCACCCAATTTACAGCCGAATTGACCCAACAACTTTGGCAGGTTTGCAAAATTAAATCCCTTCTGAGCTCCCCCTATCATCCCCAGACGAACGGACTTTGTGAGAGGTTCAACGGAACCCTCAAACAAATGCTCAAAACGTTCACTCAGGAATACCGAGATTGGGAACGTTTCCTGCCGCATCTCCTATTTGCTTATCGGGAGGTGCCCCAGGAAACGACAGGGTTCTCTCCTTTTGAGTTGCTCTACGGAAGAAAGGTACGGGGCCCCCTAAACCTGATCCGGGAGCACTGGGAGGGAGAGACGGAAACTGACGGTGTCCCCATTGTACCATACGTGTTGGAACTCAGAGACCGCATGGAGCAGCTAGCAAAATCAGTGCAGGCTAACCTCCAGTCGGCCCAGAGAAGACAGAAGGTATGGTACGATCGGGGGGCCCGAAGGAGAATCTTTACCGTAGGACAAAAGGTGTTAGTACTTAAGCCGGTGAAGACAGACAAATTGCAAGCATCATGGCAGGGCCCCTACCAGATCGTAGAGAAACGGGGCGACACCACTTATGTCATAGCTAGTTGCCACGACAACAACCTTAGGAAGACGTTCCATGTAAACATGCTCAAAGAATACTTGGAGCGACCCGAGAACGTGACCGCCGTATGTTGTCCTCCCCAGGAAGACCCCGACAGTCTACCCATTCCCGACCTATTAGAAAAGAGTCCCCCCACAGGGGTAGTAACCCAGGTTCAGATAGGAGACCGACTTAGCCCCACTGAAAGGGAGCAGCTCAATACACTCCTCCAGTCCAAACACCTCACCTTCTCCCAGAAGCCAGGGTACACCACCTTAACTACTCACCAGGTCGATACCCCCGGGCAAACACCCTTACGCCAGCCCCCGTATCGCATCCCCAAGGCAGTTAGAACCGGAATGAAGAAAGAGATAGATGAGATGCTCCAACTCAGGGTGATTGAGCCCTCCGATAGTCCCTGGGCCTCCCCGGTTGTCCTGGTACCCAAGAAAGATGGGACAACCCGGTTCTGTGTAGACTATCGGAGGCTCAATGAAAAAACAGTGACGGACGCGTACCCTATGCCCAGGGTCGACGAGCTACTCGATCGTATAGCCAGGGGAAATTACCTGACCACTATTGACCTCTGCAAGGGTTACTGGCAGATTCCCCTGACCCCGGAGGCTATCCCCAAGTCGGCATTCGTCACCCCATTCGGCTTATACCAGTTTAAGGTAATGCCGTTTGGGATGAAGAACGCCCCAGCTACATTCCAGCGCTTGGTGGATAGGCTCCTGGATGGCTTCCAGGGTTTTACCTGTGCATACCTGGACGACATAGCGATTCACAGTGAGTCCTGGGAGGATCACTTAGCTCATGTAGGAATGGTTCTGGATCAGATCCGGGCTGCTGGCCTGACTCTGAAACCAGAAAAATGTCACTTTGGGATGGCCGAGGTACAGTACCTGGGTCATCCGGTGGGGTGCGGAAAACAGCGACCAGAGCCAGCCAAGATAGAAGCTGTTGCCAATTGGCCCACCCCCATCACTAAAACCCAGGTTTTAGCCTTTCTGGGCACGGCAGGGTACTACAGACGATTTGTACCCGACTACAGCACACTTGCCAAACCCCTGACTGACTTGACCAAGAAAAACTTACCTCGACAGGTCCTGTGGTCTCCCCACTGTGAAACGGCTTTCCAGGCCCTCAAAAATGCTTTGGTTAATGCTCCTGTCTTGGCGGCCCCAGCCCTTAATAAACGTTTTATCGTCCATACAGACGCTTCCATGTTCGGGCTGGGAGCCGTCCTCAGCCAAGTAGGTGAAGATGGAAGGGAGCATCCAGTGGCCTACATCAGCCGGAAGCTCCTGCCCCGCGAAGTCAGCTATGCAGCGGTCGAAAAAGAGTGTTTGGCCTTGGTGTGGGCATTAAAGAAATTGACTCCCTATTTATATGGACAAGAATTCACTCTGGTCACCGACCATAACACGTTGGTGTGGCTAAACCGGGTCTCTGGAAATAACGGCAGGTTATTACGTTGGAGTTTATCATTGCAACCCTTCAATTTCACCATTACCTACCGTCCCGGGAAACAGAATGGCAACGCGGACGGGTTGTCCAGACAAACGGACCTCAGCCCAGCATAACCAGCGGTCTGGACAGCCTTAGTCTGCCCCGAAAAGGGGTCAGACGGTGTCTGCCAGAGTGTTCCACAAAAAGGGAGCACTGTTACAGAAACACTAGTTCTAATTATGTACCTTTAATTACTTGGGAACAGCATTGCAATCTTTGAACTGGCACTTCGAATACCGTCGAAGTGCCGAAGCCGTCGAAGTCACCGAGGTAGTCGAAGCGGCCGCCATTACAGTCGAACACGTGGCGGCGGCCATTTTAATGCAGTCGAATGCGGTCATCTGTAACCTGTACCTTTTCCGATACTTCGACACCACAGCGGAGGCGGAGTCCCGGCCGAACATTCGAACCAACCGTCGAAAGGAACTTTGTCATCTCTTTTTATGGGAATCGATAACCACACGGCTAGCGACCATCGCGGAAGTGTAAACCGCATTTACTTCGACACTTCGACACAAGCCGAAGTGCGTTCGAATATTCGAACACCGGCTTCGGATGGAACTTTACCGATTTTCCGGCTAAACATTGACCGACCACACAGCCTGAATCTGTGGAACTGTTTCTGGCCTTGCAAAAAGGCGTGCGGTCGGTCCAAAGGGACTTTTTAATATCTCTGGAACTACTGGACGGATTCTCACGAAATTTGAGTATGTTGTTCCCCAATTTATGTTGTTCACAAAAATATAAGTTTTATTAATGTACTAGGTAAAATGAGAAAGTTATAAAAATGTATAAAAATGTATACGTTTTAGCTTGGAGATAATTGAGTAGATACAGTAGGAAACTCAATTATCTTTCTTCAGGAAGGAAGAGATTCTTTATTGGATCACCGATCGGGACTCAGAGGGACTAATGTCACCAAAATACAGTAAGTTCTGAGCCCCGGACAATAGTGCAGGCTCCTTATATAGGCACATAACTCCTCCCATATTAAGCTCCACCCGCACATTCTCTTGACCAATCAATACAAATAAGAATTAACTTCCTGCTTGACCGCATGGCTTGTCCAGCACAATGGAGGAGGGGAATACTATATCCTGTATTCTTGCACATGCTCCGTACACTACTGATCGTATCTTGCCTCGTGCAACCAACTGATCGATACGTCAGCATATGCACGTACACATGCCACGTGGTAATCTCGGCCTACTAAATTTATTTTTACCGAGATTCCACCACATTCCCCCCTTTGATGCCTCTTGATATTTCACAATTACTTGAGGCATCACTTAACCTTGGTTTGCATACACCGCAAGTTACCTTGAATCAGACCAGACTTATCTTATGATGTGAATCTTCAACACTAATCTTCCTGCATTGGTTCTCCCTGATCTAGAGCCTTATATTTATAAATTGCCATTATCTGTGCAGCAGCCTTCCTCTCTGCTATATTTTCTATCAGGCTTTGCACAGACCTAACTACTAAGGGTATAAGACATGGCAGGAGTAGACACAACATTAAAATCAGTAGGACTCCACCTACCACTGCCTTAAGCCCTCCAAACCACTCATACCAGCTACCAAACCAACTACTTGGATTGTACCCTTTCCATACCTGAGTAGGCACATGCGCTAGTTTAACCATATGGCTAGTAAGCTCAGCTATTGCTTGTCCTTCGTCATCTATTTGAAGACAGCAATTGCTCAGGTTAAACTTCCCACATACACCTCCCTCTACTGCCAAAAGGTAATCCAACGCTAATCTATTTTGGTATACTGCTGTCCTCATCCTGGTATTATGCTTCGCTAGAAGATTGAGCGCTTGTGATGTCTCGTTAGTAATGATCTCAACCACTGCCTGTAATCTTATAATACGGTTGAGCATATAAATAGGGGTTCTATAACCAAAGGTACCATCCTCTGCCCACGTGGCTGGCCCATAATAATCTATAATACGCTGGGGAGGCCATTCATTATCTTCCCAGGCGCCTATCTCTATGGGTCCCCTTTTCTTCCTATGATTCACATCATACACTTTAACACCTAAAGTCTCACCTGTTTCAATAGGTAACAAGAAGAAGGATGGTTTGAGCATACCCAACACACATGCCCCTTCCCAGTCCTGTGGCAACTCCGAATAGGCTTTCTTACCACAGATCCAGTACAAATTTGCTGGGGCTCTCCAGGTAGATGTGATAGATAGGTCAAACCACACATCCTTTAAATTGGCGTATCTAGCAAACGGGTTAGATGGTTCTGAGACATTTGAAGCCGACCACCAAGTTGTATTCTTTGTATCATCATCATAAGCTTTTTGCCCTAGACAAGTTAACTCTCCTACAGAAGTATTATACATCATTCCTTTCCTTGCTATGCAAACATAACCTATGATGGAGGTCTTTAATCTCCACTCAGATTTACCTCTAACACTCATATGATAATCGGCTTGTGTAGATATTAATTGGTCAACTGCCTCAGAACCGGACATTACCTCCTTTGCTTCCCAAGGCCATTGGTCTCCCATGTTAGTACCTACACACACATAGCAGTTGGTAACATTAAGACTACCAGCAATACTTTCAGCTAAATCAATAAACAGGTTTTTAGCATTATGGGGGATCTTATTATCTATGCTCATCTCTTCATAGAAGGAATGATATACTTGATGAGTTTGGGAGGTTACCGTATCAGTCTCTATCCCTATAAACAATACTGTCCCAGGGTCTAAACCCGTCCCATATATTTGAAACCCAAATAAATTACCATATTTATCTAAGAACTTGTCGGGGTTATTTATAAGTATATGGATTGGATTGCACTCCATAGACTTACAGTATGGATTGGTAGGCAACTTAGTCACAATCATGTCCTTGTCTGCTCTCTGTCCCCAAGTTGCCCACCCCACACAAGACCAATATGGGCAAAAGTTATAATCTCTATTTGGGCATCTAGGACTCACATACTTATTTTTATTACTGGGACAAATATATTTATCATTAGACCCATACGTTCTCTCCCATCTAAGATCCCCACATACATTCCACGGCTTTCTACCACTTGATATCGCCTTACACGCATCAAATAGCAGAACACCTGAAGAATATACGGATTCTAATACCGTCTTATTAATTAGGGTCCCCTGAGGATCTCCATTCCTGAGAGTCAACCAAATTGTACGGGGTTGATACTCTGGACTGAAGCACTTAGGTTCTCCTACTTCTAAATGGCACACACTATATTCTATATTTAGGTATCTACATCTTGATACATCTCCTTTACACTCGTATTGCGAATGCCAAATTAGGGTTTGGGAAATATGGTTACCTGTTCTTGTAGTCTTAATGCATACCTCACAGCTAGGAGTGTCGGTACCTCTACCTTCCTGAATATAAAAATACACATAAATAAACATTATTATAAGCACATCTTTCGTCGTCATCCTCAGTCTTCGTCCGTGCGAAGGCACCTCAGCTTCCAGGATGTAAGGGCTGCAGGGAATGGAGTTCTGCTCGTCTTCACAGGGGTCCCTTCGAGACTTTCCTGGCTTTTAAATCACACGTTGGTGAGCGGACAGGCTTTATTATGGCCGTCTAAACACTCACTTTACCAAATCTCTGAAACAATAAAATTTGTAATCCACAAGGTTCCTCGTCACTCCGACTGAGTCGTGCGCTTTAACCAGATCTTGCAGGGATTCTCTGGATCTGCTGTAGCTTGCCAAGAATCGACTGCTGCTGGTTTAACCCTGGAGTGATGAATCCACGGAGTCACTTCAGCCACTTTTATCGCTGTAGGGGTAGACAAAAGAACAACATAAGGACCTCTCCACTTGGGCCCTAACGGTACATTATTCCACTCTTTAATCCACACTTGATCTCCTGGGTGGTAACTATGAACTGGGGGATAAATATACACAGGTAATCTATCTTGTACCCATTTCTGTACCTCCTCCATAGTCTTACCCAACTCTACAACCTGCTGCCGGGTAATTCCTTCTCCCAACTGACTCAAATCCCCCCTTAAGTTACCAAGTACGGGAGGTGGTCGCCCATACATGATTTCAAAAGGAGAGAGGCCCATCCTTCTGGTAGGTGTACTGCGGATTCGCAATAGAGCTATGGGCAAGAGAACGTTCCACTTAAGTTGGGTTTCCTGACACATTTTAGCCAACTGATTCTTAATAGTTCTATTCATTCTCTCTACCTTACCAGAACTCTGGGGTCTATATGCCGTATGAAGCCTCCACTTTATACCAAGCATATGAGTCAGTTGTTGTAGGCACTGATGAACAAAAGCTAGACCATTGTCCGATCCTATAGAGCAGGGTAGTCCATATCGGGGTATTATTTCTCGTAGCAGGAATCTCACAACTTCTCCTGCTTTCTCTGTACGAGTAGGACATGCTTCTACCCAGCCTGAATAGGTACACACAACTACCAGCAGGTAACGATGGCCACCCGATTTAGGCATTACTGTATAGTCAATTTGTAAATCGGACATGGGGAGTCCCCCCATAAACTGGACTCCTGGTGGCTTTACTGGTCCTTGTCTTGCATTATTTTTAGCACACGTTACACATCTTCGTACAATGGCCTGAGTCAAGTTGGACAATCTTTGTATGTAGAAATGTTTTCTGAGAGATTCTTCTGTGCTGTCTCTCCCAGAATGTGTCCCGTTGTGATAGTTCTGGACAATTTCTACCGCTAGTGATGCTGGAATGACTATTCTTCCATCTTCTAACTGATACCATTTGTTCTCCAAATACTTTCCAGGTTCAGTCTTTAACCACTCCTCTTCTTGAGCTGTATAAACTGGAGTCCATTGAGACAGTGGAGTTGGTATAAGAGCAGCTATATGCCCCACATACTCCTGTCTTCCCGATTCAGCGGCACGCTTAGCTGCACTATCTGCCATCCGATTTCCTTTGATCACATCACCATCTCCTCTCAGATGCGCTCGACAATGAATAATACCGACTTCTTTCGGCTCCCACACTGCTTCCAATAGTTGTAGGATTTCAGCTGCATACTTGATTTCTTTGCCTTCTGAATTCAGTAGTCCTCTTTCTTTATACAAAGCTCCGTGGGCATGAGTGGTTAAAAACGCATACTTGGAGTCCGTGTAGATGTTCACTCTTAAACCTTCAGCCAATTGTAACGCTCGTGTCAGTGCTATCAATTCTGCCTTTTGTGCTGATGTTCCTTTTGCCAGTGGCCGAGCTTCTATCACCTTGTCTATCGTTGTTACTGCATATCCTGCATAGCGGATCCCTTCTTTCACATAACTACTGCCGTCGGTGTAATATTGAACATCGGGGTTCTGGATGGGAAAATCACGAAGATCTGGTCTACTTGAAAATACTTCATCCATCACTTCCAAACAATCATGTTGACTTTCAGTAGGTTGTGGCAAAAGGGTAGCTGGATTTAAGGTGTTTACAGTCTCTAAATGCACTCTTGGGTTTTCACACAATATTGCTTGATACTTGGTCATACGGCTGTTACTAAACCAATGATTTCCTTTGTAATCCAACAACGTCTGTACTGCATGTGGAACTCGTACATAAAGTTCTTGACCCAGAGTGAGTTTATCGGCTTCAGCTACTAGCAGGGCGGCTGCAGCTACGGCTCTTAGACAAGGTGGAAGTCCGCTGGCCACTGCATCCAATTGCTTAGACATATAGGCGACAGGTCTTTGCCATGATCCCAAGTACTGTGTCAATACTCCCACAGCCATTCTTCTTTGCTCATGTACATACAGGTAGAATGGTCGTGTGTGATCAGGTAGACCTAATGCTGGGGCACTCATCAAAGCCTTCTTCACATCTTCAAATGCCGTTTGCTGTTCTTGAGTCCATAAGAAGGGGTCATGCTCTGTACCTTTGATAGCTGCATACAGAGGTTTTGCCAGTATCGCGTAGCTGGGAATCCATATCCTACAGAAGCCTGCTGCCCCCAAGAATTCTCGCACTTGTCTTCTATTCTTGGGTATCGATATTTGGCACACAGCTTCTTTTCTCTCTGGCCCCATAATTCTTTGACCTTCAGAGATATGGAATCCCAGATATTTGACAGTTGGCAAACACAACTGAGCCTTCTTTCTAGACACCTTGTATCCTGCCTTCCAGAGAATGTGTAGCAGATCGTGCGTTGCTTGCTGACATATTTCCTTTGTAACTGCTGCTATCAACAAGTCATCTACATATTGTAACAATACACACTCTCCTGGGATAGACTCGAAATCCAGTAGATCTTGACTTAGAGCTGAACCAAATAGGGTAGGTGAATTTTTAAACCCTTGGGGCAGTCTTGTCCAAGTCATTTGGCGTTTTGAGCCCGTCACAGCGTTTTCCCATTGGAAAGCGAAGATACATTGGCTTTCTGCGGCAATTCAGAGGCAAAAGAAGGCATCTTTGAGGTCTAAGACTGTAAAATAAGTTGCCCCGCCCGGAATTAAAGCAAGCAGGTTATATGGATTGGGCACAACTGGATGTATACTAACAACCGCATCATTGACTGCTCTCAAGTCCTGCACAGGTCGATACTCATCTGTACCGGGCTTTTGAACAGGCAGCAATGGGGTGTTCCAGGGGGAAGTACAGAATTTTAGGATACCATACCGTATGAACTTATCCAGATAAGATTGAATGTTCTTCTTAGCCTTCTGCGGAATGTGATATTGTCGTAGGCTCACTGGATAAACCCCAAGTTTTAGTTCGATTTTAATAGGTGGAATATTGCGGGCCAGTCCTGGTGGGTTGTTCTCTGCCCAAACTCCTGGTATGTTGAATAAGGATTCATCACTCCTAGGGTTTTTGCTAGTCAACGCTGTATAAAGTCGCCACTCTTCTTCCTTTGGTACGGATAATGTCATAATACCTGAAGGTCCATTAAACTTTAGAGATGTTGTTCCATTTGGTAGGAACGTAATCTGCGCTTGTAATTTGGATAGCATATCACGTCCCAGCAATTGGACTGGACATTCAGGCATATAAAGGAATTGATGTTTTACTACGTGGCCTCCCAATGTACAGAGTCGACTTTTAAGAACCGGTTTTTCAGCACTTCTTCCAGTTGCTCCTATTACAGTAATAGTTCTTCCAGATGGAGGAGCAACTAGATTAGTCACCACCGAATGTTCAGCACCAGTGTCGATCATGAACGCACTCCATTTTCCCCCTATTGATACATCGACCATAGGCTCCGCTCGACCAAGGGGGATGGAGCCCGGTCGGTATCAATAGTCCTCCATGACCGTGTCAGCCAATCCTACAAAGTCCCTACCTTCTCTATCGCGGGACCTTTGCGCTGCTGGAAAATACCTATCTTCCCTAACACTTCCTCTGTTCCCATTGCTCCCTCTATTACCATTACTCCCTCCGGGGCCTCCTCTACCTCTCGCTCTGCCTCTAAAGTTTCCGTAACCTGCCCTGGGTTGGTCTCTCTCGTACTGCTCTCTTTGCGGACACTCGTTCCTCCAATGCCCTTCTTCCTTGCAATACGCGCACTGATTCCTACTCAAAGGCTCCCTATTCCATCTACTATCGCCTCTATCTGGGCCCCGTCTATCTACGCCTGCGATCGCTACCGCTAGCATATCTGCCTTTTTACGCATCTTGCGCTCTTCCTCTTTCTTACTTTCTGTTTCCCTATTCATGTATACCTTATTCGCTACCTCCATTAATTGGGTAATAGACATACCTGCAAACCCTTCTAATTTCTGTAGCTTGCGCTTAATATCTCCGTAAGCTTGGCTGACAAAGGCGGAGTTCACCATTCGGGAGTTATCAGCGTCTTCCGGATTAAAGGGGGTATACAAGCGGTATGCCTCCAATAATCGGTCATAAAAGACACTGGGCGCTTCATCACTTTTCTGAATCACCTCAACTGTCTTCGACATATTTATGGCTTTCTTCCCTCCGGCTTTCATGCCAGCAATTATTGCGTCTCTATAGGCTCTGAGTTGAACCATATCTGCGCCATTTACATTCCAGTCGGGATCGGTGTTAGGGTAATGTGTTGCGGCCCATGCTGCCGGATTGGCTTGATTCAAGGCACGGGCTCTATCCTCTAGCGCTTTAATGGCCGCTTGATTAATCCTTGTCCTTTCCTCATTATTAAACAAAGTCATTAATAACTGCTGGCAATCAGCCCATGTCGGGTTATGTGTCTGAACTATTGAGGTGAACAGATCGGTCATAGCTTGTGGTTTCTCAGTATACGAGGAGTTGTGGGTCTTCCAATTCAAGAGATCGGTAGTCGTGAACGGGACATATACGAAGACTGGGTCAGCATGTGCCATTTGACCTGCGGCATCGATATAGGCTGACCCAGGATTCAGACGAAGAGGCATCTGATAATGTCTAAGTTGTTGGGTACCGGTCAGTTGTCGGGTTAGTATAGGGCTACGTGAAGGGGCGTCAGTTAGAGGTTCCGGTCGGGGGGTAATAAAGCATGAGGATGTGGGAGCTTGGTTTTGGGAAAAGTTAGTAAATAGAACACTTCGAGCCGAGCTAGAAGAAGCTTGACCGGAAGTCTGAAGTGGTGCCAAATCAGGATATTCAGATCTAATGGGGGTTGGTTCTGGTTCCGGAAGGGGAGATTTAGTACGAGAGGGGGTGGATTCTGTACTGGAGGAGGAAGCGGAAGTGGATGGGGGCAATGGGGGAAGGGGTGCAGGACTTCCTGCATTCGCGTCACTTCCTCTTAAAGGAAAGTAAGGGGGCGGCAAAGGGATCTCGAACTCAGGGGGCGTGTCCAGAATGGGCCTAACACCAGTCCTAGTGGACAAACAAGTCCTAGCCACCATGAGGCGACATTGCTCCTCGTGGCATGTCTGAATCCATTTTGGCGAGTCATTTACGGCCTGTCTCCAACAATCAATATAAGGAAACTGCCCGTAAAGTTCAGGCCTACCTGATACAGCCACGTGTACACGCTGTACCAGAGTTGGATCCAAACTGCCACGTGGTGGCCATGCCGCAACCAAAGTAGGCCACTCCCTAGTGCACAAAGTGACCAAACGTACAGGAGACATTTTAACCCCAAAATCACATGTTTTAAATCCCTTTTTAAAATGCTTCACCATACAACCTAAGGGATCCGGAATCGTTGACTCCGACGCGCCCATACTTATCAATGGAACGTCGTTGACAACGAATACTATGCACGCGTTCTATTCAACAGTCACACCCGTTTCCTCTGGCAACAGCACCACGTGGTACGGTTACCAAGTGAAACGTACACGATAACACAATAAACACTCAGGGAATTCCCGTACACACACAGCTGTTACACCAGTCACTAAATAATCAATATTATGCCCTTTGGCGAAACTATACAGTCACCCACGCTATAATTCTCTATATATGAATTACCCGTCTATAACACACCCCAGTAACATCGTCTTTTACAAATAGCGGTTACAGTACGGTTAGCATAGGTCAAAGCACAATTTAAGGTCACAATACAATTATTAGTGGTTATGGTGTTAAACATGCAATAGACGACAATGATTAGTACTTATATACAGTGTCAGTAAATATACAGGGTTATGGTACCGTGCACTATGATACAGCAACACACTATTAACACTCTCACTAGACGGCTGAGCTCGTGCTATCTAACAAGATATACACTTTACTAAACAATCTTTAACACATTTACAATCCCAACTAAACTATTGGCCAGTACCTTGAATGGACTACCTAAAACTACATACACCCGTTTTGGTTAGCCACACTGCCCAAGCACCACATATAGCGAGCTAGAGGACCGAATTTACACAGGCGCCTCTTAGTCGATTACTATCAAAAATCTAGTGGGTTCCAAATTTACACGCCTTCCCACTTAGCCAAGATAGGTTGAGAGCTAGCGAACCGAATTTACACAGGCGCCGCTTAGTCTCCCGGTCCCTCCGACCTAGCGAATGTAATATACACCCTAGAACGCTAGTCTAGACAAGACACCGGTGTCCGGCTAGGGCTATTTACACAGGACCCCGCCTGACTAACCAAATCAAACGGTCTTACTAAAGAGCGTTCGATTGAGCGGTGCGCCTTCGCTCCTTCCCTCCGACAGAGGGGGCAGATTCCATACACAATTCAAACCCCTTATGGGCCTACCGCACAATCGGTATACCCCTAGTGGGTCTGCCGTCTAAAACAGCAGTTGTCTTACCTCCTCGTTCCTGAACCTGAGTTCACACTCATCGACGGGGACACCCCAGCACTTCTTACGTAGAGGCCGATGATCTCCTGGACAACAGACCAGTGGCGCCGAGACGAAGGGAGGTCCACGCAGAAGTTCAGGGGTGCAGCCGTAGAGAACGTGGGCAAAGATAGACCGTCTCACGCCTCTGCCTCTCAGCTACCGTTGAACGATGAGCTTCCCGGCCAATGCACCAAATGATACCGGAGAAACTGACAGAAGCAAAGCACAGAGAGATGGACACAGGTTTCTTCAGGAAGGAAGAGATTCTTTATTGGATCACCGATCGGGACTCAGAGGGACTAATGTCACCAAAATACAGCAAGTTCTGAGCCCCGGACAATAGTGCAGGCTCCTTATATAGGCACATAACTCCTCCCATATTAAGCTCCACCCGCACATTCTCTTGACCAATCAATACAAATAAGAATTAACTTCCTGCTTGACCGCATGGCTTGTCCAGCACAATGGAGGAGGGGAATACTATATCCTGTATTCTTGCACATGCTCCGTACACTACTGATCGTATCTTGCCTCGTGCAACCAACTGATCGATACGTCAGCATATGCACGTACACATGCCACGTGGTAATCTCGGCCTACTAAATTTATTTTTACCGAGATTCCACCACAGTCTTATTCTTCTATATTGAAGATTCAGGAACCAAAATATAAGTGAATTAAATATTTTATTACAATAAATAAAAAACACAACAAACATAGGTGCAAAACTACAAGCACAACAGGTTTCGACTGTGGACGGTTTTCATCATGTCTCTACTGAGTTCCAACCTTCTATTTCATACCAAAATAGATGATACAATCCATAACAGGTGTAGCAATGGAAATGCCCAAATAAGGGGTTTCCGCTATGGTCCGCCATTGCAAAGAGGTTAGAAACCTTTCCGCATCCAATAACGAAACCTCCCAACATGAAAGAAACCAACCGACATCATCTACAATCTTGCCCCGCCTTTTCCGTCCATTCTTTGTATCTTGACAGGGTTTCCAAGATGGCATCCCATTCACTTCCTGTTATGCGTGCGGCAGATGTCATCACGTCCACAGAGCACTCTGATTGGTGGATTTCAAGCTAAGCAATCAGAGTGCTGTGACAGGTAAATGTAGAGACTTAAACCCACCAATCAGAGTGCTCTGAGCCTAATTGCAGGACGGGGCAAGGCTTTATAAGCCTTCCCCCGCCCTGCAGAGCTCAGTCTGTGCGGATCCCTCCATGGGGGAAAATGGATTTATTTTTTTTGCGCTGTTTATTTATTATTTTTTTTAAAGTGCGGCGGTTATTATGGATTTTTATTTGGCCTTTTTTGGGGCTGAAAAAAAGAAGATTTTAGAAGAAAGAATACATCAAATGGTAAGTTTATTATTATTATTTTTTTTACAGGTATTTAGATAAGGGTCCCCCCTCATTATTTTTAGGGTGAGGGGGGTAGGTAGGGTTTATTCTTTGGATGGAGGGGGGTGATGGGGGGGTACATTTTTATTTAGGGCCACCACCGACCGCCCATGGGTGGGGGACAGGGGGCAGGACAATAGGTCCCCCCTTATTCTAACTTAGGGCCCCCACCCACCACTCAGGGATGGGGGCCGGGGGGAGGACAATAGGTCCCCCCCTTATTCTAACTTAGGGCCTCCACCCACCACTCAGGGGTGGGGGCCTGGGGCGAGGACAATAGGTCCCCCCCTTATTCTAAATTTAGGGCCCCGACCCGCCGCTCAGGTCCCCCCTCATTGTTATTTAGGGCCCCCACCCACCACTCTGGGGTGAGGGCTGCGGGGGAGGACAGTAGGTCCCCCCCTCATTGTTATGTAGGGCCCCCACCCGCTGCGCAGGGTTGGGGCCGGGGGGAGGACAGTAGGCCCCCCTCATTTTTATTTAGGGCCCCCACCTGCCGTTCAGGGGTGGGGACCCTAAATAACAATGAGGTTTTTCAGCCATTTGGTAGATAGCTCACATGCTGCACTGGCCAGCCTTTCAAAAACGCGCCATTAAATCTCCGAACGCCGAACTTCAACCCGAACATACAGTGAAATGTCCGTGTTCGGGTCCGGGGTCCAAAAACCGTAATGTTCGGTACGAACCCGAACTTTTCAGTTCGGGTTCGCTCAACTCTAGTCACAGTATATAGCAGATATAGTCTCTGTATGATGTACTTAGCACAGCCTCAGTATATGTGACTGATATTGTCTCTGTGTATGAGGTACTGATAAGACACACCGTCAATATATGTGAATGATATCTCTGTGTATGAGATGGTGTTTAAACACATCCTCAGTAAATGTGATTAGTATATTATATGTGAAATATGTGCTTATTATACAACCCTAATATATACTCTGCCTTAGTATATTTAGTATATACAAATGATATGTGTATCAGCTGAAAAGTGTATATGGCCCTTTTCCAGCAAAATAAATGTACTTTGAACTGGGTAAATATCTGTTACAAGCATTTAGTTTTCTAAATGAAGAGGATAGGACAAACCTTCGACCCTTTGTCTTTGCATTAGAGTTCTCCACCCACCACTGTGTTTTAGGATAAGTAATTAACCACTCTAGATGGAATGCAAGTGTTGCTGAACCTGTCTGGGTATCCCTCCCTGGAGAGAAGGAGTCCTGATTTTCAAAATGGAGGCGGATAATGTTCAATAGCAGTTAATGGTGCATTATGCGTGCACACCCTTGCATATTATATATATATGTTTGGCAATGGCTGCATTTTTCACAAAGGTTTTTTTTTCCACTAGGTTTACAAATTATTAAAGTTTCACATATTTTTGTTTAGATAGTTTACCTAGTAAAAAAAAAAAAAAAAATACAAAAAATTTCTCCAAATGCATTAAACACCTATTCACTTTCTGTTTGGAAAATAGTGAAACCATATTTTTGTTATTCCATTTTTGGAACATCCTCTCATTACACTATTCAGAATTCATTCCCAAAGAATATATGTCAAGGTATGTATTTTTACCATATACCTGACCTCTTATGACAAGTCACAGAAATGCTTTAAGCTACCAATGCTTATTGCTTTACTGCAACAAAAAGTTGAAGTTCTATAACACCGTCCTTGCCATTTTAGTTATCGACCTTTGTTAAAAAAAGACCATTACATTTACTAGACTCAATCTAGTTTGCATTAAAGGCATGCTGTGTTTCTGGATCAAGTCCATTATCCTTGAACTGAGTAATTTATTCTGAATTACAGAGGTCAAGTTAAGTAGAGTTAATTACACGTATTGCTCCTCTCCATATTAGGAGAGCAACTCAATCTTTACACCTACTGTACCATTTTGTACAGATCTGTTAATAATTTGCAATTAATAAGCTGAAACATTCAAACACAAATCTAAGACAGAGTTCTAAAAATATCTATAGATAAAAAATTATACATACCGTGACTTGCAAATGTATTCAGACCCCTGACCAATTCTCTTATATTACTGAATTACAAATGGTACATTGAAATTTCCTACTTTGTAATATTTCATCGTTACACAGTGAAACTCAAAGTTAATTATTTTAAGGTCACATTGGTTGGAAAATTGTCTGTAGGAGAAATACAAAAATTATATATGTTTTATCATCCTCATATTAATGCATAGTAGAGCCAATGTTTGATGCAAATATACCTTTATTGAGCAATTATGTACCAACATCACATGCAGGTTTGCAGAAATCTCGACACAATTCTGTTGTTTATGAACAACACATCTTAAATTGTTGTCTAAATGGCTTAGAAATTAGGACACTGACTGACTAAGCATTCATCTATGTTTGTGAACCGATGACATTTTTATTTGACCTTGGTATTGGAATAAATGTACTTTTCATCCAAAGCTATACTTTTTTGTGGACTGAAGCAGGTACTCTGCCTACATTCAACTTTTCTCAATTTCCACCAAGCACTCAATTCCTACGGATTAGAAACATCGAATGGTATAATGATGTCACCACCTTATTTTACGATAGGAATCATGTTTTAGGATGTGTTAAAAGTTTCAGTTTTGTTTAACAGATAGCACTTCTGGTGAAATTCGATTTTTAAAAATCTTGGACACATTCATGCTTTCTGAAAAAATCCAGAAATACATTACTTTGATTAGCATATTACATCTTGCAACTATCGTCAAAAGGTCATTGCTAGGAGAGTTCTTGATATAGTAGACTTCCACACCGATGCTGCACTTCCAGCCACTGGAGGCTGTAGCCTCTTCAAAGTGATTGATTGCCTCTCTTGTATTTCTCTCAAAAGTCCCCTTTCTATTTGGATTTGAGGGATAGCATTCTTTTGTCAATGCCTGGAGGTGTGATGATATGGACTTTTGTAACCAATGCATACTTTAAATTCTATAGAATATGTTTGGAGTCTTATGTTACTTAAGATCTAAGCCTGATCGATGAACCATAAACAGGAAGATTTAATACTTGAAGAATTATCTGGGTGTGCTATATCTCGTGGATAGGGAACGTCCTGGCATTTCAGTTGTGGACTGCTCGAATGTTTGGGATCGGTCTGATATGCAAATTATATAGATTCTTTCTATAATGCACAAGTGAGAAAAAACTCATTATAGACCTGGTTGGGTACTAAACGAAGGGCATGAAACTGAGATATTGCCCATTTGTAAGGTTCTCATATACTCTATTTATTTTTGCTTCAGTGCATTTGCTTTAGGTCTCCATAAGTTTAAAAGATAATCCATACATCCATATTCATTGTGCCTAGGCCTCTCTAACAAGGCCCATAGAAGATCGAAGCAATTGTCCCGGTTTCTGTATGTCTAATGCAATGGGAACTGGCAGCAATAGTGTGATATGCAAATGATAATGTTTCATCTGTAATGGCACAAGTGAGCCCAAAACTTGTTTGATCCGAGTGGGGACTCACTCATTTTATATGTTTTTTTTCCTACTAAAACTTGACCTACAACTTCAGTGGTTTGCAGGTGGAGGATAATTGTAAATGTATCATAATTAGGGTAATTAATGTTGAGCGAAGAATATACATATTTTTTAAAAAATGTCATCATTTAAGATTTATTGAAAAGATACATATCAGACAAAAGATATCCAGCATAAGACATCAAAACAAGTAGCAATTCAGTATATGCACCTAATCTTATCAGCATCTGTTGAAGTCACAAAATTAAGCTTTTTCAAGTAGTGTGTGCAAAAGTGAAGAGGTATAGAAGGAGGCTAAGTGAAGGACTGAATACAACAAAAACATAAATAAAAAGAGCAGCAAATGAGAACAGATATTGGCACCTCATGTGGACGAGTATTAGCAAACACTAGCGATTAGGCAACATATCCAACAGCAGATAGATATCTAAAAGCAACCAAACCCAATTTAGAAAAATGCTCTAGGGTTCGGACAGTTAAACACCTTATACTCTTAACAGGTTGTAAACATGAACTATTGGGCAATATAATCAGCAGCATATGGGTATCCATAACCGACATTTGGACATTTTGTATACACAAAAAGTAGCACACACAAAAGGTTAGTCAAAGCAATCAGCAGCACATCGATACCCAGAGGCAGCCATGTGTAATCATTACAGATGCACTTGGGTTTGGAATTATAATAAGCAATGCTGCCCAAAACAATATCATTTTAGAGACACGAAAATACAGCAAAACAAAGCAAAAAGAAAGAAGGTGAAATTCCGAGGGAGAATGGTAAGAAAGAAAAGACCCCACATGTGGGTTGATCACCAGCAAGGACTCAACAGATAACACTAAGGATTTGGAGAATAGAGAATACATTTTTGGCTAACGAAGAGTGAAACCTTTACTGAGAACGTAAGAGAAACGTGAGAAACTAGAAACACAAGTAAAACATTAAAATTAAAAAAATAACAAAACATAAATATATTGGCCTACTCCCAGCCAAGCATGCATGCCACAGTCTTCTGTCTTCATGGGAAAGAACCAAGAACCAGCTATAGCAACCATAGGTAAATATTAATAGGACCTTCAGGAGAAACCATGACCTCCACACAACACCGGAGGGAGGGGGCAGACAGGGCGTACCTGTCCCAGTCAGCATCAACAGACGCTGGCTTATAGGAGCATGAGACAATATCATCTTCTTTCTTGATGTATATAGCCTATGACAGGATATAATATGGCAGGATATGTCTAAGCCACATATTGTGTCCCTTTGCCATAGTTTACATAGGCTGAACACAGCAGTGTAGGCCACAGTTTAAGTTCATGCATATTCTGTACAGCCATGTAATTAATATCCAAATTATTTTGAAGTCTGCAATCCAGTTACGATACAAGGGTCTCAAAATCTCCTGAATCAGCTCATTAGAAAGTAGGTTGGGTAGGATTGAAAGTATTGTAGCAGAAGCTCTGGAAGATGTCATCTAAACCACAAGGCCTGCTGTACGGAAATGATTAATTAGCAACAAACCACATTCGTAGAAAAAAAAGTAACCATATTGTACCTTAATGTAGGTCACCAAGAGTTGTACACAATGGCAAACCTAACGGGCAACATGAGAAAATCAGGACCGGTATGGCAATGAGGTAAGTGAAAGGAAAGTAATGTGCATAGTACGTACACATGTGCACAAAATCAACAGATTCATTATTTAGATGTCAAATCTAATAATACCACCATAAATCGCAGTTTCATGCTTAGTAACGCATCCCAAACCCTACGTTACTAATGAATTTACAATACTGAAATTAATGTTGCTGAAGTGGAATCATTTTAAGGGTACGATAACAAATGTGCCATTGTATACTTAGCAATGCATTCGCTCGCTTAAACCTTATATTCAGAATTAAAAAAAAAACATTCATTCTGACGCTGTTCAACTTGGGCTTTTCTAAAACAGGTTGTGTTGATGTAGAGAAGAAGTGGAGGTGGGGAATGCAGCTCAACAACAGCTGGAGACATATCAATTGGAGACTCCCGTTGAGCGACAAAGGTCCAAGCATGTCTGTTAACGTCTAGAAAATAGAAAATTACATTGGATATCCTTATTAATACTAATGAGCATTATAAATAGACTGGTATCCTGTACAGTCTGTGACAAATGCTGAATACGTTTAGTAAATGACTAATTGTCTTCGGAGATTCCATTTCGATAATTGAGATGCCAAAATTGGCAGGCTATGAATGAGCGTCCATCTACCTTTTTTTTTGATGATTTGTCCCTTGTGTGTATTTTTATTACCCCCTCCAATGTAATTATATCTACATCAAAATGGCAATGATTGATGTTCAGCCTTTTCAAAAGAAATTGGGTTACGCGCCTGTGGATATTGTTTGTGGTTCAGCTACTGCATTCTGTGTATATCTCAAAGGAATAGAAAATGTTTAGTGAAACAAATCTGACATAAGCTATATCTTGCCAACTGCAATTACATGGCAGAGAGATTAACTAGAAAGGCATACCCATTTATATACACTGGCACTTTTATGCACAGGGCAAGCATATTTCTAGAAACACACTTTCTTTTCTTTTGACATTTATAATTTCACTGAAAGTGCAAAACACAATAAATTCAATAAGGATGCTTATTATTTTATGTTTTCCTAGACTACGTCATTAACCCATAACTAATATGATAGCCAGTTCACTGAATTGGAAAATCTTGATTTAGATGGAGTCTACCCTGTGCGTAACGGTTTTATGACTATATTTCTATAGGAACTTCATATTGTCCTGCATTACTGGAGTCTCCAATTCTTTATATCAGTGGCTTTCTACCATGGCATAAGAGCTTGCCTCAAGCTACCTAAAATTGTGCCACGGCCAAAAGAGGCGGCTAAAGTTCAGGGTAGGGGTGCGTCAGATGCCATTCATGGAATTTGAGACCATCCCTTCTTTCCCCAACTTCCCAGATTTTGATATATGAAATATCAACATGGTTCTCAAAAAAAAACCAAAAAAAAAAACACTTCCTTTCAGATTTGTTTAACTCTTTAAGTGCCACAGATTTGACCAGCGCTTTGCAAAACAGTGTGATATTCTAGTAGAGAGAGAGAGTATTCATCACAGTTTTTGGTCATGGCGTTCTGTCACCTAAATACATACATATACGTTGTGAATTGTGATTCATCTAAGTATCGTATTGATCGTCAGGTCATCCAAATTCCGTAATTCCAAATCGCCATACGACCGAATCATGAAACAAACTGAACTGATTGATGGTTGACTCAAAAAAATTATCTTTGTGGTTACGGGACAGCCATTGGTCTTATTCACATATCAAGTAAAAAGTAAATACAATATGAATCTATATTTACATATTGTGTATTTAATAAAATATATAATATAGAAATATATATATATATATATATATATTTTAACTGCTCCTCCTCTCTTTGCCTCTATTGGTTACTTCTTCCTATTTGATCTGTGAACCCTATGGTGGCAAAATATTTATAATAATAATAATATTTATATTATGTATTTATTTTGCACTGATTGACCTATTTTGAAACATTTTTGAGTCATCGGAATTTTTTGCCCCAAAACTATTGCATGGATGAAATTCGTCCTAACCGAAATACTAAATGGATTACTCGACTGAAATAAATATCTTTTTTTTTCAGTTGGCCAAAACGATTTGGCTGAACTGAATTTTTTACCTGTGCACAATTCTAATTGACACTGTTCTGTGATTGGATATATTTTTAATACCAAATGGTCTAGTGCAAGATGATTTTCTTGGTTATCCAGATAACCATTATTGACAGTCAATTAACCCTTAATCACAGCCATATTATTTATATACTGTTTGAAACGGAACCTTCAAACCACTCAGCAATATAAGTGGATCTGTTGACAAAAATAAATGATACATTTTACTGTACATAGTTTATGTTTCTTATTTATACTAAATGGGTTTGTCCCTCTTAGTCCCCTTTTCCCTTTTGGAAGGAAGAAAATCGGATTTATGATTACTTTTCCTTATGTATAGCAGTCAAGTGGAAAAAAACATTGCAATGGGTGGAGCTTAAGCAAGGTTCTTTATCAGTTATCAATCAAATTTATCCACAATCTATCAGTAAAGTGAATCCCACTGAAGGGTGAACAGCAGACATCATGGGCAGAGGACAACAAAATGGCTGCACCCAGTTATGAAAACTAGCATAAGGAAGAAAAGATAATAAATATAAATAAAGGCAAGTGGAAAGGGGGGGGGGGGGGGTAGATTTATTAAGATACAAAGTAAAGAAAAAACTTAAAGAAAACAAAACATGACAGGGCTACTTTCACTTTTTAGAAATCCTTTTGAGCTTGTCCCTATGACATGTTTTTGCCGACTCTAATAGTGACTGCTCATTGCTTAAAGGGACACTATAGTCACCCAGACCACTTCAGCTCCCTCTAGGATTAATTAGGTATTTTAATTAATTACAATTAGTGGGACCTGCCTGACAACCCATGCCGAAAGTATAGGGAATTTAATTTGCTAGCACTATATTTAACCCTGTAACTTTCCAGGACACCATAAAACCTGTAGATGGGGGGTACTGTTTTACTCGGGAGACTACGCTGAACACAAATATTAGTGTTTCAAAACAGTGAAATGTATTACAACGATGATATCACCAGTAAAAGTGACTTTTTTGCATTTTTCACACACAAACAGCACTTACACGGACGATATTATTGCTGTGATACTTTTTACTGTTTTGAAACACAAATATTTGTATTCAGTGAAGTCTCCCGACTACAACAGTACCCCTCATGTACAGGTTTTATCATATTTTCAAAAGTTACAGCGTCAAATATAAGGCTTGGGTTTCATTTTTTCACATTAAAATTTGCCTGATTGGTTATGTTGCCTTTGAGACTCTATGGTAGCCCAAGAATGAAAATGACCCCTATGAGTCACAAACACTGCCCAAAATTGGCGTTTTTTGCATTTTTCACACACAAACAAATGTTAACGCTAACTTTGGCCAGTGTTTGTGACCAAATGGCTACTAAAAAAGACTGGTCATACCCCGTTTGCAATACCTTGGGTTGTCTACTATTGCAAATGGTATGCCATTATGGGTGTAAATTTCATTCCTGGGCTACTATACAGTCTCAAAGGCAACGTAACCAATCTGGCGAATTTCAATTTCAAATGTAACGTGCTATATTTGACCCTGTAACTTCCCAAAACACCATAAAACCTGTACATAGGGGGTACTGTTTTACACGTGAGAAATCGCTGAATACAAATATGTGTATTTTATTGCAGTAAAGGCAAACAGTATTATGACATTGACAGTTAAAATGTCATGTAGAACTAAAAAAATAAAATTTCTTATTTTCTCCCATTTTTTTCATATTAACTTATGTTTCATGGCTGAATATTTGATATTACATGTAAGCCCTGTTTCCCATGAATAAAATGATATATAATAAGTGTGGGTGCATTTAATATGAAAGAGGTGAATTACGGTTGGACAGACATGTAGCGCAAATGCCAGGTTTTGTTTACGTTTTGTTTTGTTCACAACGTGTACATTTGGCTCAATTGTTAACCCCTTCAGGACGGAGTCAATAGTGCACGTTCTGATCAAAACAAAACGTAAACAAAAACTGGAATTTGCGCTATGTGTCTGTTCACCCGTAGTTCCCCTCTTTCAAATTATATGCACCCACACTTATTATATATCATTTTGTTCAGGAGAAACAGGGCTTTAATCTATCATTAACTATTCATATATGGAACATCATTTATTATGAATAAAAGTAAAAAAAATGTGAGAAAATAAGATTTATTTTTAAATTTGCATTTCCGTCTGACATTTTAACTGTGAATGTCATAATACTGTTAGGTTTTACTGCAAAAAAAATGCACATATTTGTAATCAGCGATGTCTCACGAGTACAACAGTACCCCCCATTAACAGGTTTTATGTTGTTTTGGAAAGTTACAGGGTCAAATATATAACATTACATTTTCAAATTGAAATTTGCCAGATTGGTAATGTTACCTTTGAGACGGTGTGGTAGCCCAGGAATGAGAATTACCCCCATAATGGCATACCATTTGAAAAAGTAGACAAGCCAAGGTATTGAAAGTGGGGTATGTTTAGTCTTTTTTAGTAGCCACTTAGTCACAAACACTGGCCAAAGTTAGCGTTCATATTTGTTTTTGTGTGAAAAAAGCAAAAAACGAATATTTGGCCAGTGTTTGTGACTAAGTGGCTACTAAGAAAGACTGGACATACCCCACTTGCAATACCTCGGGTTGTCTACTTTTGCAAATGGTATGCCATCATGGGGGTAATTCTCATTCCTGGGCTGCCATACGCTCTCAAAGGCAACATAACCAATCTGGCAAATTTCAATGTGAAAAAAATGAAATGCAAGCCTTATATGTGACTCTCTAACGTTCCAAAACACCATAAAACCTGTACATGGGGGGTACTGTTATTCTCGGGAGACTTCACTAAACACAAATATTAGTGTTTTAAAACAGTAAAACATATTACAACAATAATATAGACCATAAAAGTGCAGTTCGCTTGTAAAAAATGCAAAAAACTTCACTTTTACTTAAAATATCATCGTTGTAATACAATTTACCAGTTTGAAACATGAATATTTGAGTTCAGCGAAGTCTCCTGAGTAAAACAGTACCCCCTATGTACAGGTTTTATGGTGTCTTGGAGAGTTACAGGGTCAAATATAGTGCTTGCGAATTAAATTCTCTGCACTTTCTCCCTGTGTTGTCATGCATGTCAATCAAATTTTAATTAATCAAATCACATAATTACGTTAAAAGATTATTTAAATATACATGTAGAATTTTAATATATATGCATTTATAGGTATTTAAATTCTACGTGTATACTAATGTAATCTTTTATGTAATTATATGTATTTATCTATATATATATTTGCGGTTATTTGTATTATATATATATATATATATATATATATATATATATATATATATATATATATATAGATATATATAGAATGTCATTCTAAGTGTATTTTGTTACCGATATATATATATTAATAACAAAATACAGTTAGAATGAAATTACATATGCATATATAATTTATATTAAATTTTGTTTCAATATTTTATTTATTTATTTTATTATTTAATTTATTTATTATTTTAATTATACGTATTTATATATAATATATATATGTACATCTATTATATATATAATATATATACATATTATATATATATGTAACGTCATTCTAAGTGTATTTTAATATTAATATATATACTTATATTAATATTAAAATACACTTTGTATGACGTACATATTATATATATATAAAAATATATTTAATTTATTTTTACACTTGTCTTTTATTTATTTTTTATACTTCCCACCAGCAGGGGGACTGTCTGATATTTCAAACAGTCCCCCTGCTGGCAGATCCACAGCCAGCTATAGGGGGCCATGTGATCGCTCTTTGAGAGCGATCACATGGCCCCCGGGGGCCTCATTTGCCGTGGGAGGGCTGCCTGGGCTGTGAGGCAGTCCTCCCGAAGCGGATCGCGGCGGAGGTAAGTATAACTTACCTCCTGGGGCTGCAAGCCGTTACGGCGTGCTATGCCGTCATAACGGCTTTAAAGCCCACTTAACCCGTGACGGCATAGCACGCCGTAACGGCGTTAAGGGGTTAATAGTCTTCCTTGTCTCCTAATTATATTTTGTATGGCAATAGTACTAAATCATGATCTTTTTTTATTATTATTATTATTATTATTATTATTATTATTTAATGGACTGCATGTTTCTTTTTGGATTTTATGTGGAGTTTTGGGAGAGCTCCCATGACTACTGAATTATTCCTTTACCGAAGAATACAATACATCCCACCCTTGGCCAGTGGAGACAGATAAAATGCATACATTTGGTAATTACAAAAAGCATATCCTTTATTATACTAGGATACATTAGATGCTCTAGCTCTGTGAGTGGTAATAAAAAAGGGGATGTTATTAACCTGAAAATACCATGCTGGTTCTTTTTTAAATAACATAACAAAAAAAAGCATGTTGAACTTTTTTTGAATTCACAATAGCATCTCAGTAACTCTGAATTATGGTGGCAGACCTGTCATTGCACATTAATTAGTAAATGCAAACCCTTGGAAATTTATAGAGCTCCCTTAATGCAAGAGAAAAATTTTGAAAAGGCAATCACAATGTTTCTAATTTACATAAAAATAATAATGCTGAAAAGTTACATTGTAAGGAAGCAGGCTTTTTTAATCAACAAAAACAGTGGCAACGACAGTATGTCATAAGCTCTGGAACTATGTGTTTTGTTAGAACTTTAAAATAAAAGACAGAAAAAGGGATGTTGCGTACAATAGAATACATGTATTTTTTCAGGGTAATTCCAAATTAGACAAGACCTTTGGCATCTTTTCTGTGTGTCAATTCAACCTTTATTTTATTTTCAAACTTGTATTTTTTGAGATTGAACTTAAAAATGGTGATTTCTATTTAACCTCACTCTATTACACTATTATTATTATTTTATTATTTTATTATGTATATACAAGGTAACTTTTTTTTTATTTCAAAACTATGCAAAATTACATTTTGCAAGTAAAACCCTACTTCCCTGCCCTTTGTATAGAATCCTGTCTTCACTAAGCAGAGAAACATATATTGTTGCAAACTTATTTTCCAGAATTCCATTCAGTCCCTCTGGGTGCCTGCAGAGAAACTGAAAATGGTTGCCCCTCTTTGATTCTACCTCAAATGCTTCAGGATTTTCTGTGCATGAAAATATAATGTTAAGAAATTCTAAATTAAACAGAATTTACACTAAAGGTATTTAGATGACTTTTTACATGAAGTGTTTAAGAAGGCTGTGTAAGTCACATGCAGGTAGGTGTGCCTATGGCTGCATAAACAAAGTGATTTAACTACTAAATGGCAGAGAATTGAGCAGTGAGACTTCAGGGGCATGTTCTATACACCAAACCGGCTTCAGTAAGCTAAAGTTGTTTTTGGTGACTATAGTGTTCCTTTAATTTTTGTACTAGTTTTCACTAATTTTCACACCATACCCTAACACATCCAAAACACTGACAGCTTGATTTAAAGATTACAATGAGAAAAGGTCAATCTAAGCACCATCACAACTTTATGAAATGATCATTTAGCCAAGTGATGCCTTCAATTTCACATTTTCTGTTCATGGAAACAGATCAATTGCCAAGGATAAAGGAAGGTTCATGATTAGACTGCAGTTCTATCTTAGATGCCACTACTGAGCTATTATTGACCTTCCTTGTGATTATTGTGAGGTTGGCATACCTGCTAATCTTGTAGGGAGTAGAGGGGCATGTGTCTCTAGGCTGTCTACAGTGATAGCAACCTAGGTAATAATAGGGATTTAACCTGCAGATATACTAGGATGATAAGCCCTCTAGTTATCTGTAGTTTTGACATTTCCTAATTTACTACCATATTTCTGCCCTACCCTACATAAATTAAGAACCCATCCCAATCAATGCACCTACTGAGTATTCTCTTGGTATCCTCTCTTCTGGCCGTAACTCAATAAAGCCTGGTGGAGAAGGATACTTTATTACAAGGTAATGACACTGTTACCTTTTCAGCAACAGTTTGTTTTACTTTCATGGGAGTCAAGTCTTTACTCTTTATATACTTTGGTTAGATTGCGAGTTTGTTGTTTACTGTGAGTGCAATTCTTTCAGCAGTTTCATTCGTTTTTTGTTTGTTTTTTTTGCTCTCCTGATATATTACAAATTGGGGTTAAGCCCTTTAGACAGTTCTGGCAGAGGTACTTTGGTACTTAGTGTCCTATTTCAGTAAGTGTTCCTTTCTAAAGGTTGCATTTCTATAATCTGTGTGGCCAGTCATCTCATAATTTCATATCCAGTACAGGGTATATCGGGGTATTTGGATGTGAAGCTTGTGCATACATTCTAAGTAAATACTGATTTGAGATGAAGAACAGAGCCATTGAATAAAAATATGTTATACTGACCACTTTAAGGGATACACAATTACACACCTAAAGACCAAATAAAATAATAAGTGCAGAAAAAATACAGTAGTTTATGAAACATTCATTTTACCTAATCTGATCTAAACCAAGACACTATAGTCACCAAAACAACTTTTGCTTAATGAAACAGGTTTGGTGTATAGATCACGCCCCTGCAGTCTCACTGCTCAATTCTCTTAAGCAAATCACTTTGTTTATGCAGCCCTAGGCACACCTCCTGACATGTGACTTACACAGTCTTCCTAAACACTTCCTGTAAATGTCATCTAATGTTTACAATCAAATATACAAGTAAAAGTTATTTGGGAAACAAGGTATAGTTTGGTGCTACTATAACCTAGTGTGAACCACGCCAACACACAAAAATACAGTGAGAAATAAAATTGTGGTGAGAGCACTCAATTCATGCAAATACAATATATTACCAGACTTGGTTCAAATGGGAATATCTAAAATAGTAAAACATAAAACACAAAAACATAGGGTAATATTGTTATAAAAAAGTGTTCAAGTATAACGTGTAACTGGTTAAACTCACATATTGCTGAGTCACTTTAACAAGCTGACTCAGACTTAGGGCTTGTATGGAGATGAAATTTTTTCAACTTTGGACGTCCTGTATCGATTATGGTGGGTCTGCACTGGAAAAACTGCTTCAAAATTACTCCAGAAGGCAAGATCCAATATAAAATTTCTTTATTGTAAAATAACTTTGCTAAAATAAATCCTAGTCAAATACAGGTAAAATGTCCTTAAAAGAAATGCACCACGACGCGTTTCGGCACTCACAGCCTTTCTCAAGTGGTCTAATCTTCTCATCTCCGAATTCTTTTTTAAATACTCTGAAATTTGGCGCCCTTTCATCGGCGTCCCATGTGTTTTCCGCTTTCATCATCTTTAGGCGTCTTTCGATTACGTTGCGTCATGACGTCTGGCGCGTGCGTCATCAGTCATCGTCCAACGTTTGCTTGCGTCATGACGTCTTTTGGGCGCCGGACCCGGAAGTAGTACCGGCGCCATTTTTCAAAGTCCAATTTCATACAAATTTGCCAGTCTCTTATACTTTCCATTACAAAACAATGATATGTGTTAATTAAAAGGGAAAAATCGTTAAATCAATACTCGTTTTCCATATAGAACAATAATTATATAGAGGGGTACTCTACACCTATTTAGAAAGGAAGAAAATAAAAAATGTTAAATATTAAAAATATATGTAATAAAAAGGGGGCTTTTGTAGCTCATCAAAAATCCTTTTAAAATTATCTAAAAGACATATAAAATTATATACATGAGTTAATCTCAAAATCAATATTGAGGCCATTTCTGCTAAGAAGACTATCTATATCTCCCCCTCTCCAATGAGTTTTTATGGCCTCTATTCCTATAATTTCAAAACCAAAGGTGTTTCCTCCATGTACTTCTAAAAAATGTTTAGAGACATTGTGCAGGGTAAATTTTCTATTTATATTATACATATGTTCCCTAATTCTTATCTTCAGTAATCTCGATGTCTTCCCAATATACTGTACACCGCAGGGACATATTATCATGTATATCACATTTTTTGAATTACATGTTATGAATGATTTAATCTCATGTGTTTTTTTATTCTGAAAAGAGGTAAAATGGGTGACTTTTTTATTCTTATTTTTTCTCAGGGTACAACCCCTACATCTTCCACAATAGTAGAAGCCTTTTTCTTTTTTAAACATGGATACACTTTGAGGATTTTTTTCTTTATCTAAAAAACTTGAGGTCAGAGTTTGTTTGATATTTTTTGTTCCTCTAAATATCACTTTGGGTTGTGTTCCTAGATATTGCTGTAGACTATCATCTTGTTCTAGAATATGCCAGTTTGTCTTCATAATTTTTTGTAACTTTTTGCTATGAGAACTAAAATTAAAAATGGCCGGTACAATCTTATTGTTTTCCTTTTGTTCTTTTTTCTTATATTTTAAAATATTTTCTCTTATTTCTTGTCCTACTTCATTTTTAATATTATTTAGAGAGTCTTGATTGTATCCTTTCTCCACTAATTGGTTAATAAGTATCTTTGTTTGTTCTTCATATTGTTCATCTTCTGTGCAGTTGCGTCTTAATCTTAAAAATTGTCCCTTTGGTATATTGGTTAACCAAGGTTTAAAATGGCAACTTTTAAGATTAAAGGACCACTCTAGTGCCAGGAAAACATACTCGTTTTCCTGGCACTAGAGTGCCCTGAGGGTGCCCCCACCCTCAGGGACCCACTCCCGCCCGGCTCTGGAAAGGGGAAAGGGGTAAAAACTTACCTTTTTCCAGCGCTGGGCGGAGAGCTCTCCTCCTCCGCTCCGCCTCCGTTCCTCCCCGTCGGCTGAATGCGCACGCGCGGCAAGAGCTGCGCGCGCATTCAGCCGGTCACATAGGAAAGCATTCATAATGCTTTCCTATGGACGCTTGCGTGCTCTCACTGTGATTTTCACAGTGAGAATCACGCAAGCGCCTCTAGCGGCTGTCAGTGAGACAGCCACTAGAGGAAATAGGGGAAGGCTTAACTAATTGATAAACATAGCAGTTTCTCTGAAACTGCTATGTTTATAAAAAAATTAGTTAACCCTAGAAGGACCTGGCACCCAGACCACTTCATTAAGCTGAAGTGGTCTGGGTGCCTAGAGTGGTCCTTTAATAAAACTATTAACGTCTACAGTCTTAAAAAAGGTTTTACTTTGTATCCTATTGTCTTCTATGTAGATGCTTAAATCTAAAAAAATGACAGTCTCGGAGCTAATTTCCCATGTTAAATTAATATTCCAATTGTTAATATTTAAATTATTTTAAAAAGTATTTAGGGATTCTTGTGTGCCTCTCCATATTAAAAAGATATCATCAATGTATCTCTTGTAGAGGACCAGATTTGTCCCGAGCTCTGGCCTTGAGAAAATTTCGGATTCCTCCCAAAATGCCATAAATAAGTTAGCATAGCTCGGGGCAAATCTGGTCCCCATGGCCGTACCCTTGGTTTGCAAATAAAAATTGTTTTCAAACCAGAAAAAGTTGTTTAAAATAATCAGTTGGATGCCCTCTATAATAAAATCAATCTGTTCAAGGTTCATATCTGTATCCTTCCTTTAAAAATGCCTAGCAGCCTCACAACCCTTTTCATGTTCAATAATGGTGTAGAGGCTGCTGACATCACAAGTCACCATAAAAAAAACCCTCTTCCCAATTAAAACTATTTAAAATCTGTAAAAGTGACATAGTCTCTTTGAGGTATGAAGGACATCTCTTCACTGGATCTTGTAAAAATTGGTCTAAAAACTGTGATAGGGGTGATAACAGGGAACCAATTCCCGAAATAATAGGTCTTCCCGGAGGATTTTCTGTGTTTTTGTGTACTTTTGGTAAAACATATAAAACCGGGATCCTAGGAAATTTCACATCTAAAAAGTCATATTCTTTTTTATTTAATAGTCCTGACTCTAGCCCTTGATTTATAAATACACTCAACTTTTCTTTTATATCTTCTAGCGGGTTATTTTGTAGTAGTAGATATGTCTCTTTGTCTTGTAGTTGTTCAAAAATTACTTTAAGTTATTGCTCTTTTTTCCATATCACAACCCCCCCGCCCTTATCTGCGGGTTTTATCACAATAGAGGAATTTTTCTTCAAGTCCTGTAATGCCTTTCTTTCACTCTTAGTTAGATTATTCTGTTGTCCTTTATTGGGTTTAATTTTTTCTCAACTCACTAGTACATGCCTTTTCAAAGACTCTCATAGCATCTGACTTTAAGTGGCTTGGGAAAAATTTTGATTTATTTTTAAGGGTGGTATGTTTAAATTTATTATCTTCTTCTTTTTTTTCCTCATTATTTATCCTTTTTTGATCAAAGAATTTTTTCAAACATAGTTTTCGTATAAATCTATTAATGTCCAAAAATGTTTCGAATTTATCTATGTCACCAAGCTAAACATAAAATATAAAACTCATTGGAGAGGGGGAGATATAGATAGTCTCCTTAGCAGAAATTAGATGAAATGGATTTTTAACTTGGAATCACTGTCCCCCCATGGCCTCAATATTGATTTTGAGATTAACGCATGTATATAATTTTATTTGTCTTTTAGATAATTTTAAAAGGATTTTTGATGAGCTACAAAAGCCCCCTTTTTATTACATATATTTGTAATATTTAACATTTTTTATTTTCTTCCTTTCTAAATAGGTGTAGAGTACCCCTCTATATAATTATTGTTCTATATGGAAAACGAGTATTGATTTAACGATTTTTCCCTTTTAATTAACACATATCATTGTTTTGTAATGGAAAGTATAAGAGACTGGCAAATTTGTATGAAATTGGACTTTGAAAAATGGCGCCGTTACTACTTCCGGGTCCGGCGCCCAAAAGACGTCATGACGCAAGCAAACGTCTGGACGATGACTGATGACGCACGCGCCAGACGTCATGACGCAACGTAATCGAAAGACGCCTAAAGATGACGAAAGTGGAAAACACAGGGGACGCCGACGAAAGGGCGCCAAATTTCAGAGTATTTAAAAAAGAATTCGGAGATGAGAAGATTAGACCACTTGAGAAAGGCTGTGAGTGCCGAAACGCGTAGTGGTGCATTTCTTTTAAGGACATTTTACCTGTATTTGACTAGGATTTATTTTAACAAAATTATTTTACAATAAAGAAATTTTATATTGGATCTTGCCTTCTGGAGTAATTTTGAAGAAGTTTTTCCAGTTCAGACCCACCATAATCGATACAGGACGTCCAAAGTTGAAAAAATTTAATCTCCATACAAGCCCTAAGTCTGAGTCAGCTTGTTAAAGTGACTCAGCAATATGTGAGTTTAACCAGTTACACGTTATACTTGAACACTTTTTTATAACAATATTACCCTATGTTTTTGTGTTTTATGTTTTACTATTTTAGATATTCCCATTTGAACCAAGTCTGGTAATATATTGTATTTGCATGAATTGAGTGCTTTCAACACAATTTTATTTCTTAATGTTTACAATCCCTTTACTGCAAATTCTGTTTAATATATAATTGCTCATCTTCTGTTCTGTTAACAGTTTGCTAGACCCTGCAGGAGCCTCCTGTATGTAATTAAAGTTGAATTTAAAGAGCAGGAGATAAAAACTTACATGTGATTGAAATTGTCAGTGTGGCTAGGGATGCATTAACAGAAATAAAAGTGATTGCAACTTCAGAGTCATGATCTATACAAAAAAACAGCTTTATTAAGTTAAAGTTGTTTTGGTGACTACAGTGTCCCTTTATTTTTTAATATCATTACATGCACAAGTTTAAAAAACAGGTACCTCGAAATCCTATGGAACCTCAATATCTTATGTGATACTTTTTTCTTTACCAAGGTAACATGACCACTTTGATCAAATGTTTTTGACCATTTAAAAGCCAACACAATTCACTGTTAAGTAAACACAATCCAGAATGAGCTTTTAAATATAACCTTGAACGTACTTTTCCTTGATTGGCAGTTATACACATCATGGTTTTGTTATCTGAATAAATTCAGCTTATCTATTTGATTCCAGTGTAATATATTATTTCAGTGGGGAAGAAAAAAAATATATCATAACTAGACTACAGTGCCATTTTCACATTATCACATTTCCTGAGTATACAGTACATATTTTGATTGAAAAAAAATGCTACTCATAATTACCAAGGCTTATTCCTGTATGATTTTAAATACCCGTTTCCTTTGAAGAAACACATAATTTTTATTCAAACCTGTATATGTCTCGCTGGAAGCAATACTGAACATCGTATGACATCTTCCATACTAGAATGCATTCATAATCACCCAGCGGTATATGTATTTATATTTACATAAACCCAGGTTTGATTCTGATGAGTGGAAAGCATATAATTTGAAAAGAATAAGACTGCTAGCATTCAGTTCTATTATGTTTAATTTTTTTTGGACACATTTATCATTTTCCCATTTTCGCTGTTTACATTGTGTATGGAAATGATTTGTCATAAATATAAACATGGTAATGTATTCCATATTACATTTTAGAAACTTGCAAGGTTATATCTAGAAAATCACTGATCGCATCAAAAAGTATAAATTACTGATGGCCTTACAATGCATCTAGCAGATTTAGCCGTATAATTAGTCATTTTGGGAGCATAGTAGAGTCATCTATAGATTGTAATACTGAAGAGGGACGAAACGCGTTGGATTTTGGACTTTGTTGGAATTTTATGTAATTGTTTGTGATTTTATTTTATTGTTCATTTTGCTGCTGTTACCAAGTCTTGTAGATTCCATCTTAAAAACATAGCCCGCATCCGCCCCTTTCTTACACAAGATGCTACCAAGGAGCTTGTCCATGCTCTAGTAATTTCCCGCATGGATTATTGTAACCCTCTCCTAATTGGTCTTCCTAAAAACCGTATTGCCCTGCTACAGTCTGCAATGAATGGTGCCACCAGACTGATTTTCCTCTCTAGTCGGTCCCTTACACCTCACCCCTCTGCCAGTCCTTACATTAGCTTTCTGTATCTTATAGGAGTCAATTCAAAGTACTATCCAATACCTATAAAGCATTGACCAATTTTAGCCTCTCTTATATCTCTTCACAGATCCATAGGTATGCCCCTTCTCGGTCTCTCCGTTTTGCCCGTGACCTTCTCCTGTCTGCTTCTCACACCCGTACGGCCAACTCACGCTTGCAGGATTTCTTGCAGGAGGCTCCATTCCTATGGAATAGTCTGCCTACCACCATCAGACTCTCTCCTAGATTATGGCCTCTCAGAGTAACCTCTACCTCACATACCTGTCTCTTTCTCTCTCCTAAAGGGCAGTACTCTACTCTCTCCACCAGCTCTGCTTCACTGCCACCTTATTTGATTGCTATCTCCTGTCCTAATGTGTTTTATAGCCCACCCTGTGGTCTATTTAGGTTTTGTGCTGCCCTAGGCAGGACGGTGCTCGGGCACCACCCCTAATTTAAATTTTCCCCACCCCTTCCTGTCAAGGACAAACTTTCACTGACAGACGCACTCACTGACAGATGCACACTCACTGACAGACGCACACTCTCATATACACTGACAAACAATGACATACACACACTCACTGATTTGACACACTGATAGACAGAAATACACTTACTTGGACACACACTCACACACACACTCACTGACAGATTCACTGACAGATGCACACTCTCACTAACACACACACACACTGACTGACAGACACACGCACTGACTGACAGAGGCACACTCTCACTAAAAGACACACGCACTGACTGACAGATGCACACACTCAAATTCACTGACGCACATTCACTGAAACACATACTCACTGACAGACACACACTCACTGACAGACACACATACTCACACACATTCACTGAAACACACACACACTCACTCACATTCACTGACACACACATTCACTCACATTCACTGACACACACTCACTCACATTCACTGACACTCACATTCACTGACACACATATTCACTGACACACACTCAGTCACATTCGCTAACACCCACTCACTCACATTCACTGACACACACATTCACTGACACTCACATTCGCTGACACTCACATTCACTGACACTCACATTCACTGACACACATTCACTCACATTCACTAACACACACTTACTCACATTCACTGAAACACACACACAAACATTCACTGACGACCCCCGGCATCATTGCGGGTCGCGCAAGGGAGCTGAGCAGAGAGCTCAGGGGAAAGTGCTCCCTCGCCACCCGCCCAGGGCTTAGCTCATAGGCTGAGAACACACAGCTTACACTCAGATAATGAGTTGGTCCTGCATGAGAGGAGTCAGTAGAACTAATTAAAGCACCTGGCAGGAGTTTCCGGCTACAGAAAAGGCTGTGTCCAGCCCCCAGGAGAATTTCTAGGGTCAAGAAACCCAGTGAGCATGATCCAAAAAAACAATTTGATGACCCCTTCCTAAAGTCCACCCCTGGCCTCTGGTGTCTCCATAGCCATGTACCAGGTTGACCCCGAGAGAGTGGGTGCAACGAGCTGTGGAGAGAGATCTTTGATCTCCACACCAGCCTATAAAGTTATCCCTCTGCATGGGAAGGCGGGGCCCATTTTCAAGCACTAGCCCTTCAGATAGGGGGGAAAAAAAGATCCAGGGCTATAGAGTCCCACATTCGAAGCCCAAACCCCCTCATCTCCTCCCTGTCAACACCCATTTCAGTTTAGGTAAGTCCATGGTTCAATGGCTGCAGTAGCTACTGTACTTGGTTCCACAAAAAGCTCTCAGCTACTTCCTGGCCTGGCCAACTTAACTACACACCACAATAAACATAGCAAGTTCAAAAATATTTTTTTTTTTTTTTTTTTTTTTTTTGCTTAATTTTAAACGAACAAAATGTGAGCTAAATCAGTGAATACTAAATTGTTTAAAGGTGCTCTTTAAACTCAGGCAGTTACAAAATGCATAATAAACCATCCATCTCGAGCATTTTCTGTGTGTCTATAAACATCATGTAAGCAAAGGAAAATATCCATGGCTTTTGTGCCTTCTCAGTACAAAAAGTCCTTATTACTGACATCTACACCTGCATGCGGTCCGTGTAACGTCCCTGAAATCATTAATCAAAACTAAATAGCTGTTCTTTCAAGGAGGAATAGATGAATTATTTAAACATGACATTGCAAATCCACTATTAAAGTGAGATTGTATTTAAATAAAAACAAATCTAATCATATATCCTGATAAGACAACAGTGCAAAATAATTCCCCAAAAGAAGTCTTGATAAATCAATTACCATTAAAGTGGATATCCTTGTTTGTGTAAGGTGCAAATAGCCGTATATGGAGTAAGGATCCAGCATAAGCGTAGGATAGTATAAAGGGAGCAAGTCGGTTGTGGTGTGCGGAGACCGACGATACGGAAGGCCTATAAATAAAGAGGGCCCACCAAGGAGTAAGAAAGTAAAGTAAATGGAAAGAAAAGAGAAAGTGTTGAAATGAGGAGTGGGTGGGAGGGTCATTCTGATGCTGACCTCAAGCGATATGAGTCAGTTAAGGGGTGTCCCTTATATAGGGGATTTAATTAATTTAGGCCCCTCCCACAAATACAGGCCAAATGGCCTTAATACTTGTATAAGAGGCAAATAGCCGTATATGGAGTAAAGATCCAGCATATGCGTAGGATAGTATAAAGGGAGCAAGTCGGTTGTGGTGTGCCGAGACCGACGATACGGTAGGCCTGTAAATAAAGAGGGCAAAAATGAATAATCAAAGATTTAATACAGTCAACAAATATATACAAATTAACCAGACATTTCCTTAAATGCATTACAGTATTTAATTCCTGGAAGGATTTTGAAGGTAGGAATCTAGGACCGAAAGTGGACACCATTTGTTGTGGGTAGGATAGTATGTTATCTCTACTGTTGGTGCGTGTTGACTCGTTTCGGAATGTGGTAGAGCCAATGGTTAATGATATATGTGTTTACGTAAGTGGGATCATTGAAGACAATGATATGTTTGAGTGGTGTGATGGCAGTGGATTCTCTGGCCTGAGAAAGGCATAGAAGGCATTGTGCATGGCTGGTAATAGCCGACTTGGTAGTATAATTGAATGGTTGTAGATCTAATAGGTCAGAGTAGGATGAAAAGTTGGATGACTATTGGTAATCTCTGAGAGGAACATGGGGGAATGGATTCCTGAAAACCTTTGAGTGTATTCTTGTCTGGTATGATAGCATGAAGTTATGGTAGTTTTCGCCATAGGTTATCCTGTGTTGAATGCCTGTAAAATATATAATTAATGGTGTGTGAGAGTTTAAGTTTAAGGTGGCAAAAAGAAGCAAAACCTAGGAGAAATGTTATGACACAGGTTGAGCTATGTCATGTTCCAATGAGATTCTTTAAGCCAGGTAAAAAGCTGTGTTATGCATTCTACAAGTATGGGACGAAAGTGCTAGGTGGGATAGTGTATGCTATGCTGCATGAGTATGTCTAATCCATGATTTTGTCTCTGGAACGAAAGAGTGGCCGTGACTGTATGGGCGGCTGTAGGAAGCGTATGATGAACATGCCTGGAATATAAATGAGACAATTATCGGAAGGGATGTATACCCCCGCCTGGTACATGAAAGTAAAAGAAATGTGATAAGTGGCCAACCGAGTGAGTTCCCCAGAAACATCATGACCTTATGGATGATGAGTGGCGTTTGTTAATGATATGACATGTGCTTAGTTGTCTGAGTAACAACGGATTGATGACCCTGACCATGATTTACCCCATGCCACAGCAGCTGCTACAATGGGGTAGATCCCCCAAAGGGGCTGAGGTGGTGGAAACATTTCCAAACCTGGATGCCATGGCCAACAGCTCCAATGCAACATCACTGGAGTGCCCAAAAGCACAAGGTGTGCAATACTCAGAGACATGGCCAAGGCAAGAAAGGCTGAAAGACGACCACCACTGAACAAGACACACAAGCTGAAACGTCAAGACTGGGCCAAGAAATATCTCAAGACTGATTTTTCTAAGGTTTTCTGGACTGATGAAATGAGAGTGAGTCTTGATGGGCCAGATGGATGGGCCCGTGGCTGGATTGGTAAAGGGCAGAGAGCTCCAGTCCGACTCAGACGCCAGCAAGGTGGAGGTGGAGTACTGGTTTGGGCTGGTATCATCAAATATGAGCTTGTGGGGCCTTTTCGGGTTGAGGATGGAGTCAAGCTCAACTCCCAGTCCTACTGCCAGTTTCTGGAAGACACCTTCTTCAAGCAGTGGTACAGGAAGAAGTCTGCATCCTTCAAGAAAAACATGATTTTCATGCAGGACAATGCTCCATCACACGCGTCCAAGTACTCCACAGCGTGGCTGGCAAGAAAGGGTATAAAAGAAGAAAATCTAATGACATGGCCTCCTTGTTCACCTGATCTGAACCCCATTGAGAACCTGTGGTCCATCATCAAATGTGAGATTTACAAGGAGGGAAAACAGTACACCTCTGGGTGAACAGTGTCTGGGAGGCTGTGGTTGCTGCTGCACGCAATGTTGATGGTGAACAGATCAAAACACTGACAGAATCCATGGATGGCAGGCTTTTGAGTGTCCTTGCAAAGAAAGGTGGCTATATTGGTCACTGATTTGTTTTTGTTATGTTTTTGAATGTCAGGAATGTATATTTGTGAATGTTGAGATGTTATATTGGTTTCACTGGTAAAAATAAATAATTGAAATGGGTATATATTTGTTTTTTGTTAAGTTGCCTAATAATTATGCACAGTAATAGTCACCTGCACATACAGATATCCCCCTAAAATAGCTATAACTAAAAAAAAACTAAAAACTACTTCCAAAAATATTCAGCTTTGATATTAATGAGTTTTTGGGTTCATTGAGAACATGGTTGTTGTTCAATAATAAAATTAATCCTCAAAAATACAACTTGCCTAATAATTCTGCACTCCCTGTATGCAATGCAACTACTCATATCAATTGTCTCTGTTAGTTCAGAGGTGCTGGTACCTGGAGCCTGAGAGTGCTCGTCCATTTGTTTGGGACAAAATCCCTTCTGTATGGGTACCTGTACAAATAAACATCTCTACATATTCCAAATGCCAACCCAACCAAGGGATGGTCAGTTCACGATTTACCTGGAATCCCTGGATCTGACCATCACAGATACATTATCATACATATATATGCCTTGTTTCCCCAATGTGCTGGGATCATACGTGCAGGGTTAACGTCTTGTGTGTCATAAGAACTGATTGTATCAGGTAACCGAATTTCGGTTGGTGCTGGTTGTAGAGTAGCGTGAGGCCCAGCCTTGTGAGGGCTGTGGTGACCGACTCGAGATTGCCAGTCTGTCATAATTTTTTGGGCTCATGAGTTTATGAGTGAGGCTAGCATGGCTTGGGTGTCACCTGAGTTGGTGTAGCTGGGCCTTCCCCTGCCTCCGTGTTGTCCGTTGATGTATGGAGGAGTTTGAATAACTCTGCTTTCCTTGCTGTGGCAGGGTAGGGGATTTGTCACCTCCTTAGGTCGGTGGTAATGTGTGGGATCGTCCAGGATCTCCTCTGCTTGAAGGTGTATCAATTCTAGCCGGGGTGCTAGGAAGAGGTGATTCTTCACCATCTTTTTGAGAAATACCGTATATACTCGAGTATAAGACGAGTTTTTCAGCACATTTTTTGTGCTGAAAAACACTCACTCGTCTTATACTCGAGTCAGTTGTCTGTATTATGGCAATTTTCATTGCCATAATACAGACAAGGACCGGGGGCTGTCAGGAAGCTGTAAATTACCTTCACCGCAGCTCCTGTCAGCTCCCTTCTCTCTCCTCCGTCCGTGCAGCTCCCAGGTCAGCTTCCTCTGCAACTCTCGCGAGAGCCGCGGGGTCAGAGCGTTGCCACGGGTTACCGTGGCAACGCTCCGCGCGGCCGCGAGACTTGCAGAGGAAGCTGACCTGGGAGCTGCACGGACGGAGGAGAGAGAAGGGAGCTGACAGGAGCTGCGGTGAAGGTAAGTTACAGCTTCCTGACAGCCCCCCTCCTACAGCCCATCCACTGGACCACCAGGGAGTGAGAGCCCCCCTCCCTGGCCAGCTAACAAGCAGGGAGGGGGGACGAAAAAATAATAATAAAAAAAAAATAATAAGAAAATAAAAAAATAATAATAAGAAAAAAAATAATAACAACATTAAAAAATATATATATATATTATAATAATATATAAATAATAATAATTAATAAAATGCCCACCCCACCAATGCTCTGCACTCACACACACACACACACTGCACTATCACACACACACACACACTGCATTCATACACACACTCATACACACCACACTCATACACACACTGCACTGCATTCATTATATACACACACTGCATTCATACACACACTGCATACACACTGCATTCATACATACACACTGCACTCATACATACACACTGCACTCATACACACACTGCACTGCATTCATTATATACACACTGCACTCATATACACACACTGCACTGCATTCATTATATATACACTGCACTCATACACACACACTGCACTCATATACACACACTGCATTCATACACACACACTGCACTCATACATACACACTGCACTCATACATACACACTGCATTCACACTGCACTGCATTCATTATATACACACTGCACTCATACACACACTGCACTGCATTCATTATACACACACTGCACTCATACACACACTGCACTCATATACACACACTGCACTCATACACACACTGCACTCATATACACACACTGCACTCCATTCATTATATACCCACTGCATTCATACACACACTGCATACACACACAGCATTCATATACACACTGCATTCATTATATACACACACTGTAAATAAATATTCAGTTAATATAACTTGTTTAGGATCTAATTTTATTTAGAAATTTACCAGTAGCTGCTGCATTTTCCACCCTAGTCTTATACTCGAGTCAATAAGTTTTCCCAGTTTTTTGGGGTAAAATTAGGGGCCTCGGCTTATATTCGGGTCGGCTTATACTCGAGTATATACGGTACTTAAATACCAATAAAGATTGCAATTATTATTTCAACCCAGGGGTCTTGTACTGGCTTGCTAGCTAAGCCGTAAGGCAAAACGATTAGGCTTGGTGTTTTTTGGTGACTGGTGAGGCCCTGCTAGTTGCCAAGTGGCTTGAGAGGCTCTATCTATGCTTGGCGCGAGGGGATTTTGTGTGGCCACCGAATGTTGTGGCAGGATGTTGGCCTCTCGGTGACAGTAACCAAAAAATAGGAAGGGGAGTGACAGGTGAGGCCCTCTCTATGATACAATGCGAGGCGGCTAGCTCACAAGTTGCCCGAGGGGTGTATGCCTCCGAGTGTGAGGCGGGGTGTTGGCCTTGCAGGACCACTAACCGAAGTATAATGCCGAGAAAAAAGGGGGTAATACCTATTGGACCCTAGAACCCTAATTGCCAGTACGCTATTACTATTCCAGGGAAGGTAAGAGATGGATAACTACGTGAGCAGGTGTATGTACCTGGTAGTATGGTATTGAACCTGACAATCCGTATAGGTTTTTTAGTAGTAACTGTAACCTGAATGGATAAAACCGTATGGCATAAGGAAATATGGCATAGACCAAGCTTATCTTAATACGTACAGTATATGTGAAAAGTAAAGTGCCGTGATGTGTAAATATTAAACATCGTAGCCATACTGGTTAAATATGTATCAATCTTAACCCATTAAGTGCCATATGTACAAGTTAAAAATTGGTCTGTCCCCACCTTGTATGTTGTATGTCCCCTTGCTAGGGGAAAGTTTGTTGTGTGAGCAGCGTGCTGTGAAACTATATGTGAACTATATTACCAGTTACGTATCTACAGATGCGTCTGCTACTGCAGGGCCGTCTTTAGCGCGGGGCAAACGGGGCAGCTGCCCCGGGCCCAGTTGCTCCTGGGGGGCCCAGAGCAGCTGCTCCGTGGGCCCCGCGATTTTGGCAGCCCCCCTTGGACCCGGTGGTGCGGCTGCACAGAGCCGCACCATCCCGCATGCTAAAGAGGGCCCCCGGGTGGCCCATGCACTAAGGGCCACCCGGTGGGCATGTGTCAGCAGGGGCCCGGTCGGGCGCTGCTACGCTTAAAGAGCGCGACGGGCCCCTTCCTGTTCGTCAGCCGGCTGGGAGGAAGTGAGTGCCGCGCGTCACTTCCTCCCACCGGAGATCAGAGCCGCACAGGAGGAGAAAGGCAGGGAGGAGGGGAGTTTCAGAGGAGAACTCCCAACTGCCTCAGCCTGCCACTGTTCCCCAGGGAAACCACCCTCCAGAAAAGGTAAGGGTGGTTGGAGGGTGGCTAAATGTATGTCAGTATGTTTGTGTGTGTATGTCTGTCTGTGTTTCAGTGTATCTGTGTGTGTATATCAGTATGTCTGTGTGTGTGTCAGTATGTCTGTGTGTGTGTGTGTGTGTCAGTATTTCTGTCTGTGTGTGTGTCAGTATGTGTGTGTGTGTGGCAGTACTTCTGTCTGTGTGTGTGTCAGTATGTCTGGCTGTGTGTGTGTCAGTATGTCTGTCTGTGTGTGTGTCAGTATGCCTGTGTGTCAGTATGCCTGTGTGTGTCAGCATGTCTGTGTGTGTGTCAATACTTCTGTCAGTGTGTGTGTCAGTATGTCTGTGTGTGTGTGTGTGTGTGTGTGTGTGTCAGCATTTCTGTCTGTGTGTGTCAGTATGTTTGTGTGTGTGTGTGTGTGTCAGTATGTCTGTGTGTGTGTGTGTGTGTGTGTCAGTATTTCTGTCTGTGTGTGTGTCAGTATGTCTGTGTGTGTGTGTCAGTATCTCTGTCAGTGTATGTGCGTGTGTTAGTATGTCTGTCTGTGTGTGTCAGTATGTCTGTGTGTATGTCAGTATGCCTGTGTGTGTCAGTGTGTCTGTGTGTATGTCAGTATGCCTGTGTGTATCAGCATGTCTGTGTGTGTCAATATGTCTGTCAGTGTATGTGTCAGTATATCTGTCAGTGTATGTGCCTGTGTGTATGTATGTGTGTCTGTGTGTGTGTGTCAGTATGTCTGAATGTGTGTCAATATGTCTGCCAGTATATATTTGTGTGTCAGTGTATGTGTGTGTCAGTATGTATCTGTGAATGTTTTAATATGTCTGTCTGTGTGTGTGTGTGTATGTGTCAATATGTCAGTGTGATTGGGGGTTGGGCGTAATTGGGGGGTTGGTGGATTGAGAGGGTCGCATGGCCGAGGGGGCCCAACAAAATTCTTTGCCCAGGGTCCTATTCATATTATAGACGGCCCTGTGCTACTATGTAATAATATATGTATTTATGCCAGATGTTGATATACTACTTGCTATGTGAATTGTTGTATGTCTAATTAAATGGTAGGGGTCAGTGAACAAGGTGTTGCAAAAGGCAAGTGCACTGGAGATCTGCCGAGTGCCCTATAGGTGGCAGTCTAGTTGGATACTGATTGGTATGTGAAATGTTGTTTGTCTGTTGACCTATAGGTGTCAGTGTTTTGGTGTTTGAAAATTGTCAATGTACTTGACAGACCTGTAGGTGGCAGTGTTGATAGAACCACTGCTGGTCTTGATGTGAAATGTAAATTATTGTGAATTAAACCTGAAGTTGAGCCTGTGCTGGAGTTTAATTTATGGTTTATGGTTATGTTTAAAACAATATTATGTGTAATTTATATTGGCTGGTAAATTGTATATGACCCGTGCATGGTGCCGTGGGACTGATGCCTGGCGTAACAGGTAGGTCGACTTACGGTTTGTGAGTCACTTGGACACCATCCACAGCGATGGATTGAAAAAGAAGGTGGTAGGCCGGAAAAGCCTGTGGCTGGATTCCTGACACAGCTCCGCTTAGAAAACCTCATGGAGTAATCAGGTCAAATGGCGTCTGGATGACCCGGAAGTGGAAATCATTCTGATGCTGACCTCAACCGATATGAGTCAGGTACGGGGTGTCCCTTATATAGGGGATTTAATTAATTTAAGCCCCTCCCACAAATACAGGCCAAACGGCCTTAATACTTGCGCAACACACAATTGAAAAAACAAAAAAACAACAAAACAACTGGAATGAACACTTCTGAATTCCGCAAGTGACAAGTGAATAATATAAAAAATATATCAAATATATCAAATATATCAAATATATCAAATATATCAAATTGGCCTTATGTTTATTTTACTCCTAGTGCAGGGAGGGAGTAGAAAGTATCGTTATCATGGACAATGTGCCTTCTAATTTTTCTTAGTTGGTGTGCACAGATATGTTTTCTCGTGCAAAAATTTTCCTGATTCCAAGTTTTGAGCACAGTGAATGTTTGTGCGAATGTAAACCTGAAATAATGTTTTCGATAATTTTGGTGCAGTGGATGCAGTCCAATAAATGGTGATATGTACATAATAAATGCTTCTTACACATAAATCAAATCCAGCCGACACAATTATAGCAAACATTGTATGGAGAGGAGGAGAGATACCATGTCACCCATAGAATTTGCCAAATGAGCTATTTGTCCAATAAATAATGATTTATCCATTAATACAGCTTAAAACACAGCTCAGGTAAATATCTTTTCCAATCTCAACTCATATACATTTCGACCAACGCAATGTGGTCTTCATCGAATCAGACATTTGATAAAGACCACATTTGTTGGTCGAAACTTCATTATTTGTATGCTTTATTCAAATTAAAGGGACACTATAGGCACCCAGACCACTTCAGATCATTGAAGTGGTATGGGTGCAATGTCCCAATCCCACTTAGTCCTGCAGTTTAACTCAGTGCAGTTTTTGTGAAACGGCAAAGATTACATTATAGGACATGCAGATGGCATTGGAGGACACGGAGCACCCACAAAGCGCTGAGGGAGATCGACACGGGAATCGGGTGAGTACAGAAAGTTTTTTTGTAACCATTTCCATGCTGAAGGGGAACATAAGGGATGGAGAAGGGCAGAGGGAACTATACAAACCACTTATTCCCATTGGTACTCAACTGAAATTAACTTCTCCTCATTCCGTTGAATTCACAAATTTCAGGCGGTAAACAAATCTTTGCTTTAAACATACTATTGATACCTGCCATTCATGTTGTGAGATATGCCACTTTCATTGAACCATCAACCTCAAACTTAACATTGTGATGGAACATTTTGTAAAATAAACAGCAGGAGATTCACTTATCTCCTGGAGAGATCTTTTCATTCTAAACATAATGAAAACCCTGGAAATGTACATACCAGAATGTTAATCTATCAGAAGTGTGTCAGATGTCGGAACAATTCTGCAAATTGCCAGTCAAAACATTTGACAGCATTGGCAGCAGGGGTGACAATTAAAAATGGTCATTACTTGTAATATCCCAATCCACCCATTGCATCATTTTATAATTATTGGTCCCTTCACTTCTAAATATTACTGTGGTGGGAGGGGGTCTTCCGTAGAACTCTATTTAGAAGCTCCTATTCGTTTATGTGCTTCAATTTTGATGCATATGTCAGCTGGAAGTACAAAATATGCTAAAACAGATTGAAAGTTGGTGAAGCAGTAAGTCATAATCTAAATTTACCATTGACATCTGTAAGACACTATTGAAAGACCAGATTGATAATTAGGCACAAAGCATATGGACCAATTTGTGCTGGTTCATTATTTCAGGCTATATAATGTTAAAATGGGTTTGTTAAAACAGAACCAAGTGTTTGGCTATAAATGTCTTTATAGTTTATATTAACATATATAATTTCAAGTTATTGGTATTTACACCACTAGTTTGTAGATTAAAATAAAACCTGATTTTTATGTGTTTTGTTATTTTTACTGGTAGGAATTATGTTTTGGCTATGTGGTCATGGGACATGTGTTTTGATCTGTTTAGGATAATGAATTCACAAGGCTTCCAAAGGCAATCAAACCTCTATCAAGTCCTGATTATGTTACCTGTTAGATGCATGCATGCATGAATGAACATTACAAAGAGTTATCAGGATGGTAATTTCGCTATAGGTGAGATTCCCTGAGAAACCCTTGTATCTTAAATTGCACACAAAAAAAAAAAAAAAAAATAACAACAACAAAGCCAACTGATATTGGTGTCTAAAGTAAAATACATTACACATATAATAAAGCTCTACCAGTGCTAAAAAAAAACTGAATAAAAATAAAATCATACTTTAATTTCATTATAACTATTGTTAATTACATTTCATTTATTATTTACAGTTTTTTTGCAAAAACATATTTATGTCTTTCCCTTCATGGATCACGTGTAAATTAATTTTGAAACCCATAAATATATTTTTTATCCTAATAAGATATTTAAGCTGTTATGAGATGCTTTGATATTTTCCAGGGCAACACAGTTTAGAATGGAAGAAAGTACAAATACATTAGCAAAATAAGACAAACATAAATGGCAGGTGAATGGCACCCTATTGAACAAATCTTGTTGGTTGGGTCTTTTTAAGAATGTTCATTAACTTTTTGTATACGCTCCCCAACTACAAACAAACACAAGCCACTCACTCAATCAAAAATTATAATATGGATTACTTGTATTTTATCTATACCAAAAAAACATTAAAAATAAAACATTAATCCAATTGTCCCCCAAAACAAGGACAGAAGGTGCCTGTAGCAAGTGTGTTAAAAAATGGTAAGCTTAGAGTCATGTCTACAAATGCTCGCAGTTTAGGGAATAAGATCCATGAACTTGTGCCAATAATGGCAACTGATAGTGTAGATTTAGTCGCTGTTACTGAGACATGGTATAATGAGAAAAATGACTTGGACATAGCAATACCAGGGTACTCTTTATATAGAAAAGAGAGGGAAGGCAAGAAAGGGGGAGGGGTGGCCCTGTATGTGAAGGATATCATAAAATCTAGCCTAATAAAGGTTAGTGAGGCGAACATAGAGTCCGTTTGGGTAACGTTAGAATTTGGTAATCACACAGTAACTTGTGTAGGTGTGATTTATAGGCCCCCAGGACAAATTGAAGAGTTAGATAACCTACTAGTTGAAGAAATAGCTAAAATGACAATGAAGGGGGATGTTATCATCATGGGTGACTTTAATCTTCCTGATGTGAATTGGAAAACAAAAATAGCTGCTTGTGCCAGGAGCACACATATTCTTAACTCCCTACTGGGATTGTCTCTAAAACAAGTCGTTGAGGAGCCAACTCGTAAAGAGGCCATACTAGATTTAGTGTTAACAAATGGAGATTTGGTATCAGATATTATTGTAGGTGAAAGTTTAGGATCCAGTGATCATCAGTCAGTGTGGTTTAATATAAGAACAGTGACTGAGTCACACCACACAAAAACAAAAGTTTTAGACTTTAGAAAAACAGACTTTTCTAAAATTAGAATATGTGTAAAGGAGTCATTATTAGACTGGAGCAATTTAAATGGAGTCCAAGAGAAATGGGATTATTTAAAAGTTGCACTACTGAAGGCAACAGAAAATTGCATTAGGCTTGTCAGTAAAATCAAAAAATTCAAGAAACCACTGTGGTACTCCGCAAAATAGTAAAAAACAAAAAGTTAGCATTCAGTAATTATAAAAAAAACCAGAGTGAGAAAGACAGAATGATCTATAAGATTAGTCAGAAAGAGGCTAAGCAAGTTACAAGAGCTTCCAAATCACACACAGAAGAGAAAATAGCACAGTCAGTAAAAAAGGGGGAACAAACCTTTTTTAGATACATAAATGAGAAAAGAAAAGTAAAACAAGGATTAGTTAGATTAAAAACAAAAGAAGGAAGGTATGTAAATGAGGATAAAGGTCTAGCTGACTGCCTCAATGAATATTTGTGTTTGGTATTTACAGATGAAAATGAAGGAAAGGGACCTCAGTTAAGAAAAAGGATAAATGAGTCATTTATCACACCTGAGTTTACAGAGGAAGAGGTTCTATTTCAACTGTCAAAAGTAAAGACAAATAAGTCAATGGGACCTCATGGAATACACCCAAAGCTATTAAAAGAGCTTAGTGGTGTACTAGCAAAACCATTAACAGATTTATTTAACCAATCATTGTTAACAGGAGTAGTCCCAGAAGATTGGAAGTTAGCGAATGTTGTGCCCATTCACAAGAAAGGTAATAGGGAGGAGTCGGGCAACTATAGGCCAGTAAGCCTTACTTCAGTATTGGGGAAAGTGATGGAAACCATGTTAAAGGATAGGATTGTTGAACATCTAAAAACACATGGATTTCAAGATCAGAGACAACATGGGTTTACTTCAGGGAGATCATGCCAAACTAATCTTATTGATTTTTTTGATTGGGTAACTAAAATTATAGATCAGGGTGGTGCTTACCTAGATTTCAGTAAGGCTTTTGACACTGTTGCACATAGAAGGCTTATCAATAAACTGCAATCTTTGAGTTTGGATTCCAATATTGTTGAATGGGTAAGGCAGTGGCTGAGTGACAGGCACAGAGGGTTGTAGTCAATGGAGTATATTCGAAGCTTGGGCTTGTCACCAGTGGGGTACCTCAGGGATCTGTACTTGGACCCATTCTCTTTAATATTTTTATTAGTGATATTGCAGAAGGTCTTGATGGTAAGGTATGTCTTTTTACTGATGATACTAAGATATGTAACAGGGTTGATGTTCCAGGAGGGATAAGCCAAATGGCAAATGATTTAGGTAAACTAGAAAAATGGTCAGAGTTGTGGCAACGGACATTTAATGTGAATAAGTGCAAGATAATGCATCTTGGACGTAAAAACCCAAGGGCAGAGTACAGAATATTTGATAGAGTCCTAACCTCAACATCTGAGGAAAGGTATTTAGGGGTGATTATTTCTGATTACTTAAAGGTAGGCATACAATGTAATAGAGCAGCAGGAAATGCTAGCAGAATGCTTGGTTGTATAGGGAGAGGTATTAGCAGTAGAAAGAGGGAAGTGTTCATGCCATTGTACAGAAGACTGGTGAGACCTCACTTGGAGTACTGTACACAGTACTGGAGACCGTATCTTTAGAAGAATATTGATACCTTAGAGAGAGTTCAGAGAATGGCTACTAAACTGGTTCATCTATTGCAGGATAAAACTTACCAGGAAAGGTTAAAGGATCTTAACATGTATAGCTTGGAGGAAAGACGAGACAGGGGGGATATGATAGAAACATTTAAATACATAAAGGGAATCAACACAGTAAAGGAGGAGACTATATTTAAAAGAAGAAAAACTACCACAACAAGAGGACATAGTCTTAAATTAGAGGGACAAAGGTTTAAAAATAATATCAGGAAGTATTACTTTACTGAGAGGGTAGTGGATGCATGGAAAAGCCTTCCAGCTGAAGTGGTAGAGGTTAACACAGTAAAGGAGTTTAAGCATGCATGGGATAGGCATAAGGCTATCCTAACTATAAGATAATGCCAGGGACTAATGAAAGTATTTAGAAAATTGGGCAGACTAGATGGGCCGAATGGTTCTTATCTGCCGTCACATTCTATGTTTCTATGTAAACGGTGGATCTATTTCTGTATAAATAGTTCTTAATAATAGCTTTATATTTTATACTAAGTGGTTAATGAATTATTTAAAAAATATAGATAGATTTAACAGTTTCTGTAGCTAGAGTATTCTCTACAGACAGTGCATATGTGTTAGGCATCTATTTTGCAATTAAGCCCTTGCAATAATAGTAGGCTATTACCAATAATACTCCTATATTCCAGGAAACAGTCTTAAATACAGTTACTGTAAAACCTTGATACCCTCTGAGCACAGAATGTCTATTAGCTACTCAGTAAAGTTAGAAATTCCCTTTCACTCAACGGAATATGCTGCTTACCACTCCTATACCTTGAACCAGAAACATTTGTGTGTACAGGAAACCTTAAAAAGCTCAACCTTACTGGAAATTACTTAGAGATGTTTGTATGTAACAGGGCGGTACCTTCTCATGTGGTTTCATTTCAATCTATCAAATATCAAGAAGGACATGGGAATATGGTCACCAAACAGTCAGTCATGGCAAATACCAACTGTAGGTAAAGTATCTCAGAGTCCGCAAAGGTGGAAATTTTTTTTCCCCCCATGTCACTATTTTAGAGTAGAGAGTAATTGGGAATTGCCAGGAATTTGAAATTAATTCATAGTGAATTTCAAGCCCAAACTGCTGAGTTGGAAAGGATTCTCTGTGTTATTTTGTGTTTTCAGTTTGGCTAAGTTGGCCTTAAATTTTAAATTAGCTTTGAATACACTTTGGATTCCCAACAATACTGACTTTAGTAAACAACCAAGTGTTTTTTTTTGTTTTGTTTGTTTTTATAAATTCTTTATTTTTGACAGTGCAGTAGTACATTTAACATTCGGCAATAATATGAGTCAGCATAAGTATATCAACATTGTACACTGTTAGTTTGCATACGATTTAAAAGTTTACTGCACTGTTAATTTATGTTTTGCGTTAAAGTTAACATAATGACATATTTAAGCAGAATTTTTACCGGTCTCGGCCTGCAGGTCTTAGCTTTTCTAGTCGCTTGCGTTTGTGTCCGAGGTCAAAGCAGGGGCTGGGCGGGTACCATTTCTTTGTCTCGGGGGCTGTCTGTGCCTGTGGGGCTGTCGGCGTTAGGTCTCTGTTTCGGGTATCCAGGCTACAAGGAGACCCTCGACCTCCGTTCTCCCACTAGTCGGGCTGTCCTGTCCGGTGTTATGCGCCTGCGAGGTGAGCTGGCTGGTCTTAGTCGTTAAGCTGGCATGAGGTTCGGGGGTGCTAATGGGCGGCAGGTCATGTCGGCGGTGTGCCGTGGCACCATCCCTGTTCTCGCCGGTGTAATGGGCAGCCATTTATAGTAAGTTGATGAGGTGTTTAAAGTATAGGGGTCGGCAGGTCCCAATCCCACCGGGCTTCATTAGGGGGATGTCTGTGGTGCTCTGTCTCGCTTCTCCCACCACCTCCCCATCCCCCTGCGAGGTCTGGGCTACCTTTAGTAAAAGTAAGATGTCGGAGCGGCAGTTCGCCCTTCTCGGATGGGGTGATCATCCTTCTCCCCCTAGGTCCCGGGAAGGTGGTGTGTAAGGTAGGTCTAGTTACTTGTTACAGGGGGCAGGCTGTCCATGTTTGGCCCTTTTACAGTCGCCCTATTCGAGGCCGTCTTCAGCACTCTATCCCCGCATGCCTGAGTGGTCTGTATGAGTTTGTCCTCTTTCTAGTGTTGGACGATGTACATTTTGAGGCATTAAGATAATTATGACATCCAATGTCTGGGCAGATAACATCAACAACGGAACATAAGATTAAAATCAAAACAAAAATTAAAACTCAGCAGTATAGTTGGACAATTGTGGTGGTCTGTTCCCCTGTATACACCTTCCTGACTCAGATGCCCGTTGGTTAGCGGCCGACCCTTTGCGATCTGAATGCGCTGGAGGACGAGGTGGAGGTTCCGGTCGTCTGGAACGGTTGTATTTTGGCCATGTCCCAGATGTGAGGGGCCTGCTGTCTTGCGGCTTGGGTGGTCGGTGCTGGGTATGTCGGCAATCCCGTCCATTTCCACTGCGTCTGTTAAGCGGGTTGTGGTTCCCCCATGAGAGATGACCAGGCTTCTGGGGAATGCCCACCGGTATGGGATGGAGTGTTGGCGGAGTGTGGTGGTCAGTGGTTTGAATCGGCAAGTCCTGGTAGAAAGACAAGGTGGCTTTTTAAAAAAAGGTGGTTCGCTTTTCCTCTCACCGCTGTCATAAGGGTTAATTGGGCTTCCCGTGTCTGTAGCTGTAGTATGACATCCCTTGGGGTGTTTGCTGGGGACAACCAAGTGTTTTATGTCAGTTATTAGATTATCAAAGCTCATTGTTTAGTGATTACAGTTTTAATGTCCATTGAATAAACAAGTTTCATATGTCCATTCATATTTATTATTTATATTTATTATTTATGTCTATGTATCTAGCTGTAAAGATGACACCCTCAAGTTCCACATACATTACAATGCACCCCATCATTACAGAAACACACACACACAGAGAAAATAAATACAGTTTTATATCGTACCAGGTTACATAAGATCACATTAAATATGGAGATTGGTCACACCATATGGCCAAATTATGTTAAGTCCACCAGTACATCACATTACACCAACACATATTTTAAGAATTCCCTCCAAGTTCCTTTTTTCTGTGTATGATTTCAATCCATATGAGACTCCTTTTGGGCTGAGCACCATACCCCTCTGCAATAGGTGCCCCTTTAAACATCACAACAAGAAAGCATAAAATTGAGGAGAATCTGTGGAAGCCATTAAAGCAGTAAGTATTGAACTTAAATAATTACATAGTGGTGGGCTTAACACTTAAATTATATACTGTGGACCATACTCTGGACAAGGAAGCCACTATAGCTTAGCAACTCCCAGATGTTAGATCATTATTGAATGTCCTGCTTACTTAGAATCATCAATTCTTTAGAAACCACCAAATGAGTGGCCATCCCACATTGGCAAATACTATTTTAAAGGCAAGATTGTTATGATACTATAATACTGTTATGATAACATGCAACTGATATAGGGTTAAAGGTATTCCATGTGTCTACTACAATTATACTACATCTGATGAGTACCTACTGAAAATAAAACGTCACTCAGCAGGATTTCGGTGTGTCTCTATCTGAAGGTTATTTTGATTGTTGCAATTACAACCCAACAATACAACACTGTGAAATGCGTTGGCTCGTAATAAATAACGTACAATGCCAATAATTATTCCAATGCTGATATAATGTTAAAAAACACTTAGTATCCTCATGATGTAAAACCTTAGTCTTCTCTTTGCTGCAATTTAATGCAACAAAGCCTTGTGCTGTTCAGAATTGAATAACTATGTTCAACTGCTGAGATTTTTCAATATGCCAAACAGACTGTTATATATGTAATAGAAAACTCTGACATTTTTTTTTCGTTCGACTCAGTGTCAATCCTGTGGGTTGTATTTTTATAGTGAATTATTCTGATGTTGGCAAGGATTTCAAGAGTAGGGCTAATACGGGAAAAGCTTGATACTATTTTAAGGTTGCACCGAGTTGAGCATTGATGGTTTACAGGTTGTTTGGTTTCCAATAGACTGTGATTATTTTTAAAGGAACACTATAGTCAACTAAATTACTTCAGCTAAATAAAGCAGTTTTGGTGTATAGATCATTCCCCTGCAATTTCACTGCTCAATTCACTGTCATTTAGGAGTTAAATCACTTTGTTTCTGTTTATGCAGCTCTAGCCACACCTCCCCTGGCTATGATTGACACAGTCTGCATGAACAAAAAAAATGGTTTCATTTTCAAACAGATGTAATTTACCTTAAATAATTGTATCTCAATCTCTAAATTGAACTTTAATCACATACAGGAGGCTCTTGTAGGGTCTAGCAAGCTATTAACATGGCAGGGGATAAGAAAATCTTAAACAAAACTTGCAATAAAGAAAGCCTAAATAGGGCTCTCTTTACAGGAAGTGTTTATGGAAGGCTGTGCAAATCACATGCAGGGAGGTGTGACTAGGGTTCATAAACAAAGGGATTTAACTCCTAAATGGCAGAGGATTGAGCAGTGAGGCTGCAGGGGCATGTTCTATACACCAAAACTGCTTCATTAAGCTAAAGTTGTTCAGGTGACTATAGTGTCCCTTTAATGGAGCAACATGACAATTCATAATAGGTGCAATTACAAAGTGAAATGATTTGATCTTTCATTAAAAAAAAAGTTGCTAGAATGCCTGGGTAGAATAAGTACAGAAAAAACATTTTATTTTCTTTTTTTTTTTTCAGTTCACATTTTTCAGTTCACATATGCTAAATAGCATCTTTTTTACTTTCTATTTTTCTTTTTTTTAAAACTTCTGACTGCTTTAAAATCAAAAACATAGACTTATGTATAAACTATCTGGACCACCAGGTCTTACCATTTCTTATAGCAGCAGCTCAGACAGCTATTTGATCTTTAGCTACTTACTCTTTTAGAATATCTTTTAATAGTATGTTATGAAAGAAAGGGAGGGGAGCTTGGAAAGTAGAATATTTTTTACATTTAAAAACCGGACTGTTATCAGAATTTCTTGGCCAACTAAAATGTTAAGATATTGAGCCCACAGAATGCTGTTAAAATGTAATTACAGAGAACAGGGAATTGACATTTTTTTAAAACATTTCTAGGCTATAAGCGGGAAAAAAAGTTTTTTTGTTTTTTTTTTTACATAGGAAAATACACATAAAACCTTATCCCCTTAAGGACAGAAGCAAGTGTACAAGTTCTGATCAAAATAAAACCAAGAATTTGACTATATGTCTGTTCAACCACAATTTACCTTTTTCATATTAAAGGAACACTATAGTCACCAAAACAACTTTAGCTTAATGAAGCAGTTTTGGTGTATAGATCATGCCTCTCAGGTTTTACTGCTCAATTCACTGTCATTTAGGAGTAGAGATGTCCCGAACAGTTCGCTGGGAACTGTTCACCGGCGAACATAGCTTGTTCGCGGTTGCTGCGGCGGGCGAACATATGTACAAGCAGCACACAAACTCAAAGCCGCCATCCTCCTCCTGGTCCAGCATCTTCAGCCACTTCAACCACTGCTGTCCTCCATGCCCCCTCTCAACCACCCACCACTCCGTCTCTCGCCTTGAGCAGTTCCCGCTCATCTGCCCACAGTCAGGTGTCTGTCAAGGACATGTTTGAGCGTAAGAAGCCAATGTAAGAAAGTCACCCAATAGCCCAGCGTCTGACAGCTGGCTTGTCTGAACTATTAGCCCGCCAGCTTTCACCATACAAGCTGGTGGAGTCTGAGGTGTTCAAAAAATGTGTGGCTATTGGGACACCGCAGTGGAAGGTACCCAGACTAAATTTCTTTTCACAAAAGCCAATCCCCAACCTGTACTCGATTGTGCAAAAGGAAGTAATGGCATGTCTGGCACACAGTGTTGGGGCAAGGGTCCATCTGACCACTGATACCTGGTCTGCAAAGCATGGTCCGGGCAGGTATATCACCTACACTGCGCATTGGGTAAACCTGCTGATGGCTGCCAAGCATGGAATGCGTGGCTCTGCAGAGGAGTTGGTGACACCGTCACGACTTGCAGGCAGGCCTGCTGCCACCTCCTCTACTCCTCCTACTCCATCCTCTTCCATAACGTCCTCGGCTGAGTCCTCTTCTGCTGCTGCGTCTTGCTCCACATCAACGGCACCCCTCCAGCTCCCCAGGTACTATCTCACATCCCGGATACGGCAGTGTCACGCCGTCTTGGGTATGATTTGCTTGAAAGCAGAGAGTCACACCTGTCCGCCCTGAATGCACAGGTGGAAAAGTGGCTGACTCCGCAGCAACTGGATATCGGCAAAGTGGTTTGTGACAACGGAACAAATTTGTTGGCGGCATTGAAGTTGGGCAAGTTGACACATGTGCCGTGCATGGCACATGTGTGTAATCTGATCGTACAACACTTTGTGCATAAATACACAGGCTTACAGGACATCCTGAAGCAGGCCAGGAAGGCGTGTGGCCATTTCAGGCGTTCCTACACCGCCATGGCGCACTTTGCAGATATCCAGTGGCGAAACAACATGCCAGTGAGGCGCTTGATTTGCGACAGCCCGACACATTGGAATTCAACACTCCTAATGTTCGACCACCTGCTCCAACAAGAAAAAGCCGTCAATGAATATTTGTATGACCGGGGTGCTAGGACAGCCTCTGGGGAGCTGGGGACTTTTTTTGCCACGTTACTGGACGCTCATGCACAATGCCTGTAGGCTCATGCGTCCTTTTGAGGAGGTGACAAACCTAGTAAGTCGCACCAAAGGCGCCATCAGCGACATCATACCATTTGTTTTCTTCCTGGAGCGTGCCCTGCGAAGAGTGCTGGATCAGGCCATAGATGAGCGTGAAGAGGAAGAGTTGTGGTCACCATCGCCACCAGAAACAGCCTTATCAGCATCGCTTGCTGGCCCTGCGGCAACGCCGGAAGAGGATTGTGAGGAAGAGGAGTCAGAGGAGGAATGTGGCTTTGAGGAGGAGAAGACCAACCACAACAGGCATCCCAGGGTGCTCGTTGTCACCTATCTGGTACCCGTGGTGTTGTACGTGGCTGGGGGGAAGAACATACCTTCATTGAGATCACTGAGGAGGAGGAACGGGAAATGAGTAGCTCGGCATCCAACCTTGTGCAAATGGGGTCTTTCATGTAGGAGGAACAGTCCCTATTCTGCTCTGTGTCAGTGTGTATCAGGGTCCCTGAGGACAGGTGTCAATCCATATCTGCCAAGTGACCCTATGTAGGAGGAACAGTCCCTATTCTGCTCTGTGTCAGTGTGTATCAGGGTCCCTGAGGACAGGTGTCAATTCATATCTGCCAAGTGACCCTATGTAGGGGGAACAGTCCCTATTCTGCTCTGTGCCAGTGTGTATCAGGGTCCCTGAGGACATGTGTCCATCCATATCTGCCAAGTGACCCTATGTTGGAGGAACAGTCCCTATTCTGCTCTGTGTCAGTGTGTTTCAGGGTCCCTGAGGACAGGTGTCAATCCATATCTGCTAAGGGACCCTATGTAGGGGGAACAGTCCCTATTCTGCTCTGTGTCAGTGTGTATCAGGGTCCCTGAGGACAGGTGTCATATCTGCCAAGTGACCCTATGTAGGGGGTACAGTCCTTATTCTGCTCTGTGTCAGTGCGTATCAGGGTCCCTGAGGAGAGGTGTCAATCCATATCTGCAAAGTGACCCTATGTAGGGGAAACAGTCCCTATTCTGCTCTGTGCCAGTGTGTATCAGGGTCCCTGAGGACATGTGTCAATCCATATCTGCCAAGTGACCCTATGTTGGAGGAACAGTCCCTATTCTGCTCTGTGTCAGTGTGTTTCAGGGTCCCTGAGGACAGGTGTCAATCCATATCTGCCAAGGGACCCTATGTAGGGGGAACAGTCCCTATTCTGCTCTGTGTCAGTGTGTATCAGGGTCCCTGAGGACAGGTGTCAATCCATATCTGCCAAGTGACCCTATGTAGGGGGAACAGTCCCTATTCTGCTCTGTGTCAGTGTGTATCAGGGTCCATGAGGACAGGTGTCAATCCATATCTGCCAAGTGACCCTATGTAGGGGGAACAGTCCCTATTCTGCTCTGTGTCAGTGTGTATCAGGGATCCTTAGGTTAGGTGTCAATCCATATCTGCCAAGTGACCCTATGTAGGGGGGACAGTTCCTATTCTGCTCTGTGTCAGTGTGTACCAGGGTCCCTGAGGACAGGTGTCAATCCATATCTGCCAAGTGACCCTATGTAGGGGGAACAGTCCCTATTCTGCTCTGTGTTAGTGTGTATCAGGGTCCCTGAGGACAGGTGTCAATCCATATCTGCCAAGTGACCCTATGTTGGAGGAACAGTCCCTATTCTGCTCTGTGTCAGTGTGATTCAGGGTCCCTGAGGACAGGTGTCAATCCATATCTGCCAAGGGACCCTATGTAGGGGGAACAGTCCCTATTCTGCTCTGTGTCAGTGTGTATCAGGGTCCCTGAGGACAGGTGTCAATCCATATCTGCCAAGTGACCCTATGTAGGAGGAACAGTCCCTATTTTGCTCTGTGTCAGTGTGTATCAGGGTCTCTGAGGACAGGTGTCAATCCATATCTGCCAAGTGACCCTATGTAGGGGGAACAGTCCCTATTCTGCTCTGTGTCAGTGTGTATCAGGGTCCCTGAGGACAGGTGTCAATCCATATCTGCCAAGTGACCCTATGTAGGGGGAACAGTCCCTATTCTGCTCTGTGTCAGTGTGTATCAGGGTCCCTGAGGACAGGTGTCAATCCATATCTGCCAAGTGACCCTATGCAGGGGGAACAGTCCCTATTCTGCTCTGTGTCAGTGTGTATCAGGGATCCTTAGGTTAGGTGTCAATCCATATCTGCCCAGTGACCCTATGTAGGGGGAACAGTTCCTATTCTGCTCTGTGTCAGTGTGTACCAGGGTCCCTGAGGACAGGTGTCAATCCATATCTGCCAAGTGACCCTATGTAGGGGGAACAGTCCCTATTCTGCTCTGTGTCAGTGTTTATCAGGGTCTCTGAGGACAGGTGTCAATCCATATGTCAAGGTGTCACTATGTCATATGTCAGGTGTCAATCCATATCCATTATGATTTAGTAATGTTAGGTGATTTATGCCCTTTATGGATTAAAACCAGACTCTGCATCAACTGTGTAATTTTCCATGGGAGTTTTGCCATGGATCCCCCTCCGGCATGCCACAGTCCAGTTGTTAGTCCCCTTGAAACAACTTTTCCATCACTATTGTGGCCAGAAAGAGTCCCTGTGGGTTTTTAAAATTCGCCTGCCCATTGAAGTCTATGGCGGTTCGCCGGTTTGCAAACCGAAAAATTTATGTTCGCGACATCACTATTGTGCAGCAGCAGGAGAGAGAAACCTGTCACCAGAGCCTTCTCTGCATGAATCGCTGATCCGACTCCCTGTCCTACCACCCCCCCCCCCCCCCCCCCACCATCCCTCCCCTGTCAGAATGTTGCATGCTGGAGAGTTATTTTAACTGTGTAAATGTGTCAGACATGTCCAATGCATTTTTCAGCATTCCTGGGGATAGGACACTGATTGTTGAGATCACTGCCCCCCTGGAGTGGGCAGGAAAACCAGAAGAAAGAAAAAAGAAGGTAGATAGGAAAAAAGCTTTTAAACAAAGGCAGTCTCAAAGTGATGCATGTTCCTTTAAGATTTTGATGTCTGTACAATAATATTGTTCTCAGATTAATAATAGTGATATTAGGAGAATGCTGGCAATTCTACAATTTACCAGACAGATCTGTCTGACGTGCTAACTGGTGATATGGAAGTGACATTGTCAGTGGGGAACAGAGAGAATGCCAAAATAAGTGACAACTCACTTCAAAACTTGTATCTTGACTACACGCTGTCATCATAGCAAGATAGCAGGAGAGCAAGACAACAGCTGTCATATTCCGTCATGGAAAAATACAGTTTAATAAAAGAATTATGAAATTAAGCAATTGACTGAGCCTTAGATAATAAAAATAATAAAATAATAATAATAATATAAATAAAGAAAATAACATTCTCCTGTGTACCAAAAGATCTCTGTTATAACACTTAGACTTGAAATGGTTAAAATATAGACCCTCAGTTGCTTTAGTGATGTATTCCCAGTAAGCACAGAAAGTTGCAGTTGTTGCAGTTGGCGATAGTTGGCTTTTTCACTTGACATTATTTAAAGGGAAACAATAGTGCCAGGAAAACAAAGCTGTTTTCCTGTCACTATAGCTCACTATAGTGCCCCCCCTGCAGTGCAGAAAGGGTTAAAAACCCCTTCTGTCACTTACCTGCGTCCAGTGCCGATGATCCTCAGCGCTGGCTTGTATCCGCCTCCTCTCCTCCCTCACCAACATCAGCTGTTGACGGGGACCTTATGTGCATGCGCTGCAATGGCCACACTCGCATTAGGATTTCCCCATAGTAAAGCATTATGCAATGCTCTTCTACGGGAATTCCAGTGGTGCTGGATATCCTCATGCATAGCGTGAGGATGTTCAGCATCAGTTAGATCGACCAAAAGTCACCTAAAAGCCCGGAAGTCCCTCTAGTGGCTGTCTTGTAGACAGACAGTAGAGGAGGAGTTAATCCACAAAGCTAATTATTGCAGTTTATAAAAAAAAAACTGCAATAACTAGCTTTGCAGCGTTAAGGGTGCTGGGACAGTACACCCAGACCACTTTAATGAGTTGAAGTGGTCTGGTTGCCTATAGTGTCCCTATAAGTTGTATGTTGTAATGTCGGACTAAAGCGATCTCTAGGGAATAGACCCAAGTGTCAGACACATATGAAAATTTAAGTCCAAAAGGGGTTGGTCAAAGCTGATATCAACTGTATGCAGTATGGTTAATTACATCTATTTTTTTTAAGTCAAAATAATTTTGTGTATAATGTATTATATAAACACACAAACAAATAAACAAACAAACAAGTAAGGTCCCTCATTTGCAGCATTTCCCTGTAATTAGAGCTACCAGTTCAGATCACCACAAATAAAGAAAAACATTTATTATCATTCACTTAAGTGCAAAGATGACCAAATTATTATTTGCATATGAGATGTGTCATGTACTGATTAAATGGGTAGATTTTATGTAATAAAGGCTTCACATAAATAACAATGTCATATAACACAAATGCATATCTATTAACATTTGATGGGATCTACGTGGGTTTTGCTATGGCATTTGATACAGTTCCACACAAAAGGTTACTAAAAACAGAATATTCAAGGATACAATTGATATGTATTTAAACAAGTAGTTCGTCCAAGGAGTAATTTGATTGCCATTATGGAGTTAAGAAGAATCTTTTTCCCTTTTTGTGGTATCACTGGAAATCACTACAATTACGTTTTTTTTGCCTTCTTTTTGGATCAAGAGCATAAAGGAATACGTTCTAAAGGTTAAACTTGATGGACTTCAGTCTTTTTGCAACCTAGATTGCTATGTAGCATGGGACAAATTGTTAGCAAATTAATGCCAGCGCAAATTTAAATTCAGGGATGAATGCACAATCTATTAATGGATAACAAAACAAAGCGACCATGATGATGAGCTTTAAAACTGTATACTTTATATCATTCAGAAATATTTACACGTAAGTCAAAAGCAGTTTATATACCATGATCACGTCATGCGTCACAAAGCCTGAGGTGTGCTACAGATGGGATACAGCACTTTATGTCATGATGCAAACGGAATCTTGACATCATTAGTAACTGGGAAGAAGGTCTTTGTTAAGACCCATAGCATTAATTACTACTAAAAAAAAACAAGCTAATCCTTCAAGCACCCACATGTATCTAATATCCTGATCCACATTGGCCCACAAGAGATGGAGAGAGAAGGACACCAATAGAAAAACACAGTGCTCAGTAATTATAGCACCTAAACCATAACTCTCCAATGCAAAGTATATAAATTGTGTTTCCTCTGTGATTGCGTGTACACAACTTGAAATATAAAAACAACAGAAAGTATGAAAATGGATTCATGTTGACTTGCTGCCTCTTAAATGACACCATATCCTAGAAAGGCTTGAACTACCATACCATATATAAATAATAACCATGACAACCAGTAATAGTATCTTGTTGATTGTGATGTGTTTTTATTCTTTGAAATTCAAAGTGTACTTATTATGAATGGAAACGTGACTGCATTTACGGATATGCTTCCACTAATGCTCTGCATTCTCTTCTTTGTGACTCCCACTGAAATTACATCCTTCTCTATTGGCTTTCGGACCTTCTCCCAGTTACTGGCAAACGTGTATCTAAGATTGTATGGCGTGGTGGTTATATAGTATCCTTCATGTTTCTCAGGATGTACTTGAGGTCAATGTCCAGTGGCGTACACATGACCTATGGGGCCCCGGTGCGAAAAATGATCCGTGGACCCCCCCCCCCCCCCCCCCGCACGCTTACTCTGCGCAGGCCGGGGCCGCAACACATGCCGGTGGGCACCTGGTCGCAGAGGTTGCAGGGTTGCAACCACTGCGACCCCAGTATGTACACCAGTGCATGCAGATGCACACACACTTAAAGGACCACTACAAACACCCAGATCACATCAGCTCAATGAAGTGGTCTGGGTGTCAGGTCCCTCTAGTTTTAACCCTGCAGCTAAAAGCATAGCAGTTTCAGAGAAACTGCTATGTTTCACTGAGGGTTAAACCAGCCTCTAGCGGCTGTCTCACTGACAGCCGCTAGAGGAGCTTCCGCGATTCTAAGACACTGAACGTCTATGGGAAAGCATTGAGTAATGCTTTCCTATGGGCGGTTTGAATGCGCGCACGGCTCTTGCCGTGCATGCGCATTCGGAGCCGAGCGGCGGAGGTATCCCCAGCGCCAAGGGAGTCCGGCGCTGGAGAAAGGTAAGTGCTGAAGACACACACACACTCTCACGAACAGACGCATACACACTAGCTAACAGACACACACATTTACTGACAGAGACACACTCAGCGACAGACATACATACACACTCACTTACAAAACATACACTCACTGACAAACACACACTCACTAACAGACATCAAACAGACTCACTAACACAAACACACTCTGTAACAGACACACACAGTAACACACTCACTGACACTCACTTGCAGACACACACTCACTGACACTCACACTAACACTCACAGTAACACTCACAGTAACACTAACACACACAGTAACACACACACTAACACTCACAGTAACACTAACACACACACTAACACACACAGTAACACTAACACACACACTAACACACACAGTAACACTAACACACACACTAACACTCACAGTAACACTAACACACACACACACTAACACTCACAGTAACACTAACACACACACACACTAACACATTTTTTTTAATTTAATCCCCCCAGCCTCCTTACCTTTTGGAGTGCTGAGGGGATTCCCTGGGGCCCAGTGGTGCTGCTGGGCTCCTGGGGGGCCGGTCACCCGGCGGGCAGGCAAACACACTTAACCCCTTAAGGACCAAACCTCTGGAATAAAAGGGAATCATGAAATGTTACACATGTCATGTGTCCTTAAGAGGTTAAAGGGACACTATAGTCACCTGAACAACTTTAGCTTAATGAAGCAGTTTTGGTTTATAGAACATGCCCCTGCAGCCTCACTGCTCAATCCTCTGCCATTTAGGAGTTAAATCCCTTTGTTTATGAAGCCTAGTCACACCTCCCTGCATGTGACTTGTACAGCCTTCCATAAACACTTCCTGTAAAGAGAGCCCTATTTAGGCTTTCTTTATTGCAAGTTCTGTTTAATTAAGATGTTCTTATCCCCTGCTATGTTAATAGCTTGCTAGACCCTGCAAGAGCCTCCTGTATGTGATTAAAGTTCAATTTAGAGATTGAGATACAATTATTTAAGGTAAATTACATCTGTTTGAAAGTGAAACCAGTTGTTTTTTTCACGCAGGCTCTGTCAATCATAGCCAGGGGAGGTGTGGCTAGGGCTGCATAAACAGAAACAAAGTGATTTAACTCCTAAATGACAGTGAATTGAGCAGTGAGACTGCAGGGGAATGATCTATACACTAAAACTGCTTTATTTAGCTAAAGTAATTTAGGTGACTATAGTGTTCCTTTAACTAACTTCATGGCCTTTTTTTTGGCTTTTCTCGTTGTACAAATTTTGCAAATTTATGTTGTGTTTTTTCTATGCTATAACTGTGTATATGATTTTAAGAGAAAAACATACACATTCTACCGCTTCCCCAACATAGACTATTAAATAAACAATAATTTCCAACCAAGGCACACTCTACTATTTTTCAACAGTGGATTCCATGAGGGTTCAATAATTGAAATCTCCTTAAATGGACACTATAGTCACCACAACCAATTCATCTCAATAAAATGGTCTGTCTACCATGTCCCTCTAAATGAAGTGGTCTGGCTGTCATGTCCCTCTCAATGAAGTTGTCTGGCTGCCGTGTCCCTGACTGCTTATCCCTGCAACTGAAACTTTGCTGTTCTATAGGAATGGCAATGCTTACATTGAAGGGTTAAAATGCGTATATTGGCTGCTTTCCTTCTGTCCAAATACCAGAGTTTAAAATGGCAATTTAATGAGATGTTCTCAGAGATACCATCTGATGTGTGCAGTGTGGTGTTTTGCCGTTCATTCGCACAAGCCTCCCAATGTTGCACTATCGGGAAACATTGGATTGGGTGAGATCACCTGCACTGATGATCTCAGCCAAAGAGGTGGAGTGCAATTTTGGAGTCCGAGGCAGTGAGGTCTGAAAGGTAAAAAATACTAATTTTCAAAACCTCACATGGGGTGTTCAGGGGACCTATATAGGTGTCAGGACACTATAGCATTAGGTGTTTCTATTCCTAATGTTATAGTGCACTTTTTTACTTTTTATTAAGTGTATAATAAAATATGATTTTTAGGCAAACATTAAGAGTGCAATTAATTATTTTTAATATCTAGATTAATTTGGTAAATATCGGAAACATTTCTTGGGCAATTTCTAGACTAAAAGGCCTCCAATATACCATATTTTGCCAAATAAATTAAGAAACACATAATTTCTACCAATACTTTGAGTAAGTGATTCTTGTTAAGTGTGTATGGTGAGCAGATCTCAGAGTTTTAGAATCTTGCGAGAATATAAAGGGCAGAAGCCCTCTCAAGAGGGAAGGAGGAATTCTTACAGTAAACATATAAAACTGTATTAAAATCAGTTCTACATTTAGAACACTTTAGAAAAACCTGGGATACTTAGACAACCCACCTATACCCTATTCAAACTTCTCCTCTCCATCACCCTCTACCACAGGCGTCCCCAAACTCCAGCCCTCCAGATGTTGCTAAACTACAACTCCCATGATTCTCAGCCTATCTGTTTCATTCATAGAATCATGGGAGTTGTAGTTCAGCAACATCTGGAGGGCAGGAGTTTTATGGAAGCCTGCTCTACCAAACAACCCCTAGTCGTTTTTCAACCTATTCTTCCATTCCTTTCTCCATATCTCATATATCAAATATCCGTTTTTTTTTTATTTCACATTGTGCTGTATGTCTAAGCTATTGTTTTCCTGCTTATATTTCACCTTGTGATGTGTGCGTTACTCATAATGCTTGTGTGAATACTGCTTAAACATACTTTTCACTATTTCAAAGCAGATATTCTCATAAATAAGTCATTGTCTATTATTGCTGTTGGAATTTTGGTTTCGATGCTAAAATTGTAGGAGTTTTGTGATTATTATAGAATGATATAATTCATACCTATGTTTTACAAAGCAATGTCTATAAAATTAGACTGTGTTTCAGGAGTCTCTAGGTCTGCAGGCTAACTCCCATGCTCCCTTTATAGTCTGAGATTAGTAAGTAATGCAGCTCCATCTAAGCCATTAACCCCACAATGGTAATTATGCACACGTAGTCTATCCTGGACCAACATTTTAAAAGTGAAGCAATCACCATGGAAACCAATGGAATGTTGCTACTTATTGTTCCACATTTAGCACTCTGTCCCTGAATTGCTCATTATGAATAACCCTCACTGTCATAACTGGGAAATTAATCTACTCCAATTAAAATAAAATGCAATTTAGCCTGGAGATCTAAGAGACGTGCTGTTCACTTAAAAGAGCTGCACATACAAAGACTCACACCAGCTCCAGGACAGACTGACCACTGACACTCCTGTTGTGGTGGACTACACTTCTCATGATCCTCAGCCAGGCTGGCTGAGCATCCTTAGTAATGCAATCCAAAACATCTAGATATGTTAAAACAGCAATGGCTAGCCATCAATGCAGTATAGATTCTACACAAACAAAGAAAAATCCACCTAAACAGTTGCACATGCTGAAAGGGTTATGCTAGACTTACTTCTTAATTCAAATAATGAATTAAAAAAAATCAAAGTTGAATGCCCTGTGTTCCATGCAGCCTTGGAGAAATCACTGTGTATATATATATCCCTCTAGAAATAGATAAAACATTTTAAATCACATGTGACTAATGTGCCATAAATGAGTAAAGCTATGTGTGCAGTGTGTCCCGGAGAGGAAGGGGTTAATGACTAGTGATGGATCCCCTTGGAGATACTGGCTAGCCCTGCCTGACACGTGAGGCAGTGAGCAGGCAGCCTGCAGAGCTGAGAGGGATGCAGGGCACAGGTGTGCGCGCTGGTAACCAGCCTGTGCCCTCTCAAAGCTGCTAGCGGTGCCTCCTGGAAGCAGGGCTGCTGGATGCCCCTGGCACAGACCCGCCTGGCTCCCATACCGCTGGATGGCGCCCCGGACAGCCTCCTTCCTCGGCTGACACTGTTTTTATAAGGAGATGGAGATCACTATCTGAGCCCCTGAGAGAGAGACGGGGGGACTTGGAAAAGATGCCTGGATGAAGCCCTGTGAGCCCAAGGGTCAGCATTCCTCTGGGAATGAATTTACAGCCTGACAGCATCTCCCTAGCTGGACCAGGACACCGGGTGAGTGTCCCTAAATCTTCTATTGACCCTTATACTATGGGCTCCACATGGTGTGGGTGCCACATGGGACGGGTGCACTATGGGACCGCTTGGGAGAGGTATGCAATGAGACTTCATGGGACGGGTACATTATGGACCACTAGGGAGAGGTATGCTATGGGACTTCATGGGACGGGTACATTATGGACCACTAGGGAGAGGCATACGGTGGGACCACACGGGATGGAATTACTATGAGACCACTAGGGAGAGGCATACGGTGGGACCACACTGGATGGCATTACTATGGGACCACATAAGAGAGGCATACTATGGGACCACCTGGGAGAGGCATACTATGAGACCACTAGGGAGAGATATACTATGGGACCACACGGGATGGAATTACCACATGGGAGAGGTATATTATGGGACCACTAGGGAGAGGTATACTATGGGACCACACGGGATGGAATTACCACATGGGATGGGTATACTATGGGACCAGATGGGATGGAATTACTATGGGACCACATGGGATGGATGCTGTATGTGGGATATGTACACTATGGAGCCACATGGGATGGGAATACTATGGGATGTGTACACAATTAGACTACATGGGATGGGTATACTACTGGACCACACAAGATGGATGCTGTATATAGTATGTGTACACTATGGGACCACATGGGAAGTGTACACAATGGGACCTCATGGAATGTATGCTGTACCAGATGTGTATACTGTGGGACCACATGGGATGTGTACACTATGGGACCACATTAAATGTATGCTGTATAAGGTGTGTGTACTGTGGGACCACATGGGATAAGTATATTATGGGACCACATGGGATGGATGCTGTATAAGATGCGTATACTATGGGACCACATGGCATAAGTATATTATGTGACCACATGGGGTGGATGCTGTATATGGGATGTGTACACTATGGGACCACATGGATTGGATGCTGTATATGGGATGTGTACACTATTGGACCATATGGGATGGATGCCATATATAGGGTGTGTACACTATGGGACCACAATGGATGGAGGCTGTATAGAGGATGTGTACACTATGGTACCATGTGGATTGCGGTATGCACACTATCAGTATTACATGGAATGGCTCTTTCACTGCCACTCAATAGAGCTATATTATTAGTTATTGTATATATTAATTATTATTAATTAATTCAAATAAATTCTAATCTCGCCACCCTATGCCATCAAACCAAGAGATCAGATATAACTATGTTCCACTCACTTGTGGAAATACCGATACTTTGCAGTGATAACCAACTCAGTGATCCAGCTGTTGCGGTCAATATCCCCATTACTCTCAACCATTGCTCATCTGGCTGTGCTTAATGGGAAACACCCAACACAGCTGGAATTCTAACGATTAGCAAGCACCAGCATACAGCCTAACTTGGAGTCAGACCTGCACCCTCTATACTTTATAACCACAGACACAGAATTAAATAACTTGTGGAATTATTGCAACAATACTTGAATGGTTACATCTTGTGTTCCTTACCCACTAAATAAAAAACTGATATTGTAAAATGTAAATTTTGGTTCCTACACATTATTTTTTATCTGATACAAATTATATTAATATGTTTTACCTTTATGTACATGTTTGTATAATCTAGTTGTAGATAGTTCATTTCAAACTTGCTTTCAGATAAACAAACAAACAAAAAAAAACAGTGCCTTAAATAGTTAAATATATATTGAGACTCCTGGCAAAAAAAAAAAAAAAAGTGAATTCTTGATTTCAAAATGTTAGGGAAACACCAGTGTATAATAAACTGTGCTGATATATATTATACGTATGTGTTATAATTGTTACAGAGGCAATTTGTGTGTGAATTCTATTTGTTTTTTGTTACTGTCTGCTGAGTTATTTTACTGAATGGACATCCCTCCTCCATTTATTTAAGATTGTTTTAGATAACAATACACATGTATTGCTTTGCCTAAGGGTCAGGGGTTATAGATTCTGTTTTGGAATGTTTAAAAAACTGACCTGCTAAAAAAAAATATTTATTTCACATGTGATTGATGATGATTTTTTTTTTTTTTGTTTGCTGGAATTGTTGTCATAACTGTACAGTCAGTAGTCAATTCTCCAAAACACACTGAGGGATCTTCAAAGTAGTATTTAATAACTAACTGGCTGCACAATGTCAGATCTTTTTTCCAGTTATGCTATTTTGGTCTCATGCCTTTTCCACTTCACTGAATTTAGTGTATAAATCCTATTGTTTAGTGAACAGCCCCCTCAGTAATTTGAAGTACTTTGTGGATGTCATATAGCCAGTAAATACTAGGATTTGTGACCTGTGAAATGTTTGGATTACATACGTGTTTGATTGTTTCACAGTAATCTTTCAGCATGGGACCTTAAAGTCCACCTTTTGCATTCTCTCACTGGATACAATGCTGTATAAAACACTAGACTTTTAAAAGATTTGTGACATGGAAGTGCTGTTACTGTATCAAAAAAATGTGTGGGAGACTTGAAAAGATATTTACAGTAGCCATACAAATCTGATCAGGGGAGTTTCAGTACACCCAAATTTCTAATAATTTTGTTAAAGGGACGGCAACATTTCTAATAAATTTGTTAAAGGGACAACAGAATCCACCAATATTCAAACTGGTTTATTATGCGCCTAGCTAATGGTCATTAAAAGGTTGCCCCAACCACCATGATCACTTTAGTTTTTTGAAGTTGTCATAGTAGAATAAGTCTGCACATCCAGAGTTATTTGTACTTGTGTGCTGGGGCTTAGTTACGGCACACGTAATGTAAAGTCTGTGTATAAAATACATCTGTTGTCAGCATGCACTGCACGCTGCCGACAAGCATAATCTGCTTATCCCTTGCAGTTAGAACCTGCACCGATCAGCGCCGGGAACTTTGCACAGTGCTGGATTAAGGTATATATATAACATTTGTAACGGATCCCCAATACTGCGACTGAGTATATCCGTTGAAGTCTTCCAGGTCCCGAAGTGAAGCAGTGATTATAACTCTGAGCTACCCAAACATAAGCCAAGACTTGATAAAAAATTACAATGAACTGATTTATTATAGCACAGTGGCCTGTTTATATACCCAGACCCCCAGCATGGGGTCTCCATTCATTTTTACAGTAAGCTCGCCCAAGCTCCTCTGTGTCTTGGCGATAAGAAAGCTTGCTTTTCCTTAAACTAATTATCTCCCAGGCACTAGAGGTACAACATATTATACTGAAACACCCCATAATACCCATAACACATATAGGAACCCCCACAAGTATTATATCTCCGGATAGCCTGGATCTGAGCGCCCACCATGTCCAAATTGCGCTCAGATCCCACGAACACAGCCGAATTGCCACCGGGGTAAAGTTTTGACCGGCCGCACACGTGGCGTCTGCCCAAATTAGTTCCAGAGAAAAAGTAGTAACGGTCGGTCACTTCCAAAATGAACCAACTGTCGAACGGATCCCCTGGCTCATAGGTAGCGATTGATCGCCTAGTTCGTGCGAACAATCCTACCGAACAGCGATCTCCTGTCTTGTCCGGAATAGAAGCAGGCGTTGACGCAAGATCACAGAGGTGTTCGCACGTGGATGTATCTGACTTTGAGTTCCATACACTCGACGACCAAGTCCTGCTGCCTGCGTTCAGGAGACAAGATTGTTCGAGTTATACGAACGGCGGCCACACAGAGAGAGCACTTAAGTTTGTGGTTAGTTTGAAGTTAATGAGCCAGGCGGTGGTCGGTGTTCAATAGATTGCAACTACCGAACTGAGGAAATCTATTTGGGTTCGGGGAAACTTATAAAACGAACTAGGAGTGAACTGTCCTTAGAATAAGGAAAATAGTGAGTTTGTCACAGGCAGCTGGGGAGGTTAACTCCCGAAAATGGTCTCCAACCTAGACCATAGTCGGTGGGCAGGAGGCCAGCTTCCACACTCCTCCAGGAGTTTGTGGCAAATGTCCATGTTAAAGGGTGTTTATCACAACATTTATTTTAAAAACACTCTTTGAGCGTTTTTGGTGAGGGGACTGAAAAGGGTTGGAGAAACCATTTAAATAAAGTACACTTGAAATGAATGTTGTCATTGTTTCTGAGCAGAATTTTGACAAAACTGAGTTAAAAATGCATACTGTATATTGTTATACATGTGCTAAACTATTCCATGGTTGGATTAATGCTGGAATTTGTTTTCATCTTTAGCCACCTTGTGCTATTAAAGGGACACGATAGATGCAGTACCTCATAGTGGTTATGGTTGTGAGGAATTTTCCTCTTTTTTTGTCATATTGTTTTTTGAGTACTTTGACAAAAATATAGGCACATGGTCCAACTTCTCGCTATTTCTTTTGATATTTATGTATTTTTATTTTTTTCTGTTTCCAAAACCATACAATCTTGGATGCCAGTGACTGGTAGCATCACCAACTTGCAGCCCATTATAGCTATCCTCCTAAGTGGCAGGTGAAGGGCTTGGTACTAGATGCAAGCTGAATCATGATTCAAATTTCAAAGAGCTGAGGTGATGGCACTAAAAGCCAGCTTTTACCATAAACTCTAAAATAAATGTAACGATTATTATGGTCAGAATGCCCCTTTCATCAGTGTTTCCATTATCAGGTTGTGTGTAGTTTAAAGGCTGCTCTGAAAATGTGTAAAATGTAGACAATATATATGATTAGATATATTATTATTTCTTAAAGTTTTCTGTCTTTTTAAGAGGTTTGTTTTCTGAAGAGATACTTGTGGTTAATCCAAAATAACTCAGTTGTAAAATATCACTTACTCTGTAGAATTTTACCCCAACTCAGCAATTGAGGCCTACATTTCACCAGTCACTTGTCAGCTCTCCACACGTTGGTATTTAGTGAATAAACTGCTTGGTCGTAATCTCTGCATACACACTCGACTAAGTGAATTACCTCATAACATGACATGTGAAAGGCATGGTAAATAATTTCCCTGTATAAAAGCATTAGTCCTGCGGGTTTAAGTGTGTCTTCCTTAAAAGGAGTAAAGTAAGTTTTATCTAGCGGAATGTGTATTAAATGAATGTATTGATAAAGCCCCATTATAGTTCACATATTGGGTGCTGTAGCTCCACAACAGCTATAGGCCCCACTCAAGTCCCCTAAAGCATTTCAGCTTGTTTTATTTCCCTCCATTTTTATTTTATAAAAGTGGTGTTTTTAAAGAGAAACCTGTCGTTTTAAATGATCCCTTAGTAATGCCTACTGGCGGTTTTTTCACAGGGGGAGATTCAGATTCACTGATTCCAGTCTCACACTCTGTATCTGAAAGTGTAAGTGAGTGGTTTCAATTAATCTATGAAAAGTATTGTTGGCGGATGGTGACAATTTTAGCGCATTTGTAGTGTTTCCCAGTATTTCTACGTGAGAAGCATCTAATTGGATACAAGTAGGTGGATAAGACTGAATAAAGGAGACTCCACGTGTGCCGGAATTCATGACAATTTAGTACAGTTTAATAATGCTGAAAGCAGGGTCAGTAATCTAAGTAGTCTAGCAGGGCTCAATATTTCTGCTTATCACTAGACACTGTCATGTGCAAATTTAACACTTGTGAGTAGAAATTCCCCTCTAGTGAGTTTGCCATGGACACTTGCAGTGGCAATTAACTATAAATGCCTGGATAGTAGCACTGGACTTGAAATTTTCAACCCTGGTTTAGGAACAGTCCATTAAAAATAAATAAATGCTATATATTTATTTTTTACTAATTGGACTGTCCCTTTAAGTTTTTTTTTTTTTTTTTTTTTTCTGTTCCGTAGGTGGTAAGATTAGCTCGTGGCTAGAAAATATAAAAGTAGAATTATCGTTGACTTGCTGTTAAATGCAGAATTTTTATCAAGTAGTGAAGGAACAAACTTCTGTGCAAAGAGTGATTTAAAATGTCATGCAACTTACGATAATATATAACCGGAGATATCTATGAATGGAGAGTAAATGGGACTGTGATTCCCCCTGCTAAGTTCTGCTGGCAGTTGTATGAAGTGTGACTTGCCAATTGCCTCTATACATGTTTCGGATTTTTAGTAAGAGAGCTTTCTTGGCATTTCAGACAGCTAACAGAGCTATTGTTTGATGCTAGGATGAAGAACAAGCTGCAGAAAATTGCAAAGAATTCTTATTCTGTTATAAAGTCGCCATGATTTTTATAATTGTTACTCCAATAGCTATTCAGACACATGTAGAATTGTTCTTTTTTGAACATTTGTTTTTTCACGCTTTTTATAACTCCATTTGTTTTTGTCAGTTTTGCAACACAATATTTTTGTATAACAATGTGTGCTTCTTTGCCAGAAGCTGTTGTTACTCAGTGTGCACAATATGCTAAAATCTGGTCAGGAAACTTCAAAATATATGATGGGAAACATATTGTGCAACAAGTGAGGTTCTTCGGTTTATGGCTTAAGGTTACACTTCCATATGATAAACAAAACAACCAAGAACATTTTAAAGCTAAAAGCAAAGAATAAAAAAACATAGGGCGATGCAGGAGACCATATCCATTTACCTAGTTGCCAGTTCATCTATTTTGGGCTAAAATGTGTAACTTCTTTGACATCTCTCCAAGAGAGATAAGCGAAAAATATTTACGCAAACATTTGACCATCTGCGAATCTCCTGTAGGCCATGATCTTGTTTTGAGGACCTATTTTTTCGTTCTTCCAACGGCCAAAAAACTTACAAAAAAAAAACACGTAAATTATATTCGTTGGTCAGAAATATTTTCTCCACTATGTGAAAAATTCCATACAGGGTTATCAAGTGAGAATTGTAGGGAATACAAAGTGAATTTTACCAGAACTGGAAAAAAATCCTCCAAGCCAGCTGTCATTCCAAACCGATTTAAATGTATTACTCGGTTTGAATTTAATTTGAATTCCAGGCATTTCTTACTTTAGGGAGTTAAACGAAGATGCGTAAATTGTTAGGATATAAAGGAAAATCATAATTTGCCCGTTTAACTATAATACATACATACAATTGTATAAATCCCCCCCCCCCCCAAATCTTGCATTTGAGGAAATAACACAATAAACTAAAGTTTAGTTTGCTTGATACAGAGTTAGGCAATGCTATAGTTACTACAAGAACTGTGCTTTAGGGCTTTATCCCAACAGTTACAAAATTCTGTATATTTATTCTGGTCAATGTTTCAGTTTGAAACGATCCTGACATATATTTTGTGTCAAACTTTTGCGCAACTTACCTTTTTGAAAAATGAAAATTGTTATGATACACCAGTTATCTAATACACTTTATTTAGATGGGGTGATATTTCAATATGACTCATTTGGCACAGTTCATAAGGAATCATTTCTAAACCTTTTGGTTAACTGTGAAACAGTCCTAGATAATTTTCTCACTCTTCAACCCCTGTGCACTAGATATCGGATACACCTTTATTCATGAATATTTAATGCACTAATAAGCAGTAAGCCGTGGCATGCTTGATGGGTGTGTATTAAATATTCATAACGCAGAAATTCAGATATTATTGCTGCCTGTTCTGTTCTCTGTATGATCAGTAGTAATAAGACTCCCCCCAACTCAATAGCTCCAACATTTATTGAAACCATTCTATAATTATTGCTGTATTCCATTCAGAATGCATTGAGTTTTAATATTATAGCTTAGAGGTAGGCAACTTTCGGCACTCCAGGTGTTGTGGACTACAGCTTCCCTGGTGCTTTGTCAGCATTAGTGGCTGTAAGAGCATTACGAGAGATGTAGTGAACACCATCTGGAGTGCCAAATGTTGCCTACCCTGGTAGAGGTTTCTGAATCATCTCTTTAATGTGGTTTAGAAACTGACGGAGTACCTTGACATACTGACAGGTACACGAGGGAGGTGCTGACACTGTGATATTTCTTCAACTAGTTTTTCTTGTATATACCATGTATACTAGTCTTATTAACACATATACTTCTATTATATTTATTTTCTTACCTCAAGAGAAAATACTGAAAGTATAAAATGAGCTATGCAGACTAGATGGGCCGAATGGTTCTTACCTGCCGTCACATTCTATGTTTCTATGTTTATATTTCCTACAAATCGTATTTCTTCTCTGGTCTTTTTAGATATTAGTTCCTTTTAGAAATGTGTTCTAGGCTGGGTTTTAGAGTGGCTCTACACCCAGGGATTGACCCTTAGACAATACACAGGGAAGGCCCGAGTCATCGTGCTGCCTGGTTCCAAGGTCTAAGTGCAGCTACATCTACACAATTGACCTCCATTCCAATGACAATCCAGAGAAATTCTGGCTATTCCGCAAATGAGACTAAGGAATGGCACTGCCATCTGCTGCATATGCAGGGGAGCAAGAACGACAAAATGCTGCCCCCCTTCAAATGCTCCATGTTTCCTACACTACCATCTCAGACCATCTGGACCCTTGTAGGGCTGGCTCTTATAACTCATTTAAAAATATACATAAACATAAAATCTAAAATAATAAAATATATAAAAAATACCCAATACAACTGAAGTTGACGCATTATCAAATAAATTCCCCAACTTCACAGACGCATTATCAAATAAATCCCCCAACTTCACATTTCATGATGTCATAGTGCATGCAATAAAAATAAATGACCTTCACACTTTTGCCTACAATTATAGTCTCAGAATTTATGCAAAGGAGGAACATTTAGAAATATATATATTTTATTTTTTTTGTTTTAGAATTTTTAAATTATATTATATAATTACCTATTATTTAATGTATTCCTTTATAGACTTTTGGTTTAATTTTTTTTAGAGATTTTTTTAAATTGAAAAACTCTTAAACCCTTCATACTATACTATATATAATAACAGCTTAGTGTCCACAGTTAATTTACAATGCCTCCGGTGGTGATTTTGGAAATTACAAAGCCATGAATAGAATTAAATATAGCAAAATATATATTCTTTGTGTTAGATGCAAATGTCATTGAATCTATAGCCTGATTTGCAAACATAAAATAAAACAGAACCACCTTTTATACACGTTAAAAGATGTATTGAATTTCTGCAAAATAAAATCTCATTACACAGACCTTGAACAATTGCATCTCTGTATAGATTATCACTTCAAGAATAAGGTCATTAGTTTCACACAGCAGGGCCAAATTCAGCTTTGCTTCATCCCCAAAAAATAGTAACTAAAAAGTTATTGGTAGTTTTGGCAATGTATGTAAAGGTATATCAGTGCCTTGATTTTCTAACAAAGAAAGAGATATGGAGAATTAATTTGATGTATGTCACTTAAAGATTTTTGTTTTAGAAACACAATTAAAGGACACATGCAAGTTACAACATAAAAAATAAGTAAATATGGACAGATTATGTTTTTTTTTTCTTCTTTATATTCTTAATTTATACTCATCCCGCCGGCATGAGTGAACAAAATTAAACAGGTACACGTTTGCATAAAGTATACAATTTGTAACAACGTAAATGTGAATGGCTGTGTTCAATGTACTGTGATGGACTAGGCAGTGGGTTGAGTTTTTTTTTTGTTAATTAAGTAGTGGCCTATTTGTAATCCAGGTGGTCACTTTGGTTTCAGACCCTGCCGAGGGTATGATGTGGGCTATCTCTGTTGTGTGTTTCCCTATCAGCTATGTACACCTATAGATTGCTGAGTTATTGCCGATATGAAGGGAAGAATGTGAAGTATAGTTTTGAAAGAGCTACATATCATGTATTATGTGTTTACACCTGGCCTATACTTAGATTTAGGATATTTGCATGAATGTGGTGGCCTAATGTGGCTATCCGTAGGATGTCTTTGTTTTACACCTCTGGGCTTCATCGACAGTGTATGTCTATTTGCTCTAGTAGAGAGGTGAGAAGGGGGGGAAGGAGGCCTAGTGACCTATACGATTCCCGGTAGGGTGTGCTAGTGTGAGCCTGTATTAAAAGCATCAACAGGTATCAAGACAGTTAAACACGCGAAAAATAAAAATAAAAGCAGATCAACAAAGTAAATTATAATAATAGGTTCAGCTGAACCCCCAACTATAAAAAAGTTATAGACATGGGTATCTTTCCTCTGGGACCAGGAAAGTCCATTACCGCCTCAGGACGTGGCTGCAGCATATACGTCCGATTGGGCCCTCTGAGGTATGAACTGGATAATTCTTGCGGGGTCCAAGATATGTGTTGTTGTAGTGCACTGCTTGTTCCAGGACTGGTTAGCGAGTCTCGTAGAAGACCGAGGGTTTCCAAGATGGCTGCGGCTTCCTTGAGATCACGGACAGTGTGGGCAGAGTCCCCTTTCAATATGTGGAATAGCCGTGGTGATCTCCAGCGGTATGGAATATCTTGAGTGCATAGCAGTGTGATGAAGGGTTGTAGGGTTTTTCTCCATTTCAGGGTGTCCCCAGATTGGTTGGCATAAAACATGAGTGCCACAGATCAGTTTTCGCACCGGGGCCCCATGGATTGTGTGTACGCCACTGGCTTCGGGATTCGGAATATCCCATCGAACGTAGCTTGATTAAATGCGGGAGTTCCGCGGCTTGGATCTCCTCTGGGATAACTCTAATCTTGAGGTTGTTTCGGCATCTGGCATCCTCAATCATTGCAAAGCGGTGCTCGAAGGTTGCTTGCTGTGCCTTGAGAGTCTGCACTTTATTGGAGAGAGTGGTAAGTTGCTGAGCCTGGTCTGCCGCTGCCATCTCCACTGTTCCGGCTCACCAAGCCAGTGAGATCAGCCCGAAGTGAGGCCATGTCAGCCTTTAAGGTTAGCTGGATGCCATGTAGCAGCTCTCTCAGAGTTGCATTTGTCACTGGATTTGTGTTGGCATTCTGTGGGGCAGTATATGGGACTATGGATGCACTCACAATAAAGAGCTTTTTACAGTTAGATTTCACTTAAGCAATGTGATTGTGATCTATGAAACAAACAGAGAAATTAACAATGTAGCGTGACTGTATTTAATGTTAAACACAGTTGATGCGTGGTATTCGACTCACATGTTTCTGAGCTCAATTTAAAAGCGGTAAAACATAAACCTCAGTACTGTAATAGAGGTTCCTTGCCTCTTAAGGTGTCCCCATACATATTATATATTAATATTACATATTATTACGTATCATATATTGTTTTTTAAAAACAGAGATGGATTCCATTTAAAATCCTATTCCGCATTCCGACTAGTAAACAAGTTAGTAAATAATTGTATGTACTAACCCTGTACATATTTGTATAGAGCTATCATATCTCCATCGATGTGCCTTTTTTTTTCTAAAGAAAACAGACATATAAGTACCGTATATACTCGAGTATAAGCCGAGTTTTTCAGCACATTTTGTTGTGCTGAAAAACCCCAACTCGGCTTATACTCGAGTCAGTGTCTGTATTATGGCAATTTACATTGCCATAATACAGACAATGAGGCTGTGGGGGCTGCAGAGATCTTACTTACCTCTCCTGCAGCTCCTGTGAGCTCTCTCCTCCTCCGCGGCAGTCCGTTCAGCACCTCGGTCAGCTCCCAGTGTAAATCTCGCGAGAGCCGCGGGGTCATAGTGCAGCTCTCGCGAGACTTACAGTGTGAGCTGACAAAGGGAGCTGCACGGACCGGCGCGGAGGAGAAGGGAGCTGACAGGAGCTGCAGGAGAGGTAAGTGCTCCCTGCCTGCCCCCCTTCTCCCCCCCACTGAACTACCAATGCCACTGGACCACCAGGGAGTGAGAGCCCCCCTCCCTGACCAGCTAGCAAGCAGGGAGGGGGGACGAAAAAAAATAAATATAAATAATAAAATATGAATAATTAAAAAAATAATAATAGTACAAATAAAATAAAATAATACAAAATAATAATAAAAAAAATTAAAATAATTAAAAAAATAATATTAAATAAAATAAAATAATGAAAATAATAATAAAAAAATATTAAAATTATTAAAAAAATAATAATAAAGTTGCCCACCCCCCACCAAGGCTCTGCAACACACACACACACACACACACATACACACACTGCATTCATACACATGCTGCACACATACTCATACACACACTGCACACACTGCACACATACACACACACACACTGCGTTCATACACACTGCACTCATATACACACACACACACTGCACTCATACACACACACACTGCATTCATACTCATACACACACTGCATTCATACACACTGCACTCATATACACACTGCACTCATACACACACACACACACTGCACTCATACACACACTGCACTCATACACACACTGCACTCATACACACACTGCACTCATACACACACACTGCATTCATACACACACTGCACTCATACACAGGCGCTGCACTCATACACACGCGCTGCACTCATACACACGCGCTGCACTCATACACACACACTGCATTCACATACACACTGCATTCATACACACACACTGCATTCATACACACACACTGCAAATAAATATTCAATTAATATAATTTTTTTAGGATCTAATTTTATTTAGAAATTTACCAGTAGCTGCTGCATTTCCCACCGAGTCAATAAGTTTTCCCAGTTTTTTGAGGTAAAATTAGGGGCCTCGGCTTATATTCGGGTCGGCTATACTCGAGTGTATACGGTAAATACACATTGCTATTGTCTCATTTTCGTTATAGCACTGTTATGGTCGCCATTTTAATTTTTATTGGTTAAAATGCTAATTAGAAAAAACAAGGAACAATCATTATTGCAACTTTTTATTGGAACTTTATTTTGTCTTTTTTTAGGCTATTAAGTACATGTCTTTTTATTTGTACTTCAATTTACACATGTACTGTTGTGTAAGTGCTACATACAAGGTGCTCTAGGTTGCTGATCTCTGGCAGTTCTGGATATGTTCTAGAGTAAAATTTGCTCCTATTGGGTGTATTGGAAGACGAGCCAAATAGGCCATAACCATTGTCTTGTGCATGCAGGGCCTTTTCTCCCGCGTTCTCTATATGCTTCACTGTGTCAGTTCAAATATTACCTATGTGCATTTTGATTACGTTCCAAAAGTACACAAAAGGCACTTTAATTTCTAACACAGTTTGGTTTGAACTTGACAATGTTCCTTATCAATATCCTGCAGTGTTAGAAAACTGGCAAAATCTAGTAATTTCAAGAATACATGCAGAGATCAAGGGAATATATGATTTAGAACAGAGAAGGGCATCATTTTTAATTGCAAAGTTTTACAAAAATTACACCGGAAACCTTTTCACTTACTGCTGATAGTTAATGAAATTTTAACTCCTTCGGGGACCAGGTTCAAGTAAATACCTTGTTATTTTACCAGCCCTAATATGTCATTGATCCTGAATGTGTTAAGATAGTAATTGCATTAATAACATAGTTGCCTAAAACATTTGAAATTTATATATAACTTGATTTTAAATACTGTTAAAATTAGTGTGTGTGTGTGTCTGTCTGTCTGTCTCTCTATCCCCTTTAAGTGTATAAGCTATTTTGAAATATAGGACTGCATAGGTCTCCAGTCTACCCACCAAACAATACTCAGCCCGATTATACACAGACAACATGAGTAAGGTATAAGAGCTTCGGGAACAAGCTAGCAAATATAACAAAACTAAACATAACGTAACACAACCAACTGCTGCAACTGGGACAATGAGTAGTTTCCAAAGTTCTTCAACCGAATGATTCGAGCCCTTATCACCAACTTCAACTTTACTGGTTCTTTTTTGCAATAAAACCTGCCTATGGGTGTCCATTGTTAAATTATTATTTCAGCAGGTAAGGTTCTCGAGTGCCGTGAGAATAATGAAGAAGAAAAACCTGCAAATAAAACCACAGTATATTAAACATGATAAGAGTGTTAAAGAATGTTGGGGTGGGTAGGTTGCGTCTGCAAGTGTTGATCTTCTTGTTTAACTGTCCTGACAAAAAGAAGGGCAAGCCTATTTATAAAACCCTTAAAATACTAATGTAGCGGAGCTGCAATGCTGAGAATGAATATCTCCACTGGATTCCTCGGGAGCTGGACGGTAGGACTGGTTAGTGAATACAGCCCATTACCCCAGTAACACAACACACAGTTCTGGGAGTCAACTGATTTTTACTAGCCCACACACGGCTTTTTGTGCAGAGCCCCATAGTATATGGTCTCCAGGAGTTTACCAAGTTTACAGGGAATTTTTCAAAGAGGCACTGGGTCTGAGCTATAATTGAGCTTGGAATTTTAGATAAATCAATTATCTATCAGTTACATCCGAAAAGCGCTCAGATTGGTTCGGTGGAACAGGTTCGCTATTCGGGTGAAGATGTCACCAGCCGGCCACGAGGTGACGGCCCAAAAGAGTTCCAGAGAAGTACCGCTGCCTGTGTTCGGGAGACAAAATGAGAAAGCACTCAAGTACTCCTAAATTGTGGTTAACAGCCAGGGGTGGTCGGGATTCTCAGTTAATAACAGGGGGGGACCACACAAGTTCTGTCCGGTTCCCAAACAGGGAGTACGGATCTGTTTGCAAGAACTTCATATGGGTTCGGGCAACCCCAGAGACTGATGACAGGTCTGCCACAACTAGTTTTTGTAAATATTGACTTGAAAGGTTGAGAAACAGAAGTAAGAGATAGGCACTTGGGTTGGGTGAGGTCAATGGCAGCTGTATTGGACAAGGCCAAGAATGTTTTGGCTCCTTACAGAGCCATTTTAAGCTAATAACATTCATAACACAGCAGGATTTATAACAAAACATATTCACAAAAGCAGTGCCATGTGCAAAAGCAATCAGAGTCATGTGCAAAGTCATTAAAACGTGTGCAAAACAGACTAGTCATATAATGATGACATCATACCATTAAACCTTCACACAACTGAACATCTAACATTACATATAATAAGAATGACATAACAATATATTTATATCAAAGACAACATACAAATATAAAAAAAATAATATTACTTACCTTAATAAGTGCATAAAGTGCAGAAGAAAGAAATAGAAATTGACTGAGGCCGATGACATCACATGAAATTCACTTGACCGTGAGAAAGTGCCAATGCCCAGGAATTAGTATCCAATCTTAAAGAAAATTACTTACAACTCCTGAAAGTTCCAGAAATCAAATTAGAAAATAAGAAAGGCTCTAATTGGTATAACAGGATCAATAGAATAAGGGTCACGTGAACGCGATTCCAATTTTGTTATTTGAAACATGATCTAAACATATAATCCACAATGAAGTTATTATAGAGAGCAAGATTAATAAGCTATTGTAAGGAAACAGGGAGGGAAATTAGAGTTGTATAATGACATATACTTCCTCTACTACATCGTTATCATGTGATTGGAATATTGGTCACCAAGAAAATCCTCAGAGACCAGGTTACCAAGGTAACTTGATGCCTCTAATAGCTAAAAGATAAATCAGGTTACCTTGGTATGGCCTATCAAGGAAACAGTAACAATTGGCTGTCATGTACCCTTCCCTAATTGGTCCATGGTTATTGTTTATGTTTACACTTGATCTGACATGTTTTTTGCAAACATCTGTAACATGCATTGGAAGTTTAATTACTGGGAAGGAGGTAGCCGTGCATAAAGGTTTAATAAATCTCTGACTAGTTTGCACTGTCTTGTAATTAGGCGTGCATGTCTGCCATAGTCAAGATGTCAAAATAGGATAAACACAACTCTCGGAACCATAGCGTACGAAGGTTAAATACTAACATCTACGGAATTATCTATATATTTAGCACAGTCAAGGAGTTGCATTAGACCATTTCCTTTGTAATGAGAACACATATTCTACTCTAGAAGAGGTCACTGTTATGACCATTTTTCTGAACTGCAATGTTTTCTGGCACATTGTGTTGAGATATTTGTCCATGATATTTGCATCAAAATTGTGTGAATTTTGCTCAGCAGCACATTTGTAAAGTGAAGGGCAGTGTGAATGATTAAACAACTATCAAGGTTATTCACTATAGTGAAAATTCAAAGTGAATTTCAAATCTAAGGTTGAATTAGCCAAACTGGAAAAACTATCTAAGTTAGCTATGCTTTTAGTTGAGCTTCGTTGTTCTTGGACTTAAAATTCACGTTGAATTCTCACTTTAGTTAATAAGCCTGTATGACTTGTAAGTCATGGCCCATTTGTCTGGACACAGTTCCATAAAAAAAAGTGCAGTAGGAGACAGATTTGGACTTTTTTCAACTTTTGCATTTTTTTTGCTACTGGAAAAATGATTTGGCAGGACTCCATGTTTCTACTAAGCAATACACATTATATTCATTCTATATTTTATTTTTATTTTTTTTTCTTGCTTTTTCTGCAACAAGTGAATTATGCTACATAATTTAAATCAGGCTATATAGTGAGAAAACAGTGCACATCCCAGAACATACTGATGTGTTAAATCTGTACATTAAGAGATAAAATATATATAAAAAAAAAAAAAACTGGCCTGCCTAGACTCTTGGAAATCTAAGCAATTAATCGTGGCTGGCCCAATAGCTATTTTTAAAATTGCAGGATATTACTGAAATACGAGTGAGGACGAGATCTGAAGAGGAATAATTTTGCATGTGGTGTATTACAAAGCATTCTGGGAAGGTTGTAGAAATGCAATCATTCAGAGCTTCTCCGTGCAGCACAGGTTCTTTTTAGAATTTTCCTTATGGTGTGCAGTTGTTATGCATCAGTATGTTTTAGAATTTAATTGAGTCACCGGGGACTTTTTGCTACTGTTTTCTCTTGGTACAACATTTTATTAATGTTTAGCATGATTTAGAATTAGAGGCAAAACACAAAGGGGAAAGTTTTAACAGCTCCTTAGTCTCACCACCACCCTCGAAATTTTCCATGAAACCATTAAATGTGTAGCACGTGTCCCTCAGGACACGACTGTTAACACGTTAGAAAAAAACATATATTATTTGGCCTAAAACTGATCATGGATGAAAGAGCTATATGAAACATACTCAGGGGTTAATTATCTATTAATCCTATCTTTTACCCTTTTTTTTCTCTGTGTTACTTACTCCTACGTGCGTATAAAAATCTTTTCGTTGTGTTCAAGTATTGTTACCGTGAAGAACTCTCTTGCTGACTATAAAGGACATTTTAAAGAGTTATTTTGAATATCTAACAAACAAAAATTGCTAACAAACCATGCGGTGTAAACCTTTGGTAATGCAGGTTGTTATGTAGTAATTATTCACAAGGGTGTATTAAATGTCAATAAAATTATATTTGCAAACTCATTTGTATGATTCATTGTAGACATTCCCTGTATACCTTAACAAATTCATGCTATAATTACCTTAAAATGTTATATCATGCATTTGTTACTGAAAAGAATATAAATTCTTATAAAGATGTGAAAATTTTCCATTCATAACCACTCTCTGCACTCCGTCTTTCAGACAATGTTCAATTCAAGAGCAACATTTTTCAACTAAAGTAAAGTTTTGTTTACCAATTGTCTTAGCAAATTCCAAGTGGGTCACATTCACTGCAACACCCAGTACTATACTTCATACACTGATCAGCTACAACATTAAAACCACCTGCCTAATATTCGTGTAGGCCCCCATCGTGCTGCCATATCACCTCTACTGCATCGAGGCATGCCCACCACAAGGCCTCTGAACATATCCCGTGGTCTCTGGCACCAACGCCTTAGCAGAAAATGCTTTAAATTGCAAGGTGGGATCTCCATGGGTTGGATATATATCCCACAGATGCTCAATCAAATTGAAATCTGGGGCATTTGGAAGCTAAGGCAACACCTTGAACTCTTTGTCATGTTCCTCAAACAATTCCTGAACAATTTTTGCAGTGTGGCAGGGTGCATTATCCTGCTGAAGGAGGCCACAGCCATCATGGAACACCATTGCCATGTAGGGGCATATGTGGTCTGCAACAACTTCTAAGTAGGTGGTACATGTCAAAGTAACATTTATATATGAATGCCAGGTCCCAAGGTTTCCCAGCAGAACATTGCGTATCACTGCCTCTGCGAGCCTACCTTCTTCCCATAGTGCATCTTGCTGCCATCTCTTCCCCAAGCAAACAACGGACATGCCATGCACCTGATCTAACAGAAAATATGATTCATCAGACTAGTGTCACGTATTATAAAATGTCAGACAGGAAAAGTTGTGCCAAACAACATTACTGTCCTGACAGGAAAAGTTGTGCTGAGCAGCAATCAAATCCACAGGAGGATTTGTGCTGAGCAGCAATTATGCAAATGGAAACCTGGTAACTGCCTTTGGGGTCATCAGATCCAGAGGAGGGGTATTTAGGCCCAGTTCGCCTCTTGCTCAGTGTCCTGTCGTGGTTTCCCTTGTGGTTGTCCGAGAACGCGTTATTTATTCTGGTAATTCTGGTTATTTGACTTTGGCATTGTTTTTGACTTCCCTGTTTTCTGGCATCCCTGACCCCTGCCTTTTCCTTATCGTTGTGTCTCTTTCTGTATCCCTTGACCTCGGCTATTCCTGACTATTCTTTGGTACGTTAGTCCGGCCATTCTAAGGTCCGGTATACGTTACCTAACAGTCCTCTGTGTTACACAATTCTACGTACTGGATCATACTGTAATCCTGACAACTAGCACCATTGTCCAATTCTGAAGCTCACATCCCCACTGAAGATGCATTTGGCAGTGGACTCTCTGATCAGTCTGTTTTTCATCAATATGAGCAACAATCATGGGCGTCTGCAGGGGAGGGCAAGGGAGGGCCGGCATTTGCACTTGCCCTTTAAAAAGGGTGGACTGAGAAGCTGCCAAGGAGTGTGCCCGGAGGGCCCAGTAGTGCAACTGCCACGGTCACAAAAATCGTGAGGAGGGGGCGCCGCACAGTAAGACCTCCAGAAATCTGATGGGGCCACCTGATGACCATCTTTAATCAGGGGCCTGGTAAGGCACCACGGCCCTTCAACAGCGCGACTGGGACCCTGCTCTATGTGATACCACTGTGCTGGGAGGAAGTGAGTACAACGCACTTCCTCCCAGCTTACAAATGCGGTATACATAGAGGGAAGGAGGGAGAGCCTGGAGTCTGGACCCAACTCCCAGCAGACCCAGCCATATGATACTGGACCCCAGGGAAGCCACGTGGCGCCATCAGGGAGGCTTCCGATGCACTGCTTGTGCTGAGTGCCTCGAAGGGTTGAGGCACTCAGTGAAGAAAAAAAATAATTTTACTTTTTTTTTTAAAATAAAAAAAAAAAATTAACCCCCCCTTCCCTCCCTCTTCCCTCCCTATTCTTCACTGTGGGGACTGTCTGGCAGCCCCCCTCAGCAAAATACGACTCCAAGGGCCATGTGATCGCTCTGAAAGAGCAGTCACATGGCTGCAATAGGCGTCTATATGTTGCCTGCGTGGGGAGTGCCTGAACTGACAGTCAGTCCCCCTGCTAGTGAAAAAAAGTTTTTAAAAAAGTTTTAAAATAAAAAACAAAGTTTAATAAATAAAAATTTTAAATAAATATATATATATATCTTATGTATAACGTCATACTAAGTGTATTTTTTATCAATATATACATATATTAATAAAAAATACATTAAAAGTAAAATTACACACATATATACATAATATATATAACAATATATATAGTGTGTATATATTATTCTAAAAAAGAATAATAATTAATTAAAAATAAATAATAAAAATGTAAAAAAAATATAAATATATATGTGTGTAATTTTATTCTAACTGTATTTTGAGATACATTTATATCAAATATCAGGTCCGCCAATTGAACATTGGAGTTTTTGACCATTGCTCTCACCTGTAATTATTTCAAGTTTGAGGATACTTTTTACCTGCAAATGTCCGGAACTGCAATGGATAATTGCATTTATGTTCTGCTTTAAACAAAAATAATTCTATCAAAATATCAACATAAGATCCTAAAATATTTACGCTTTGTGGATGACGTATACCGCATTTGGAAGGGAACCCCAGAAGAACTGGATCTGATGATAGAACAAGTTAACTTATCTTCATTACCAGTCACATTTACTCCTGTTTGGCACCATGAATACATACAGTTTGTGTATGTCATAGAGTTTAGAGATAAGAGGTCTGTAGGATATAAGTTATATCGGAAACAGACTGATCGCAATAATTTACTACAGGCAACGTGTTTCTCCTCAACAATTCAAGGATTCCCTCCCTATATTCCAATTTCTATGAGTTCTGCGATATAACAGTGAAACTAACAACAAGGAGGACCAGCTACAGCAGATGTGGCATAAGATGTGCTATTAAACATTGTATAACATGTGCCACGGACCATGTGATTTACTTGATTACCTGCCCTTGTGGGCATACATTGGCAAGACTGATTTGGCGGTTAGGGATCGTATTCGAGGCCATCGCTCAACCATCAACACTGCCTACCGAGATCAAAAAACAGATAAACCATTAGCCAAGCACTTTCTTACTATGGGGCATTGTCTCCCGTCCATTCGATTTATTGCTATTGATCATGGCCGCCCTTTACCCCGTGGGGGTGACAGATCTCGAGCATTACTGCAAACTGAGGCTTATTGGATACCTCATTTGAACACTGTATCCCCAAATGGTCTGGATGAGAACATAGTGTGCTCCATGTTTCTATAAGTTTACATTGCTTTAAATTGCACCTTTGTTAGGTAACTGTAATTTCATCTGATGACATGTTCTCTTTTACTTTGCTGTTTGCACTTATACTGACATATGGATTTGGGCCTCTTGTAGAGCCCTCATAGGGGTTATCTAGATTACGTATTGTTTAATTATTTATTTATTTATTTGCTTATTTTCAGCTATGTTTCTTTTGCATTTAGAGATTATATAACTTTGTTAAACCATTTATATATATATATATATATTGTAGAGGTGTATGGTTTACATAATATGAGCCAATTTAAGTAAGATTTTTTTTCCCCAGCCTGTTCTATCAACAATAGATTGTTATAGGATCTCTGTCCCACAGTTACCTTTTTTGTATCTGTGGGAGTCTATGCTTTTATTTTAGGAATACATTAAGTTTTACTCGGGGCACGTAGGAAGCTATTTCTCACTATATGCATGGTTTGTTTCACTTTTGTATGGCACATTTAGGCTTTATTTATGTTTCACGGACTTCACTTAGTCCATGTGTTTGTTCACTCCAGCTTCCGCGGTCCCTGTATGATCCTCCGTTTCGGAAGATTAGCTTTAGGCTATCTATATGAATTGCGGGTGTTTGGTTGCCCTTGGCAATGGTTCCCTGGTTGCCACACTTTTTACCGTGGTGACGCAGCTTCCTTCACTTCCAGGTTTACAATCGGGTGGTGGAGATTCACTTCACATTATCGGTAAGTTTGTATTTGATTTCTGTATATATTTACACTGCTATAGTTTGCAATTTTCTGATCTTGAGAAAGATCTTTTAGAGGTTGAAACGTTGATCATCTGATCTTTTTTGCACAATAAATCAAGTTATAGTTTTCAAATCCAGGAGTGTAGCTAGATTGTTTTTCTATATATTTATATCAAAATACACTTAGAATAAAATTATATATATCTATGTATATATAAATGAAAATAATATGAAAAATACATGTCCATTTACATAATTACATAAATGTACACGTAGACTTCAAATATATAAATATGTATATATATATATTTAAATTCTACATGCATATTTATGTAATATTTTTACATCATTAATACATTTTATTGATTGCAATTTGGGGGACCTGCCTGACAACCCAGGCCGAAAGTCCAGAGAATTTAATTTGACCCTGTAACTTTCCAAGACATCCTAAAACCTGTACATGGAGGGGGGGGGGGAGACTGTTTTACTCCGTAGATGTCGCTGGACACAAATATTAGTTTCAAAACAGTAAAACATATCACAGCGATGATATTGTCAATGAAAGTGTTGTGTTGCATATTTCACACACAAACGTCCCTTTTACTGATGATATCATTGTTGTAATACGTTTTACTGTTTTGAAATTCCAATATTTGTGTTCAGCGAAGTCTAACGAGTATAACAGTACCCCCCATGTACAGGGTTTATAGTGTTTTTGAAAGTTACAGGGTCAAATATAAGGCCTTTTTTCACATTGAAATTTGCCAGATTGGTTATGTTGCCTTTGAGAGGTATGGTAGCCAAATAATGAGAATTACCCCCATGATGACATACCATTTGCAAAAGAAGACAACCCAAGGTATTGCAAATAGTCTGCTTTTAGTAGCCACTTAGTTACAAATACTGGCCAAAGTTAGCATTAATAATAGTTTTTTTGCATGTTTAACACACAAACAAATATAAATGCTAACTTTGGCCAGTGTTTGTGACTAAATGGCTACTAAAAAAGACTGGACATACCCCATATCAAATACCCTGGGTTGTATACATTTCAAAAATATATGGTTTGATGAGGTTAAATTACATTGGCCGGGTTCAAAAATGTCCCAAATAGACATGGGTGCATGATGACCAGCTGTGAAAATTCCAAGTTGGAAAACTGGAATGCGCACCCTCCAAATAAGGTATTTTAGCCCCCAGAGAACCTGACACACCTATACATGGGAGGTATCACTGTACTCAGGAGATGTTGCTGAACACATATTGGGGTGTTCTTTGGCAGTTACCCTTAAAGTTCTCATTACATGTATTCTTTAATTGCTATGTGTGTCAAAAAAATCACCAATTATTAATTTGAATTTGGCATAAATTGGTGGTAACATGGTTGCATGAAAAGAGTGTGCCCTGGTGCCCCCATTGTAAGTAGTCAAACCATTCTAAAATCTGGGGTCCACCTGGCACTGCTCTTCACCTCTCTGGTGGAAGCCTACGGTTCCTGCTAGGCGCTTCCGTTAATTATTTTGCAATGCATCAGCTGATTGTTGTCAACCAATGAACTAAGCCCTGCACTGCCAGGATTAGTACAGTGAGGAGATCTTCTTGTGCCCAGTAGACCTTAAGTAGGATGTTAAACCATTCTAAAATGGAAGCACGATAGCACTCTGTTGAGTTGTAGTCGTTATGGTGCTTGGAGCATTCATTTACAAGCAGCAATTATTATAGTAAAATCTTTAGAGTCAGAAAAAAAACCATAGCACCCTTTATAGATCTGCTAGTTTTGCTTCTACATGCATCATAACTTAGCATTGTTTGTGTCACGGTATATTTCTCTCGTCCTGTAGTTGAAAATATTATTTTTTTTTCCTGATGGAAGTAGCAATACATAAATAAAAGTCTGTAGAATAAACATGTCTTCATCGGTTATTTCATTTATGTGTTCTGTCGTTCTAATAAATTATGTATATTTGGCTGTCCTTTAACATGTTCTTATAGCAGACAATATTATATGAACAGGGTGTATTTTGATTTAATTAGTGCTTTGAATAGTTTACCTTCAGAATTTGAACATAATATGTTCCCCTGGCTTAATAAAGTCCGTGGGGAATTTTCTTGAGTAATCATTTAATTAATATCACTGAATACAAAACAGAATCTTCAGAGGAATAGGTCTTTGATCTGTGGCGCATTCTTAATTTGTTTGTCTGCTGCTATCAAAATTATGTGGACTGAGAAAAAAAAAAAATAGAGAAAATATACATATTTCAAAGCATCCTATTTACTGACCTCATTCCAGGTTTCCTGATATAATTTTCTGTTACACTTTATAGCATCATTGTAGCTCTCCCCCAATATTTTCACCATTAGTGGTTGTTTATTGAAGGTCTACCATAAAGATGAAAACCCAACTCAGTATGCCGTGAGAACGACAAAATAAAAAGATGAACAAATTAAATTCAGAATAATACTTCACATTAAATATAAATGATAACCACATAAATTACTGCTAAACAAAAATGAAAATTCTTTAACATGAGGTTTTACTTTAACATTCTAGTTAACCATAGCAGTATTATCCACCTTGTAAGTTAACAAAACATTTAAAAAATCTGTGAGAAATATGATAAAAACCCACTTTGTTGGCCACTTTACTAAAAGCCTGAATTGTAGTTTCTTTCTAGAATTTCTTCCAAACTTAAATGGCATGACTCTTCTGAAAACTCTCTTCTGCTAGAGGGATAAGTTCTTCATGATAAGTGTCCCACTGCAACGGTTCCAACCTAACAGTAAAATAAAGTTAAGGACGTTGGTCCACTGCCCAAACCGGGACAGCGAGACAACGACCTTAAAAGGTCACCTTAAGCTGTTCTCCCAGAAAAGGGGGTAACCCCGAATCAATAAAAAAGAAAGAAAAAAACAAGGAGTGTGAAAAACAGAGAACCTTGATAGAGAGAGAACAATAGTAACAATATTAAAATAACGTTTATTAAATATAAATATAAGACTAACTGTGTCTGTGTCCAACCTATTTGCACAAAATATATAAATAAATAAAATGTTGGAACATTTAATAAAAACATCTAAACTATTACTTACATTCAGATTTCTTAGACCATACAAGTAGTTTTTAATTAAGTCATACGCTTTACATTTTCATGAATTTATTTGAACAATTTTATTTTCAAAAAAGTTTTTCAAACTGTTAACCATAATTGAAATAGTTTTCATTTTGTGCACGCAGAAATTTAATCAATGATGTGCGATTTCTTAATTTTGATTTCTGCTATAGAATTTTCTTTAGGATTTGGCAATATGACGGAGAACATAGACACAGTGAAAATATATATGGGTAGAAGTAAGTAGAAGTCAGCTGTACTGTTCTTCTCAAACACTCAGGGTTCCACCAATTCTTCTTTATTGGTAGTTTAACTGAACATATCTGCTTCATGAGAGCAATGGTGGGTAGATGATAGCTGGTCTCCTTTTTTAGTTTAAACCCTTTTGCTATTGTGAGTCCATAGGGCACGACAAACAGCAAAGTCAGAAATGGTACATCTTAAAATGGCACAGTCACCATCTGGGGACTTTACATAATTTACAAAGACCCTGGACGAGGACATTGCCGCTGGGGTTATAGTCGGGGCAGGCAAAGATGAATTTAACTTACCTGAACTTGTCCCTCATGGGCGCTGCCATCTTCTTCCAGCCAGTCCTTCTCTGCTCCTGTCACTCCAGCTTCACTGCTATTCCCTTGTGCATGTAGAATCCTCCAGAGACAAAACTAATTCCATGCAGCCATCACTGGTGATGGCTAGGGGTTGGTTCCTTCTAGACAGCAGTAGGTCCACTCACTGTGTGTCAGGCATACAAAATATACTGAGAATACTTTGTCTCAGTATATCTTTTGACTGGGTTGGAATTCCAGTGAAATTCCAACAAAGTCAAATTGAGTATTTCATAAAGATGTTATAAATACTGATTTTGCAGGGGGTGGGTGACAGTGCCGCTTTAAATCAACAGTACATAAGATAATGACCTTAATAATTTACACAACATTTTCTATTTTAAAAGGTATAATATAACAGAGAATCAAAACAAAAAAATAAGAATTCTCTTTTTGCCGGTCACCTTTTTAATCTCCTAGTAAAATTCCCATGTTGGGTGTGCTTCGGAAGATACAATATCTTTCTTTCTTGACTGGCAACATAAGTCTGTCTGGACAAGGGGCAATTATAAGAAGTTGGCTAATACCAGGGGCTTGCATGAAAAGGTCAGTCTGAGCCAGGCTGAAACCACTTGTAGGGAAGCCTAATAAAATATAGCCACTATAAGAGGAATAGATTAAAGCAGTCTCTGTAATGACCAAGAGAATGATCAACTAGTATACTACTTTATTACCAGTTAATGAAAGTCAATAACACAAAATTAAATTTTATACCAAGACACTAATTTATCAATGCCCAGTGTAAGACATTTGTTTTAAATGTATTTATTTTTTAAAACTCCCCTTTCTAATTTCAGTTTTAGCACAGGAGGCCCACTTGAGAACTTATCTTTGTCTAATGACTTCTCTAATTTTTAATCAACCCTATAATTTTAGATTAGATATTACTATTACTAAGGTACAATGGAAATCTGAATTTAATAATCTTCTATGGGATATTTGTAGGCTGTGCAGGGAATAACAATTCAAGATCTCCCTTTCTAATTTAAATTGTTTGTTTCTGCATGTTAATCGTCTTTATGGTTTTTTTTTCTATCTGTTCACAGAGTTTTTGAATGGAAACAATTTTACTCTGTGCCATTTAATTAAATGGTTATAAAATGAGTGTTCATCTCTAACATTGTAGCTCAGTGGCAGTCATACTGTGGTCCAAGGATCATCAGTTTCCCAAGATATTTAGAAGATGTCCTCAGGATGTATCTGAGAGTGTGACGAATGGAATTTGCAGAATCTATTCAACTAAATATGAGTGCGAATAAGATAGAATATTAGAAGGCAGCTCAGTCAGTGAAGGCTTTCATTGGGGTCCAACACGTTTAGAAAAAAAAAAAAACAGGTCTTAGACACAAACACCTCGGTTTACTAGATGGTGTAAATAACCAATCTGCTACTGAATTCATTTGTGCTCAAAAGTCAGTTCAAAGATCCTTGATATTTATTATCACAACTCACAGGCTGGCTTCCGTAAGTCAGCAGATATAGTTCGTTAGCGGAAGTGCTGGGAAAGTTTAATGCTAGGGAAATAGCCTTTATATCTGTAAACAGCTGTACTTCATTTGTTTGCAGTTATGTACAGTAAAAACTGGGGGCAATGACCAAAGATTTGCTGAGTGCTCTCATCCAGTCATTTTCACAGCTAAAGTAGGAGAACCTAAAACACACAGACCCATATCTGCTAAAGGAGAGGTATGACGTATTACTGAGCCATAGAATGGCCGGATTTAACGTAGTCAGGAAGAAAGCCAAGGTAAAACGTAGGAGAATACAGCAAAAACAGTTAGACAAGCCAAGGTCAGGAACTCAGAAAGCGGAGAAACGATAAACAAGCCTAAGTCAGTCACAAGAAATCCAAATATAATATAAAGCGCACTCTTGGTTCAAAAAGAACCACAACAGGGCAACTTGCTACTGAAAGGCCCTGGCTTATAAAGCCAGGGAATCAATCCCATTGGTCTGCATCACTGTAGAGCACCTAAACACCCTAATTCGGCCAAATGCCAAATTCGGGAGTTTCAGTTCATGCGAACCGATATGTTCGGCACTTTAAATTGCGCCATTATGACATCGGCACAACTTCATACAAATAGACAGCCACGCAGAGTGTGCGGCGTCTGACCTGCCGCCGGATCGGGGAGTTCCGGAATGGGTAAGTATGACAGTCACTGCCCCAATTCTTGGTATGAATTGGATGTAACGCTGGATGTAAAGCTGTCTGGTTCCCAATATAATGTAATTAGAGACAATCTTCTATTTTCCACATCTCTCCTATTATCCCCCCCCCCCCCCCCCCCCACCACCACATACCCCACACCCCATACGGAGGCTGAATTTAACTGCAATTCGAATCTCACATTTTCCATCCATTGGTCTTCTATAACACATGGGGTTTTATTCACAGGAGAATTACACAGAAAAGTGGACCCCCCAACACACACATTAAGCAAACAGCTATTATAGTGTGAAGCTGTAGTATATAGAGTCCAGACTGTAGGCTGCACATTAGAGCAATAATCAAGTTTAGGAATAATAAACTGCAAAAAATGTTTTACATACTGTACAGAAATAGCTCTTAAATTAGAGTTGGGAATTGTGTGAGGCATGCTTCCTTGTGGACACCTGAGTTTGATGCTAATGAGCATCTTGGGTTCTTTCATCAAAACCCAATCAAGTTACAATAATCTGGATACAGAATTTCCTGCTATAGTACAAAAAAGGAAAAGAGGAAAGGTGTAGAAAAACATACGTACAGCCAAGTTCCAAAGCACTGCAATCACTCCATGTGCTGTTAGGCCTAAACTGGTCATTGGGCAAACTGGACAAATGCCTGGTGGGCCACGATGACCATGGACTGAGGTTAACAGGGGAGATCAATGCAGAGCTGATGCTAGCCATGCTTCATACACTAATGGCTGGTGGGGAGATCACCTGTATAAGTTAGGACCACGGAGGCTCCAATCTGCACTTGCCAGGTGCAGAGTATTCCTCCGCGACCTCTCTGGTTGGGAGTGTTGGCACATGTTACCATGGCAATGCTCCAACACAGAGGAACGCCGGAACTCACAAGAAGAGGGATGTTCACCTGCACCTGAAGGAGGTGCAGGTCTAGAGATACCAAACATCACTGAACAACTTTCAGTGTCCCGTCCCTGGCCAGAAGTAAAAAAAAGGGAGGGGAGAACATATTTTTTTTTTCATGTATAATGAATTTAGCAAAAAAAAAAAAAAAAAAATATATATATATATATATATATTACTCTACTTTCATCCCCCACAGAGACAAACGATAAAGGCCCACCCCACTCACACACTGCATCATTCACAAACACTGGATACCCTACGCACACACTAGATTCCCTATAGACAATACTAAACCACCTACACACAAACAACATTCCTGACACACACAGTACATCCCATAATAATAATAATTTGAAACCCTTATGCACACGCTAGATCCCCTATAGACACACACTGTACCAACTACACATAGTACATCCCTGGCACTCACATAACATCCTTGTGTGAATGCAGGTGTGTATTTTTGCAGTGTAATATGCACATATTCAGACACACAGTTAGATGCACACAGTTATACACATATACTGTCAAAAACAACCACATGCACACAGTCCCAGACACATAATCACTCACACACAGTAACATACACAGTTGCAGACAGTCACACACAGTCACACACACACACACAGATACAGACAGACAGTCACATACACACAATTACAGACAGTCTTACACAATTACAGTCACACACACACAGTTAGATGCAGACAGTCACACACACACAGAGTTTCAGGCATTCACATACACAGTAACAGGCAGACAGTCACACACACACAACACATATAAGTGATAATAAGATTACCACACAAATACAACACCCAGTGAGACACTTAGGGTATACTTCACAATAATAGCGTCTAGTAGTTACAATACAATTCTTCCTTGAGAAATCTATAAAAAACAGACATTGCAATATATAGTGAAATCTGTATGATAATATGATTATAAATAAAATATGAGATGTCAACTCACAAGTGTAGAGCCATACCAGGCTCTATATAATCAGCGCAGGGGTTCCAATAACTGGCTTAGAAAATATTCCAGAGGCAGGATCTTGGCAATAGTAGAAAATTTATTAAAACAATAATAATAAAAAATAGGACATATGTAGGCAGTTGGTATGGTATACACTACCACAAAATAAAAAGTCCTTATAAAAAGTCCAAATTGCAATTAGTTAAGCCTTCCTGAAAGTATCCAGTGTCCTTTTGTTGTTCTGTTCTTCTGGCTTTTTATTACCAATTTGGTGCATTTTTTCCGGGTGTACACTTCAGCGTCATAACATCATGACATCATTTGCGTCCTTTCGCGTCTTGCGGTCACCACGTCTTCTCTCGATCTTTACCTCCTTGCGTCTGAACGTCACTGGCTGGATATTAGTTTGCACGTTCTAGGTGCACAGCCTGTGACAACAGGGATCACATCAGGACTCCCAGCTGATCGCAGCTGTTCCTTGTTCGGAGAAAATTCATATCAAAAAACGTTTGCAAAAAATAGGTTTGCTTCATGTGGCCATATTGTGTTAATCCCACCACTACTTCTCAATACCCTAATATTAATGGGTTATACACTGATTTTAATGTGGGAGACAAATTAAATAGTACTAGTGCTAAATTAACTAATGTTGGACCCTTAGATATTGGGGTACTGTTAAGGTATCTGTGAAGGTACCTTTTTCCGTGTCATGCACTGGCTTATGGGGGAGCAGGGGCACTACAGTCCCTGGTGTCTAGTTGTTTGGGAAATATAGCCTTTTTTCTGCCCCACCACATGTTTAACCCCACCCCATCTCCTTTATTTGTGGCCGGCTTTTGAAATTTTGCCACTGCATTACTGGCCCCTACGTGTACGAGCTATGTCGGCAACCTGGCGCCATTATTGCCATAGCGCCCAGTGCAGCCGCACTGCTTGCACACTCCGAATGCCGGCCGTGCTCTGTACAGTCAATAGATACAATACATTACAGCCCCTAGCCACACAACAAAACTGCAACCAACTTATTCACACAAAACACCACACACAGCTCTCTCTACACATCCCCAATACCACAATTAGCCACCAAATGCATGCACAATGCTCTCTCCTGGCCTCTGGTAACCCACTTATGGAGACACCAGAGAAAAGTCACAAGCAAATACAGCACTGCGCATTACACAGGGCCTTTTTCCCCAAGCAAGAGCTAGGTGGCCTTGGAAGAAAATTGAGCTATCCTGCTTACTTTGGGGGTAAGTGCTTGTTATTGGTGATGACACAACACGCCCCCTCCTGATTTCACCCCTACTAGCCCCTCTGATTAGAAAATGGCCAGGTCAAATTGTTTTCCAAGCCCGTCCCTGTGTGCCATGAAGAATGCCTTGTGAGCAAAGTGCCAACATTGGCTGTAGAATAGAGCCCTAATGATCATTTCATTCCTTCCTTTCTGTACCATAGCATGGGATTTGTTATCCAGATTATTGTAGCATGAATGATTGGGATGTTTAGTCTAGTAAAGATGCCCTCGAAGCCACGCTAAGGGACAGATTCTTCGGGGCTATAGCTTTCCTTTTGCATAGCCACTTCCATTATTCCTGCTACTTCTATGTCATGGTTCATATATAAACTGATACTTTACACTGTGTGTCCTTATTTGGAAATGTATTATTTGTTTTATGTAGAACCTGCAAGCTTTGATCTCCCCGCTACTGCCATTAGCGTTACACCAAACAATATGTATTTAAAACAGGATAGGATTACATCCATTCAATTAAAGTGTTATTGATTACATCAGTACCATTTTTATTATTGCACGATTTTATAATCATACAAAATTTAAAAAAGGTTATGTTTTAATATTTAATTTTCTAGGCTTCCTAATGCCTATCCCTTTTCTTTTCTTGTGTATTGCTTGATTTTATATGATATTGCTTCTATATAAATAATTGAATGATTTCTACAAATTGTCAGCTTTTAAGCTATAGATTCTTCATTGTATCTCTATGTGTTTTATTATCAAAACTGACAAACTAAAATATTGAATTGATCTGAACTTTCACAAACGGAAATACTCTGAAACAAAATTATATATTAATTGTCCTGAAAATCCATTGGGTCACTAAGGCAAGCCCTGAAATAAATAAGTCAAATGGCTCTACTGGCTGCTAATGGGTACATTGTTAATATAAATCAAGAGAAACATCGAAATCACCTTTTAACAGAAGACAAAACTGACTCCCTCTCATTCCTCAACCATGTGTGAGAAGTGAGAGGTTATGAATATTCTGCATCAGAAGAGGACAACGTCAGGGGCCCCAAAAATAGTTTCTTACTCCTTCATCTTATGTAAAGTTAGTGGGCAGTTAATAATAAGGAGAGGCAAAATGTTGCAAAATGGGAAATTTCAAAGTATGCCAGCATTAATAGTACTAATCACTACAGATGTTCAGCAGGGAGTTCCCATTCCTCCTGGCATTAATTGTGCCATGTCCTTAAAACTGTAGAACAATGCAGGGCATCCTCACATTTTGCATGATTTAATGCTTTCCTTTGGAGAAGGCCTGATGTTAGCGTGACGCTCACTGTGCATGTTCATTAGATTCCCCCTCTAATCACTGACGTTGGAGGAGCCAGGAAGAGCTGTAATCAGGTAAGCGTAAAAAAGATTTTTAATTGCTTTCTTTGTTGGAGGAGTCGGGGGTGGTGGCAGAGGGACACTATAGTGTGAGGAATATAATTTTGCATCCCTAATACTATAGGGTTCCTTTAAGACAGTAAAAAAAAAGCACAGCACAACTTAAATAATGGCAAAGACACCACAAACACGAAAAAGACACAGATTTGAAAAGTAATCATTTTTAGAACAGATCAGTAATAACAGAATTCCAGCATTAGCTTTATTAAGTATTCTTTTAAACTAGATCAGTGGACCAGCACAGACTTATACTACAAGGTCAGTTTGCTAGAGGATTTTGCTATAGCTTTTAAATGTATCTGTGTCAAAGCTGTGTAGGTGAGATAAAGGCATTACATGGCACGTGTTTTGATAGCTAATGTACCATCAATGTTTGACCTATGGACAAAATATACATTTGTCGATAATATTCCTTTGTGACGTATTCACTAGATTTAGAGTCTAGAAAAAAAAATGTGCATCAGCAAAGCCATCCCTGGTTTTGAGAATTCTATTTGAAATCTTAATGAAAGACTACAAATTTGACATACTGTAGGTTATGAGTAATTGCATTCCATGAAACACGTTTGCTGGACACGGAATTGCTTGGTGAGTCATGCAAGCCAATTTTACCTGTTTTTAAAGCAATTTTTTTTTAATTTCACCAATTATATGCAGGCTATTTCAGGCCAGTTACTAGAACATTTACCTGTGAATTGCACAACCTTTAATTTTTTTCCCCATCTTCTAGTTGTCTCACCTGCTGCCTTATGTTATTATGATGTAGATACAAGCATGGATCTAGAGCCAGGGCTTTAGAAGGTGGCCCCAAACTAGCCTCCTGCCCAAGGTGCTAGGTAACCTTAATTAGGCCCTGCTGCTCCTACATGTAATATAGTAATGCTTTACAAGAAAGTGTTTCTGAATTGGAAGTTAGAGGTGCTAAAGTGGGATTTATAGGGGTAATTTCAAAACTTTATAGGGTGCATGTTTTTTAACTGGGGTCATTCATTTAACATTCTACCAGTTTAAATTGCTCTTCTATTCTAAACAATCATGCAAAACTCATATACACAGCGTTATGCAGACCATGAATTAGTAATAACCCATACAGGGCTATTCCTTAAACTTCAGATTGTATCTAATTAAATTTAGATGGAATAACTGAGGCAAAAAAAAGTCAAATTGTGACTTTGATTGAGTTTGGGAATTTATTCCAAATCTATTTTGTTTTAATTTTATATTTGGATCTAATTCATAAAAATCCAAAGTTTAGTGAATAATCCTGTAAATCACTGAGTAATCACATTTTGGCCAGAATCTAAAAATAATTTGTATCTATGGCAGCATTCATGTCCTTGTTTTGCACTCTACAAATGATGAAAGCTAAGGGCCGCCATTCTGACACCTACACATAGAGCACACACACACTTGCCCACTGCGGGAAAGCCAGTTGTCTTCTCAATCACATAGATTAGGCCATGCGGTTCTGTTTGAAGTAACAGGTCAGCTTGTAGTGAAAGCCAATTTGAGTTTTTCTTGTTTTTATACAACTTAAGTTACTTAACATGTACGATGAAAGGGAATTAACAGCAAAATTAGTTCCTGCATCCATATAGGTTGAATGAAGTCCCCAGAACAACTACGTGCAAATCCCCACTGGAATTGCATACTGGTGCTTTGTGTTCAGCGTTTCCCTATGATGAGCAAACCTGTATAGAACAGAGTTAAATATAGAACTGCCATTTAAACCATGAGCTCTGATCAGCTTCGTAAAGAATCTATATGAAGTATCACACGGACTTTCACTTCTATACTTAGATTCCTTGCTACATGTCCGGTAGACTTGGACAGCCATCACAGTGAGGCAAGTAACAAGACCCGTCTAGTGTGTGAACCTAAAAATTGCAATAAAATGTATATGAATTGAAATTTATTATTGAAGAATATTTTCTTCAATACCACATCTTTTCACTTTTATCAAGTATTTTTGTGATGGGTTCTCTACACTTAATTTTAGTATTGAGATAGGTAGATAGTACAGGCTGAATTTCACAATGAACAAATTATTAATTTTATTAAATATAACATTTATTGACATTTTAGAAACAGTAGCAAGTCTTAAGGAAACAATTTTATACAGAACAGACCCCCCTCCATGATGACATGTCTATTTATATGGTGGTGCCTGGGTGAAGGCAATTATGGAGATTGTCTTAATTTATATTCCCCCTCCTCGGTGCCACTATCTTTCTGCCCCAATGCTTCTTCAGCTTATCTTTGCTTTACCTGTCAAGAGCCACTGTCCATATCATTATTATTGTTTTGTAAGCATGTTTGTGGGGCAACGTGTGTGTTTTGCATGTATGTTGGGGAAGTCTGCTTACATCAGGTATGGGTACAATGGCTGCTTTTTGGGGTTCTATCTGTGTGTGGTATTGTTGACGTGTATGTATGGGGGATGTTTGTAATATTATGTGTGTTATATATGAATGTGGGCAGATTGTAGTATTGTGTGTTAGATATGTGGAATGTCTGTGGTGTCTATGTTCTGTATGTGGATGGGCTATTTGTTATATTGTGTGTGCTATATATGTGTGTGGATTGTGTTGTGACATGGTCTGTTTAGCACGGAGTCCTCAGTGATAATTACCCCTAAGATGCTTACGTCAAGGGCTTTCTGTCATAGAAAGCTATTGCTCATGAGCATATCTTCATTAAAATACCATGAGATTTCTCATCTCATTCTCATCTTGTCAGTGATTAGTGAATTGTGTCGATCCTCTGAATGAATCAAGGGTCATATCCTGCCTAAAAGGAGAAATATAAAAATGTTGTCATCTCCATTAGAAAGAAAATTGCAAGTTTACCTGTGGCTGTCAGAGGCACTTTCTTATACCTGTATGATTCTGTTGTCAATTTTGACATAAATTGCTTCTCCTCATACCTGTGTCATTCTCTTGTCAATATTGACACTGACCACCTGTCTTCATAGCCGCATCATTAAAACATGAAAATAGCACTGCGTTAAATTATGGTCCATGCCACTTCACATTTTGGTTGTGTGGAAATTACATAACACGCAACTCCAATGCCAGTCACTATATAAACCTCTCAAGCCCTGGAACACATTGCCCTGCTGTGGTTTCTTAGCATCAAATTGCATATATATAAAGATTTGATTTATCTAGGCATTGATTAGACTTTTGCTGACAATTCTGATCCCTGGTACCCCTGACCCGACTTGGTTTATCATTCTGTTTGTCTTCTGATATCCCTCAACCTTGGCCTATCTTTGATTATCCTCTCACTTTGACCTCTATGACTGCATTAAGTCTGGCCACTCTAAGGACAGGTAATGTGCTATCTTTTTCTACGATAGTGAGAATTCCAGAATCGCGTGATTGGTTATTCTGCACCTTGACAGCATGACACAATTTTGAAGGTTGGTAGATATTTTTTTGTGCAAGCAATTTCACATTTTGATTTTTAACCCCTTAAGGACACATGACATGTGTGACATGTCATGATTCCCTTTTATTCCAGAAGTTTGGTCCTTGAGGGGTTAAAATGAAGACTTAGTTTGTGTAATTTAGCAATCACTATAGCATTTAACGTGTTGGTGATTCCTTTGGATTTACTAAATATGACCTAGACAAGCAAAGTGTAACCTTGAATCATATTTCTGAACGTAAATATGTTGACAATAGATTACTTGAAAATCAATGTCAAATAGAAGAGCCCAGAACATATATGAGTGTTGTGTTTATGAATGGTATAAAATTTCTCAGCTGCCATTTCTGAAGGCAAGCTTTGCTGCAGAAATACAGGTTTTAGCATTCCTTACAATGTGTCTCTAATAAAATGTCATGTCACACAAGTGGATTTTGTTTGTTTCGATAATAAATGTTCCATTACCAGGGGAGGATTAAGATCCCAGTGGGCCTGGTGCTGACAATTATGATGGGCCTAATTACAGAATCTTATTGACTGAAAACACTAAAACAGTTATACCTCCCAAGTGTCATGTATCTGCCGGAGGTGGTGCTGGACGGAAACTCACAGGATATAGCTATCAGACAATACAAGCCCCATGTTAATCTCTTGCTTTCCTCTTTCCAGTACATCCATACCCCCTAAGAGCAGTGTCCAGTTAAACAGGGTTTACAATCAGAACCACCCATAGGGACAAACGTGGCCAATAAGGGGGCGTGTCTGCATGAAGAATTAGAATGCATGTCAGACTGTCTGCCAATCATGCAGGATGACAAACAAAGGGCATACTATGCAGACAGCACCTGGAGCTTGGCATAAATGCGTCTATTGATGTACTAGCTCTACACTTTCTACGGACTGTCCCCTAGCATTCGCTGGTCCACTCCTCTCCTAACCTTACTAGCAGGCAGAAGCTCCTGTTACACAGTCTGGGACAGAGGAAAAGTGTATGTAGTGAGTGTAGAAGAAAGGGAACATGCAGCAGTGTTAGAGACTGAAGCAGCAATAGCATTTGCATATTGCGCAAAGTCATCTTTACCTTAACTAATTTCATAGTCAGCCTGACCACACCAGTTTTGCTCCCCTACATCCCTCTTAAGTTTCCATACTTAATCAAGATTTTTTAAATCAAAAGTCTTATTCTATAGGCATGGGCCTGGAGCTCCAGCTCCATCCGCCCCTATGTTAATCCGGCCCTGTCCCTTACTTACGAATGTAACCTTTTAGTTTTGTATTATGTAGCGCTTTTGTAGTAAATGTGTTCAATCCCAAGAATGTTACATGTTACTAATGCAAGCTGTCAGTGTTTTGAACAATCGATGCTTGGGAATGTAGGGCTCACACTTGGGATTAAGGCAAAACTTTTATCTGTAACCTAATATGGTGCTTGAGAGGGAGTGACATTCATGATTTAATGTCGGTGTCTGGTGGGGGCATGGTTTGGACGCTGAGCTATATTGCAGCTTTAGAGTGCAACTCCACTCTGGGCACCATGCAATTTGCTACAAATTTAAATTCAAGATCTTACCCACAGGGACACGAGTGTACATTATCGTCGGTACCCAAACACAACAAAAAAACAAGCAAAATGGCAAAGATGTATCCATTGTCACACATTTTGTCTTAACATGCTGGACTCAGACCTCAATCCAAGAAGGCACCCGAGAAGAGGAAGTTCCCCTGCTGTCTCAGTAGGCTGCATCCTAAAGCCCAACCTGTGTATCGGAGGATACAGAACACATACTGCAACAGATGGGAGAACTTAAGACATACCTGGCACCAGGAGATCACATGAGGGTCCACGAAAACAAACAATGAAATCCGAGCATTGCAGAGTTTGAGGGCAAAGAGGAAAAATTAGTGGAGGCCCATAACCAGGTGATGTACTGCTCCACAGCCATGCAAACCCACTTACGTAAGTTGGAAAAGGCCTATAATGACCTGGCAAACAGGTTACACTGCAGCAACTTCCGTCTTCGTGGCTAACCTGAAAAAAGGCCAGAGAGGGGAACATGGAGGAGCCCACTAGCTACAGAGAAAGCAGAAGTGTGGAGGCCCCTGGTGGATCTGTTCCATACCCACCAGATCAGGTTTGCCTGAGGCCACCCCTTTAAGATACTAGCTGTCCACAAGGGGAAGACAATTATGATGCAGCCTAGGACAGATCCTCTAAAATTTCTGCGAGCTCCGGACATGAAGCCATCAGCTGGATTCTAAAACAAAATACATTTTAAAAAGCGTTTTCAAAATGTATTAAAAATAAAGTAAGAACTATAAAAAAAATATATAAATAAAAATGTAGGAAAGTAAAAACAGGGAGGAGTCCTACATTAAAAAAATGACACAACTCAAATTCAGCATTTAACCTCTTGGGGTGTAAGGTGTCTGAATCAATGGTATCTCTATCCTTTTTAGTTCTTTGTTGTTGTCTCTTCCTCTCCAATACCAGACTGCTGCTAATTTTAAAAGGCTCGCATCTGATCAGTGAAATCCAAGTGTGCTGATACACATGCATGTATTTCTTGTTGATATTATGCATGTGGTCCCTTGATGCCCATGGGCATTGCAACACATAAATAACATCCAAACTCTGGCATGTTAAGAAAATCTTTATTTTGAAAAATTCCTTGGAGCTGCTGGATGGAATTTCTTGGACTCCTTTCAGAGATTGATTCTTACTATGTGTGCAGGCAATACAGGAAGAAACCCTTTTTGGGGTCCTTTGTATTAGGGCAGGCATAACCTCTTGCAATTCATTCTTTATACTTGGTGCCCCTCTAAAAATTATCCTGTGTCTTTACAGTAGCTCGTTGACTAAAAATGTTGCTTTCTTGAGTAAATGATTTTTTTAAGGTTCATACTTTCTTTGTCTTCCTTGGTTTTTATCCAATATAATGGGAGGAAAAGCCTTCCATTGTCAGATCTCTTCAGTTTTCATTCTTTCTTTTACCAATGTGGAGCTTTCTATAATGTCTACCTTTTGTTTGGCAGTGCAGAATTCCAATGGCTCATAGTTCGTCTCTAGATATTAACTGGATATCAGTGCTATTACGCCATATTCTTCTGATCTTGTTATAGGTAATGTTTTTAAGATGGATGGTGGCAGGTGTTCTTTAAGATTAAACTGTTAACACCTCTACCTCTAGAAAGAAGGTCTGTATTTGATTAGTTTGTTTTTCACATAAGGTTTCTCACAAAAGTGAGTACACCCCTCACATTTTTGTAAATATTTTATTATATTTTTTTATGTGACAACACTGAAGAAATGACACTCTGCTACAATGTAAAGTGTACAGCCTGTAAAACAGTGTAAATTTGCTGTCCCCTCAAAATAACTCAACATAGAGCCATTCATGTCTAAACCATTGGCAAAAAAGTGAGTACACCCCTTAGTCCAAATTGGGCCCAATTAGCCATTTTTCCTCCCCTGTGTCATGTACCTCGTTAGTGTTACATGGTCTCAGGTGTGAATGGGGAGCAGCTGTGTTAAATTTGGTGTTATCACTCTCATACTGGTCACTGGAAGTTCAACATGGCACCTCATGGGAAATAACTCTCTGAGAATCTGAAAAAAAGAATTGTTGCTCTACATAAAGATGGCCATAGCATCATCTATGTAGCATTTATAATGGTGGATGTTATTGCTCCAAGTGTTTTGATTCCATATGTGCTGTTACTCCCAATCACCTATGAAAAAATTGCCAGATATCAGGGTGAATTTTGTCCCCATTGCTGTGCCCTTCTTTTGTAAAAAAAAATATTGACCTTCAAACAACAGGTATTTGTTCTTTAGGATGAGGAATATCCCTTTCGATAATTAACTGGATTTGTGCATCTTCCAACTCTCCCATTTTCTTAAGTGCATTCCAAACCACATCACATCCCTGTTTATGATCAAGGATTGTGCATGAGGAGAATACATCTATGTCTACCAAAATGTAGTAATTCATGAATCATATTGGTGGTGCCCTTTAAATGTGACTTGACTTTAGTCGCAGAGGATTGTAGGAATAGATCAATGTATTGATAAGTAATAGAATCCATGCCCAAATTAATCATTTTTCCTCGTGGTTTTCACAGACTTTTGTGTATTTTGAGCAGAAAATAGAGGACCAGAGTCTTAGGATGTGCGATATTCAGGTAATTGAATTCTGACTCCTTTAGAATCCCTGTTTCTTTTGCCTTCATTAGTAATGTCTTAAATGCATCTTTCATCCTTCTGAGGACTTCATATATTTTTTGGTTGCTTAATAGCCTATTAGGTTCATCCAGATAGTATGCCTTGGGCACAATTAGAACCCCCCCCCCTCCCCCACCCCTAACCCCCTTCTGCTGGTTTGATAGTAATATCAGGATTCTTGGCTAGGTCTTATAAAGCTTCTGTTTGTTTCTTTGTAAGATTGTTTGTGGTATATATCTTCCACTTAATTTTCCTACTGTGATCAATCACCAATTCCTCAAACATTTCCATACCGGCCAAAATCAAGTTGACAGGATAGACAGTAGATTTTGGTTTAAAATTGCTCTGTTGAAATACATTGAAAGGTTCCTCTTTCTGTGAGTACATCAGGATTTGCTAGAAATGCTTTTTTATACTCTTCCTGGTAAATCTCTTGTCAATAGCAGCGTTAAATTTATTGGCATGGTTGGAGGAAGCAAATGTAAGTCCTCTATACATAAATAGTGAGCAGAGGAGATTCTAGCCAAGTTAAAGATGCCTACCGGCTCTTCCTTTACTTCTTCGGCTTTGTTCTTCTTCTTCTTCTTCCTCCTCTACCTCCTCTATCAGTGGGTTTTCCCTTTTATTTTTCTTTGGTGTCATTGGGTGAAACCACGTGGCAATCTGCCTGGAGTTTCTCCCTAAAATAAATGTACCGTATGTGTGTAAATGTATGTATGTAAATTCAGCCCTGGGGGCTTTGTGGTATCTGCTGTGGAACTTATCTGCTGCCTCATGACTATTGGGAGAAGCTGTGAGAGAACCCTACATGAATTGCAATATTTTATGGTAACAGGGGGATGGGTGTCAGGGTACCTGTGGTCTCTACCTCCGAAAGAGGTAGAGACTTAGCTGTTCCTTCATGCAGACGGTCTGATGGCTCCCTTCCCCGCGGTCTATCCGGTCATGCTAGGCCGGCCGCGAGGGAGTGACTGCCTTTTACAGCATCTAGGCAGGAAGTAGTCATCAGGACACTCCCCCGGAACGACCTGTCAGTCAATTGCTGCAGGACCAATCAGGATGCCTCGGAGGCGTGGTTACTGCTCTGAACAGGGTATTTAACAGAGCTTCTTTCATTAGCTCATTGCCCTGTCGTGGTTCTAGCTTGTTCTAGTCACTCAGTGCTTGTGTATTCTATTATCCCTTTTGGTTTTGACCCGGCTTGTTTACCTTACTCTGCTTATCTCTGTTACCCTTGATTCGGCTTGTCTCTCGCTTACCTGTCTTCTGTTACCCTCGACCTCGGCTTGTCTTTGACCATTCTATACTGTACTACTTACGTTAGTCCGGCCATTCTAAGGTCCGGTATACGTATCTGGCTACTGTTTGTACTCTGCGTGTTGGATCCCTGTCCCGATCCTGACATTACGACAGGGCCAATGGATCCTGCAAGTACAAACAGTCAGCTGGCTGCTCTTGATCCTAGGTTTGAAGCCATTGAACACATAATGGATCAGATGGCGCTTGCGCTACAGGCTCTATTAGCTTGTGCCAACCCACCAGAGGAGATACGTAATACCCCTGTTTCTCCTGTCGGTTCAGGTCTAGAGGTAGCCACAGTGGGTGCTTCTTCTCACATTACCCCCCCAGTACGCTATGGTGGGGCTCCTGAGAAGTGTCGTGGTTTTTTAAACCAAATTAGTATCCACTTTGAATTGCAACCTCGCTCTTATCCTACAGATAGGGCAAAAGTAGGATTTATTATCACCCTACTCATTGAGAAAGCTCTGAGATGGGCCAACCCACTATGGGAGAACGATAATCCATTAGTTTATAACTATAACGCATTTGTAGCTGCTTTTAGAAGAACATTTGACCCTCCAGGTAGAAAGGTTAATGCAGCCAGATTACTGTTGCGCCTGAGACAGGAGAACCAAACACTGGTGGATTATGCACTAGAGTTCAGGTCTCTGGCGGCAGAAATCAAGTGGAATGAGCAGGCGTATATGGATGTATTTTTGAATGGCCTATCTGATGTAATCCTTGATGAGGTTGCTACCAGAGAACTCCCTGAGAATTTAGAGGATTTAATTTCGTTCATCTCTCGTATAGATGAACGTCTAAGAGAGAGACAGAACACTCGAGAGAGGAACCAGAGACCTTTTTTTAGGTTAGCTCCCGCTGTTCCAAGTCCTGACTCCACGATATCTTTGCTTACTGAACCTATGCAGATAGGGCATACCCGCCTCTCTGAGGAGGAAAGACAGCACAGGAGAAGAGAGGGTTTGTGTATGTATTGTGGAGCCAAGGGTCATTTACTCTCGAACTGTTCTAACCGCCCGGGAAACGCTCGCACCTAAGTCTCTCTAGAGGACAGGCCTTGGGTGTTTCTATTTTGTCCTCTACTCCTGATTATAAAGATCACAGGCTTCTGCTACCAGTTTCCTTAACTTGGGGGAAGGAAGTAGTGAGGGCTATGGCATTGATAGATTCCGGTGCTGCTGAGAATTTTATCGACCAAGCCTTTGCTAGTAAGAACAATTTCCCATCCCAGCTAAGGGAGACACCTTTGGCCGTTGAGGCCATAGATGGTAGACCACTACTAGACCCTGTTATCTTTCGTGAGACCATACCCATTAATTTAAATGTTGGTATCCTACACATGGAGAATTTATCTCTTCTGCTCATTTCGTCTCCTTCCGTTCCCATAGTTCTGGGGTACCCATGGTTGAAAAAACATAACCCTATTATCGATTGGGAGTTAGGAGAGATACTCTCGTGGGGCCAGGGCTGCCAGGATCGGTGTTTGTGCAAGGTTTCTCCATTAGCTAATATTAACATACCGGAGAATCCTACTCAGTCCACAGAAAGACAAATACCAGACCTTTACCTAGACTTAAGGGCAGTGTTTGACAAGAAGAATGCCGATTCTTTGCCTCCACACAGGTCATTTGACTGTAAGATTAAGCTTCTACCCGGCACTATGCCTCCGAGGGGCCATGTATATCCTTTGTCTGTTCAGGAAAACTCGGTTCTAGAGGAGTATATTCGGGAGAATTTAGAAAAGGGATTCATCAGGAGGTCTTCTTCTCCGGCCGGGGCTGGGTTCTTTTTCATTAAGAAGAAGGATGGCACGCTGAGACCTTGTATCGATTACCGAGGCTTGAATAAAATAACTGTCAGAAATGCCTATCCTATCCCACTGATTACCGAGTTATTTGATCGTCTTAAGGGCTCCAAAATCTTCACCAAGTTAGATCTCAGAGGGGCTTACAATTTGGTGAGAATCCAGCAAGGTCACGAGTGGATGACGGCATTCAATACCCGGTATGGCCATTACGAATACACTGTTATGCCATTTGGACTATGCAATGCTCCTGCAGTATTTCAAGATTTGATTAATGAGGTACTTAGGGAGTTTCAGCATGATTGTGTTATCGTTTACCTGGACGACATACTAATACACTCTAAGGAGATTGAGACTCACCATAGACAGGTCAGAAAGGTATTACACAAGCTGCTGCAACATGGTCTATATTGCAAATTGGAGAAGTGCAGTTTTGATCAGTCTCAGGTAGACTTTCTTGGGTACGTGATTTCTGGGGAAGGTTTTAAAATGGATCCTGTAAAACTTCAATCTATTTTAGACTGGCCCTTGCCCAAAGGACTCAAGGCTATCCAAAGGTTTATTGGTTTTTCCAACTACTATAGGCGCTTCATTAAAGGATACTCCTCTATCATTGCGCCTATTACCAATATGACCAAACAAGGGGCTGATACTAAGTTCTGGTCTAAGGAGGCTCTGGGTGCTTTCAAGACTCTCAAGGAACTTTTTGCCTCGGCTCCCATTCTAGTCCATCCTGATACGACTCTGCCTTTCTTGCTCGAGGTCGATGCCTCTGAGACAGCAGTTGGGGCTGTTCTGTCTCAAAGGTTAGGGGTGGATAAACCGTTACACCCTTGTGGTTTCTTCTCTAAGAAATTTTCTGGGCCTGAGAGCAGATATGACATCGGGGAAAGGGAACTGTTAGCAGTCATTAAAGCCTTAAAGGAGTGGAGACATTTGTTGGAGGGGACCCTACACCCTATTACGATTTTGACGGACCACAAAAACTTGTCCTATATTGGGGAGGCTAAGCGCTTATCCTCTAGACAAGCTCGTTGGTCCTTATTCCTGACTCACTTCAATTATGTACTGACTTACAGACCTGGTTCTAAAAACTCTAAAGCCGATGCATTATCTCGCCAATATGAACCTTCTACTGTACCTGAACCAGTTCTTTCTTCTATAGTTCCGAAATGCAATATCATTGCTAATACGAATCTCAGGATTCATTCTCCATTATTGGCCGAGATCATTAAGTTGCAACATCTAGCACCTAAACAGACTCCTGCGGGCCGTCATTTCGTTCCTCCTGCTCTTCAACTGGAACTTTTACAGTGTTTACATAATAGCAAGATGGCGGGACATCCTGGTATTCGCAAGACTTACGCGTTGATCTCTAAGGACTTCTGGTGGCCTGCTTTACGGAGGGATATTGAGGAGTTCATCGCTGCATGTGAAGTTTGTACTAAAACCAAACAACCCCATACGCTTCCATGTGGATTCCTGCAACCCTTGGAGGTTCCAGAAAGACCATGGTCCTGTTTGGCCATGGACTTTATTATCTACCTATCTCTAAAAGACAGACTGTTATCCTCACCGTGGTTGACAGGTTTACTAAGATGGCACACTTCATTCCCCTGCCTAAACTCCCGTCTTCTCCCGAATTGGCAGAGATATTCGCTAAGGAGATTTTTCGCCTACATGGGATACCCTCTCAAATTGTATCGGACAGAGGCTCCCAATTTGTTTCCCGCTTTTGGAGGTCCTTCTGCTCTCAACTTGGTATTAAATTAAACTTTTCTTCTGCCTATCATCCTCAGTCTAACGGAGCTGCTGAACGTACCAACCAGAAAATTGAACAATATTTACGATGCTTTGTTTCTGAACACCAGGATGATTGGGTCGGTTTGATTCCTTGGGCGGAGTTTGCACACAACAATCTCGTTTGCGATTCTACTCATTCAAGCCCCTTCTTCATGAATTATGGTTTTCATCCGTCTATTCTTCCTTCGGATTCTCCTTCCCAGGGGGTACCGTCGGTTGATATTCATGTTGCCAATTTGAGGAAGTTGTGGGATCAAACTCGACAAATCCTTGTGCACAACTCTATGTTGGTCAAGAAACACGCTGATAAACGTAGAAGGGCGGCTCCGGTCTTTGTTCCTGGTGATAGGGTATGGCTGAGCACGAGGAACATCCATTTAAAAGTGCCCTCCATGAAGTTCGCTCCTCGTTATATTGGACCCTACAGGGTGCTGACCCGTATCAATCCAGTTGCGTATCGTTTAGCTCTTCCTAATACCTTACGCATCCCGAACTCGTTTCACGTTTCATTGCTGAAACCACTCATATGTAACAGATTTTCCTCCACAATAGCCCCTCCTCGCTCCGTTCAGGTGGAGGGTCAGGAGGAGTATGAGGTTAACTCTATTATTGATTCTCGAATCTCCCGGGGGAGAGTACAATATCTGGTTGATTGGAAGGGATATGGTCCTGAGGAGAGGAGTTGGGTACCTCAGGAGGATGTTCATGCTCCCCGTCTCCGCAGGGCGTATCACTCTCGCTTCCCATCTCGTCCCGGTTCATTCCGCCCGGTGGGCGTATCTGAGAGGGGGGGTACTGTCAGGGTACCTGTGGTCTCTACCTCCGAAAGAGGTAGAGACTTAGCTGTTCCTTCATGCAGACGGTCTGATGGCTCCCTTCCCCGCGGTCTATCCGGTCATGCTAGGCCGGCCGCGAGGGAGTGACTGCCTTTTACAGCATCTAGGCAGGAAATAGTCATCAGGACACTCCCCCGGAACGACCTGTCAGTCAATTGCTGCAGGACCAATCAGGACGCCTCGGAGGCGTGGTTACTGCTCTGAACAGGGTATTTAACAGAGCTTCTTTCATTAGCTCATTGCCCTGTCGTGGTTCTAGCTTGTTCTAGTCACTCAGTGCTTGTGTATTCTATTATCCCTTTTGTTTTTGACCCGGCTTGTTTACCTTACTCTGCTTATCTCTGTTACCCTTGATTCGGCTTGTCTCTCGCTTACCTGTCTTCTGTTACCCTCGACCTCGGCTTGTCTTTGACCATTCTATACTGTACTACTTACGTTAGTCCGGCCATTCTAAGGTCCGGTATACGTATCTGGCTACTGTTTGTACTCTGCGTGTTGGATCCCTGTCCCGATCCTGACAATGGGTCTGAGAGCAGCTGCTGTCAATTTATTTAAAAATAACTGGGGTGCATTTGCACCTGCCCTGAGGTAATTTATATTGTATATTGCCAAATTGCAAGGGGGGACTTTTGTACGGGGGACTCTTCCTGGCATGGGCCTTATCTTGTCCAAAAACTCCTGGTCTCTGTCTCAGTTGTGAGTGTTACAACCATGGTAGTTCCGTTACTGGCTGCACCATTCCTATGGCATTCCCTATTCCGTGCCATCAAACTGTCCCCTTGCCTCCAGTCACTAAAGACAAACCTCTTTAGGAAAGCTTACCTTCTTCCTGGGTGACTTCTTCCTTCTCTTTACAATTATCCACCTCAGTTCCAGCACTTCTATAGCCCAACTCACTTCTCTGTTCTTTCACGTGTTAACTAACTTATTTAAACATGTTCATCAGTCCCTCCTCCCCTCTGATATGCTGTTATTCCTCTTGTGTGTCTTTACCCCTTCCTCATAGAATGTAAGTTCATCTGTACAAGGCTTTCACACCATCTCTCTGTTAATACTATCTGTGTCAATTACTTGCTGTCAAATATCACCATTCTATAACTTTAAAGTGCTGTGGAATATGTTGGTGCTATATAAATAATAATAATATTAATAATAACACATGCTAGATAAATTCTATGCTACCTTTTAAATGAAATAATGTTATAATAAAGTGGTTTAGTGATGAAAATGAGAAACAATAAAAAAATACCTATTCTTTATAACAAGGTTAACTATTGGCAGGTTTAAATTGTACGTGATTTTGCTAATTCTTTAACATTTTGCTGTATAGAGGATGCAATGGCCAGTGGCGTAACTATCATGGTTGCAGGGGTCGACTCCTGTGACCGTGTACCATCTGCATACCTAAGCCGGGAACCGTGGTTGCAGGCTGACCCGCAGGAGGGGAGCACTATGTTGTGTGTGTAGCACGGCACTGCGATCTGACAGGAAGTGCTCATTGAGAGAGCACTTCCTGTCATACGGGTATCGCAACCGAGGCAAACAGGTATGGGGGGGAGACACATGGAGGGGCTGCAGGGGAGGGGGAGACACATGGATGGGCTGCGGGGGGGGAACACATGAAGGGGTTGCAGGGAAGGGGGAGACACATGGAGGGGCTGAAGGGGGGGGGACAAATGGAGAGGCTGCAGGGAGGGGGTGGACACATAGAAGGGGCTGCAGGGAGAAGTGGAGTAACACATGGAGGGGCTGCAGTGGAGCATGGGAGACACATGGAATTGGCTGCAGGGTAGGGGGGAGAAACACATGGAGGGGCCGCATGGAGGGGGGGAAAGACACATGGAGGGGCCGCAGAGGAAGCAGAGGCATGGAAGGGGCTGCAGGGGAGGAGAAGAGACACATGGAGGGGCTGAAGGGAGGAAATGAGATACATGTAGGTGCTGAAGGGAGGGAAAATTGAGAAAGCAATTTTCACACCAGGGCCCTGTGGTTTCTAGTTACACCTCTGGCAATGGCATAGCAATATTCATAGTCTATTTGCAGCTTTTTATTCTGGTGCAAATGTATAATAATGTAACAACATCTATCAAGAACCCTAATGAAATATTATTGTTAATTGCTCCACTTTGAACACTTTACTCTGAAATTATTCTTTATACAAAACATACAGTGAATTCAATTAATCCTTGAATCCATGTTATCGTGTTATCTGATATTTAATTAAATTGTCAGGGAAGCGTACAAGGTTGCAGAATAAAATCAGCAATATCTTCAGAACACTCCATCTTCAAAAGGGATAGTGGAGGTCACAAAAACATTAAACTATTAATTTGCATATAAAAGTGAGTTATATTGCTCTAATATTGACATCCCTTTGTTATGTCCTCTCTTTCATGAAAGAGATAACAGAGCAATGCCTGAATACAAACTCGGTGTTTCCTACTACTGGCTAACCTCAGAAGGACAAATCGGTTATTAAACATCTGTGAAAATTAATGATGTCCTTTTACTCAAACAACTAATAGTTAATGCTGGACCCTTGAAAAATTTAAACTTGACCCTTTTACTCAGAAAACTAATAGTTAATTGACCCTTGAAAATCTTGCTAATTGTCTGAACAATTTTCTAGACTTACTGACTGCTTCATGTCTATAAAAAAAAAATAAAGATTTTAGAAACAGTGCTAGAACAATTACATCGTAACAGTCGTGTTACTTAATCTACAATTCATTAAAAATCAAGGTGGGATCTCGACAAGGTGACCATGGCTACCCCCTGGTATGCCAGAGAGATACCCACACAGCGTTACTACAGTATTATTAATGGGTACCTGATTTGTAATTACTCTGCGTTTGCAGGTTTTTTTTTTTTTTTAAATTACATAATGTGTACACATTGTGCAGCCGAGTGACATGGGATTGAGAGTTCTCACAGCATGCACACTGTCTGTCACGACTTGATTTTTGTGCCAGGACTGCAATAGAAAAGGTAGGATATACTTTTATTCTATGACCACCCTCCTCCTCCCCTCACAGCAGATAGGAATTGTGCATTCCTCTAGGACTGTTAATCCCATGACACTCGGCCACACTACTACAAGAACAGGAAGTGAATTTATTTATTTACTTATTACTGGCATTTATAAAGCACCAACAAATTCCGCAGCACTGTACAATTGGGTAAAAGACAAACACTATAAGAACAGACCGATACAACAGGTAGAGGGTTCTGCCCGTGATCTTACTATCTATCTTATCTTATTCAATGACAAATTGATTAGTTCAGAGTTAGATTAAAAAGAATTTTATTCATTCGTGCCAGCTGAAGCGCATTTGTGCACAAGTCTAGTTTTTACTGCTTTTTTTTCTACATTTCTACACCGGATTAACTATTGTAAATGTGACCTTTAGTAAATGACCATTAATAAATTTCAAAGACATCCTTCAGATAAAAAAATATAAATCAATAGCATGTGGCAACATCGAAAAAATAAAGATTATTTCACAGAGCTAATAGTAAATAGCAAAAGGATTCTCTATGAATTTACTTTATTTATTTTGAGAACAAAGACTATATCTTCAAAACATTAAGGCAAGGTTTTCAGCAGTCTACACATGTGCATCTTCAAAATAAAATATGCTTGATCTTCCAGTCTAAGATAATAAGAACCTGTTTGTGATAGCTTTCATACAGATTTTAAAATTGTCTCATCTTGTCATGGTCCCATGTCACATAAGTAGATTTTACCATAATTTGCAGTCTTCAAGTCATAGGATCCAGGATGATGAACAATGTATTGAGATCATTTATAAATATGAATGAATGGCTCTTTTGATACTTATTATGGTCATATGAAAATAACATTACATTTATATATTTCTTTAATAATAGTATTACTAGAAAGACAATCTATGCACGGTTCATTTTCTGTCTGTCAAATTAAGCTTTGGAATTATACACTTTTTTATTGTATCCAGTACTACAGAATTAGTTTGTGCTATGATTGCTTGTGTAAATGTTGATAACTAATTCTAAAATAATAACTTACCTCCAAAGATCTAGAACATGTAACTCAAAACCATTTCCCATGGCGTGAAATATGATATTAATAATTAAGGGGCATTTTACATTTCACTAGCCTCCCCGTACCTCTGATGGCTCTTTTATATAAATTTCATTTGTTTTGCAATATACACATTCTGTGTCCCCTCTTAACATAATCCTCAGTAAGGGTATTTGGAAGACAGAGTGACATTAGTTGTTGTAGAAGTGCCAAGAAGCCATAAGATCTGTGCAGTTGTTCAATGCAGGCACGAGAGTAGTTAATTCCTATTCAGCAGTGTCATTTTAAATGTATAGACATGTATTTCTTACAAGTTCTGTAACATAGTAACCCACTGCTCTTTTTCCAAACTGGTTGAACTGCTTAGACATTTGAAATCTTTTTTTTTTAACAATTAATAAATAGTGATGTCACGAACATAAAATTTTTGGTTCGCGAACGGCAAACAGGAACTTCCACAAATGTTCGCGAACGGGCGAACCGGGCAAACCGCCATAGACTTCAATGGGCAGGCGAATTTTAAAACTCTTTCTGGCCACAATAGTGATGGAAAAGTTGTTTCAAGGGGACTAACACCTGGACTGTGGCATGCCGGAGGGGGATCCATGGCAAAACTCCCATTAAAAATTACATAGTTGATGCAGAGTCTGGTTTTAATCCATAAAGGGCATAAATCACCTAACATTCCTAAATTGTTTGGAATAACGTGCTTTAAAACATCAGGTATGATGTTGTATCGATCAGGTAGTGTAAGGGTTACGCCCGCTTCACAGTGACTGACCCAACTCCCCGTTTAACGCACCGCAAACAACCGCAAACAGTCCATTTGCACAACCGCAAACTCCCCATTTGCACAAGGTTGGATACCAAGCTAGCCATGTCCCGTTCCTTGTCCTCACTGATGTCATTGAAGGTCTCTTCCTCCACCCAGCCACGTACAACACCAAGGGTCCCCGAAAGGTGACAACAAGCCCCCTGGGACGCCTGCTGTGTTTGGTCTTCCACCTCCTCAATGCCACCTTCCTCCTCTGACTCCTCTTCTTCAGACTCCTCTCTCTGAGTTGCCTCTCTCTGCGTTATTATAAGGTGTGTTAAGTAGTACTATTCCTATCAGTTTAATCCCTGTTACGTCCCCTATCAGGGGACGTGTATATAAGGCATCGATTTTAGGAAGCGGGAGATGGAAAAAGATACTTGGTCGGTCCTCCTACTTCAAATTTGGGGCAATGCGCGTGCAATCTAATGTGCCACCAGATAGGAGTGGTGTGTTAAGTAGTACTATTCCTATCAGTTTAATCCCTGTTACGTCCCCTATCAGGGGACGTGTATATAAGGCATTGATTTTAGGAAGCGGGAGATGGGAAAACATGCTTGGTCGGTCCCCCTACTTCAAATTTGGGGCACTACGCGTGCAATCTAATGTGCCACCAGATAGGAGTGGTGTGTTAAGTAGTACTATTCCTATCAGTTTAATCCCTGTTACGTCCCCTATCAGGGGACGTGTATATAAGGCATCGATTTTAGGAAGCGGGGGATGGAAAAACATGCTTGGTCGGTCCTCCTACTTCAAATGTGAAGCACTGCACGTGCAATCTAATGTGCCACCAGATAGGAGTGGTGTGTTAAGTAGTACTATTCTTATCAGTTTAATCCCTGTTACGTCCCCTATCAGGGGACGTGTATATAAGGCATCAATTTTAGGAAGTGGGAGATGGAAAAACATGCTTGGTCGGTCCTCCTACTTCAAATTTGGGGCACTGCGCGTGCAATCTAATGTGCCACCAGATAGGAGTGGTGTGTTAAGTAGTCCCCCTCATCAGGCCTTTTTTAGTCGAATGTATCGACCACTGTCAGTCCATTCGGGATCCATCCCTCATTCTTCTTAATAAAGGTGAGGTAATCTAGACTTTTTTGACCTAGGCGACTTCTCTTCTCAGTGACAATAACTCCTGCTGCACTGAAGGTCCTTTCTGACAGGACACTTGAAGCGGGGCAGGCCAGAAGTTCTATCTCAAATTGGGATAGCTCAGGCCACAGGTCAAGCCTGCACACCCAGTAGTCAAGGGGTTCATCGCTCCTCAGAGTGTCGATATCTGCAGTTAAGGCGAGGTAGTCTGCTACCTGTCGTTCGAGTCGTTCTCTGAGGGTGGACCCCGAAGGGCTGTGGCGATGCGTAGGACTTAAAAAGCTCTGCATATCCTCCATCAACAGCACGTATGTAACGCATCCTGTCCTTGCCGGCGTGGTCGTGGGAGGAGTAGGATTACTTTCACCTCTTCCCCTGTTAGATTCCCGTTGTGCTGTGACATGCACATGCTGTGTAAAGCATACTTTTTAATTGATTTTGGAACTGCTGCATCCTTTCCGACTTGCCGTAATTCGGTAACATTTCAGACCCTTTCTGCTTACACCGGGGGTCTAGTAGCGTGGACACCCAGTACAGGTCATTCTCCTTCAGCCTTTTTATGCGAGGGTCCCTCAACAGGCACGACAGCATGAAAGACCCCATTTGCACAAGGTTGGATGCCGAGCTACTTATGTCCTGTTCCTCGTCCTCAGTGATCTCTCTTAAGGTATGTTCTTCCCCCCAGCCACGTACAACACCACGGGTACCAGATAGGTGACAACGAGCACCCTGGGATGCCTGTTGTAGTTGGTCTTCCTCCTCCTCCTCAAAGCCACATTCCTCCTCTGACTCCTCTTCCTCACAATCCTCTTCCAGCGTTGCCGCAGGTCCAGCAAGCGATGCTGATAAGGCTGTTTCTGGTGGTGATGGTGACCACAACTCTTCCTCTTCACGCTCATCTACGGCCTGATCCAGCACTCTTCGCAGGCACGCTCCAGGAAGAAAACAAATTGTATGATGTCGCTGATGGTGCATTCGGTGTGACTGACTAGGTTTGTCACCTCCTCAAAAGGACGCATGAGCCTACAGGCATTGCGCATGAGCGTCCAGTAGCGTGGCAAAAATATTTCCAGCTCTGCAGAGGCTGTCCTAGCACCCCGGTCATACAAATACTCGTTAACGGCTTTTTCTTGTTGGAGCAGGCGGTCGAACATTAGGAGTGTTGAATTCTAACGTGTCGGGCTGTCGCAAATCAAGCGCCTCACTGGCATGTTGTTTCGCCGCTGGATATCGGAAAAGTGCGCCATGGTCGTGTAGGAACGCCTGAAATGGCCACACACCTTCCTGGCCTGCTTAAGGACGTCCTGTAAGCCTGGGTACTTATGCACAAAGCGTTGTACGATCAGATTACACACATGTGCCATGCACGGCACATGTGTCAACTTGCCCAAATGCAATGCCGCCAACAAATTTCTTCCGTTGTCACTAACCACTTTGCCGATCTCCAGTTGGTGTCAGCCACTGATCCACCTGTGCGTTCAGGGCGGACAGGAGTGCTGGTCCGGTGTGACTCTCTGCTTTCAGGCAAGTCAACCCCAAGACGGCGTGACACTGCCGTATCCGGGATGTGGAACAGTACCTGGGGAGCTGGGGGAGTGCCGTTGATGTGGAGCAAGACACAGCAGCAGAAGAGGACTCAGCCGAGGAGGTTACTGAAGAGGATGGAGTAGAGGAGGTGGCAGCAGGCCTACCTGCAAGTTGTGGCGGTGTCACCAACTCCTCTGCAGAGCCACGCATTCCATGCTTGGCAGCCGTCAGCAGGTTTACCCAATGCGCAGTGTAGGTGATATACCTGCCCTGACCATGCTTTTCAGACCAGGTATCAGTGGTCAGATGGACCCTTGCCCCAACACTGTGTGCCAGACATGCCATTACTTCCTTTTGCACAATTGAGTACAGGTTGGGGATTGCCTTTTGTGGAAAGAAATTTCGTCCGGGTACCTTCCACTGCGGTGTCCCAATAGCTACAAATTTTTTGAACGCCTCAGACTCCACCAGCTTGTATGGTAAAAGCTGGCGGGCTAAGAGTTCAGTCAAGCCAGCTGTCAGACGCCGGGCAAGGGGGTGACTTTGTGACATTGGCTTCTTACGCTCAAACATGTCCTTGAAAGACACCTGACTGTGGGCAGATGAGCAGGAACTGCTCAAGGCGAGAGACGGAGGGGCCGATGGTTGAGAGGGGGCAAGGAGGACAGCAGTGGTTAACGTGGCTGAAGATGCTGGACCAGTAGGAGGTTGGCGGCTTTGAGTTTGTGTGCTGCTTGTACTCATGTGTTGATCCCATAGGCATCTGGGATGTGCGATCATGTGCCTTCGCAAAGCAGTTGTACCTAGGTGGGTGTTGGACTTCCCACGACTCACCCCACGACGTTTCTTTTAGCACAGGTTGCAAATGGCCTCGCTGTTGTCAGAGGCAGACACACAAAAGAAATGCCACACTGCTGAGCCCTGCAATGACGGCATTCTGGTGGTGGCAACAGCATGCGTTGATTGGCGTGCTGTCTGGCTGACCCCGGGTGCCGATGCATGCTGTCTGACTGTGCCACTAGCTCCTTGCAACAACCTCCCCCTGCTTCCAACTCGTCTCCTCCTCCTCCTCTCTGTCTCCCAATCTGAACTTTCCCCCTGTTCTTCTTCTCTTCTAGCGGGCACCCACGTAACATCCACGGACGCATCGTCATCATCAACCGCTTCACTTGTATCTGACAACTCAGCAAAGGAAGCAGCAGTGGGTACAACATCATCATCATCACACCGTATGTGTGTAATGCTGCCTGACTGAGACATATCCCTGTTATCTACATCCTCTGGCAATAATGGTTGCGCATCACTCATTTCTTCCAACTGATGTGTAAATAACTCCTCTGACATACCAAGTGAAGCGGCTGTGGTGCTAGTGTTGGTGGTGGCGGCAGGCGGGCGAGTGGTAACTTGAGAGGTGCCCGAAGCTAAGCTGGAGGAGGATGGTGCGTCGAGGTTCCGAGCGGAAGCTGTAGAAGATTGGGTGTCCTGTTTTAGCCAGTCAACTATGTCCTCAGAACTTTTCAAGTCCAGGGTACGTGGCCTCTGAACACTGGGCATTATTCTAGGGCAAAAGGGAATCACAGAACCACGACCACGACGGCCCCTGCGGGGTGGCCTGCCTTTGCCTGACATTTTTCTTTCGATTAGTGGTACTAATGACAAGCTACCTTGACAACAGATATGAGTGGCACTGGTGTGACACTGTGCCCTGGCAGGCCCTGAAATGCACACTCGTGAAGGAAACTGACTGCTATTATATTACAGTCCCAAAAGATTATTTTTTATTAAATGCAAGCTATTGGGACACCAGATATGAGTGAGTTGTGGCACTGGGCAGGCCCTGAAACGCACACTAGTGAAGGAAACTGACTGCTATTATATTACAGTCCAAAAAGTTTAGTTTTTTTTAAATGCAAGCTATTGGGACACCAGATATGAGTAAGTGGTGGCACTGGGCAGGCCCTGAAACGCATACTCGTGAAGGAAACTGACTGCTATTATATTACAGTCCAAAAAGTTTGTTTGTGTTAAATTCAAGCTATTGTGACACCAGATATGAGTGGTGGCACTGGGCAAGTGGGCACAGTATACGCTGCGAGCCTGACACACGCTGTCAGACAACTAACTGCTATTCAATCTATTACAGTTAAAATTGTATTTTTTTTTTTTAAATAAAAATGTACACTACTGTTACACCAGATATGAGTTGCACTGGTGTGACACTGTGCCCTGGCCGACCCTGAAACGCACACTAGTGAAGGAAACTGACTGATATTATATTACAGTCCAAAAAGTTTTTTTTTTGTTAAATGCAAGCTATTGTGACACCAGTGAGTGAGTGGTGGCACTGGGCAGGCCCTGAAAAGCACACTAGTGAAGGAAACTGACTGCTATTATACTACATTAAAAAAAGGTTTTTTTTTGTTTAAATGCACGCTATTGTGACACCAGTGAGTGAGTGGTGGCACTGGGCAAGTGGGCACAGTATATGCTGTGAGCCTGACACACAGGCTGGCTGGCAGGCAGGCAACATCAATTACATTACACAAAAAAAAAAAAAAGCAGACTGATGTTCTAGCCCTAAAAAGTGTTTTTTGGGGTGCTGTCCTTACAGCAGAGATCAGATGAGTCCTTCAGGATTGTAGTGGACACTGAATACACTAGCCTAGCTATCAATTTCCCTATTAAATCAGCAGCAGCTACACTGCCCTCCTCTCACTAAGAATTCAGCTTCCGAATGAATCTAAAATGGATGCTGTCCAGGAGGTGGGAGGGTCTGGGAGGGAGGGTCTGCTGCTGATTGGCTGGAATGTGTCTGCTGACTGTGAGGTACAGGGTCAAAGTTTACTCGATGATGAATAGGGGGCGGACCGAACATCGCATATGTTTGCCCGCCGTGGCGAACGCGAACAAGTTATGTTCGCCAGGAACTATTCGCCTGAGGATGAGGCATCCTCTCAGTCACAGACCAGAAGGGAGCATACACAGGGCTTTTTGGGGTGCTGTCCTTACAGCAGAGATCAGATGCTGTAGATACAGGACTGTACAGGACTGTAGTGAACACTGAATACACTAGCCTAGCTATCAATGTCCCTATGAAATCAGCAGCAGCTACACTGTCCCTACTCTCACTAAGAATGCAGCTTCACAATGAATGTAAAATTAATGCTGTCCAGGAGGTAGGAGGGTCTGGAAAGGAAGGGTCTGCTGCTGAATGGCTGAAATGTGTCTGCTGACTGTGAGGTACAGGCCAGGGTCAAAGTTTACTCAATGATGACAAATAGGGGGCGGACCGAACAGCGCATGTGTTCGCCATCCGTGGCGAACGCGAACAAGCGATGTTCGCCAGGAACTATTTGCTGGCGAACAGTTCGGGACATCACTATTAATAAACTCTTTCCACCTACAGATTCCTTGGATTAAAGAAACCCTATAGTCATCTAATTGAAGTTGTTATATTACCTACAGTAGATCTCTCTTTCTAAGTTCCCCCAAAACATTTTGCCTTAATAGTTAGAAGGCTTGAAACGCGGCCATGCCTCTAAGCTCTCTGGCTAGGAGAACCATGACTGTTACTTCCCGGCTCTCGTACCTAGACATTCTATGACGTCACTAGCGCATATGCAGTGCCATCATGGCTTGAAATAGAGAATCATTGCATTCAATGATTGTCTACGACTAGAGAATCATTGATGGATCATGGCGAGTGACGCACATCTGCCCACGGTCCCAATACTCTTCTATGAGAAGCACTGGTTTGGATCCTTATCCTGAAGGTATGTTCCTAGTATGATGTAAAGTGAGGAGGAGAGGGAGGCTCGGTGCTGGAGAAAAGGTGACTAAATTAACCTCTTATATATGTTTAAGTGTAGTTTGGGGGAGGCTAAAAATAACAAGGGAGATTACTGATTTGTATTCCTATCAATATAGTGTCCATTTAAAGTGACCTGCATCACTTTGAGACAACTATCTCATTTAAAAGATTAAGCTCTGAATGAGCCTGATGCCTTACTCTGCAGGCTGAAAAAAAGACAGGTAAATATGTTTGAATCTTTAATATTTACTTGATTCCTATGCTTTCTACACCCACTCCAGGGGGGACACTGATCTAACCAATCAGTGTCATATCCCTAGGAATGCTGAAAATGTGCTTTGGGCATGCCTGACACATCTCTTAACCTTGCAACATGCTGACAGGTGAAGGACAGAGGGAGTCTGCTCAGTGTGATCATGCAGAGCAGGCTCCAGTGTTGGGATTCTCTCTCCTGTTGCTGCACAAAAATGCCTTGTTTCTGTCATTAGTTGGCTGGTTAGAAAATGAGTTGGGTTGGTAAGGGGGGGAGAGGGGGCTGAAGAAGTTTCACTCACAGTAATTTGATGGCCCAGTCTATTGCCCAATTAGTAAAGCAATATCGTGACTAGCTCAGTGCTGCCTAAAATATTAGAACATTAAATAAGGGGATTCCTTAACATGTCGAAAACCTAGAAATCTCTGTGTAACTGGAAGGTTCGGATTTGTGGTAAGTTCGCTCCAGATGGAGACTAAAATGAAGTCAGACCAAGTACAGCAAACAAAAGTTAACCCATTATGGACTGATTTATTTATTAATATTGCAATATTACTCATTCAAAGTAAAACCAAAAATCAGTATGAAAGAGTAAGCTCATCGAACAAATTATTATTATTATTATTATTATTATTTATAAAGCGCCAACAAATTCCGCAGCGCTGAACAATGGGTGGACTAACAGGCACGTAATTGTAACCATAGTGACACAGTGACACAAACGGTAAGGGTAGCAAATAGGTTGCTAGGATAGTATTCACAGAGAGCTTAGTGTTTTGTTTGGATAACAGTTGCAGGAGAGGAATCAGGATGCTGGGAGAGAAAGCTGTTCACAGTTTAATTGATATGCTTTCCTGACTAAGTGAGTTTTCAATGAAAGAGTGGAGACTAGATGAAAGTCTAATGGAGAAAGGAAGAGAGTTCCACAAATATGCTTACATGTCTACTAAATGCAGAATTACCAATATTTATTAATTGAATTAGTTCTAATATGATGGTCATAGACTTCAAAAATCACCCGGTTATGTAACAAAGTAGATATGAAAAACGTACTCAAACTAGCTAGAACAAGGCCAGAACACAGAGTTATTTCAAAAATTATTACCTGACTCTTGCCACATATTTTGATACAGCATGGCAGACGCGACAGGCCCACCTTCATGAAATGGAGTTTCTTGTTAGCAAAATAGAGTTAGTATTGCTAGTTAGTATAACTGCTGAGAAATTTTAGAACAGAAATGTATTACTGCAGCAGGGATAGATCAATTCAACACAACAGAGTAGCCAACGTCTTATCAAGTCTAGTGGTGCCCAACCAGTCCTCACGGTACATCAAGTCCACAAATGTATAATTTCCAAATTGTTCTTGTAAATGGATACTGACAAAACCTGCAGAATTGATAGTTGTCTTGAGCAGTGCTCCTCAACCCTCTTCTCAAGGCACACATAGCAGTCCAGGATTTAGGGATTACCTGGGTGTGTCTAAGGTGTTAAAAAAAAACCACCTTAGACACACCCAGGTAATTCCTAAATCCTGGACTGTTGGGTGTGCCTTGAGGAGAGGGTTGAGGAGCACTGGTCTTGAGGAGTGGATTGGGAACCACTAGTAAGGGCAGTCAGTGAACACAGTGCTCTCACATGATGCACCCTAATGTGAGTTGTATGCCTTGAATGCCATTTGGACAGTGTAAGTACTGGGCACTCAAATGGCAGATGAAATGAAATGTATACAAATTAAAGATTAAGCATTTCGGGGTAAGGAATGCCAAGCTACTTACACCCTAAAGGTAGTGAATTAGGGATAACAAAAAATGAGGAGGGTTTGGGAATTGTTATAGTTAACAAACTTGGCAACAATGTGCAATGTCAATCAGCAGTTGCAAAGGCCAGTAAGGTAATTATCATTTATAAATAGGGGATTTAATTATTGGGATGAAAATATTCTACTTTTACCTCTTTAAAAATCACTGGTAAGACCACAGTACAACCAGTTGTTTTTCTTTCATCAAACGTGTGTGGAATTTTGAGTGCTCTTGTTTTCTTCTTTCTTTTCTTACCAATCAATACTGCCAGGTTAGTTGGAATACCCGCAGATTTACCTTTTTATTGGAACGTATTGTATAAAAACGTCTGGACGCCATGTTTCCTACATGTTTTATAAATGGGCCCTTTTACAATTGACAGACATTTTATGGTATAGCTGTGTGGACACAGGAGGAAATTGATTGCTCTTGTCAGTCGAACAATGTCTTCAAGCAGACTTTCTCACAAAAGGTTTTTCCTTTTTTCCGCTTAATAGATTAAATATTAAATTTCACCGTTGAGTACTCTGACATTTTGCTGTAATGTTTGTGGAGGGTTTTTCTTCTGATTTCACATTACGTTTCTTTGAGGTAAAAGTCAATGAAATAAACTGGTAATGATATATGTCAGTGCACACAAATTTTATTTGGTCACGTAAATTGCTTTAGTACATTAGACACCAAATTGATTGTGCATAAACATTTTCTGCTCCTTGACAAATTCATTCTCAATGATTAGATTTAATTTTATTGTATGTGTCTCATGCTTGCTTTTTCTGTAAACGATTGTGTGTTGTGGTTGTGAAAAGACTAGAAAGTAACCCAGTGACTGCTGGGTAGTTTGTTAAAACCTTTCAAGTTCACAGAACCAATGGCACCAAAAATGTTCAATAAAATAAAAAAATAAAATTCCATGTTGGTGACTGTGGCTTTTGACATGTTGGATTTATTTGGTGGGAATAAAGCTGAATAAATGGTGAATAAAGCTTCACCGTTTTCAGATTTGAGAGAGGAGATCCCTGCTGTAAAAGAAGGAAACACTTTACTAAAAGTAAAAATAGTATTATTATAAGAATTTATATATCAGCAGCACATTCTGCAGAACTTTACCATTATAGAAAAGGGATATTTGAAGGTAATGAAGGCTATCAAACAATCGTACAAACTGTGAGGATTTGAGGTAGGTGGATAGTTATCATTAGGTGTCTTGACTTTTTTTGTTTTCTTTGTTTTATACTTATATCACATTCATATTAGGCATGTGCATGGGGAAAATATTCGGCTTGGTTCGGCATTCCGAAATTCGTGACTTAATCAATTCGGGGTTCGGCATTCCGAAATTCGGGACTTAATCAATTCGGGACTTCGGCAATTCGGCACTATGACACTTCGGAACTTTGGCACTTTGGCACTTCAGCACTTGAACACTTCGGAACTTCGCCACTTCGCCACCTCGGAACTTCGGCAACTTCTTAACTTCGGATCTTAGACATTTCGGCAACTTCGGAACTTCGGCAACTTTGGAACTCCGGCATTTCGGGACTTTTGTTGCAGCCGCTTGGTAGATAACTCCCTAATTCCCACGGTATTAGGGAGTTATCTACCAAAAGGCCGAAAGACCTAAATTTGTCTTTCAGCCAAATTTACTAATACTAAGTAAAAATTACTTAGTATTAGTAAATTGTGAAGATGGATAATTTTGGCGCTTTTTTTTTTTTTTGCGTCGGTTATTATGGATTTTTATTTGGCCTTTTTTGGGGCTGAAAAAAAGAAGATTTTAGAAGAAAGAAAACATCGAATGGTAAGTTTATTTTTATTTTTACAGGTACTTAGTTAAAGGTCCCCCCTCATTATTTTTAGGGTGAGGCGGGTAGTTAGGAATTTATTTTTGGGGGGAGGGGGTGACTAGGGGTTTGGGGTCCCCTAGTCACCTGGGGGAGGGGGGTTAAATATGTATTTAGGGCCCCCACCCACCACTCAGGGGTGGGGGCCAGGGGGGAGAACATTAGGTCCCCCCAATTTGTATTTAGGGCACCCACCCACCGCTCAGGGGTGGGGGCCAGGGGGGAGGACATTAGGTCCCCCCAATTTGTATTTAGGGCCCACACCCACCGCCCAGGGGTGGGGGCCAGGGGGGAGGATATTAGGTCCCCCCCTTATTCCTGTTTAGGGCCCCCACCCAACGCTCAGGGGTGGGGGCCAGGGGGAGGACATTAGGTTGCCACAGGCTGCTCACTGTTTAATAGACATGCCCCTACTCACGGTATAGCGAGTAGGGGCATAATTTATGTAACGGATCGCCTGGCACCCCGACTGGGTACCTCCGTTAATGGATGCTCCTAGCGCTTCCTGAGGACTCCAAGCACTCTGGCAGACACCACAATCACCGAATCAGAGAAGCATATGAATCCTCTCAAGCCTCTGAATGCTGTAGACAGTTGAATAGGAACCATACGAATAGGTTTGCACTCCTAGCAGTCAAACTGGAACAGCATGCAATAAATCCTCCCCCAATAATGAGACGGCACTTCACTTTGAGGGTTAAACAGGAACTCTGGACTGGCACATCCAGCCTGGCTTTTATTACAAGAGTACACATACAGGCCACACCCAGGGGGAGGCATAAAATAACCAATGACATAGATGTTAACTTCCACACATCCCCTCCCCTTAGTGTGACACATAATCCCATTATTCATACAGTTTAAAATATACTTTTTACACAATATTTATAACTTCAAAACCATACATCACATTCACACATAATTACATATCCACAATCAATCCATTCAGGGGAACAACATATTAAAAAATGGCATGGATCAGACCAGGGGTTCAAAAGTTAGTAAAGTATATTTTAAAACCCCTAGCTTTCCAGCTCAGAACGGTTTTTACAGAGCCTTCTCTGTGCTGGAGAAGTAATCCAATTATCTCCCAGCACAGAGACAGACTCCATTGAGCACATGGGAGCACAAAGACAGTAAAACACTTTAAAATACATAAATTCACCTTTTACACATAACACGCAGACATTTCACCTATCCCCAGATAGCTGGGATCTGCGCGCACAAAACTACCGAATAGCGCGCAGATCCTACTCACACAGTTCACTCGCCACGGAGCCGAAGTCTTTAACTACACGAATGGGCTCCATGGCATAACTATCTGGGTTAACACATTCACATAAGGTCTGGTCCATAGTCCAAAGGCAAGAGGCGGGCAAGCAGCCCCCTCCAAAGACACGTGGCGAGGTCGGTTTCGCCACAATTTACTAATACTAAGTAATCTTTACTTAGTATTGGTAAATTTGGCTGAAAGATCAATATAGGTCTTTCAGCCAATTAGTAGATAGCTCCCTAATACCGTGGGAATTAGGGAGTTATCTACTTATTCATTCCTGTCATTACACTGACTGGCCAAGTAACTTACATTGTATATGTATGTATGTTACTTGATTGTTGTAAGTGTTGCAAACGCTTACAGCTGAATCTTGTCTATGTTTGTATACTTTTTATTTGAAATTGTATACAGTGTAACATTCTTCTTCTTTCACTGGGTAAGTATATTAGTACTTAGGCAATACTGTGCTTCGGAACTTCGGAACTTCGGCACTTTGACACCTCGGAACTTCGGCAACTTCGGAACTTCGGCACTTCAGCAATTCGGCACTTCGGCACTACTACACTTCGGAAATTCGGTAATTTCGGCACTTCGACAATTTGGCACTTCGGCACTTCGGCAATTCTACTATTCGGACATTCGGAAGCACCCGAAAATCCGAATTATCCAAAATTCGGCTGAATTTTAATTCGGACCGAAACAAATTGCACATGTCTAATTCATATGTTTATTCACTTTTACATATGGAGCCCATGGGTAACTGTAATGCACAGGGTTTGGTATTGTAAACACCAAGCTTGTACAAATATTACAAAGTCTTCAGAATTGCTGGAATGTGGTTGAAATCAATCTACATATTATGTGTGTACTGCATCTATTGACAAGTCAAATGTCAGTACATGTGAATATATGATAGAGGATTGTGACACACACTTACACTTGTGATGAAGTATCATGAACAGTTTTAAAAATTCTTAAAGGAATACTCCAAGTACCATAAGCTGTAGTGGTTATGGTTCCCGGGAGTTCTACATGGCTTTTTAACTGTGAATGTCAAAATACTGTTAGTTTTTACTGCAATAAAATACACGTATTTGTGTTCAGCGATGTCTCACGAGTACAACAGTACCCCTCATGTACAGTGAGTGTTTTATTGTGTTTTGGAAAGTTACAGAATTAAATATAGGGCTTGCAAAGTCTCTGGACTTTCTGCTTGGGTTGTCAGACAAGTCCCTTAAATTAGGTAAAAATAATAGATAAATATACACATAGAATGAAAGATTCTGTATATATATGTATATATATATATATATATATATATATATATATATATATATATATATATATATATATATATATATATATATATATATATATATATATACAAGTAGAGATTGTAGAGCTGTATTAGTCCAGTGATGTAGATGTAAAAAAAATGGATAAAAATGTGTAATACCTTTTTTATTGGACTAACAGAATTTTTGAATGACAAGCTTTCGGAAGAACCTCCATTTCTCAAGTATAAAGCATTTCTGAGCAAGATGACACATATAATTTAAAGCTGAGTTGTGATACAGGGGTTAAACCGACGAGGGGTTATAAGAAAGGTTTGATTGAACATATGGTATACCGTAATGGCAATAATAGGTTAATATTTACTCTACCACTTAGTTCTGTTTCCTATTGGAAATTCGCAGAAATGTATGCATTCTTAAAAAATAATTAGTGCTCTGGACAAAGTCTAAGAGATCAGAATACGCGATACCAAGGTAACTTTTTTGGAATCTAGTAAAATAAAAAAATACAATAGCATAAAAAGTCAAATAGACACCAACCAAACAGTTGAAACACAGTATATAATATAAGTTAGGGAATATGTTAGCATGAAAGTCATACTGGCCTTTCATGACAGCTCAACAAGATTTGGAATAATGGTAATTGTGCATTCTTCCGTGACATTGTTGCATTACTAATAAAAATGAAACCATGGTTCAACTCTTGATTAAAATGTTCATGACAAATGATGGCTCGTATAATTGCTGGCATGTTGCGTTGATGAATTATATTTGCAGTGACTTTGTGAAGAAATGTAATTATTGTACTGTACAGCAAATATTAATGCAGCTTGCGCTCACATCTCATGTAAATCACGGTGTAATAGTTCGTAAAGCAAAGTATTTTAGGACAGAATCCTTAAAGGGACATTCTAAGCACCAAAACCATTACAACTTTCTGAAGTGTATTTTTTTGTGCATAGACCATGATGGATCCAAATAGTAGACTGCGACAATAGCTACAAATGCGACATTTCCCCAGTGCTTCTCTATGAGAAGCATTGGATTATATTGGAGATCATCAGATTTCATGACCTGGCATTGGAATAAAGGTACGTTGAATTGTTATTTTTTTTTTTGTAAAGATAATCAATTTAAAGGGACACTATAGTCACCTGAACAACTTTAGCTTAATTAAGCAGTTTTTGTGTATAGAACATGACCCAGCAGCCTCACTGCTCAATCCTCTGCCATTTAGGAGTTAAATCCCTTTGTTTATGAACCCTAGTCACACCTCCCTGCATGTGACTTGCACAGCCTTCCATAAACACTTCCTGTAAAGAGAGCCCTATTTAGGCTTTCTTTATTGCAAGTTCTGTTTAATTAAGATTTTCTTATCCCCTGCTATGTTAATAGCTTGCTAGACCCTGCACGAGCCTCCTGTATATGATTAAAGTTCAATTTAGAGATTGAGATACAATTATTTAAGGTAAATTACATCTGTGTGAAAGTGAAACCATTTTTTTTTCATGCAGACTCTGTCAGTCATAGCCAGGGGAGGTGTGGCTAGGGCTGCATAAACAGAAACAGTGATTTAACTCCTAAATGACAGTGAATTGAGCAGTGAAATTGCAGGGGAATGATCTATACACTAAAACTGCTTTATTTAGCTAAAGTAATTTAGGTGACTATAGTGTTCATTTAATATGACAAAGGAACACAACTAACTTTAAAAACAACATGTTAATTTTAAAGTTAAAATGTTCTTTAAAAAAATGTAAGGCTCCATGCAGTGTGTTGCAAAGGCGTCATAATTTCTCCTACTGGAATTAAAATATTTTGATGTGAATTCGGTGCAAAAATAATTTCGGTCGTCAGCGTCATTGCACGCTGGCAACAGATGTAATCTGAAACCCCTCTTTCAGGCAGAGCCTGCAAGGGAAATCTTATGTCTCCCCACCCTCCTTTCCTTCAGCCCTCCCCACCTCCTTTACTCTACAGTAAAAAAAAAAATTACATTTCCTCTCTATCCCACTGCCTCTACTTCTCCCCTCACAAGTATGTCTCTATAAGAAGCCTTCGATTGGACCTGGCCGTGGCTGCTGTGACATCAAGATGGGCGTGCTGAGCAGCACCTGGAGCTGTGTCGGGTGCTGGATTTCAGGTGAGTTAAACTTATTTTATAAAAAAAATCTGAGTTTTTGTTGGAAATAGGCATTATTCATTAAAAAAATGTAATGTAAATGCTAACAGGCATTATTCATTAAAATGTTTAAAATGTTAGATACTTAAATAGGCAGATTTTTCAGTTTTGTAGCTTCAGTGTAACTTTGAGCATGTTTTTAATATCTATTCCAACCAGACATTGATCTGTACATTTCATGGCTTTGTGAGAGTTTTGTTTGTTTTACCAAGAGCAATTTCTAGTACTGTAAAAGGTCACGCAGTACGGAAGCTAGTTTTTTTTTTTTTTCTCAGTGACTCAATCAAAGTCATAAAAACTCAACAAGGTAATTGAATCTCTGGGTGTCCTGAGCTTCACAAACTGCCTATCTTTTTGTGATACTATCTGCAACTTCTGAGAGATCTATGGTTGGTTTCAGCTGACAAACACTTATAAAATGTATTTTTCTAACGATTAATGATTCCCTTATAAAATGAAAACATAGTTTAGGATAAGCAGAGCGGTGTCAAAAAGGTACTGACTTGGTTTCAACAGTAGCTTTTTCTCATGCCAAAATCACCAAGAAAATGATGAATGATTTTGCTACATACAGTTGCTTCTATTGATGTAACAGCAAAGTACAATATATAGACATTTACGCATAATTCTTGTTGGATAAATTTACAACTTTGGTTCTATTTAGTACATAGACCAGGGTTGTCAGAGTCAATGTATCCAGGGCCAGATTAAGGACCGTTGGGCCTATTGCTGACAATTATAATGGGCCTAATTACAGAATCTTATCGAGAGAAAACACAAAAACAGTCATACCTCCCAAGGGTCATGTATCTGGTGGAGGTGGTGCTGGAGAGAAACTCACAGGATATAGCTATCAGAAAACACATATCCTATGCTAATCTCTTGCTTTCATCTTTCATGTAAATCCATACCCCCTAACAGCAGTGTCCGGTGAAGCAGGATTTCGGTGGACGGGGTTAAAGGATGGGTCACTGATGTGAATCACGTAACCAGAATCGCACGAAGAATTAGATGGTCAACCTGGCTTGAATGCACGTCAGGCTGCCTGCCAATTATGCAGACTGGCCAACTAAGGGCATACTATGCAGACAGCACCCTGAGTTTGGCATAAATGCACCTAATGATAATCTCGCTCCAAGCTTTCTAAGGAATGTCCCCCAGCACTCACTGGTCCACTCCTCTCCTAGCCTTCTTAGTAGCAGGCAGAAGCTCCTGTTATACAGTCTGGGACTGAGAAAAAGTTAGTGTAGAAGAAAGGGAACAAGCCACAGTGTTAGAGAGACTGAAGCAGCAAGAGCATTTGTATACGTTACCTTAACTAGTTTTAATTGTCAGCCAGTCCACACCAGTTTGTCTCCCCTACATCCCTCTTAAGTTTCCATACTTAAGCAATAGCATATAAAGAGTAGTAAAAAAAAGTATTTTAAATTATTATTTTTTTAATCAGTGGGCCTATTCCATAGATATGGGCCTAAAGCTGCAGCTCCATCAGCCCCTATGTTAATCCGGCCCTGAATGTATCGGGGGGCGTCTGTCAAGTCATTGACTCCCATGTTTGTTTGAAACAGATTGCTGTGGTTCAACAGTAATCATTCTGAACCAGGATTTCAAGACAAAGGATACAGCATAATCTCTGAGAATTTAAACTTGCTCCCAAAACATGAAAAGAATGCAATCATTGTTTTCGTTCAAAGCAAATGTTTCTTTTTTGAGACTTAAAACATATTTAACTTATTAATATATGTAAGGAATGTTATCCCCAATGATCTCTATTCCCCCAAAACTATTCTGTTTCCTATTTCTCACCTATATGCATAAGTTTGATTTTTTTTTTTCTTAATTCAATTGGTGTGCTATCTTAAAATCAAGGTTATGATTAGAGTTGAGCGGACACCTGGATGTTCGGGTTCGTCGGGTTCAGCCGAACTTCGTCAAAAGTTCAAGTTCGGGACCTAAACTTGATCCCGAACTCGAACTCTATTGAAGTCAATAGGTACCCGAACTTTTGGGCACTAAAATGGCTCTAAAAAAGTCCTGGAAAGGGCTAGAGGGCTCCATAAGGAAGTAAAATGGGGGTAAGAGTAGGACAAGTGCCCTGCAAAGAAATGTGGATAGGGAAATAACTTAAAATAACATAAAATACATAAAAATTTAAAATAATAATCTTGAACTAGGAGGAGGAGGTGGATGTGGAGTAGGAGGTTGAGGAGGCAGTGACCGTGGCGGTGGAGGTGGAAGCAGCGGTGGAGCAGGAGGAGGTAGCCAACACTGTTTTTTTTTTATTGGGGTAGCCCCCAAAATATTGGGACATATAAAAAAGAAAACAAATAATAAGTGCACGTGAGTATAACATTAGTAGGCATGGCTGTGATGGCTTCTAAGGGCACACGAGCAGGGCCGTTTGAAGGAATTTAGGTGGGTGGGGGCCCTACATAACAATGAGGGGGTGACCTACTGTCCTCCCCCCCAGCCCCCACCCCTGAGCGGTGGGGGGGGCCCTAAATAAGAATAAGGGGGAAACCTACTGTCCTCCCCTATGGCCCCCACCCCTGCGCGGTGGGTGGGACCCTACATATCAATGGAGGGGACCTACTGTCCTCCCCTCCGGCCCCCACCCCTGAGCGGTGGGTGGGGGCCCTACATAACAATGAGGGGGGGACCTACTGTCCTCCCCCGGACCTCACCCCTGAGCAGCGGGTGGGGGCCCTAAATCAAAATCCCCTTTATAAGCCTTCCCCCGCTGTGCAGAGCTCAGTCTGCGCTGAGCTTTCATTTAGGGCCCCCACCCACCGCTCAGGGGTGGGGGCCGGGGGAGAGGACAGTAGGTCCCCCCCTCATTGTTATTTAGGGCCCCCACCCGCCGCTCAGGGGTGGGGGCCGGGGGGAGGACAATAGGTGTCCCCCCCCTTATTTTACTTTAGGATCCCCACCCATCTTTCAGGGGTGTGGGCCAATAGGTTTTTTATTTAAAAAAAATTTTTTTTTACAGTGAGCAGCCACTGGCTGCTCACTGTTTACTAGACATGTCCCTAATCGCGATATAGCGAGTAGGGGCTGAATTTACTAATACTAAGTAATCTTTACTTAGTATTAGCAAATGTGGCTGAAAGACCAATTTAGGTCTTTCAGCCTTTTGGTAGATAGCTCCCTGATACCGTGGGAATTAGGGAGTTATCTACTAAGCGGCTGCAAGATGCAGCCGCCGCAAAGAATAGGATCGGAGTTTCATTCATTCGAATGAAATTGCGATGCGAACAAAGTCCCGAATTGCTGTCTAACACGAATGGAGAAACTGTTCTCATTCTGTTAGGGCGCAATTCGTCAGTTTTACAGGCGTTCTGTCTAAGTGACAGGACGTTCGGCAATACTGACAGGAGGCATCGTGGGAACAGGGAGGAAAGCTATTTGCACTTTACAGCTCGGGGCCCCAAGCAATTGCTTGGTTTGCTAGCCTTGTCATGATGGGCCTGCACACAAGTCAAACGCTTGTTGATTGGCTGCCCTGCCGCTTTTCAAAACGCACCATTAAATCACCGAACACCGAACTCGAAACCGAACTGTTTCTGAAATGTCCGGGTTCGGGTTCTGGGTCAAAAAATCGCAATGTTCGGTACGAACCCAAACTTTACAATTTTAGTTCGCTCAACTCTAGTTGTGATTTATTTGTAAATAGTTTAGTAGTGAAATCTGTTTTAAATAATCATTTGCCTCCACCCCCCAAAAAAACGTAAAAGTCCCGAATTCTCACCTTGTTGTACATACTCTTCCTGGGGAATTTCTGATGGGTCCATTGTGTATCAGTTTAATTTCAGAATGTAATAATAGGAAATTTAATATAAAGCATACCCATTGTAGTGCGTTAAAGGTGTAGTACATTAAAGATACTTGGATGGTGCAAGTGTGACTAGTGACTTGTATTGCACTGCGAAATAGTAGCCTTTTTTTTCAATGTCTTGGACAAACACAGATTTAGGATTACTCGAGAGATTTACTAGGATTTCAGTGAATTTAAAGGGAAACTATAACAACCACAACCACTACTGTGTTTTTAGTGTTTTTAGACCCCTGGTCCCTGGGGCCATGTAATAGCGCGACCGGTGGGTCTCTGGGGGCCCAGACCCTGAGCTGTGTTAGGAGCCCCAACATTTCTGATGGCGGCCCTGCCTGGTCCTGTCCATTTAAGAATGTTTTGAAACGTATTAACCTGTCTGTCTGCTTCTGGTCTGAGCTGATTTGTTACAGCACAAGTTTTTACTTCTGTATAACCAAACCAACTCATAGCTGATCGAGACCCTATTCATAGCGTGACTAACATCCCACCTTTGTATGAGTTAAGATGATGAAATGTTTGAACGCTTACTGTCATATGGTGCCGTGGGACAACCGCTAGAATGCACTGAAGTGGTTATAGTTCTGAGAGTGTTCCTTGAAAAAATGAGTCCAGAGCAGCCAAAGTGAAAACAACGCTGACTTAGAACTTTTATTTTCCAGTTTAGCTGTTTATTGACATTTCACACTTTCGTGACTAACCCTGTCAGAGAAATGGAATAGCAAGCATGGTGCTCACACAAACTATGGCAACTCTAAAATGATTATCAATACTGGCCAAAAACCATAGCAAGCTTTATAGCATTATGAAGACTTGCGCATAAATGAATTTTGATTTTCCTTTGCACTTCAGCTGCTTGTTCATACAGCGGGAATCTCCTGTTGTCGTTAATTAAATAATCATTCGTGGCATATTGAATTTATGTACCAGCCTTTTTTCTATTGTGCAATTCAACCATAAATGCATGTGTAAGACATATTAAAGATTTCCTCAGCACTTTCTCTGTTTGGCTTTTCATTTTAACTTCAGCATGTGATTAATCAGTTTATTCTTAACAGGCCGAGCTTGCTGGAAGAATCTGCATGGGGTTGGTTTAATAGAGAGTCTTTGGTCTGTAGTACAAGGCAGTAGGAGCCCTGTGGAGCTCTCAGTACTTTGGGTGATAGACTTAATTGGTGAAAAAGACTTCTTTTCCCCTTGGACAGGAATAAAATAAGTTAGGATACGTCTTTTTCTTTAATTATTTCAGAGGTAACGTCTTCCGAGGAGCCAGCGCTGTTAATTTGAATATTAGAACAATGAACGTGTACAAAATATTATATGCTGTCATTTAGCAGTTTAGCACAGGGAGAGCGCATTGAATCCTGCAAACATTGCATTTCTAAATTAACATCAAACTTTAGTTAGAAATTTTACTTGCGTACTTAAAGGGGAACCATACTTCTCAAGAAATGTTTACTTATCGCCTATATATAGTAAATATAAGTTTGTGAGGTGTAACAAATAAAATGAAATGTGCATATCCTCACTGTTCTATCCTAAGTGCCTCCATCTTTGTTCCTTGGCAATTGTTGTTAAAGGCTTTGTTTTAAGCTATATTGCACATAGTATGTTGAGGTGAAGAAAAAGTAACAATGGGAGTTCTGTATAAAAAGTGGTCTAAAGAGTAATAAAAGTTGAGCAGTCACCATGGAACCAAGTGGATCTCAAGTACATTGCATTGGTGACTCCGTCCATTTCCATGTTTCCATCACTCTTCAGAACAGACACTGTTTATACATAACCCCTAATTTTTTTTATTCTCACCCTTTTATTCTCAAGGTTTGCAATAACAGTGCCTTAGCTGAACTGGATTAAGATGTCAAGTGCTAAATCTTTAATCTTAATGCTAAATACCTTACAAATGTGTAAACAGAATTTTAACAACTGCAAAATTAATTTGTTTATTGCAAACAAATGTAATTTTCTACCCAGATATCGAGCGGTTGCTACCATTATAGAGCCAGTTCTGCAGAGCCCCAGCCAACTTTCAGTGCAGGTCTGCACATCAGACTAAGTGCAGATTGCTGATGAGTAGAGATGTCGCGAACATAAAATTTTCCGTTCGCGAATGGCGAACGCGAATTTCCGCAAATGTTCGCGAACGGGCGAACTAATCATTTTTATTAGTAATATTGCAGAAGGTCTTGATGGTAAGGTGTGTCTTTTTGCGGATGATACTAAGATATGTAACAGGGTTGATGTTCCAGGAGGGATAAGCCAAATGGCAAATGATTTAGGTAAACTAGAAAAATGGTCAGAGTTGTGGCAACTGTCATTTAATGTGGATAAGTGCAAGATAATGCATCTTGGACGTAAAAACCCAAGGGCAGAGTACAGAATATTTGATAGAGTCCTAACCTCAACATCTGAGGAAAGGGATTTAGGGGTGATTATTTCTGAGGACTTAAAGGTAGGCAGACAATGTAATAGAGCAGCAGGAAATGCTAGCAGAATGTTTGGTTGTATAGGGAGAGGTATTAGCAGTAGAAAGAGGGAAGTGCTCATGCCATTGTACAGAACACTGGTGAGACCTCACTTGGAGTACTGTACACAGTACTGGAGACCATATCTTCAGAAGGATATTGATACCTTAGAGAGAGTTCAAAGAAGGGCTACTAAACTGGTTCATGGATTGCAGGATAAAACTTACCAGGAAAGGTTAAAGGATCTTAACATTTATAGCTTGGTGGAAAGACGAGACAGGGGGGAAATGATAGAAACATTTAAATACATAAAGGGAATCAACACAGTAAAGGAGGAGACAATATTTAAAAGAAGAAAAACTACCACAACAAGAGGACATAGTCTAAAATTAGAGGGACAAAGGTTTAAAAATAATATCAGGAAGTATTACTTTACTGAGAGGGTAGTGGATGCATGGAATAGCCTTCCAGCTGAAGTGGTAGAGGTTAACACAGTAAAGGAGTTTAAGCATGCGTGGGATAGGCATAAGGCTATCCTAACTATAAGATAATGCCAGGGACTAATGAAAGTATTTAGAAAACTGGGTAGACTTGATGGGCCGAATGGTTCTTATCTGCCGTCACATTCTATGTTTCTATGTTTCTGTGTTTCTATGCCATAGACTTCAATAGGCAGGCAAATTTTAAAACCCACAGGGACTCTTTCTGGCCACAATAGTGATGGAAAAGTTGTTTCAAGGGGACTTACACCTGGACTGTGGCATGCCGGAGGGGGATCCATGGCAAAACACCCATGGAAAATGACATAGTTGATGCAGAGTCTGGTTTTAATCCATAAAGGGCATAAATCACCTAACATTCCTAAATTGTTTGGAATAACGTGCTTTAAAACATCAGGTATTATGTTGTATCGATCAGGTAGTGTAAGGGTTACACACGCTTCACAGTGACAGACCAAACTCCCCGTTTAACGCACGGCAAACAACCGCAAACAGTCCATTTGCACAACCGCAAACTCCCCATTTGCACAAGGTTGGATACCAAGCTAGCCATGTCCAGTTCCTTGTCCTCACTGATGTCATTGAAGGTCTCTTCCTCCACCCAGCCACGTAAAACACCAAGGGTCCCCGAAAGGTGACAACAAGCCCCCTGGGACGCCTGCTGTGTTTGGTCTTCCACCTCCTCAAAGCCACCTTACTCCTCTGACTCCTCTTCTTCAGACTCCTCTCTCTGCGTTGCCTCTCTCTGCATTATTATAAGGTGTGTTAAGTAGTACTATTCCTATCAGTTTAATCCCTGTTACGTCCCCTATCAGGGGACGTGTATATGGCATCGATTTTAGGAACCGGGAGATGGAAAAAGATGCTTGGTCGGTCCTACTACTTCAAATTTGGGGCACTGCGCGTGCAATCTAATGTGCCACGAGGTAGGAGTGGTGTGTCAAGTAGTACTATTCTTATCAGTTTAATCCCTGTTACGTCCCCTATCAGGGGACGTGTATATGGCATCGATTTTAGGAACCGGGAGATGGAAAAAGATGCCTACTTCAAATTTGGGGCAGTGCGTGTGCAATCTAATGTGCCACCAGATAGGAGTGGTGTGTTAAGTAGTACTATTCTTATCAGTTTAATCCCTGTTACGTCCCCCTCATCAGGCCTTTTTAAGTCGAATGTATCGCCCACTGTCAGTCCCTTCGGAATCCATCCCTCATTCATCTTAATAAAGGTGAGGTAATCTAGACTTTTTTGACATAGGTGACTTCTCTTCTCAGTGACAATACCTCCTGCTGCACTGAAGGTCCTTTCTGACAGGACACTTGAAGCGGGGCAGGCCAGAAGTTCTATCGCAAATTGGGATAGCTCAGGCCACAGGTCAAGCCTGCACACCCAGTAGTCAAGGGGTTTATCGCTCCTCAGAGTGTCGATATCTGCAGTTAAGGCGAGGTAGTCTGCTACCTGTCAGTCGAGTCGTTCTCTGAGGGTGGACCCCGAAGGGCTGTGGCGATGCGTAGGACTTAAAAAGCTCTGCATGTCCTCCATCAACAACACGTCTGTAAAGCGTCCTGTCCTTGCCGGCGTGGTCGTGGGAGGAGGAGGATTACTTTCACCTCTTTCCCTGTTAGATTCCTGTTGTGCTGTGACATCACCCTTATTCGGTAACATTTCAGGCACTTTCTGCTTATACCGGGGGTCTAGTAGCGTGGACACCCAGTACAGGTCGTTCTCCTTCAGCCATTTTACACAAGGGTCCCTCAACAGGCACAACAGCATGAAAGACCCCATTTGCACAAGGTTGGATGCCGAGCTACTCATGTCCCATTCCTCGTCCTCAGTGATCTCACTGAAGGTATGTTCTTCCCCCAGCCACGTACAACACCACGGGTACCAGATAGGTGACAACGAGCACCCTGGGATGCCTGTTGTGGTTGGTCTTCCTCCTCCTCCTCAAAGCCACATTCCTCCTCTGACTCCTCTTCCTCACAATCCTCTTTCAGCGTTGCCGCAGGCCCAGCAAGCGATGATGATAAGGCTGTTTCTGGTGGTGATGGTGACCACAACTCTTCCTCTTCACGCTCATCTTCGGCCTGATCCAGCACTCTTCGCAGGGCATGCTCCAGGAAGAAAACAAATGGTATGATGTCGCTGATGGTGCCTTCGGTGCGACTGACTAGGTTTGTCACCTCCTCAAAAGGACACATGAGCCTACAGACATTGCGCATGAGCGTCCAGTAACGTGGCAAAAAAATTCCCAGCTCCGCAGAGGCTGTCCTAGCACCCGGGTCATACAAATAGTCGTTAACGGCTTTTTCTTGTTGGAGCAGGCGGTCGAACATTAGGAGTGTTGAATTCCAACATATCGGGCTGTCGCAAATCAAGCGCCTCATTGGCATGTTGTTTCGCCACTGGATATCTGAAAAGTGCGCCATGGCTGTGTAGGAACGCCTTCCTGGCCTGCTTCAGGACATCCTGTAAGCCTGGGTACTTATGCACAAAGCGTTGTACGATCAGATTACACACATGTGCCATGCATGGCACATGTGTCAACTTGCCCAAATTCAATGCCGCCAACAAATTTCTTCCATTGTCACAAACCACTTTGCCGATCTCCAGTTGGTGCAAAGTCAGCCACTGATCCACCTGTGCGTTCAGGGCGGACAGGAGTGCTGGTCCGGTGTGACTCTCTGCTTTCAGGCAAGTCAACCCCAAGACGGCGTGACACTGCCGTATCCGTGATGTGGAATAGTACCTGGGGAGCTGGGGGGTGTCGTTGATGTGGAGCAAGACGCAGCAGCAGAAGAGGACTCAGCCGAGAAGGTTATGGAAGAGGATGGAGTAGGAGGAGTAGAGGAGGTGGCAGCAGGCCTGCCTGCAAGTCGTGGCGGTGTCACCAACTCCTCTGCACAGCCACGCATTCCATGCTTGGTAGCCGTCAGCAGGTTTACCCAATGCGCAGTGTAGGTGATATACCTGCCCTGACCATGCAGACCAGGTATCAGTGGTCAGACGGACCCTTGCCCCAACACTGTGTGCCAGACATGCCATTACTTCCTTTTGCACAATCGAGTACAGGTTGGGGATTGCCTTTTGTGCAAAGAAATTTCGGCCAGGTACCTTCCACTGCGGTGTCCCAATAACTACAAAATTTTGGAACGCCTCAGACTCCACCAGCTTGTATGATAAAAGCTGGCGGGCTAAGAGTTCAGACAAGCCAGCTGTCAGATGACGGGCAAAAATGGGGTGACTTGGTGACATTGGCTTCTTACGCTCAAACATGTCCTTGACAGACACCTGACTGTGGGCAGATGAGCAGGAACTGCTCAAGGCGAGAGACGGAGTGGCGGATGGTTGAGAGGGGGCAAGGAGGACAGCAGTGGTTGACGTGGCTGAAGATGCTGGACCAGGAGGAGGATGGTAGCTTTTAGTTTGTGTGCTGCTTGTACTCATGTGTTGATCCCATAGGTGTTTGTGATGTGCGATCATGTGCCTTCGCAAAGCAGTTGTACCTAGGTGAGTTTTGGACTTCCCACGACTCAGTTTCTTTTGGCACAGGTTGCAAATGGCATCGCTGTTGTCAGAGGCAGACACACACAAAAAATGCCACACTGCTGAGCTCTGCAATGACGGCATTCTGGTGGTGGCAACAGCATGCGTTGATTGGCGTGCTGTCTGGTTGACCCCGGGTGCCGATGCATGCTGTCTGACTGTGCCACTAGCTCCTTGCGACGACCTCCCCCTGCTTCCAACTCGTCTCCTCCTCCTCTCTGTCTCCCCATCTGAACTTTCCCCTGTTCTTCTTCTCTTCTAGCGGGCACCCATGTGACATCCACGGACGCATCGTCATCATCAACCGCTTCACTTGTATCTGACAACTCAGCAAAGGAAGCAGCAGCGGGTACAACATCATCATCATCACACCGTACGTCCATGTGTGTAATGCTGCCTGAGACATACCCCTGTTATCTACATCCTCTGGCAATAATGGTTGCACATCACTCATTTCTTCCAACTGATGTGTAAATAACTCCTCTGACAGATCAAGTGATGCGGCTGTGGTGCTAGTGTTGGTCGTGGCGGTAGGCGGGCGAGTGGTAACTTGAGAGGTGCCCGAAGCTAAGCTGGAGGAGGATGGTGCGTCAAGGCTCCGAGCGGAAGCTATAGAAGATTGGGTGTCCTGTGTTAGCCAGTCAACTATGTCCTCAGAACTTTTTGAGTTCAGGGTACGTGGCCTCTGAACACTGGGCATTATTCTAGGGCCAAAGGGAATCACAGCACCACGACCACGACGGCCCCTGTGGGGTGGCCTGCCTCTGCCTGTAATTTTTTTTTTGATTAGTGGTACTATGCGTGCAAGCTACTGTGACAACAGATATGAGTGGCACTGTGCACTGGCAGAAGTTGGCAGAGCAGACGCTGTAGGCCTGACACACACGCTTGCAGACAACTAACTGCTATTCAATCTATTACATTCAAAACGTTTTTATTTTTTAAATGTACACTACTCTTACACCAGATATGAGTTTCACTGGTGTGACACTGTGCCCTGGCAGGCCCTGAAACGCACACGTGTGAAGGAAACTGACTGCTATTATTTCACAGTCAAAAAAGTTTTTTGTTTTTTTTTAAATGCAAGCTATTGTGACACCAGATATGAGTGGTGGCACTGGGCAAGTGGGCACGTTATACGCTGTGAGCCTGACACACATGCTGGCAGGCAGGCAACTGCAATTAGACAGGGAAAAAAAAAAGCAAACTGATGTTCTAGCCCTAAAAAGGGCTTTTTGGGGTGCTGTCCTTACAGCAGAGATCAGATGAGTCCTTCAGGACTGTAGTGGACACTGAATACACTAGCCTAGCTATCGATTTCCCTATTAAATCAGCAGCAGCTACACTGTCCCTCCTCTCACTAAGAATGCAGTTTCCGAATGAATCTAAAATGGATGCTGTCCAGGAGATGGGAGGGTCTGGGAGGGAGGGTCTGCTGCTGATTGGCTGGAATGTGTCTGCTGACTGTGAGGTACAGGGTCAAAGTTTACTCAATGATGACGAATAGGGGGCGGACCGAACATCGCATATGTTTGCCCGCCGTGGCGAACGCGAACAAGCTATGTTCGCCAGGAACTATTCGCCAGCGAACTATTCGGGACATCTCTACTGATGAGGCATCCTCTCAGTCACAGACCAGAAGGGAGCATACACAGACCTGCACTGACAAACCAATGCACCACCATGTAGCACACTAGACCAACAGGGACCAGATGAAGCCAGACATGCAGACCTGCACTGACAGACCGATGCATCACCAGGTGGCACACTGGACCACCAGGGACCAGATAATTGCCCCCACTCTAACCAAAAGATTAGTGGGGGGGTTGGGGAGACAACAAAAAAATCAACAAAATCAACAATAATGTGTGGGGAAGCTGAATACCATACACAGTAACCCCCCAAATTCAACCACAGACACACACTGCCCAATCAACCCACACACACAATAAACCCCAAACTCCAATACACTTGTCTCCTTTCCAGAAAAGTGATTATCCTCCTTTAAATAATCACTATTTACATAATAAAGAGTACAAAAGGGAGTAGAGACATTTCATATCACAAACTGATCAGGAATGTCCCTAACTTTTTTTTATATATATGTCCAGCATCTAGACCCGATCTTGCACAAAGCTAAATCTTCCAAAACAAATTAGGGATGAGTTGGAATTTATTTTAAACTCTTTCAGGAGAAAAGTTCTCAATATCCTTGAAACTTGAGTGGAAACACAAAGTATGTATTAACTAAAGGCATTTCAGGGTCAAATTCTAAGGTTACACTGGAGTTATAAATACATTTATTTTCTAACAAAATCGCCCTAAACAATTCAGAATTTTATATAGTATTATATTTTGACAAGTATAACATTTGTAATTGTAAATACTTATATATCCCATCCAGGTAAAATATACTTTTTATACTCTTTACAGAAGATAATCTTCCTGCAATAGTAGGTGTTTTTCTAGCCTCAAATCTAATACCTTTCTGCACTATAGGGTACTTATAAGAGAGCCTCATTTGCATATAAAACTACATTTTTTTTCTTAAAGGACATCTGTCATACATTTTCACTTCTTGTTTTTTTTATAAATGTATTATGTTTAAAAACATTATATTCTTCTTAATTTTTAAGGATAATTTTGTTTGAAAATGATGTACATTGTTTTTGTGAAAATTTCACTTTCTGAATCTGGCTGATCGGCCATGTTGAGCCAGACTCTACTGTTATGTGGCCAACTGCTGCTCAACCTAACTTTCCTGCTCCTGCAGTTTAACACAGAGAACACATAGCAATCGCATCAGACAAGATTGTAACCAGACAAGTTTGACGCACAGGACACAAAAGGTAAGGGTAGGGTAGAAAAGTAGGTTGCTAGGATAGTATTCATTGAGGGCTTAGTGTTTTGTTTTTATGACAGTTTTAGGAGAGGAATCGGGGTGCGGGGAGGGAAAGCTGTTCACAGTTTAATTGATATGCTTTCCTAAAGAAGTAACTTTCCAAAGATTTTTGGAAGGAGTGGAGATTGGTTGAGAGTCTAACAGAGAGGGGGAGGGTGTTCCATAGGAACGGTGCAGCCCTATAGAAGTATTTAAGGTGAGCATCAGAGGTAGGAGCATGAACATAGGTTAGACATAGGTCTTCGGCAGAGCATGGGGGCCTAGATGGGACTTTTTTGTGTATTGGTGAGGATAAGTAGGTGAAGCAACATTGTGTAGAGATTTGTAAGCGAGTGTCAGGATCTTAAATTGAGCCACTATATCTTACGGGAAGCCAATGGAGGGACTGACTAAGGGTGGAGGTGTGGGAGGTGCAGGCGGACAGGAAGATGAGCCTTGCTGCCGCATTTATTATAGACTGTAATGGGGCAAGTTGGGAGCACGTAAGACCACTGAGAAGCGGATTACAGTAGTCAAGGCGAGAGAGGACAGCAGCATAAACAAGCACCTGTGACGTATCAGGCGTTAAATAGAGTCGGATGCGTGCAATGTTTTTGAGATGGAAGCGGCAGAATTTGGTGATTGATTGGACATGAGGGGTGAAGGAGAGGTCGGAGTCAAAGAGAACACCTAGGCAGTGAGCCTTAGAGGTAGAGCGGATGGTAGCGCCATTGATTTGGAGGGACACAGACAAGGGAGTAGCAACACTTGAGGGAGGGAAGACCAGAAGTTCTGTTTTGGACAGGTTCAGTTTAAGGAAATGAGCAGCCATCCAGTTGGAAATAGCAGAGAGGCAGTCAGAGACATGAGTCAAGAGGGGTGGTGAGAAATCAGGGGAGGACAGATAAATTTGCGTGTCATCTGCATAGAAATGATATTGGAAGCCGAAGGAGTTGATGAGTTTACCAAGGGAGGTAGTGTAGATTGAGAACAATAGGGGACCAGACAGACCCTTGGGAACACCAACAGAGAGGGATTGGGAATAAGAGGCAGAGCCAGAGAAAGAAACACTGAATGAGCGCTGGGAGAGGTAGGAAGAGCACCAGGAGAGAACGGTATCTCGTAGACCAAGCATGTCAAACTCAAAGGCTAAGACAGGCCAAATAAACAAGGTTTACATTTATGTGGCCTGCAAAAAACAAACAAACTTCAGTTTCCATAGAAAGGTAGGTTTATTTAGAAAGGTACAGTATAAAAAAAGTTGCCTAGCTGACACTGGATGTCCTTGCGCTCATAGGGCTTCAAAATAAACAAAAGAGCAAATTTATTTTAACAAATTAATTTGCATATAAACAACATTTCAGTCCAACTACCTTGACATATTAAGAAATGTTTGGTAATGGGACTAAAATGGTGAATGTATGTTGTTGCACAGCTGTAAAAAACAAATTACGTTATCTTGTAGATTTTGAAGATCTATGAGTGTTCTTCATTATGGCTGAGATCATCAAACTTGATGATCTCAGCCAATCCAATACTTACCCACAGGAAAGCATTGGGAGGCTATTGTGCATGTGTGGGGAAAATCTGCGCGGCCAATCAGCATCTCCATGGGGAGCATTGAGCGCTTCCATGCAGACCCAATCTAACACACTGCCCCTCCTCCCACTCTAATACACTGCCCACAAATCCAATGCATTGCCCCCAAATCCAACACACTGCCCTCCTCCCTCAACTCATCCACTCCACAATACACTGCCCCTTTCCCCCAATCTAATACATTGCCCCTTAATCTAATACACTGCCCCTCCTCCCTCCACTCTAATTGAATAGACTGCCCCCACTCCCACCACTCTACTTTAATACACTGCCCCCCACCTCTCTAATACACTGGCCCCCTCCCTAACTCAAATAAATACACTGCCCCCCTTAACCCAATTTAATACAAAAAAGCCCCCTAGACTTTCCCAAATTAATACACTGCACATTCCCTCCCATTAATACACTGCCACAACTCCCCAATTTAATACACTGGCCCCCTCCCTCCCCCAGGTTAATACACTGCCCCTTCCCTCTCTTAAATTAATACAATGCCCTCCCCCCAATTTAACACACTGACCCCCCCACCACCACCACTCTGCACTGCCCTCCCCCCAATTTAACACACTGACCCCCTCCCTACTTAAAATTAATACACGGCCCCCTCCCTCCCCAAATTAATAGTGCCCCCTTCCACCCTTAAATTAATACAGTGCCCCCTCCCTCAAATTAATACACTGGCCCCCTCCCTCCCCCAAATTAATAGAGTGCCCCTCCCTCAGATTTATACAGTTCCCCCTCCCCCAGAGCCCCTCTTCTCCTACCTAACAATTTGCTGCCCATCCTCCAGTTCCAGCTCCAGCCCTGCTGAAGCAGACCAGATGCTCCTCTGGCACTGCGAGCAGGAGGGAAGGGGGAGTGGCTGCTCTATTCTTCTCAGCAGACACACAGCCACACTGCCTTCTTGTGGCCGGGAGAGCAAGAATCGGGACATATTTTTCCTGTCTTGCTGGTCGCAGTCACAGCTGAAAGCAGCCTCAGCAGGCGGGCCACAAATATGTTCACTGTGGGCCGCATGTTTGACATGCTTGTCATAGACCGAGATTACGGATGATGATCAACAGTGTCAAAAGCAGCAGAAAGATTGAGGATAATTAGGATAGAGTAGTGGCCACGGGATTTAGCATGGGATTTATACATAGACTTACCATGTATATAAAGAGCGCTACACTGCAATAGCAGAGTATCTATTGATTTTAATACCTAGGCAAATAAAGTGGATGAAGATTTTAAGAAATCCTATGGCTTGCAATTTTGTCCAAAACTGTGACTATTTACATTTAAACTCAACCTTACAAGAACCACCGTTTTTCTGCATAATATTCAGTCACTTCCCTGTAATTGGGGCACTAAACCTAAATATAACGATATTCAACATTTTGCTCACTTGCAGACACAATTTTGAAATTCAGTGGGCATTTGTTTAGGAATCTATATTCCCAAAAATAGAATTTATTTCTTTACAAAAAAAAATCAAAAATAAACAGTGCATTTGTCATTGTTTACATGTTGTTGTCCTTATAAGGGAAGCTATATAATATAAAACTCAATTTATCTCTTCAATAATTCTGTAAAGGATACGCAAATAAACAAAAAAATTTAATTGTGTAAATATACATTACTGTATGTAAATGTCTTTGTACTATCTGAACTATATGCATGCTATCTATTCACATGTTCTGAGTTAACTATTAAAGTTAAACAATATTTACAATTACAATTTTAATTATAACTACAATGTTCTCTTGAAAAAGGATGATCGCTATTAAATAACAGCATAAGGTAAAAAAAAAATAAAAAAAATAACGAACCTGTTTATTGTTTGGATATTGTTTTACGAAATTAGAAAGTCCTAATTGGAAGGATAAATCTATTTTTAATACTAATATTGTGATTTTTCACAAACTTTAATTCTGAGAATGGGTTGATTCGTTTTTCTTTAAAATATCTTCTTACGAAGAAAAACACAAACTCCACTAGCAGACGTGACGTCAGTTTTTGTTTCACCATTTTAACACAAAGAAGACTTTCAGTTTTCAGCTGAAGAGACAGCTACAATATCATAGAGTAAAATTAGCTTGCTATGTGCTTTTCAGCGTGGGTTGGAATGTTGCATTCAGCCAAACATGTGAATGCATTTTCCTTCGGTGATATTTGTCCAGGCCTTAAAATATCTCCTACTCCAGAACGAAGGCAACTGGTAAAGCTAAGACATAGTCTCTGCTCGAATCAAACTTTTTAAAACTAACTTTTTTTTTTGCTACATAATCAGCAGGCTGCTTGCTGTGAAATCAAAGGTATGTTGCTGTGATATTATTACGTATCTAATCGCACATTCTCGTACAAAGATATGGGATGCTTGTGTTAAAATATATTACTTTCATGTTGGGAAATATTCTCTCTCAGTAGTTTGAGCTTACATGCAGTATAATTACGTAATCCTTGTAAATAAAACCAAGAAGTTTGGTTAAGGGGGGTGGATTCAGATAATTCAAATCCTTTTATATTTTTTATGTAGCAACTTTGTTATGTATTTGTTTGATCGGCTTCTCGATTGACTGGCTGTTTATATGTTTTAAGCATTGAAAGTCAAAGTATGCTGACTTTATTACCCGATATCCACATACTAAAACTATTTTTTTCTTTTTTATCTGATAGTGATAGCTTAATAATCATTTACAATTAAATCTGCTGGCCTAAGAAACAAATGTTACCGTATATTGTTTTGCTTTTTTTGGGGGGGGGGGGGTCAGGTTTTTGTGTACATTTTAAAAGTGGCCACTTGCATGAATGTACAGTTTATAGATATATTTTAATGCTGAAGTTTTTTTTTGAGATTTTTATTTTATACCTAATCAAGCACCATTGTCCTTGTACGTACTGTATTTTTCTATTTATTTATTTTTCTCAATGGGAATCAACTGATAGGCTGAGAGTGTCACCTGATTATTATTGTGCCTGGAGTGTTCCTTAGTGAATCAGGGTAATCTACATCAAATATCTGCTGAATGCTGGAGCTAGGGCATTGTAGGCCTGAAGTTTAAGTGGACTCAGATTTCTTCTTATCACTATCTTTATCTTTTATCTTTTAACTTTTTTCTTTTTTTTTTGCTTAGGTGCTAACATTTCAGGGTCACTGAAAAGGATTTTGAATCTTGTGAAATGCACCTATCTAAAATCTAAAGGGGCAGAGGATGGAAAAGTTATGTTTTAATTTTTTAAATATTATTCTATTGATTGGTGGGACTGAGTCAAACATGTAATGACCAGAAGATTGCCACCCCCTGATTTCAGTATTGGTAATTCAGGGGTACAGCAAGATCAATTGTCATTGTGTTTTTTGGACAACCTTTTGTCCTGCATAGAGGCACATTATTTTGGGCCTCTAAACCGTGGTAACCTGCATATCCAAATTATATATTCACCCCATCCCAAATCCTAAGAGAACGGGGATGTGGACGAGACATTTATGTATATCTCCTCTACTGCATTCTAAGAGTGGACACTCTTCATTCATATAGCTTTACATATAAACTGATAGCTAGCTTGTATAAAGAGCCTTGTAAGTAGCAATTTCATAAGGGTAACATTACATATTATTTTAATGTGAATTTTTATGTTAGGTCACAGGCAGTTATGTGTTATAAGTAACAGGCACAAAAAGGGTCTGGGATTGGAGAAAGAGACAAACCGATGGGTTTGGCACAGAGACAAACAAAGGGGCTAGGGTGGGAGACAGAGACACACAGAGGGGCTGTGGTAGATAGAAAGAGACACACAAAGGGGCTGAAGGAGAGACACAGAGTGGCTGTGAGGGAAAGAGACACACAAAGGGGCTGAAGGAGAGACACAGAGTGGCTGTGAGGAAAAGAGACACACAAAGGGGCTTGCAGGGGAGACACAGAGTGGCTGGGAGGAAAAGAGACACACAAAGGGACTGAAGGAGAGACACAGGGTGACTGGGAGGGAAAGAGACACACAAAGGGGCTGAAGGAGAGACAAAGAGTGGATGGGAAGGAAAGAGACACACAAAGGGGCTGGGGAGAGACACAGAGTGGCCTGGAGGGAATGTGACACACAAAGGGGATAGGGAGAAAAAAGATACACAGAGGGGCTGGGGAAGGGGAAAACAAGAAACAAACACAGAGAGGAACTGAGGGCAGAGACAAAGTGCTGGGGGAATGAAACTCACAGAGGACCGATGGAAGGGGGAAAGAGAAATACAAAAGGGCTGCAGCGAAGGGCTGGAGAAAAGGAGAAAAAAATACACAGAGGGGCTGGGGAAGGGGAAACAAAGACACAGAGAGGAACTGAGGGCAGAGACAAGTGCTGGGGGAATGAAACTCACAGAGCACCTATGGAATGGGGGGAAGAGATGCACAAAAAAGCTGCAGTGCAGAGACATACAAAATGGGCTTGGGAGAAGGAAACACAAAAGGGGCTGAGGGGGAAAGAGACATACAGAGGGGCTGGAGAAGGGGAAAAGGAAACACAAAGTGTCTGGCCGAAGAGACACAAATGGACTGGGAAGAAGTAAGAGACACACAACTGGGGTTGTAAGAGACACACGGTGGGGGTGTAAGAGCCACTAAAGTTGCTAAGACTATCAACAGAGGGGATAAGAAACACAAGAGGGGGCTGAGAGCACAGGTGAAGTGGGGGTTGAGAAAAACACAGGTGCATCTTAACCTGTGTAGCCAAAAGGCCTTGCATCATCCCTGCCCTCACAATTGACATTTGACACGCCACTGGTACATAAAAGCATACCTCCCACCACAGAGAGTTATGTAGGACTGATAGGGCAGGCAATGGGTCACCAGTGAGTCAACTCATAGATTTTTGGAGGGTACATAAATTGTTACATATCATTTTTGATGACTGTTGGAAAAAAATATAATAACTTTGCATTGTGGCTGTGAGAATTTTATCTCAGTAACTTACAGACAGCATCTACATTAATTCTAGGATGACAAAATTCCCTGGTGCTATAGAGTCAATGTTTTCTTAATCCCCTGGGCTGTAACGGAGCTGTAACAGATAGGCAGAGGTCACCAGTCTTTCACTAGTGTTCATTTTTGCCTCAAGGATGCCAAAGATGGTGGATGTAAAAATATCCTTTCCCGTCTCTGCCATGGTAATAAAAAGTATAGTGTGACCTACTTATTTGCAGGCTCTATCAGTATTTAAGAAAGGAGCATGGAGACTCGTTCCCACATAAGCTGGCCAATAATACAAGAATATAACAGCAGCCCAGCACTTATTGTACAGGTGAAGCCCAGCACGCTTGTATAAGTGAAGAAAAAAATCCCATTATCTGAAACATAATCTAACCGTATTTAACTGTTCTCTGGAGGCTTGACAAAAACAGGAAAGTGGTCAAAACATTGCTAGTTTAATGTCCAAATTTTGGTAGTTTTTCTTCAAAGCGTATTAGACTAGTTTTTAATTATTTCTTTGTGCCAAGGACCAGGGTTGAAACAATAGAAACATCATAAATTGTGAACTATCTCTCATAGAACATGCCTTTGTGCAACTTTGGAAGCCTCAACCACGTATCTAAGACTATTATCAAGACTGAGGCAGAATAAGTGAAACGCGTAGGTTCACTTTGACTGCTAAAGCCTTGGTAGCTAGCCAGAAACAGAAAAAAGATGTGTTGTGGCAGTAAACAATTTTATTTTAGCACGTAGTGTGTGCTGTTGCAGAATGGGTTTCTTTAGCAGACATGAAAATAGTACATATATTAGTGATATGGTAATATGGCAGTTGTTTTACTATCTATCTTAAATATGTTTTGTGCTTTATCAAGAAAGATACATATTTAACTTGGTAATGCTGTGCCTCCAGCATTGATATGTCCGTGCTTTTGTTCTGTGTTTACATATGATCTAAATATGAGGATAACTGAGTTATTCCAATGGTTGGCAGGAGTGTATAGAAGCTTTCCAGAGACTCTGGCCATATACGGAGCTATTTACTAAACTGAGAATTATAGTGAACTGACTGGAGAATTGCAAGCCAAACTGGAAAGATTCTCAAGGTATTTCCCAGCTTGACTTTTCTGCTTTGTATGTGTAAGTGGTTACACTTAGATGGCCCTGGTTCTTTTTGTCTTCCACACAACAATGAACAAACAAGATGAATATTATTTTGTGCTTTGCCCTACTGGTTTATTAGGGAGTAGATTCTACAGTTGGGAGTGTTTTGATTTTTTTTAGCAAGCAGGATTGCATCTCGGCATCATGGTAATGTAGAAATCCAGGAGTCCTAAATAGCTCACATAAGCTGACCCTAGAGCTTACATTAACAATATTAGAGGTTTGGGGAAAGAACGAGACACACAGAGGGGCTGGGGGAAGACAAAGACTTTGTGGTGGGAAGACAGAGTGTGACAAACTCCCCTTTCCAAGTGAGTTTGCCACAAGCTCCTGGAGGAGCCTCCTTGCCAGCCTCCTGCCACAGACTATGGACCCTGTGAAATATAAGAGAGCAAAAAACGCGGGGACGCAAGAGTATACTGAGAACGGACAGCAGCTGAAATAGCCTGCCCTTCGGTGGGTCCCCGCTTAGATATCAAGCTGGTTTTAGTTCATCTTGTGCCATTACAGAGAGAACATCTCTGAAGCATATCAGACTGTTCTCTCCCATATTTGCAGTCCAGATCCAAAATGCCAGTAAGTTCCCTCTGAACAAAAGATTTCAGGCTATTTCAACTGCTGTCTATTGATTCTGACCCCTTGCTCACGGTGCCTAGAGGGATATTGGCTATACCTCACTGATGATACCTTACAAGGTTGAAACCATCATCTGGGGTTGCTGTATCTCTCGAGCAGAGGGAACTTGCTCCCGGAAGTGCTGCGGTTTGTCCCCTGTTCCAGCTAGGAAGCGGTCCTTGGCGGAGTTACCCAGCCAGGGCTACAGGGAGCTCCGTTACACAGAGTAGCTGGGGTAGTGGAAAAAGAAACACAAAGACAGGCTGGGGAGGGGGAAAAAGAGACACACAGACAGGCTGGGGCTGAGGGGCAGAGACAAGGTGCTGGGAGGAAGATGTACACAGAGGGTTTGGGGAAGGGGGGAAGAGATTCATAAAGGGGCTATAGCAAAGAGACACACAAAAGGGGCTTGAGGGAGAAAGAGACATAAGGAAGGGCTGGAGAAGATGAAAAAGAGACAACAAAGAGACTGGGGGGAGAAAGAGACAAAAAGAGCTGGGAAGAAGCAAAAGACGTGCACTGGAAAAATTATCCAGGTTATCCCAGCTTGGCTTTTCTGCCTTGAACGTGTAAATGGTTAACAGAGATAGCCTTGCATCTTTTTGTCTTCCACACAACAATGCACAAACCAGCTGAATATTATTCTGTGCTTTGCCCTAATGGTTTATTAGGGAGTAAATGCTAGGGTTGGGAGTATTTTGATTTATTTTTTTTAGCAACCAGGATTGTATCTCTGCATCATGGGAATGTAGAAATCCGGGAGTCCTAAATACCTCACATAAGCAGACCCCAGGGCTTAAATTAACAATATACCAGTGTGCAGTGTCAAGAAATTGACAAGATAACGAGAATAAGTCAGCTACTTTACTTTTGCTATATTGCAAAAAAAATGTTTTCATATATATCAGTTATTTTGTGAATTTCCACATTACCCAGTTTTGTGACTAAACATCATTGTTACAACACATGCACATCACACCCCGAGTGAGCTCAAGTAAAAAATCTCTGGTGAGGATCAAGACAATATTCAGTAAAATAACTCCCACAATGCTTTGCAAGTCTTAAAGCGGCACTGTCATTTTTTTGTAGTCTTTTAATTTTCCTTTCTTTACACCCTTTGTATCTTATTGACTATGCTCTCCCCAACTTACCTTTATCATTGTCATTTTTCCTTGCACTGGATCTCAATTTCTGTGTGCAGCCATTATGTTCTCCTCTGTCTATAATATCTTCAGCTTGCCCTTCTGTGGCATTCTTTTAACTGATGTATTGTAGCTTAAATTACCGTAGCAAGTGAAACGGAACTTTACTTTTGAATTAAAAAAAAAAAGAGAGAAATATGGAGAAAGAGAAGGGGGAAAAAAAAAGATTAATTTAAAAGAAAAACCTGCATAGTGGCAGTGTTGTTTTATATAGCTTTAATTTTGTCCTTCCCTGGTTTTAGGCCTATGTTTCCTTCCGTACGATATCAATAAATACAATATCATGCCTGGCATTATGATTGCTTTGAACATTGTGAAGGTGCAGAGGGGAGAGGAACTTAAGATGTCTTCTGATACATTTTTTTAATTAAAATGTATCCTATGCAAAAACATTTATAATACACTGATAAAGACACAAATTCACCCCCACCCGCAGTTGGTAAGGCGCAGTGTGAAGTTTTTATTAATGTACTGTCATAGTGAAGGAGATATTGTGTATAAGCCATATTTGATAAGACCAGTAATTGTATTTACCACTAGAGCCTAAATCCTTTTATTCCTTATGAGCTCTGCTGTTCCATTGTCACTAGACAAGCCAGCTCGGTTGATGAATGGCAAGCAGTTTTCCGACACCCTCAAGTTTCCCAGTCTTTTTGTTCTGTCAGAATTTATATTGCAGTCTCTTATGGTCCAAAGTAGTAGAAGTTCCAAAGAATTCATATATATATATATATATATATATATATACTGTTACTTTTGAAGCAGACATTTTAGATGCAATTTGTATTTTATATTATATAATATTGGATCACCACTGGGTCTTTATCACGATATATTAAATGCAATGAAAATCACATATTTCTAAAAAAATAAATAAAAATAAAGTACCGTAAATATTAATTTGTTCTATCGATAAGTAGTATGACTGATCAAGATGGAAATGCCGTTTTGCATAACCCCAGGACACCAATGACCTCGGAGATACGGTTAAACTAAAAAACATTATATTCAGGTAGTTGCTTAGTTACCTAAAATGTAACTTAAAATGCGCGTAAAAGACTATCAGTGTTATTCACTGAACAAATTACCAAATTACGATCGCATTGGCAATTAGCAAATGTATTAATGTGAATGTGAGATTGTAATTTAACACAATAAACCTGCGTATTTAATTCAACGAATATAAATGATTGTATATCAGCAAGGCCAAACGGATACATAGAGATATTGAAGGTAAACAAATACATATACTATATTTATGAAAAAGAAATAAAAAAAATATGTAAAGCTATACTAAATGAAGGTAATGTAAGATTCAACAACAAAGAGCAAAAGTGCAAAAAATTAAGAAAAGAGTGAAATTAAAATGAAATAACATAAACAAAATTAAATTAATATGGGATAGACTAAAGGATCAAAGTTAATATATATATTAGAACTAATTTACTAACTTGCCAGCATTAGAGTGCAATGTTTTCAATAGTCTAACAGTAGTAGACACTGAATTTATCCAACCCAGCCTTTTACATCAAATCAGATACTGCCGTCTGTTAGCACGTGATGTGCGTAGCTTACTCAGATCTATTTTTTAACTTTTATTAGGAAAGGTTTAGTAATACTGTAGGAAACCTAGTCAACAATATGGATATGTTTTACATCCACATCCAGCTCAGTTGACCTGCAGCCCTATTGGTTTTGTGATTCTAAAGCTGTATAACATGAGCGTGATCCCTAGAGGATTATATAATTAGGCAGCTAAAGATCATAACATGAATGTTTAAATGACGAAATGGCTTATTCAGAATGTGTCTACATTTCGTCTTTCAAATTGTTTTAGGGAGTGTACCCGAATGTGTTCCCAGAGTTCTGATTATTAAACGCTGTTTTGGATGATATTATATGTGGCATTGCCCTTTCTTTCTGGGACATCAAAAGACTCTGGGACTGTTGTATATAGTTCAAATGGAACAAACAACTAAACTCTGTCTTCAGGGGCACGCTGACGTTCCATTAACCATTTATGGGAGTGGAACTTTTTGGGGTCTTTTTTTATGCGACAAAAAAAATGAAACAGCTCCAATATCATTATACATTTATTTTTGCTTGAGTGCATCTGTATTTTTCTTTTATTAACTTTTGACTCATATCTTTTAGTGGTTTTGTCTAAATTTAACCTTTATGGACTTGTCATCAGTCGAGCCATCAAGAGAAAGAGTCAAGGCAGGTGTTGCCATGTAAATGAGGATAGGAAGATTGTCTAGTAAACTATGAACCCTTGTGTCAAAGCAATGCAGGAGTAAACATATAGCAATGTAGGAGCAAACAAGTCATGTGGATGTTGAGTCAGGTTTCTAATACAAATTAAAGCCTCAATTTTATATATATATATATATAAATATATTTATTTATTTTTTTAAGCTTTTCAAATGATTTAGTGTTGTAGAATAAACATTAAAATTATTGTCTTTTTAAATAGTAAAATATAAAAAATATAATAAAGAATTTATCAAATATATCAAATATCAAAACGTAAAAATATTTTTCACAACATTACATTTTTTAAAAAAGTTTATCCAAAAAAACGTAAATAATTATTTTAAAAGCTTATCGAAAAATTTTAATTCAAAACCTAAGTGAGCAAAAAATGCATCAACAAAATTGGTTACGTAAAGAAAAAGTTAATCAAAAACAGTAAGGATGCTAACGTTAGTATGTATCAGTATTTTACAGGCAAATTAAGCATTATCACATGTCCTCCTATTTTACCCTACCAAAATGGCACTGAACACAAATGTACAGTACTTACAAGTAACCAGTCTCGTAAATAGTCTTTCATTGGAATGTCCCAAATGTGGTAGATTTGGTTTAAAATAAAATAATAATAAAAACATATTTAATAATATCATGTAATAGAGTATAATAATATGAGCATAACAATGTGATACTTTTAATGTATAATTATTCTATTTAGAAGTATTCTACAGAGTATTTCACTTGTGCATTCACTGTCTAGCTATGCATGCATTTCCTTCACCTGGAATTATAGGGGCATTCATAGCAGCAGTGGTTATAATGTATAGCGTTCCCATATTTTTTGGCCTAATCTATTGTGAGTTTATTTTACAAAAAAGCAGGGCTCTCCCCCGCACCCATAGCCCACTTTCTCTCCAGCTGCATCAATATTGTGGAAGTGTAAATTTGACATTGTCTATATTAGGTCCATCAAACCAGACAATCGTCACCCTGGAGAAGTGTTTTAACTATAATAGAAAGATAAGTGTGTAGGAGTTTAAAGAGGGAGTACTTGTCAACTACATTGTAAAATGGCTGGCGGAATGTATGAGGTGGCAAATGGGAGATGGCATCCTTTCTTGGATGGGACCAAACTTACATCTGTCTTATACATCCACGGAGAAATGGCAGCAACTGATGACACAAAGGGGAAGTCCATTGGTGTCTTGGCATCCTGGTGGTTTCTGACTGAGACAAACACGTATACTAATAACAATAGAAGATGGAACCTTCAGTCTGTGCAAAACACTTGAATCGACAAGAACGAGCATCCAAAAAAACATATCGATTGCCAAGTCCATTTCCTGATAGATTGAGACTGTTCTGAGGGCACAGTGGGTTGCAATTCTATATTAAGTAAAGATTCTTATGTTTTGAAGAGTTGATTATGTATATGTATGTGTGTGTAAAAAAAATGTTTTGATTAATAGACATGACAAGTAGGTGTTTATAGCTCCCAGGTGCAGTCCTGACCTTGTGCTTCAGTAAAATATTAAGGTGAAAGGACTTCTAATGTAATTATATAGGGTTTGCTTGAAGAAGCAAGACTGGCTATATACACACACACCACATACACACACACACACAAACACACTCTATCCAGCAAGGTATGAATTACAATAAAAAAAAACATCAAAAGCAACACTGTTTTCAATACTTTCTTTTAAAATTATATGACACAAGAATTTTTTCGTAATATAATATGATATATCTAACAAATATGAATTTATTTGAAGACATACAGCATATATACATTTAAAAATATACCTTTCTAGGTTCCTAAGACTTTTAATATACACAATTCTATATCTGTGGCAGCCTTCTCCAATAAAGGAAGATAATTTTATCTTTAAAGGAACACTATAGGGTTAGGAATACAAATGTGTTTCTGACCATATAGTGTTAAAAAGCTCCCCTTGCCCTCCTTAAATAGGAGTAAAACTTACCTTTATTCCAGCGCGGGTCCACCCCCACCTTCATCCTTTGCTGAATTCATTAGAATTGATGATCTCAGCTAATCCAATGCTTTCAGTCTAATTTTACACACGCCGCAAAACACCAAGCTGGCCAATTAGCATCTCCTGACTTAATGTATCTCTATGGGGAAAGTTTAGCGTCTCCATGGAGAGTGTGGAGAAGCTAAGCATCAATGCTGCATTTTGTGCAGCACTGACCCAGGAAGCACTTCTATTGGCCGTCTGTGTGATTGCCACTGAAGGTGTCCCAAGGCACTAATGAAACAATAAGTGTTTACATTAAAATGCCTAAAGGGACATGATATACTCAACAGAACCACTAAATTAAGCTGTAGCCAATGGGTGGATGGGTGCTACCAGCCAATCCATGATCTCTCATCAATATCAATGAGAGAAGGAATTTAAACATAAGTCTCTTATCATGTGTAGAAATCAGTCAGCCACTGTTACCATCAAACAGACATAATAGCTTCCATTTAAAAGCGAGGCATACGTTGCAGTAGTAGTGACCAGACCGGTGCAAATAGTTTTGAACAAATTTGGTAATTTGCAAGTGAATTACAAACTGGAAAAAAAATGGAAACTAATGAATTTAGAGCAAACAGAAACAACTTTTTCAGACTCATTCGTTTTCATAAGGATAGCAATTTAGAGACTTCTCAATTAATAAACTGCAACAGTAACATTAAGAGAATTGGCTTTTTCTTAATTTTGATCTTTCAACTGTTTAGTAGATTGCACCCTAATTAGGTATCCTTACTTGGGATTGTCATAATTAGGGGCAACAAATTGGTGTGTGTGTGTGTGTATGACTATGTCAGTATGGGTGTGTGTTTGTCTGCAGTGCATGTGTGTCTGTATGACTGTTTCAGTATGTGTGTGTGCATGTGTCTGTATGTGTGTGTGTATGACTATGTATCTGTATGAGTGTGTATGTGTCTGTATGAATGTGTGCATTTGTCTCTGTATTACTATGTGTCTAAGTACTTTGTGTGCCTGTATTTTTGTATGTGAGTTTGTATGAATGTGTGTATTTGTCTTTATATGACTCTGTGGGGAATAATTAAATTGAGACTGTAGGCACCCAGACCACTTCAGCTTTTTTAACCCCTTTTGTACCACGGGGAGGGAGGGCGCAAGGGAAGAGGGCACCATAGGGAGCTATAGTGCCAGGAAAACAACTTGTTTTTGTTGTTAACCGTTGTTAAGTGTTCTGAAAAGATTTTAACTAAATGCTTGTGCATTTGTTCCTATTTATTTTCATGGTATTATTTTCATTATTTAAGTAAAGTTTAATGTTAAAATAAACATAATTGTGTAGCAGTTTTAATGCTGAATTCTATTGTTACAATTCCGAGTACCGTTTTAAAAAATGAATTAAAATGTAGTGACACGACTGGTCTACTAAACAACTGTAAAGTCAATTTTTTTTTAAAAAGTGCTCTCAACTCCACCTACCTATATTACCTTAGCATGCTAACCTTAAGGGTTATAAGACAAGCCAATTCTAATGCTACTAACTGCTGAGACATATAGGCCCTTCTTGTAACCATGCCTTTCCCTTCACATTATAAAATGTGCACGGTTCCTCATGTCACACAATTGTTATATTCTATTTGAAGTTATTCACGCACCAGCTGTTGTGGCAGTGCAATCTTGTATTCTTAGCCTATGCACGAATAAAATAAAGAATTAAAAAAAAAAAAAAAAAAAAAAGTGCTCTCGAGGACATTACATTTCTGGCGAGATGTGAGATCAGTGTTCGGGGGGGGGAGGGGGGTTGGTGAAGAGAATAGTGATGAAACAGGAAGGAAGGACAAAGGGGTTTAGGGGAAGCTTAGCACTCCACTTTTCGGGTTCCCTTGGGGGAACTCCGTCTGGGATCATGACTCATAGCCCATAAAAGAGCCCTGGCCGGTGGACTTTTGGGGGTGCGCGTGGGCAGGTGTGTGGCGTTTCCCATGGCCAACAGGTGCGCAATGCAGCTCTCCGTCCCCTGTAGAGGGAGTGGCAGCTAAGCAGGATCAACGATGAGGCTGCCAATTCACACCATTCAAAATGATATCAGTAACACTGCTCTGTTAGGCTATGCTAATTTTTTGAGTTATTTGTTTTTACTTTACTGATTTTTTGTTTTTATGAAAATGTAAAAACCTTGACGGATTGCGACCGAGCCAATTACCATTGTATAACAAAACAAAAAAACTTTTCCTTTCTGTATCAATGGATAATGTTGTATAAAACATGCTTTGGCTTTTGCACAAGCCTCCACACTGCAGATATATCGAAATTTCTGTCATTGCAAAGATAATGAGAATAAGAGCCTTTTTTCTTAAATTTGCTGTTTTGGTTGCTTAGTAGATAAGTCCCTAATTCGGTACCCTTAATTAATGCAATCCCATGAAAGAATACCAAATTAGGGAGCTATCTACTAATAAGCTGAAAGATCAAAATTAAGGGAAAAAAGCCCTTTTAATCATTTTAATGTTTCATGCAGCTGTTTAGTAGATTGCTCCCTTACTTGGTACCCTTATGTGAGATTACTATATTTAAGGATACCAATTTAGTGAAAACTTGAAAGTTGAAAATTAACAAATTGAAATGAAATGAACCAAAGCCATTTTTTTTGCCCGTGCTCGTCCCTAGTGACTGTACTGCTAAATTTCCCGACCTCTAAGTTCAGGTTTCTTTATAAAATGTATTATTTGTGATCTTTTTCAAACAAGGAGATTTAAAAAAAAATTAAAAAAAAATTGTGAACTACTATTTTTACTTTGATTTGCTTCTAGAACGAGTATTCACCGTGGGCTTCTATCTTACACAAATATGAGCCTATGTGTGTACAAGAGTCAGGTTCTTATAAACTCAAATATTACGGTGTTCACTTACTGAGACGTCTGGATACTTTAAGTCGCTTATCTCAAGATAAAAATACAAGATGTTACAAATAACAACCAATACAAAAGGGATTATGTAAAACATAGGTTCTCAACCTGTGGTACACATAACCTAGGTGGTTGAGGGGGTGATGATGTATGTACTCTTCCAGCACTATTCCCACATGCCCATGGTTGATGCCTGGAACCGTGTTATGACATCGTCCCAGTATCACTAAACAGCGTGCGAGGGAGCAGTGCAGAAAGAACATGAAGATAACAGCAGCCACACTAAACCCCAGTTTATGTGTGTGTACCTGTCAGTGTATGTCAATTTAGGAAGAGTGTGTGTGTGTGTCTGTCAGTGAATGTGTGTGTGTGTGTGTGTGTGTGTGTGTCTGTCAGTGAATGTGTGTGTGTGTGTCATTAAGTGTGTCTGTCACTGTGTGTCAAATCAGTGAGAGTGTGTCTGTCAATGAATGGGTGCATGTGTTATTAAGTGTGTCTGCAAGTGTGTGTCAAATAAGTCAGAGTGTGTCTGTCAGTGAATGTGTGTGTGTGTTATTAAGTGTGTCTGTCAGTGTGTGTCAAATCAGTGAGAGTGTGTCTGTCAGTGAATGTGTTAGTTTCCCCTGTGCTGACATTTGTGTGTGTGTGCCGGTGTCATCTGTGTGTAAGTGTGTGTGTCGATGTCCTCTGTGTGTAAAAGTGTGTTTCTGTGTCCTCTGTGTGTACCTGTGTGTTGTGTGTGTCTGTGTTCACTGTGTAGGTGTGCCAGTGCCCTCTGTGTGTAAATGTGTGTGTCAGTGTCCTCTGTGTGTAACTATTCTGTGTGTATTATGTTTTCATTTTGTGACTTTTATACTTTAGATTAATAATTCATACGCGCCTGCTTACATAAACAATATTTACATTGTGTCATATTTATTTTCAAAATATTATTCACTACCTTTAATCAGGCTTGTTTTCCAATATGGGATTAACTTAAATATCAGTGTCTACATGTCTCTTTTGGAATGTAAATCATTAGATAGTACTCTCGAGGCAGGGGTTCACCTCTGTAAACAGTTGAGAAACACTGGGGTTGAAGGTAACACTTTGTGTGAAAATCTCAGTTTTTAGCAAGCTGCTTGAGCAATGACGGCGGTAAGAAGGCTATGATCTGTTAGGAAAGCTTGGTGCATTGCTCCTAGCCTGTTCATCTATGTTTGTATTTATTGTTTATCTATGTTTGTATTTATTTATGGAGTTTCTACATTTTCTTGGCTGCAGCAGTGCGGCTGCGCTTTGGCAACCAGAAAAGCTCAGATTTTTGCCAACCTCTTGAAAACAGTCTGAAAAAGAACACACAGAGGAAGACTCCCTGCGCCGTAACCAATTCAATAAGTTGTAGTGGTTATGGTACCTTTAAGATTGATTTAAGCTTATTTTAGTAAAGAATAATCCATTGTGTGTTTCATTTATTTATTTTTTATGGTAACTCTATAATTCATTGTTTTTTTCCTAAATATTTTTATTCGACAAGCATTGTTGAGATACTATTTTTCTTTCTTCTACTACCACTAAATGTAGTGCAGAAATGTTGCCTGTGCATGGTATAGAGCACCCAGTAAATAGATTTAATTAAATTAAGTGAAAGTTGGCTTCATCAACCTATCTACATATCGATTAACAGAGTTATTCACTGAAGTTAGAATTTAAAGTGAATTTCATATTTAAGACCCAATTAGTTGAACTGGAAACATAGAGTTAGAGATTGCTTCCAGTTGGGCTATTTTCACCTTGAAGGTGTAATTCACTTTGAATTTTCACTTTAGTGAATAGCCCTGTAAATGTGTCACCATAGCTACCTCCGTGTACTGCAGACTCTATGGAATGATTATTTAGCAGTTACTATTGGATGGAAAGTAGTTCACTACCAATGGCATCCAACACTCTCCTCTTCTGTATTTAGAACACAAAGCATGGAAAGAAATGTTACATTCTATTTGCAATGCTTTATATTAATTATACTGTTTTTTTATGTTGTCAAGTGGTGTCATTTTCCTGTTAACGTACGTTGAGTCTGACTCTTGACTGATGTGTTGATGGCATAGTGGAATCAGTTTAAACAGTAATTGGTTTGTTCACCTGCGGATGTAACCGCGGGGTTTCGTATAGAACAGTATCCGCATGTGGTATTGTCAGTGACACAGACATTTCTCACTATCAGTTTATGAGAATGTTGTTGTAAATCACTTTTGTAAAACAAAGTAAAAATGTTGAGTGCGTGCCACATGTGGTCGACTTGCTAAAGGTCATCTATTTGTTTTTATTGTTATGTCTTAGCCTTAATATTTATCTAGAGCAGTGATGGCTAAACTTTGACAATGTGGCTGTTGTGAGCTTTTTTCCCCATGATTCTCAGCCAGCCACACCAATAGCTGTGTGGTATGGATACCAGTCTACCAAGGGACTTGATGGAACAAATGGCCATCACTGCTCTACAGGTGCTTTGTAGACCCTCTCTAAGCAATTCTTCATGTATAGCCTGTCTGGAGAAAAAATACCATAAATACCATAAGCCTAAAGGTGTCTTATTTAACCATTTCACTGCCGGGAAAAGGAACAAGAATGAAAAATATTCAGTAATGGATAATAATGTATTTTAACTATCACTTTATATGACAGTTCATTGTAAACCCCAGACATTAAAATAGGTAGGATATATCTATAGGGTCAGGAATACATGTTTGCATTGCTAATACTATAGTGTTCCTTTAAGTCATATATTGACAGGGGATTTACTGCCGTATATGAGTTTTTTTACTAATAAATATACATTTGTACTTTAAGTGTCACTTTAGTTATTCCAGGAGCGCACATACTTTTCTGTTTTTGAGCTTATACTCAATTTAGGACGCTTGTGGACGTATGTTGTTGCCCACTTAATTGTTTGACACTTACTACACCTTCTCTATTAGTCTATTATCATTTACTGCCGTATAAGCTAGTTATAAATATATGTGAAATCTATGAGTGATTGTTCTGGACTTAAAGATGCAATATATACACCCGTATGATAGTTGTATCTTCGCTATTTCATCAGCAGTTGAACTCCCAGCAACATTTCACATTGTGTTTTATTTATTTTACCTGCATTATCTTGAAAACAAACACTTTACAATAGCTATTAGAGGACTAATGATAGAGTTGTTTATAGAGCTGTATCCAGTCTGCATTTTGTCACAGAAAAGTATAGCAAGTATTATAGAGAAGTACATACAATAGATGTGTCTGGTGTGTGTGTGTGTGTGTGTGTGTCTTTCTCTCTGTCAATATATCTATCTTTAGAAATAGTAGAGCTCAAAAAAAATACATATATCAAAGTCAATACAAATATTTTAGAAATAGTGTTGTCTTGTTGATCCAACTCTGTATAAGCGCTCCCATATATATATATATATATATATATATATATATATATATATATATATATATTTAAATAAATTCAGTGGTGGAACTACCACGGTCGCAGGGGTCGCAGCTGTGACCGGACCTATCTCTACAGGGGGCCTGGCTGCCCTATCCGACCTCTGCTGATTTACAGGCAGGATTGGACAATGTCTGTGCATATCCAAAAATTAGTGGCAGTGGTGGAACATACGCAATTTTGGCCTCCCAGTAGGCATTTGTCTGCAGGGGCTCGGTTGGGTGCTGTGGCACTTTATCAGCGTGACCGGACTCCCTTCTTATCGGCAGCTTGTCAGGAGAGACTGGAGCTGTGTGGGAGAAAAAAGGCAGTGATGCTAGGTCAGGAGAGACAGCCCTATCTCCCAAATACCGCAGCCAGCACACTGGACCCTAGGAAAGCTACCCCCCTTAGAGGTTTTTATCTCCTGCTCTGTACATTTACATTTTATCACACAAAAGAGGCTAATGTGGGGTCTAGAAGGCCTTTAACAGATAAGAGATAAGAAATTCTAGATTAAGCAGACTGTGTATTTTGGTTCCTTTTAGGGAAGTGTTTAGGAAGGCTGTGCAAGCCACATTTAGGGAAGTGCGACTAGAGCTGTATAAACAACATGATTTAACTACTAAATGACTTGAGAATTGAGCAGTGAAACTGCAGGGACATGATCTATACACCAAAACTGCTTCATTATGCTAAAGTTTTTCTGGTGCCTATAGTATCATTTTAAACAGGCTCACTATTGCATATTTTCTAGCTAAGGGGGGTTTGCATACTAAATTTAGAACATATGGCCAATTTGAATTGCAGATGTTATCGATTTCTTACTTTGTCTTTGTCTTTCTGTTTATTCAAAATTATTTTTATTTTTCTATGAATTTTAGCAAAATATAGGTGATTTATATGTGTACACGTACATTTAAGATGTATCTGTTCTTTGTATATGCGAACGTATTGTAAATCATTGCTCGAAAACCTTGTGACTTGTGGCACAAATTCAGGAATCAGATAATTGCAACTCATTGTGCCAGAAATACTCTGTCTCCGAGAGACAGACAGCGATGAATAAGTTTGATGACTGCTTCGTACAGTTAGTTTCTGGAGCAGCTGGTCCTTCTATTTATAGTTTACACACTAATGTGTCCTCAACACAAAATTATTTTATAAACATCTTGACAATATCTTGAGAGCGGCAATAGATTGTGTTGTTTTTCTATGCACTGTGTTACGTATAACCTGTGATAAAAAGATTGTGGAGGATATTACGGTATTAGGCATATGTTTCTATTTAGGGCTCTTCACCAATCTTTGAATTTTAGCAAAATAAATCCAGTTCAGACAAGGCAAACCAATGGGCAAACATTGCAAATGAGCACGAGAACTAGAATTTTTGTTTTCATTTCTCCTCTTCTCTGAATGCTTGTCCGGCGCTCACTGCCAAATACAAAGGATAGAGTTTTTTAACAATGAGTGACAGGGAGAAAGATGGAGGAATTCAGTTCCAGGATAAAGAGGTGTGAATTACTATATTTAATTTTATTTTTAAAACTCACAAATACACATTTGTTAATTCTAGAGATATTTAGACGTAATATTAAAATGCCTGGAAGTAAATCAGAATGGCAAAACTGAGGTTAAAATAGACTGTAACTGAGTTGGCCAATTTTTACAAATCAACTATTTTATCCTCGGTTTTACTATTCTGATTATGATGTCATTTGACAAATATTAATTTTAAAGAGCACAGAGGATCGTTTCAGAAAAAGTTTAGATAAAATACAATTTTCGATGATTTTCAAAATTTTGTTATGAAGAGACAGTTCCTCTTTAATTCTCTAAAATTTGGTGTTTAGTGAATAACCCTGTATTATTTGTGATAAATTATATAAAAATTAAAGCGGAACATAGTTTTTTTTGTTTTGTTTTTTTATAATAAAACAATGCTCCTAAATACACATTATTTTTCTAATGTGTATCATTTTCCAATCAGTGAAAATTTAACATCATTCTGAACCTCGGGACCACGTATTAGAAGGCAGGCCAAGGCTCAGTTAATAAACAATTAATGCTGAAGCCCTCGTGATGCGTAATAAGTATTGGATGACCTCAGTCTGACTTCAGCCATTAGTCAAGATATACAGCACTCAAATAACATTAAACTTCATATCTAGTTTTCATGTAGAAGGCATTGTGTGATTGTTATGTCACAGAAAGCTGTTGTTGCAAGATGAGGTTTATGAGTCAAAGTTACTAATTTAAAACATGAGATGTCATTTTAGGTTCATATCCGAGTGTCCAACTGTTCTGAATTTTACTGTCAGACCCAACTATGGACTCCTGTCTGATGTCCTGCTTCTTGAACACCAGATCCCATCTCCCCTGATGTGATAAATGAACTTTTCCTAATATTAGAGTACCTATGCCGCACACAACACATAGGTACTCCTGGGGGTGTCTGCGTCTCCATTAGTGCAGCCATCAGCCTATCAAGCATAACATTCAGACTGACACCAACTATTGGAACATGCCTTTCACCGATGATACATTTTGCATCACTGAAACACTCAGACTGTGACCCTGACCTGCTGCTTCTCAACTACATTACTTCCAATTGTTGGGAAGTGTAACATATAGACATCCCATATCAGAAAATGTGTAATGTTTATACACCATTACAACATTAAATATTTTCAATTATATTAATTAAAATAAACAAAATTCAAATAGAACAATGCACATCAGCCATTTATAACCTGTTTAAAAATTTTGAAACAACAGCCAGAGACACAGATAAACGGTTCACATTGTAAATTAGGTTAGCTTAGTGGAATGCAATGGAACATCATAGAGATTATTTATACTCGGCCTATCTGGGACACATCTGACTTCACCTCAGTCCTCACCTCAGAGATTCTGGGATTAAGAGCTGCCTGACAAGACTCACTGCAGCCTCGCTGACTTTACCTGTCCCTTTCAATATCACTTGCTCATTCTTTTCTGTCTAAGCAGTCCGTTCTAGTCCTGAATAAAATATGGAGGTACTGTACGCGAAATATTCCCTAGTATAGAATATTCTAGATTTCCCAGCTATGACAAGCAAGACAACATGTCAACACCAATATTCTTGTTAGAATTGTTAACTACTGTTTTGTCAAAAAATTACTTTACAGATAAATAATGTGTGCAAACTAGATACAGTCTGCCAGGAAATCTATACTATGTAAAAGCTCGGAAATTCCTTTTTAAAGACTATTGATGGAAGGATTATTGGTGATAGACAATGTTGTTACATTTTCTTATAAGTATGCTATATATGTTTTTGTACTTGAAGTTCTTAAACTCATATTGTTATATAGTAGGAAAAAAAGCAGGACTATTGTGTTATTTATGATTTTTTGAGAATACAAAATTAATTCAAAGTGAATTTAAAATGTTATGCCAGAATGGCCAATTTGGTTATTTGGCCTTAACTTAAGTTCACTTTGAACTCATTTTGAATTCCTAATGATTTGCATATGGCAGGATTATTCACTAAAGTGAGAATTCAAAGTAAATCCAAAGTGAATTTAAAATTTAGGGTCAAAACAGCCAAGCTAGAAGAATTCTCTAAGTCAGCCATGTTACCAGTTTTGATTACTCTGGCCTTAAATTTTAAATTCACTTGAATTCTTTCTTTAATAAATATCTCTATTAGTGATTAAAAAATTATAGAATATTTACAGGGTTTTTCACTAAAGTGAGAAATCAAGGTAAATTCAAAGTGAATTTCGATTTAAGGCCAAAATAGCGGCCAAAATAGCCTAAATTAAAAAAAAAAATGATCTGTCCGCTATGCTTTCAGTACAGCTGGTCTGGCCTTACATTTGAAATTAATTTTGAATTTACTTTGAATTCTCATTTTAGTAAATATTTCTTTATGAGTTCAATATCAACACGATTGGGGTAAAATAGCTGTACATGTTTGAAAATAAATTCTATGTTACACAAAGCTCACTCATTCGGATATATGTATATAGTCATCAATGCTCTTCAGTAACTCAGGCAAACAAATCTGTTGGTCATCGGGGGACAATCTCCCAGCAACCTTCGAGTTATTTCAGGCTTCTCACTCTGACTTTGGTGCCATCAATAATCTCTAAATATTCTAAAACTGAGCCTGTCTGTGCATATCCCAGAGCTGCAGAAACATTACCACTAAGTGTCTTTGGGTAAGACACATAAGAAGGCAGAGCTTGAACCTGTAGGTGGTGGAGCCAGAAGTTTAGCCATACTGGGTCAGAATTAGGTATGTTGCATGTGCAATACAGCCTCGAGGTTTCTAAAATACTTTTAAACAAAACTATACAAAACATGTGTAGCGTACAGTAAGCAGTTACTCTACTTACTGTTTGACTGTTGGCAAAGGAAAGAACATTTCTTCAGATATTTTAAACTAGTGGCTGATTCTAGATGTTCTTGATTTGTTCTTGTTTTGCATTTTAAATGACTTGTAGTAGAACACTCATCTCAGTCCATACTGTAGTACAGTATAGTGAGTATAGTGCTGGAGGTGGGCTTGATGTTATAGCATTTTTTTTTTTTTGGATGTAGAGGACAGGAGTGAGTGTGTTAGTTGAAAGTGTGAGAGGGTCACAGAAAAGAGGTAGCTATTTAATGTGTTAGGCCACAGTAGCCAAAATGAATGAATAGCTCACTTGGAGAACGTTTTATTAAGCTATTGTGGCCTAATAGAAACAGTGAATATAGTGATTAACCCTGATGATCAATGATGATTAATAGTGATTAATTGCATTGCAAAATTGTAACATAATGATTTCTGCAGAGTGGTAGGTTTATTGAGATGGATATATATTTCACAAACGCATAAACTAAATATATGTAATACATATATAAAAAAATAACTTGTGACTTATGTAGATATTGTTTCTGAATGGGGAGTCGAGCATGACTTATCTCCCATTTTGGCACCAAATACTCAAAGGTTTTAGATACATTTTCACAGATTTGCTTTTAAAGAAATACTCAAACTAAAAAATAATTAAGCAAAATGTCAGTGACTTGATATAGTCTCGTATTGCAGAGCAGAGGAACTGGCAAATCATTTCTCATCCACACGCAAATTTATACAAAGTTTTTAAATATTTTTAAGGCTCCTGGCTTGGACCACAAATTATTTCGGAATAACTTCTTGGAAGAGATGAGAGTGTAACGAAATACAAATTTATATTTAAATACCTTAAGGCTAGCAATAAGCAGAACCGTTTTTTACGTCGAGATGGTAACGAAAAGGACAGATCAAGCAGAAAAACGTAATTAGAAATGTGAGCTACGAGTTGAGGTGAGAGGCTGAGAAAAAAGGTGAAGCAATTCTATAGGGGTTTTAAATTACAGTGAAAAATGTTCAATGTATTCTCCCGTTGCTAACTTGCAGTAAACATTAGAAACGTTCCACTGCCCTCTTAGTAAAGTAATATGTCCTGATATTATTTTTAAAAATTTGCCCCTCTAATTTAAGACTATGTCCTCTTGTTGTGGTAGTTTTTCTTCTTTTAAATATAGAATAATAGAGTAATAAATATTTGCAGTTCTCCTTTTGATTTTGTATCACAGTTGAACTATTTGGAACGCCTGTAACGCACAGCTCACATCTGACAAAAAAAATCATTAAAATCAGATCACACAGAGATAAAATGTTCTCTACCAAGACTTCAAATGTCCTCGATTACAGTTTGTAGTATAATCACTATGTAGCACAAATGTAACTATATAAGGCAACTTACTCCCTACAGAGCATCAAGTGCAGATTCCTACAAATTGGCATCTAATGGACTTATTATCTCAAGCTGCCGGACATTGACATCACCACAACTAGCTTAGACGCTTTAAATGGGACTTTCTCAACATTTGAGAAAACCCTGTTTCAATGGGAAAAACTAGTGTCGGTGCTGTCAGCTTTGCCAATCAGGGGCCTCACATTCTAGAGCCCATGGAATGAGCATGGCATTTTAGGGCACGTAAAAAACCTTTAAAAAATATTCTGAGGTCAATACAATTAGTATCATGACGTTAACAATAAAATCTAGAACCCAAAAATTATGTAATGAACATTTCCTGGTTAAATCCATTGCTGTTATAACTCAGTAATAACCAAACTCTTACGAATCCCTAAAGATGCAGCATGGAAAAAGTCCATCACACGACAGTGTGAAATAGAGAAAACAGGGGAAATTGGATTTTATTTGTAAAAATAAAAAGTGTATTTTAAGAAGTTAGTCTTTAGAAGAATACATTTTTGGAGTTATTAGTGTGTGATTGAAAAATTGAAGTTTGCCAATTAAATGTACCCATTAAATTTAATGACTGTATGTAGTTCAATGACTTTCAGTCACTCAGCGGCTGCCTTTCCCATACCAAAGGTTGATTTTAAGGAGAAGGGAAATAGCGTTTTTTAAACTTCTATCTGTGTTTCTTTATTAGGAAAGTAATTGATCTCCCATTTTAATGAGATGTCTTTTATCCATTATTTAAAAAAAATACATTTTAAAATTTCGAAAAAAAAAATTAAAGGGGGAACAGCATTTATCGTTTGCTGTTTGCAAGAAATATATTTATTTTTTTAGGGAAGAAGCCTTCTGGATCCACTAATGATCATTTCTCATTTCTGGGGTTTCTTTCTATGTCTACCTAAATATATAGTTTATGTATTGACTCTGGAAAAAAAACTGTTCCAGACCGTGGATGCCAAGCACAAATGGGAATTTATTTCTACATTAATGAATGGAGATGTTTTTGCCATTTGATCACACCTTGGTGGGTCCCATTACCCTGGTATTATCCTATAGCACCAGGTCTGCCTTCATTCCATTCTAGAACCTTGCAGTGTCGAGTGGTGTACTGTCCTCTTCCATTCTCGATTACTGAGGTTGAATGCACCATTGACACTGCTTTCCTTGCATGTATGCCTGGGAATGAAAATAATTACGTTCGTTCACCATCCTTTTTGCATTATTTGAAGCGGTAAATTCAGAACAGCTTAATATGGTTTTATAAACTGGTGTTTATTTTGTCATATATTTATAATATGCAGTCACAGCAAACAATTTACTGTGGAACTCTTAATAATCTATAATCTGAAGATAAAAGGCTGTGATTATGGAAGACACTCACTCAACCACTGCACATATTTTGTTATCGTTGGTGACCAAGTGACCCTATGTAGGAGGAACAGTCCCTATTCTGCTCTGTGTCAGTGTGTATCAGGGATCCTTAGGATAGGTGTCAATCCATATCTGCCAAGTGACCCAAAGTAGGAGGAACAGTCCCTATTCTGCTCTGTGTCAGTGTGTATCAGGGATCCTTAGGATAGGTGTCAATCCATATCTGCCAAGTGACCCTATGTAGGAGGAACAGTCCCTATTCTGCTCTGTGTCAGTGTGTATCAGGGATCCTTAGGATAGGTGTCAATCCATATCTGCCAAGTGACGCTATGTAGGAGGAACAGTCCCTATTCTGCTCTGTGTCAGTGTGTATCAGGGATCCTTAGGATAGGTGTCAATCCATATCTGCCAAGTGACCCTATGTAGGGGGAACAGTCCCTATTCTGCTCTGTCTCAGTGTGTATCAGGGATCCTTAGGATAGGTGTCAATCCATACCTGCCAAGTGACCCTATGTAGGGGGAACGGTCCCTATTTTGCTCTGTGTCAGTGTGTTTCAGGGATCCTTAGGATAGGTGTCAATCCATATCTGCCAAGTGACCCTATGTAGGGGGAACAGTCCCTATTCTGCTCTGTGTCAGTGTGTATCAGGGATCCTTAGGATAGGTGTCAATCCATGTCTGCCAAGTGACCCTATGTAGGGGGAACAGTCCCTATTCTGCTCTGTGTCAGTGTGTTTCAGGGATCCTTAGGATAGGTGTCAATCCATATCTGCCAAGTGACCCTATGTAGGGGGAACAGTCCCTGTTCTGCTCTGTGTCAGTGTGTATCAGGGATCCTTAGGATAGGTGTCAATCCATATCTGCCAAGTGACCCTATGTAGGGGGAACAGTCCCTATTCTGCTCTGTGTCAGTGTGTATCAGGGATCCTTAGGAAAGGTGTCAAGCCATATCTGCCAAGTGACCCTATGTAGGAGGAACAGTCCCTATTCTGCTCTGTGTCAGTGCGTATCAGGGATCCTTAGGATAGGTGTCAATCCATATCTGCCAAGTGACCCTATGTAGGAGGAACAGTCCCTATTCTGCTCTGTGTCAGTGTGTATCAGGGATCCTTAGGATAGGTGTTAATCCATATCTGCCAAGTGACCCTACGTAGGGGGAACAGTCCCTATTCTGCTCTGTGTCAGTGTGTATCAGGGATCCTTAGGATAGGTGTCAATCCATATCTGCCAAGTGACCCTATGTAGGGGGAACAGTCCCTATTCTGCTCTGTGTCAGTGTGTTTCAGGGATCCTTAGGATAGGTGTCAATCCATATCTGCCACGTGACCCTATGTAGGGGGAACAGTCCCTATTCTGCTCTGTGTCAGTGTGTAACACCTGTCCCTGAGGACAGGTGTCAATCCATATCTGCCAAGTTACCCTATGTAGGGGGAACAGTCCCTATTCTGCTCTGTGTCAGTGTGTATCAGGGATCCTTAGGATAGGTGTCAATCCATATCTGCCAAGTGACCCTATGTAGGGGGAACAGTCCCTATTCTGCTCTGTGTCAGTGTGTATTAGGGTCCCTGAGGACAGGTGTCAATCCATATCTGCCAAGTGACCCTATGTAGGGGGAACAGTCTCTATTCTGCTCTGTGTCAGTGTGTATCAGGGATCCTTAGGACAGGTGTCAATCCATATCTGCCAAGTGACCCTATGTAGGGGGAACAGTCCCTATTCTGCTCTGTGTCAGTGTGTATCAGGGATCCTTAGGATAGGTGTCAATCCATATCTGCCAAGTGACCCTATGTAGGGGGAACAGTCCCTATTCTGCTCTGTGTCAGTGTGTATCAGGGTCTCTGAGGACAGGTGTCAATCCATATGTCAAGGTGTCAATATGTCATATGTCAGGTGTCAATCCATATCCATTGTGATTTAGGAATGTTAGGTGATTTATGCCCTTTATGGATTAAAATCAGACTTTGCATCAACTGTGTAATTTTCCATGGGAGTTTTGCCATGGATCCCCCTCCAGCATGTAACAGTCCCGGTGTTAGTCCCCCTGAAACAACTTTTCCATCACTATTTTGTCCAGAAAGAGTCCCTGTGGGTTTTAAAATTTACCTGCCCATTGAAGTCTATGGCGGTTTGCCCGGTTTGCCGGTTCGCGAACGTTTGCGGAAGTTCGCGTTTGCGAACTGAAAATTTTATGTTCGCGACATCACTAATTCCAGGTAAATCGGGAACTGACCATCCCTTGGTTGGGTTGGCATTTGGAATATGTAGAGATGTTTATTTGTGCAGGTACCCATACAGAAGGGATTTTATCCCAAACAAATGGACGAGCACTCTCAGGCACCTCTGAACTACCAGAGACAATTGATATGAGTAGTTGCATTGCATATAGACTGTTGCATATATGTTCAAATGGTTCAGGGCACATGACAAACCATGTGTCCCAATAAAACTTACAAATAACGTACTCACCATCTGTACACACCAATGCATTTTCAACACTACTGACTCATCACCCTTCCAGACTTGTAGTAGATTTACTAAAGCTCTGGAGCTTCAAAGGGTTCCCATACAGGTATCATAAATAAAACCTTCAATGAATATAGCATACCCTCACTTACAGTCAGCACAACATAACCATTGGCTGTATACACACTCATAGCCAAGATTTGCAGAGGGGTCTTCCAATCTCCACCATTTACAGCATGGCACCAAACACAAACACATTGGTATTGTCACAAGGAATCTTCCCTTAAACAAAGACTAACCATAGACTTATTGGCACCACACACCTCCGCTACCCCAAGTCTCAACTCCCTCATACCCTCCGAGAAGTTTCCTTACTATACAACACCATTGATCTACCTTTACAGCTATCACGCAAGCATGGGTTGAAGCTTGGTTAAGTAAGACCAATATCATCAATGCAGTAAACGGCTACCATCTATCCTAAACATTGGCACTTACATGGCATAAAATGGGCAATCCTTTCCCCCCTCAACTTTCAGGCTGCAGATTAGCCTACTATTGATATTCACAGATACTCTGTGCTGGTTATGATAACATATCCAGAGGCCTTACAGTCATACACTATCTAGAAGACTTCTTGTTGATCAAAGATAACATATTTTTCACTAGAAGCCTCACGGAAGCTTAGTCTGGTTGACCACTTGGGCGTCCCAGTACCCCATAAGAAACAGAAGGCCCAGACACTATTATCACATTACTGGGCATACGACTTGAGTCGGCATGCATACACGCAAGTTACCACAAGACAAGTAGGGAACATTCTCAACTACATGAATCACTACCTCCTGCTTAGTACTTACAACTGCAAGGAACTACAATCCCTACCAGTTTCCTTAATTTTACCATGCCAATCATACCACAAGACCACTCTTTCACATCAAGAGTACTTTCCCCTTTTTTCCACACTTCCAACATGACGATCAGAGGATGTCCCTAGACACCCCAGCAACAGCAGACCTGCACATGGGGGGGAATTTCTTAACCACTTGGCATGGTAAAAGCATGTTCCTTCCAGGATTGTCTGACACTTCTCCAACCAGAGGGTCAGACGCGGCATCTACCACAGGTTTGGCAGCGATCTACCGGGAACGATCTCTTTGGAACTGTTGGCCATGGCATCCATATTTGGAAATTTTTCCACCACCTCAGCCCCTTTGGGGGATCTACCCCATTGTAGCAGCTGCTGTGGCATGGGGTAAATCATGGACAGGGTCATCAATCCGTTGTTACTCAGACAACTAAGCACATGTCATATCATCAACAAACGCCACTACTCATCCATAAGGTCATGATATTTCTGGGCATCTCACTTGGTTGGCCACTTATCACATTTCTTTTACTTTCATGTACCAGGTGGGGGTATACATCCCTGATGACAATTGTCTCATTTATATTCCAGGCATGTTCATCATACGCTTTCTACAGCCGCCCATACAGTCACGGCCACTCTTTTGTTCCAGAGACAAAATCATGGATTAGACATTCTCATGCAGCATAGCATGCACTATCCCACCTAACACTTTCGTCCCATACTTGTAGAACGCATAACACAGGTTTTCACCTGGCTTAAAGAATCTCATTGGAACACGACATAGCTCAACCAGTGTCATAACATTTCTCCTAGGTTTTGCTTCTTTTTGCCACCTTAAACTTAAACTATCTCACACACCATTAATTATATATTTTACAGGCATTCAACAACACAGGATAACCTATGGCCAAAACTACTGTAACTTCATGCTATCATACCAGACAAGAATATACTCAGAGGTTTTCAGGAATTCATTCCCCCACGTTCCTCTCAGAGATTACCAATAGCCATCCAACTTTTCATCCTTATCGGACCTATTAGATCTACAACCATTCAATTATACTACAAAGTCGGCCATTACCAGCCATGCACATTGCCTTTTATGCCTTTCTCAGGCCAGAGAATCCACTACCATCACCACCACTCAGACAGATCATTGTCTTCAACGATCCCACGTACATAAACACATATATCATTACCTATTGGCTCTTCCACATTCCGAAACGAGTCAACACGCACCAACAGTAGAGATAACATACTATCCTACCCACAACAAATGGTGTCCACTTTCGGTCCTAGATTCCTAACTTCAAAATCCTTCCAGGAATTAAATACTGTAATGCATTTAAGGAAATGTCTGATTAATTTGTATATATTTGTTGACTGTATTAAATCTTTGATTATTCATTTTTGCCTTCTTTATTTACAGGCCTACCGTATCGTCAGCACAACCGACTTGCTCCCTTTATACTATCCTAGGCTTATGCTGGATGCTTACTCCATATACGGCTATTTGCCCCTTAAACAAGTATTAAGGCCGTTTGGCCTGTATTTGTGGGAGGGGCTTAAATTAATTCACTCCCCTATATAAGGGACACCCCTTACCTGACTCATATCGCTTGAGGTCAGCATCAGAATGACCCTCCCACCCACTCCTCATTTCAACACTTTCTCTTTTCTTTCCATTTACTTTACTTTTTTACTCCTTGGTGGGCCCTCTTTATTTACAGGCCTACCGTATCGTCGGTCTCGGCACACCACAACCGACTTGCTCCCTTTATACTATCCTACGCTTATGCTGGATGCTTACCCCATATACGGCTATTTGCCCCTTACACAAATATATATATATATATATATATATATATATAGATCAAAATATATATATATATATATAAATATACTGTAATGGTTGTCATTTATAATAATAGAATGCTAAGCATACATTTGTCATGCCAATATTTATGGTTTAGGGTGATGCCCTCTTTTTATGTATTTTTTGCTGTCTGATTTGAAGCAGCAATATTGATTTCAGCTGAGCATGAAGAGAGAGTTAAACTAATTTGTTTGAGATAGTGTGATTTTTTTTTTAATTTTTTCCCCCCATTCTCAGTTCTTTGTGTCGAGGTAAGCAAGTGTTGGCTTCAAATAGCCATGTTAAAGGATTACCTCAAGTACTATAAACATTACAGCCTACTGTGATTTAAGGAGTACACTGGACCCGTATCCCGGTAACAAATCCCCACTAGACTCCAACCCTCCTTGCAGCTCTGGATGACAATGCCATCACCATTCATTGGCTGAGAGTGTAAGCTGATCATTCTCAGCCAGTAAATGACATTCAGATTCAGTGCATAGAAATATGCATACATTTGTCTTAGTTAGCCTCGTTCCAGGCTGGCTAATATCACCCCAATCATGCTGCTGGCTGTTAGAGCATCCCTTTAAATCATGCACATCTTTATTTTTTAGTTGGGTTTTCTTAAAAGTCCGTTTTCAGAGTTAGATCTTCATTGACAGGCTCCAGAATCACCGTAGTGTGACATAAAAAAAGTTTAATTTTTTTTTAAGGGCTCACAAGATCGTGAGTACAGAGGTTAATTTAGTAAAAACCAAAATAGCTTAGTTATGTACAAGTACACCCGGTGCATGCAAAAGGCTTGTGTACTTTCTCCTGTTTTTTCCCTGTCCTTAAATTGTTTTACAATAATTAAACTCCAAGCTATCGAGACAATTTGTGCCAAGTACCTGTAGGATCAAGTCATTGGACAGAATTGGAGCAAGAAGGCTCCTCTCAGCATGTAGTGCATTAACAAGCAAAATATTAAATACACTTAGTGCCTTAAGTACGCCAATAATTGCTTACAGTACATTTTGGGAAAGAACACTGATTATAGGCCTGACTAGGTTCCTGTATAAAAATTACACTTAATCTAACAGTAATTCAGTAGATTTAAGCATCCATGTATTTCTCCGTGGAGCAATCAAGCCACATTTTCAAAAATGTACTTTTTTTTCTAATGATGCATTTCCATTTTCAGCAAAAATTGAATATTATAGTGTGTTCTCATAAATGACCTGCCCATAAGAATTAGGTTCATTTATTTCACATATTACATTGAACATTAGTCACATTCTGTTGTGTTCTGTTAGGTTTGTTATGTGTTTGACGGTTTATCTAAAAGCTTTGTGCTCTACAAAGTTCATTTACCATATAATGTTTTATTGAAACTCATTTGCAGGTTAATACTTAAGCCATTTGTGCAGAATTATGCACAATTACGGTTTCCATTACCTTATTTTTTGATGCTTTTAAATAAAACCTTGACGTTTTTTTATTGTTTTAGCGTAGACTGATAGTTTCAACTATTTTAAATGTTTAAAAGTGTTTAATGTGAATATGTTGGCAAAATTAAACTTTACATTTATTACTTCAATGTAAAACAAAATGTGTTATGGTACGTAAAATGTAAAATGTTCTACAGAAAATTCATTATTGTGCAAACATAATTAAAAAAATATTAAACTAAAAACAACAGTGAGGTCGAGCGCTAAATAGCCTCAGTGTACATGCATTTCACACAAAATCTTGTAATATGTCCTCTTTGGTCTTTAAATACAGCGAAACTCAAAATATAAAAAAAACATATAAACAAAGATCATAGTGTAGTATAAGAAAAAACAAACCTATAAAAATAAAGTGTATTCTAACCACCCACACGAAGTAGAGCTAATAAACTTGCTTTTAAGGGACAAACCGATATAAAATGTAAAGTGACAATTCAGGCTTAAGATGACTCACTCTTTTTTGTTTAATGCATTACATACAAAAATTTGTAAAAATCATGAATTAAAATAAATAAATAAATAACATACACTCGAAACTACTTCCTCAAGCCAGCAGAACAGAAATGATGTTCAATTAACGTCCTATAGTGCTACTGTGTTTGATGGGCTTCGGAGATTAGTTCAATTGTTAAATTCTTATGTATACAATACTATTCCCCCCAAAAACTATTAATGATGTCATAGACATCATATTCATATATGTATTTCGGATCAAAAATGGAAATGCTGCAGGTTGGAATGGAGAGGCAAAAAGTGCAGACTATGGAGCAACATTTATTAAACATTGTATTAAAAAAAAAAAAAACAACATGCAGCTAATGAATTTTAAGAAATGCCCCAAGAGATTTACTATACCATAACCTACACATTTAGGGTTATTGTCCAGGATGAAACCAGGCTACCATGCTAAATACATACCATTCTTGGTGATCCCCCAGTTGACACAACCTCTTTACTTTTTCTTCTTGCATATCCATTGCTGGCTCAATTGCTGGCTCGATACATAGAAGCGGTGATGCCACCACATGAGCACCTGGTGACGTCTCAAGGCTTCTCAAATCTAAAAACATCATTCTGAAGGGAGCCAAATGTGGGGACAATATTTTAACCCCTGAGTCTTGGATCTCTTATGTGTCGCAAGCCATTATTTCAAAGATAATTGTCTTTTTTAGTCTTGGGGTTATAAACATAAAGACCATAAATAAAGAAAGAAATAAAACTATGGTTTACTGGGGAGGGTTATCTTTGAGGGATCATGGCATCAGATCAGAAATGACTAAAGGCCCCCAAGGCCTCTTGATTTAAATGAAAAAACATAATACATGCCATTTTTGTATTAATTTATTCAGGTGCTCACTGATCACCTAGATGAAAAAAAAAGTACATTTAATTTTAAATAACACAAGGCTCAGTTTAGCTCCCGTAGACTATATTTCAATTAAATCTAATCAGATTGGGTATCTTTTTTTTTATCTCAGAAGGAACAGGGCAGTATAATAAGCTATACATTTTTTTATTATTATTTTTTGGGGACAAAACCACATGGTATAATTTAAGATTTCCCTTGCCTATGACAACAGAAAATATAGATATTATTATAAGACAGGAGGCAATGTTTATGCATTAACTTCCTTCTTTACTTATCAATCATCAAAGAAATAGAACAGACACAACCGAGCTTGATATGCAAATGTAGAACGCTCAGTGACCAATCAACATGAAGCATGTATAAAGCAAGTAACCCCTAAGAATCTTCTTTCGTTCTGCAAAAATCAAGCAGAATAGAATAACAGTAAATTCAGAACAAACATTGTGATGAAGATTGTAGATTATAATAGTTAATGCCAAATTGACAAAATTAAACAAGGGTGGGTTAGTAGGGCAGGATAATGTTTGATCCCCGTCTAGAACAAAATCTATATTTTCTGTCCCTAAAGACTTATTAAAATCTTACATTTTATAATGTGTAGGAGGCTCATATTGTGCTAAAAGCTAACTATACATATACAAACGAGTTATAAAAATGCTATAAATTACAGAATTACTCTAAATACATGCATGTCAGGTTTGAAATAGAACATTTTAGATGTACAGTTAGAAGACCAATTTGAAGCTTTAAGTATGTCAGCCAAAGAACCTCGGGTTTGAAAAACTTTAGTTAACACAGCACTCCTAGAGAATGAGAGCCAAATACAGAAATGTCAATACCTGCCACAGATGTAGTTGATCTAAGCCATCTAGATAAAGTAGGAGAGGAGACAGGGAGAAAGACATTTGAAAGGAAATAAGGAGTTGAGGAAGGACAGGATTTCTAAAAGGTTCTGTTTCATTTTCAAAGGCCTTCAAACATTTAACTGCACACAGAATGATCTGGAAAGGAATGATAGAATACAGATCGAAGACCAGACTTACTACGTCTAATGAATTTTAAAACAAACACCATTGGAGAAACATTGACTATGTGATAAATCTAAAGCTTTAACATCTAAAACACGTTTAAAAAGGGATCAGACGTAATAAAGCACTAAGTTGAAAGAATAATCATTTTAAACACAGAGAATCATTATCTCCCCAGGATTCCAATAAACGGAGAACCCAGGTGTGGTAATATTTAGGACATGGGGGTGGTTTAAAATGTATTCATCTAATCAACTTGAAAACCAAAGGAAGTTTACTTACAGGAAATCCATTGATGTGAGCATGGTTCGAAGATATAGCCAATCTGTGCACATTAATGGAACAATAAAACTTACCCGAATCAAACTGGAACAATAGCAAATTCATGATATTGGCAACATTGATCCACTTCCTGTTCCATGCACCCAAGTAGCCAAAGTCTTTCGGTTCATTCATAATTACCTCTGGTACTTGGAGAAAAAGTATGCTTCTAGTTGATTCTGAAAATTCTGTATCAAATCCAAGTGACATTATATGAGGTATGCTAACAAGTTCAATTGATTAAACAGGATTAGTGGTTGGAAACTCCGAGAGGGAATGTGAAGAATATCAAGACAAGCTAGCAGAATTCTCAGAAAATCAATAAGCATGCTCAGTAATTTAGGAAACCAAGGGTGCATCTTCCACATTGGGACCATGAGTATTATTGTCACCTTCTGAAACAAGCTGTGGAGAGGAAATCGAGAAATCATGGCAAATGATAAGGTAAGCATCTTAGCCTAATGTTACGCAGGGATAGAGATGGCGGTAGAGATGAAACACAAAAAGATCAAGGAAAACTGGTCCCCACAGGGATGTTAATTGTCCAAAAACAATAGAGTTCCAATTGATGTTATCTGTCAAAAAGCAAGAATTCCTGTCTGCTATGGAAAGACCTGGAAGATAGTCCATTCTCAAAAGAATGTGCCAATATAGATAGAAGTGCCAAAAAATATCTGCTTGAATTTTGGACTTTGTCCCATTTAGGCAGTTCACATATTGCTGCTAAAACATTTTCCATCTTGAGAAGCAAACATCAATGAGTTCTCTCCTTTGCAAAACTTCAAAGAGCAAAAAACCTGCCAACAATTCTGGGCAATTGATGTTTAAACAAAGTTAATCTATGGGCTATTTCCCTGTTTGGTGGTAATGGAGTCACACTTAGCTCCCCAACCCAAACAACTGGCATTAGACTCTATCACCAGGTTAGGGAGGGAACTGTTGCTTTTCTATACCATCTGTGCATGTGGTATAGCCACCACAAAGGTTCCACACTTTTTTTCTTGAGGGATAGAAATTTTGTTGCAATAACTTACCATTGCAGAGATGTTGCGCTTTTAGTCTCTGGAGTGCTCAATAATGAATTGTTGAGGACCAAATTGATCGCTTTCTGAATGATCTTGAGTTTTTTAAAGAAAGACTCAAAGTTGCAATTAAAGAATTTATTAGAAATCCTGAAAACTAGACCACTCGAGTTAGAACTAGGGTAGATTCTTATTAGAGCCCTAGATTTGTGAGAAGTAAAATGGTGCTTTGTATGTAAGTATGAGTGGATTGTATATTCTGAGACATTATAAGACTGTCGTCTAGGTAAAAATCGTTGTGACTCCTCTGCTGCCACACCACCATTGTAGATGATAGAACTAAAAGATTGGCGTCTTTCAAATTGATCTTTATCATCCAATCTCTATAGATTAACAAATTGTGAAGGAAATTAATTCCTTCCCTCTTGATGATACCTCACGTAATTATTTAGATTGCATTTGTTGATAACAGGGCTGTGGCCTGAAGCCATACTAACAAGAAACAAATTGTTTATAAATCCTGTGGTTTATAGAGGAACTTGAATTATAGCATCATTGGAAATTAAATCTAAAACTTTCCGATAAACTAGAAGTGTGTTTTGGGAGGAGAATTGAATCAGACATGAAATCGGAGACTGTATCTAGTAGTCCCTGGCAGTGTCTTGAACCCATTCATCATTTGTGATAAGTGCCCAGATATAGTCTTCTGACCCTCCCTGGGAAGAAGGGTTATTTAGAGTTGTACTTAAGCAAGTTTGTGGTCAAGAGGCTCCTCTTTGACTTCAAAGTTTCTATGGTCAGAAAGTAGACCAAACTTTTGGACCCTGCCAGATATTAGCTAAGTTACTGAAAAAGTCACTGTTACCTCTCCTAGCCCTACCAAAATCTTTTGTTAAAAACTTTTTTTAAGAGAGGACTGAGCTTCGTCCATTGAAGTGAATATATTCACATCATTGTTTAAATCTTTATTGAAAGATTCTTGAAAGATTCCCCAAATAGCAAACCGTCCACAGCTATTTAAGCTGTGGGTCAATTTTCAAAGGAACTGAATGTCTACGTTTACTTGACATGGCACAATTAACATTATCCAAAAAGCATATGGCTCGTTGAACCCAGTCACCTAAAGTATTGGTGTAAACCAAAAGAATTGTTCTGCCTCTTCAATCAGTTCCATTATTTTAGCTAGAAGACTTACAACACCCAAAAGCTTGCTATAAATGTAATTATAGTATGATACAATTCTGGGGTCTGTTACACCTTTCTTGCAATTAGGATTCTTGGGCAATCTAGCCACAGCTTAAATTTAGCAGCTTGAGCTGGTCTCATCCACAGCTCCATATATTTGCTTATGAGAGGCAGGGACCCATTAAAAAGACACTGGGTGTTTGATTTGGTCAAGATAAAAAAGGGGTTTTCCCTTTGAGTCCAAAATTACAGATTCTGTAATATAAGTATTATATAAATTAACTGACTCTTCAAATACTGAGTTCATTTCTTACGAAACAGATTTAGAGTCTCCAGAATGTGAACTTAGGGATGAAGAGTTACTTGAAGAGGTAAGGAAAGAATCAGGTTTACTTTGTAATATGACCTTCCAAGCCAATTTCTCATTCTCAGGAAGAGGGATTTGAAAGGGCAATAAACTCTTCAGTATTGCAGAATAAGCACACATCATCTTTATTTTTGTGGTCTTTCCCAGTAGAGTGGCTTTTAGCATGCTTAGGGGAGTTAGTAACATTATCGAACCAATGCTTCATTTTCTGGGTGGCCTTCCCAGACATCCTCATACACTTGACTAGATTGCGCTCAGACTCTTCTGCTGTCCAAAATCGATCAAAAGAAGTCCTAGGCTTATGAACAAAAGTCTCTTGCATATAATTCATTGGATTCAAAATAGCATTAGATTTATTTACAGTGTCATCTAAAATAGTTTGAAAATGTGCTTCAGAAATAGACTCACTGTCGACAGGTGGTGAAGAAACAGACATGTCCATAGCAGGTCTCTTTGGAACTCATAATAATAAACAGTGGTAAAATATCAGGAAGATATGGAAACCCGCAATAATAGTACATGAAAAAACAGTTGAAAAGCCCCTTTTTAGATTTGTATTTTTTTGTGAAATGACAAAAGAAGCTAACTATTTTTTTCTATTGATTTAAACTTTATTTGCATATTTCTGTAGAAAAACACGGAACCTTATTCTCTGTTTCTACTTATTTTAGAAAAGTTGCCTAATATCATTGCAATGATTTTCACTAAAGAGAAGAGACAAAAAACTGTAGAGAAAATAAAAAAGCCAATTTTTTTTTATTTGTTTTATTATTGTCTGTTATTAAGTAAAATTGTTACATTTTTTTGTTGTTGTAGCCTTTTAGCCTGTCAGAATTTATACATATAATAATCATACATTTTGATTCTGTTGATTCTACTGAGAAAAACAACATATAATTTACGGATGTAACAAACTAAAGTATTGCTTAAAGGTAAGCGGTAAAGAAAAGCTCAAAAATAGCTTAGCACAGGATAAGGAAATACTTAGCTATTGAAAAAAAAATGAGTAAAACTGAAAAAAGCTAAATGATATTTTTTCACAGTGATGCTTATAATAATTCCTACACAACTAGCACAGCATTTAGTTGTCACAATTTTGGGAATACCTTATATACCTAGGATTTGGTGTGCTGGGACTGTGAGATTAAGAGCTGTTATGGAACGGAACATTTCTGCACAAAAGCTTTTATAAAAAGCAGACACTTCTAATGCAATAGTTTTATCGCTAGTCTCTGACAAAGTTTGCTGTAATGTTTCAAGGGGTGTTCTGCTCACGCACACGCGCACACACATAGACATTCACTGAATTTTTGCTATAAATTCTATAAACCTGATGTGGGCAACAAAAATTAAAACTCGGTATACAGTGTCAATCATCAGATTAAGCAATGGCACACACACATAAACTAAAGTGGGAGCAACCCAGGTTTTGTAGAATGTGTTTCCAAATGTTTAGTTTTTGTTAAATAAACAACTAAAATTGTTTCTAGATTAATTGTTTTTTTTTTTTTTGTATTTCTCCCATAGCAGATGGTCCGGGAACAATACACAACTACAACGCAAGGAGCCAGCCTAGAGAGGCCAGAGAACGAATATGTCTATAACATTGGAATTTACGGCTGGAGAAAGCGATGCCTATATCTATTCGTATTGCTCCTCCTTATCATCCTAGTAGTAAATTTTGCTCTGACTATTTGGATTCTTAAAGTAATGTGGTTTTCACCGGTAAGTGATCTCTCTTTTTAATTGAAACTGTTTTGTATACCTTATAAATTGCTGTTTTGCCATGATTTTATTTTCTTAACTAAAAAATGGACTGTCACTTCAGAGGTAAGGGCATGTTCTTATAGATAGCTAAAGCTATTCTTCCGTCCTTTCTATATTTATTTGTGGTCATGGACAAAAAGCCGTGTTATAGTAGTAGTGGCATAAGTCGGTTGTGGTGTGCCGAAAGCAACGTTCGGGTAGGCCTGTTAAAAGAGGGCGCACCAAAATTGAATCGCTTGATAAAGTGAGCGGCGGATGGGCTGAACCAGGAAGTATTGGCCCAGAGGAAGGTGTGGCCTGTGTATTGATAGGCCGGATAGCCCTTACAACAACTACAGGCTCAGCCTTTCGAAATATCAAATGGAAGGCAAAGCCTGGCATATTATGCTAATTAATATTCATCCCATGATGCCATGTGTGCAGGAATGCAAATACAAAGAGTAAAAGATGCTGAGCACATGTAGCAGACAGATTGTTTGGAGTTGCAGCAGGAACAAGTATGGTTATCTGCAACTCCAAGTTACACAATGATAGTTCCTCTGATTTCTGGGTATAAACCAGGGCACATTTGCAGACTGCAACATCTACAAACCAGGGCACATTTGCAGACTTCATCAGCAATGTCCTTTGAAAAGCACCTTGGTTTTAGCTAGATAACTGTATTCACTATACAATATTAACATTATTTACAAGAACCCAGTTTTAATTGTATTTCTGTTATGAGTGGCTACCGGTATTTGTCCTCGTGGACTATCTATTCTTAAACTGTTAGAAGTATTGCTAGGTAAGGATGCAATGTAATGGAGATAATTCATATTACTGCCAATGACAAATGTTTACATTGCTCTCTTGTTACAAATAACTGCAGCAGTTTAACTTAGTTTTGGATATTCTCAAAAAGTTTATATAATCACTATAAATGTGTACCTTCCTTAAAATCACTGCAGAAGGTATTTAATTGTAGGCAGAAAATAGATTACTTTCATTTTGTAATTTCAAAATCTTTTATAGTTTAGTGCTTTTATTTCTATTTCTCCCTGCCTGATTACTTCATTAATTAGTGAGTTAAAGATTTTAGTTTGAGCCATTATAATAAGTTCTAGAGAAGTAATGTTGCAATTAATCATTTTTCAATTGATGTTAATTATTATGGAGATCAGTCTGCTAATGTTCCATGGTGTCTTTTACTTCAATGTGAGTCTCTGCTTGGGTGTATCTGCTAATTGTTCAGTTTGAAGTTTTATGAGAATAGAGTAGTGTGACAATTAATGATAACGTTGTATCTTTATTGCACTTCTAACACTTTGTTGTTTAGTGGTGGACACTACATTCTTCCAAGGTGTTTTCATTTATCTTGATAAATATACTACCAGTGCATGTTGTGCCGTTACGTCATCATCGTTTTGTTGTACACGCCAGAATTCTGTATTATTTGGGAGGGTTTGCGAGTTTCACCTGAGTTTGTTGTTAGTTTTGATATCGCTGGTAATAGGTTCAGCTGCGTGGCAATAATCAAAAAAGGAAGAGCTGACAATTAGTTATTAATAATGGCTTTGGCAAGCAGAACTGCATAAGAAGGAGAATGAATGAGTGCTCCCATTCGCATGCATGTACACTATCAGGGTTATTCAATAAAGTAAGAATTCAAAGGGAATTGCAAATTCAAAGTCAAAGTAGCCAAACTGGAAAAATTCTATATGTCAGCTGTGCTTTTAGTTCAGAAACCCTGACCTTAAATAACCCTGTATGACACCAATGACTACCAAAGCAACCAACCTCCAACAACTCCTTACGGATCTTGAGCTAGTACTGCTGCCACTGCATAGCTAAATGGTTTCTTTGGCAGCTATTATAAAAATAACAAGTCCAACATCCTTCTCTGTGGTCCACTATACATGAATAGTGATGTTTGCACTACGGAAAATGTATATATCTAGAATTTATATAGAGCAAGAAGCGATTCCATAGTAACTGTAACAGCAAAGTTATCAATTAATATTGATTAATCTCCTTAGCATAGAGATGCATAATATCCAAATATCATGTATTTGATGGGATATTCTAGATTTCAGAGTCCTTACAAAAGTTAGAAGAAAAAAAGAGACTTGACGGAGAAACAGCCGTATGCTATGTTCCTGCCCTCGCACATACGGTATGTTGGTCACTCTGTTCTGTGCGGGAATACGTGAAAATTGCTAAGGAAGAGGCAGACAAGATTTTACTAACATTCTGAACAGTCAAGCTACTGTTACTCCCCGAAAGGGGAGAAGGTGAGAAACATATTGTTGTATTCAATGCACTTCTGACTGGTGTCATGAAATATTTGGGTGATCTGTTTATTTCTTCTGAAGTAGGACCCTCCACTGATTGCAACTGTACCTGAGGATGAGTACTTTGGTATTAAAAAAACAAAGGTTTTATACCATAGTTGGATGTATAGATAATACTGATAATATAAATAAAAATGATTGGATAATTTGTTTATAAATTGGTGCGCTAAGACATAAATTAAGGCAATTGTTAAGTAACCAGTGTGTACTAGTAATACAAGACTAAAGTGAATTCCCAGGTCACCTCCATTATAAAGGAGAAAACACCTCGATCCATAGGCCAGGAAAAAGTTCTTTATTCCAAAGTGAATGTACAGTTAGGACACCAAGGAGGAGAATGAAGATCATGACTGACGCGGTTCAAGTCATTTTAGTCTAGTGTTCCTCTTCTGTTGCAGAACCTGCACGCCTCTCCTAAGATTCAGGTACATTTTGTTATTCTACACCTTCTAACATGTAATCTTGTTGCCTCCAGCTAAATATATTTATATATTTTCTTCTAAACTTGTAATACACTAGAATGAGGGGCTTTGTTCATGTCACATGCCTAGTGCTGAAAAGTGTAAGTAACCGGTGACTTTGTAGAAGCTTAAAAATTATTTCATAGGGACTGTAAGCAGTGCATATTGTTTTACATCACTAGCCATACCACATAAGCAATGGGGTAAGGGTAGAGCTAATCTGTCCAACACCCACTCATGATGGTCACCTTAGAGAACCATAGTCTGAAATTAGAGGGACAAAGGTTTAGAAGTTATTTCAGGAAGTATTACTTTACAGAGAGGGTAGTGGACGCATGGAATAGCCTTCCTGCTGAAGTGGTTGAGGTTAACACAGTGAGGGTTTTCAATTCTCTTACCGTTAAGGACCAGGGCTGATTTTATATTTCTGTGGTGTTTGTGTTTCGCTGTAGTTTTTCTCTTACTCATTTACTGTACCCACAAATATTATATACCTTTTTTCTCGCCATTAAATTGTCTTTCTAAAGATACCATTATTTTCATCATATCATATAATTTACTATAAAACAAATGATAAAATATGATGAAAATTTTTAAAAAAAGCACACTTTTTCTAACTTTGACCCGCAAAATCTGTTATGCATCTACAACCGCCAAAAAAAAAACATGCTAAATAGTTTCAAAATTTTGTCATGAGTTTAAAAATACCAAATATTAATATGTTCTTAGCTTTTTTTTATGCAAGTTATAGGGCTATAAGTACAAGTAGGACATTGCTGTTTCAAAATATATATTTTTAAAATGTATCAATAGTGACATTGTAACACTGTTATCTGTCATACATCTCTGAATCAACCTTCACATGCACATATTTTTTAAAAGTAGACAACCCAGGGTATTCAATATGGGCTATGTCAAATCTTTTTTAGTAGCCACTTGGTCACAAACACTGGCCAAAGTTAGGATTTATATTTGTTTGTTAAAATGCAAAAAACAATTATGAACGCTAACTTTGGCCATTGTTAGTGACTAAGTGGCTACTAAAAAAGACTGAAGAAAAGAAAATGTTACCTGCGCTTTCTCCTTAATCCCTATGTATATTTAGACAAATGGAGGTCATTTAGTTGCTCCAATGGCCATTGGAGGGAATGACCGCCTGCCAACGTCAAGGCAGACCCCCCTAAGCGGGTCCTAACACTGACCCTTCAGCCTGCTTCCTTGAGCTTCTGGCAAAGATATCTCTAATGAGACAGAAAGGGGTATTTTTTTATATACACCCCTATACTTATTAACCCTTAATAGGGAACACATGGGATGGGCAGCAGCATTGTAACCAGGCTGTGTGATACAAAAGGCTGTGTAAAAAATACCCCTTTCTGTCTCATTAGAGATATCTTTGCCAGAAGCTCAAGGAAGCAGGCTGAAGGGTCAGTGTTAGGACCCGCTTAGGGGGGTCTGCCTTGACGTTGGCATTCGGGCATTCCCTCCAATGGCCATTGGAGCAACTAAATGACCTCCATTTGTCTAAATATACATAGGGATTAAGGAGAAAGCGCAGGTAACATTTTCTTTTCTTTGGTTTTTACTATATATTGGGGCTGATGTGTATTGTAGTCGTTGCTGCTGGCCCAGCAGTAATGGGACTAAGCGCAGGACTTCTCTTTTTGTATTTGTATTTACTAAAAAAGACTGAACATACACCATTTGCAATATCTTGGGCTGTCTTCTTTTGCAAATGGTATGCCATGATGCAGGGTATTTCTCATTCCTGGGCTACCATATACTCTCAAAGACAACATAACCAATGTGGCAAATTTTAATGTGAAAAAATAAAAAATCTTGCTTTATATTTAACCCTGTAACTTTCAAAAACACTATAAAACCTGTACATGGGGGTACTGTTATACTCGGGAGACGCTGAATACAAATATCAGTGTTTCAAAAAAGTAAAACGTATCACAACAATGATATCATTATTGAAAGTGCCGTTTGTGTGTGAAAGATGCAAAAAACTTCACTTTCACTGACAATATCATCGCTGTGATATGTTTCACTGTTTTGAAACACTAATATTTGTGTTCAGCGAGGACTCCCGAGTAAAACAGTACCCCCCATGTACAGGTTTTATGGTGTCTTGGAAAGTTACAGGGTTAAATATAGTGCTAGCAAATTAAATTCTCTGGACTTTTGGCAGGTCCCCCAAATTGCAATCAATAAAATAACATTTTTTATTTATTTTTTATGATAATATATATACGTGTGTAATTTTGCTCTAAGTGTATTTTTATATTAATATATGTATATATTAATAAAAATACACTTAGTATGACATTATATATAACATATATATACATATTATATATAGATATAATATATGTATATATCTTATATATATATATATATATATCTCATAAAATGTATTAACATTTTTATTTAATTTTTTCTGCCTGTCAGTTCAGGTCCCCCTGCAGGCAGCACTATAGACGCCTATTTCGGCCATGTGACCGCTCTTTCAAAGCGGTCACATGGCCCATGGGGTCTTAATTTGACAAGGGGGGACTGTCTGAAACATAGAAACATAGAAACATAGAATGTGACGGCAGATAAGAACCATTCGGCCCATCTAGTCTGCCCAGTTTTCTAAATACTTTCATTAGTCCCTGGCATTATCTTATAGTTAGGATAGCCTTATGCCTATCCCACGCATGCTTAAACTCCTTTACTGTGTTAACCTCTACCACTTCAGCTGGAAGGCTATTCCATGCATCCACTACCCTCTCAGTAAAGTAATACTTCCTGATATTATTTTTAAACCTTTGTCCTTCTAATTTTAGACTATGTCCTCTGGTTGTGGTAGTTTTTCTTCTTTTAAATATAGTCTCCTCCTTTACTGTGTTGATTCCCTTTATGTATTTAAATGTTTCTATCATATCCCCCCTGTCTCGTCTTTCCACCAAGCTATACATGTTAAGATCCTTTAACCTTTCCTGGTAAGTTTTATTCTGTAATCCAAGAACAAGTTTAGTAGCCCTTCTTTGAACTCTCTCTAAGGTATCAATATCCTTCTGAAGATATGGTCTCCAGTACTGTGTACAGTACTCCAAGTGAGGTCTCACCAGTGTTCTGTACAATGGCATGAGCACTTCCCTCTTTCTACTGCTAATACCTCTCCCTATACAACCAAGCATTCTGATAGCATTTCCTGCTGCTCTATTACATTGTCTGCCTACCTTTAAGTCCTCAGAAATAATCACCCCTAAATCCCTTTCCTCAGATGTTGAGGTTAGGACTCTATCAAATATTCTGTACTCTGCCCTTGGGTTTTTACGTCCAAGATGCATTATCTTGCACTTATCCACATTAAATGTCAGTTGCCACAAGTCTGACCATTTTTCTAGTTTACCTAAATCATTTGCCATTTGGCTTATCCCTCCTGGAACATCAACCCTGTTACATATCTTAGTATCATCCGCAAAAAGACACACCTTACCATCAAGACCTTCTGCAATATCACTAATAAAAATATTAAAGAGAATGGGTCCAAGTACAGATCCCTGAGGTACCCCACTGGTGACAAGCCCAAGCTTCGAATATACTCCATTGACTACAACCCTCTGTTGCCTGTCACTCAGCCACTGCCTTACCCATTCAACAATATTGGAATCCAAACTCAAAGATTACAGTTTATTGATAAGCCTTCTATGTGCAACAGTGTCAAAAGCCTTACTGAAATCTAGGTAAGCAATGTCTACTGCACCACCCTTATCTATAATTTTAGTTACCCAATCAAAAAAATCAATAAGATTAGTTTGGCATGATCTCCCTGAAGTAAACCCATGTTGTCTCTGATCTTGAAATCCATGTGTTTTTAGATGTTCAACAATCCTATCCTTTAACATGGTTTCCATCACTTTCCCCACTACTGAAGTAAGGCTTACTGGCCTATAGTTGCCCGACTCCTCCCTATTACCTTTCTTGTGAATGGGCACAACATTCGCTAACTTCCAATCTTCTGGGACTACTCCTGTTAACAATGATTGGTTAAATAAATCTGTTAATGGTTTTGCTAGTACACCACTAAGCTCTTTTAATAGCTTTGGGTGTATTCCATCAGGTCCCATTGACTTATTTGTCTTTACTTTTGACAGTTGAAATAGAACCTCTTCCTCTGTAAACTCACATGTAATAAATGACTCATTTATCCATTTTTTAACAGAGGTCCCTTTCCTTCATTTTCAGCTGTAAATACCGAACAAAAATATTCATTGAGGCAGTCAGCTAGACCTTTATCCTCATCTACATACCTTCCTTCTTTTGTTTTTAATCTAACTAATCCTTGTTTTACTTTTCTTTTCTCATTTATGTATCTAAAAAAAGTTTTGTCCCCCTTTTTTACTGACTGTGCTATTTTCTCTTCTGTGTGTGATTTGGAAGCTCTTATAACTTGCTTAGCCTCTTTCTGCCTAATCTTATAGGTCATTCTGTCTTCATCACTCTGGTTTTTTTTATAATTACTAAATGCTAACTTTTTGTATTTTACTATTTTGTCCACATCTGCGGAGTACCACAGTGGTTTCTTGAATTTTTTGCTTTTACTGACAAGCCTAATGCAATTTTCTGTTGCCTTCAGTAGTGCAGCTTTTAAATAATCCCATTTATTTTGGACTCCATTTAAGTTGCTCCAGTCTGATAATGACTCCTTTACACATATTCTAATTTTAGAAAAGTCTGTTTTTCTAAAGTCTAAAACTTTTGTTTTTGTGTGGTGTGACTCAGTCACTGTTCTTATATTAAACCACACTGACTAATGATCACTGGATCCTAAACTTTCACCTACAGTAATATCTGATACCAAATCTCCATTTGTTAACACTAAATCTAGTATGACCTCTTTACGAGTTGGCTCCTCAACGACTTGTTTTAGAGACAATCCCAGTAGGGAGTTTAGAATATGTGTGCTTCTGGCACAAGTAGCTATTTTTGTTTTCCAATTCACATCAGGAAGATTAAAGTCACCCATGGTGATAACTTCCCCCTTCATTGTCATTTTAGCTATTTCTTCAACTAGTAGATTATCTAACTCTTCAATTTGTCCTGGGGGCCTATAAATCACACCTACACGAACTACTGTGTGATTACCAAATTCTAACGTAACCCAAATGGACTCTATGTTCGTCTCACTAACCTTTATTAGGCTAGATTTTATGCTATCCTTCACATACAGGGCCACCCCTCCCCCTTTCTTGCCTTCCCTGTCTTTTCTATATAAAGAGTACCCTGGTATTACTATGTCCCAGTCATTTTTTTCATTATACCATGTCTCAGTAACAGCGACTAAATCTACACTATCAGTTGCCATTATTGCCACAAGTTCATGGATCTTATTCCCTAAACTGCGAGCATTTGTAGACATGACTCTAAGCTTATCATTTTTTAACACACTTGCTACAGGCACCTTCTGTCCTTGTTTTGGGGGACAATTGGATTGATGTTTTATCACCCTTTTGCCCCCCCCTCCTAGTTTAAATACATCTTAGCAAAACCTCTGAACTGCTCACTGAGAACATTTGTTCCCTTTTGAGAAAGATGCAAACCATCTTTTTTGTACAGTTTATTTCCATTCCAAACAGAGCTACCATGAGCAATAAAGCCAAATCCTTGCTCCTGACACCATTCACCAAGCCACAAGTTAAAGTCCCTAATACGCATCCGCCTGTCATTCTGAGTGTTATGCACAGGCAGAACTTCAGAGAATGACAGTGTGGAAGCAACCTGCCGTATATCATTGGCAAAAACACTAAAAACTTCCTTAACCTCTGAAACCTCATTGCAAGCCAAGTCATTTGTCCCTAAATGGACAAGTACATCCAATTCACCTTCCTGCTTTGCTTGCTTAACAATATTACAGATACGTCTCCTGTCTCTGTGAGCAGTAGCTCCGGGAAGACACCTCACAAGACCACCATTGTCAATCTCCACACCTCTTATGATGGAATCCCCCAACAACAACTGCTTTCTATTAGGCCTCATCATAGTCTTCAAGCCTCTCTGCACAACACCACTAGCCTCAGTGCCTCTCTCCACAACACCTCTAGCCTCAGTGCCTCTCTCCACAACACCTCTAGCCTCAGTGCCTCTCTCCACAACACCTCTAGCCTCAGTGCCTCTCTCCACAACACCACTAGCCTCAGTGCCTCTCTGCACAACACCACTAGCCTCAGTGCCTCTGTACAAAACAACTAGCCTCAGTGCCTCTCTGCACAACACCACTAGCCTCAGTGCCTCTCTGCACAACACCACTAGCCTCAGTGCCTCTCTGCACAACACCACTAGCCTCAGTGCCTCTCTGCACAACACCACTAGCCTCAGTGCCTCTCTGCACAACACCACTAGCCTCAGTGCCTCTCTGCACAACACCACTAGCCTCAGTGCCTGTCTCCATGACACCATTGCACTGGTGTCCTGACACCAAATGAATCTCCTTGACACCAAATGGTCTCCTTGACACCAAATGAATTATGTAGAACAACAGACTGTGCAATATGCCTTTTATCCACAACTCTAAGTCTACCAGATCCTACAGTAATCCATCTGCCAGTCTCTGTGGCAGTGGCTTTGCAGCAGTTCCAGCCTGAGTTTGTTTACCAGATAGTTTACAAATCTCAGACTTCAAAAATACAATCTCCTGCCGCAAGATAGAGAACTGTCTACAGATTAGACAACAACTAAACCTCCAAAAAGTGGAACGCGAAACAAATGTATAGCAACTATTACACTGAACTAAGTCTGCCATTCCAATGAGATCAATTATTTAAATCAAACGAATCTTAACTTTTTATTTATCCTCCTGAATACCTCAGATTACCTCCAGTTTATCTCCAGAATATCTCCAACCACAGACACTTAGAAGCAACACTTAGATGAAGCAACCAAGCTCTAGTAGCCAAGCCAATGACAACAGCCCTTATATACTCCTAAAATCACCTCCCACTAGGAATGTTTAACACCTGGGTAGGCCTCTGATTATTAGCAAACAATAGCTAATTTACACAGCAATCAATAGCAAGTAGCTACCTAATCCAATCAAATGCCTTATAATTACCAACAGGAAATCAAACCTTGTGCAATCAGTAACCTTTTCCTACAGATGAATCTTACCTGTAACAGTAAAAAAGAAAACTCTTAGCACAACTCTTAGGCAGTTGAAGCTTCTGTAAAACTCTCCAGAATATCTCCAACCATAGACACTTAGAAGCAACACTTAGATGAAGCAACCAAGCTCTATTAGCCAAGCTAATGACAACAGCCCTTATATACTCCTAAAATCACCTCCCACTAGGAATGTTTAACACCTGGGTAGGCCTCTGCTTATTAGCAAACAATAGCTAATTTACACAGCAATCAATAGCAAGTAGCTACCTAATCCAATCAAATGCCTTATAATTACCAACAGAAAATCAAACCTTGTGCAATCAGTAACCTTTTCCTACAGATGAATCTTACCTGTAACAGTAAAAAAGAAAACTCTTAGCACAACTCTTAGGCAGTTGAAGCTTCTGTAAAACTCTCCAGAATATCTCCAACCACAGACACTTAGAAGCAACACTTAGAAGAAGCAACCAAGCTCTATTAGCCAAGCTAATGACAACAGCCCTTATATACTCCTAAAATCACCTCCCACTAGGAATGTTTAACACCTGGGTAGGCCTCTGCTTATTAGCAAACAATAGCTAATTTACACAGCAATCAATAGCAAGTAGCTACCTAATCCAATCAAATGCCTTATAATTACCAACAGGAAATCACACCTTGTGCAATCAGTAACCTTTTCCTACAGATGAATCTTACCTGTAACAGTAAAAAAGAAAACTCTTAGCACAACTCTTAGGCAGTTGAAGCTTCTGTAAAACTCTCCAGAATATCTCCAACCACAGACACTTAGAAGCAACACTTAGAAGAAGCAACCAAGCTCTATTAGCCAAGCTAATGACAACAGCCCTTATATACTCCTAAAATCACCTCCCACTAGGAATGTTTAACACCTGGTTAGGCCTCTGCTTATTAGCAAACAATAGCTAATTTACACAGCAATCAATAGCAAGTAGCTACCTCATCCAATCAAATGCCTTATAATTACCAACAGGAAATCACACCTTGTGCAATCAGTAACCTTTTCCTACAGATGAATCTTACCTGTAACAGTAAAAAAGAAAACTCTTAGCACAACTCTTAGGCAGTTGAAGCTTCTGTAAAACTCTCCAGAATATCTCCAACCACAGACACTTAGAAGCAACACTTAGAAGAAGCAACCAAGCTCTATTAGCCAAGCCAATGACAACAGCCCTTATATACTCCTAAAATCACCTCCCACTAGGAATGTTTAACACCTGGGTAGGCCTCTGATTATTAGCAAACAATAGCTAATTTACACAGCAATCAATAGCAAGTAGCTACCTAATCCAATCAAATGCCTTATAATTACCAACAGGAAATCACACCTTGTGCAATCAGTAACCTTTTCCTACAGATGAATCTTACCTGTAACAGTAAAAAAGAAAACTCTTAGCACAACTCTTAGGCAGGTGAAGCTTCTGTAAAACTCTCCAGAATATCTCCAACCACAGACACTTAGAAGCAACACTTAGAAGAAGCAACCAAGCTCTATTAGCCAAGCTAATGACAACAGCCCTTATATACTCCTAAAATCACCTCCCACTAGGAATGTTTAACACCTGGGTAGGCCTCTGCTTATTAGCAAACAATAGCTAATTTACACAGCAATCAATAGCAAGTAGCTACCTAATCCAATCAAATGCCTTATAATTACCAACAGGAAATCAAACCTTGTGCAATCAGTAACCTTTTCCTACAGATGAATCTTACCTGTAACAGTAAAAAAGAAAACTCTTAGCACAACTCTTAGGCAGTTGAAGCTTCTGTAAAACTCTCCAGAATATCTCCAACCACAGACACTTAGAAGCAACACTTAGAAGAAGCAACCAAGCTCTATTAGCCAAGCTAATGACAACAGCCCTTATATACTCCTAAAATCACCTCCCACTAGGAATGTTTAACCCCTTAAGACCGCAGCCAAATGTACAAGTTGTGATCCAAAAAAAATGTAAACAAACCACAGAATTTTACTATATGTCTGTTCAACAATAATTTACCTCTTTCATACTAAGTGCACCCACACTTATTATATATAATTTTGTTCAGGGGAAACAGGGCTTTAATATCAAACATTCATGTATGGAACTCCATTTTATATGAATAAAATCTAAAAAACTTGAAAAAAATATGAAATCTTGTTATTTTTCAATTTCAGCATGGCAATTTAACTGTTAATGTCAGAATACTATTCGGTTTTCCTGCAATAAAACATACATATTTGTATTCAGAAATGTCTCATGAGTAAAACAGTACCCCCCATGTATAGGTTTTATGGGGTTTTGGAAAGTTACAGGGTCAAATATACGGCTTGTCCATTATTTTATTTTCTGCATAGAAATTTGACAGATTGGTTTGAGTGACCTAGGTTGCCTTTTAGACCGTATGGCAGCCCAGAAATGAAAATTACCCCCATCATGGCATACCATTTGAAAAAGTAGACATCCCAGGGTATTCAAAATGGGGTATGGCCAGTCTTTTGTAGTAGCCACTTGGGCACAAACCCTAGCCAAAGTTAGCGTTTTTTTTTGTGTTTTCTTTTTTTTACATAAAATCTGTACTTTCACTGATAATATTATTGTTAGTATATAGTTTACTGCCCTGAAACACTCCTAGTTCTGCTCAGTGATGTCTCACGAGCGCCATGGTACCCCCCATGTATAGGTTTTATGGGGTTTTGGAAAGTTTCAGGGTCATATATACGGCTTATCCATTTATGCTTTTTCACCTTGAAATTTGTCAGATTAGTTTGCAGTGTCCAGGCTGCCTTTGAGACCGTATGGCAGCCAAGAAATGAAAATTACCCCCATCATGGCATACCATTTGAAAAAGTAGACATCCCAGGGTATTCAAAATGGGGTATGCCCAGTCTTTTGTAGTAGCCACTTGGGCACAAACCCTAGCCAAATTTAGTGTTTGTTTGTTTTTTTGGCATTTTTCACATAAAATCTGTACTTTCACTGATAATATTATTGTTAGTATATAGTTTACTGCCCTAAAACACTCCTAGTTCTGCTCAGTGAGGTCTCACGAGCGCCATGGTACCCCTCATGTATAGGTTTTATGGGGTTTTGGAAAGTTTCAGGGTCATATATACGGCTTATCCATTTATGCTTTTTCACCTTGAAATTTGTCAGATTAGTTTGCAGTGTCCAGGCTGCCTTTGAGACCTTATGGCAGCCAAGAAATGAAAATTACCCCCATCATGGCATACCATTTGAAAAAGTAGACATCCCAGGGTATTCAAAATGGGGTATGCCCAGTCTTTTGTAGTAGCCACTTGGGCACAAACCCTAGCCAAATTTAGTGTTTGTTTGTTTTTTTTGCATTTTTCACATAAAATCTGTACTTTCACTGATAATATTATTGTTAGTATATAGCTTACTGCCCTGAAACACTCCTAGTTCTGCTCAGTGAGGTCTCACGAGCGCCATGGTACCCCCCATGTATAGGTTTTATGGGGTTTTGGAAAGTTTCAGGGTCATATATACGGCTTATCCATTTATGCTTTTTCACCTTGAAATTTGTCAGATTAGTTTGCAGTGTCCAGGCTGCCTTTGAGACCGTATGGCAGCCAAGAAATGAAAATTACCCCCATCATGGCATACCATTTGAAAAAGTAGACATCCCAGGTTATTCAAAATGGGGTATGCCCAGTCTTTTGTAGTAGCCACTTGGGCACAAACCCTAACCAAATTTAGTGTTTGTTTGTTTTTTTTGCATTTTTCACATAAAATCTGTACTTTCACTGATAATATTATTGTTAGTATATAGTTTACTGCCCTGAAACACTCCTAGTTCTGCTCAGTGAGGTCTCACGAGCGCCATGGTACCCCCCATGTATAGGTTTTATGGGGTTTTGGAAAGTTTCAGGGTCATATATACGGCTTATCCATTTATGCTTTTTCACCTTGAAATTTGTCAGATTAGTTTGCAGTGTCCAGGCTGCCTTTGAGACCGTATGGCAGCCAAGAAATGAAAATTACCCCCATCATGGCATACCATTTGAAAAACTAGACATCCCAGGGTATTCAAAATGGGGTATGCCGAGTCTTTTGTAGTAGCCACTTGGGCACAAACCCTAGCCAAATTTAGTGTTTGTTTGTTTTTTTGGCATTTTTCACATAAAATCTGTACTTTCACTGATAATATTATTGTTAGTATATAGTTTACTGCCCTGAAACACTCCTAGTTCTGCTCAGTGAGGTCTCACGAGCGCCATGGTACCCCCCATGTATAGGTTTTATGGGGTTTTGGAAAGTTTCAGGGTCATATATACGGCTTATCCATTTATGCTTTTTCACCTTGAAATTTGTCAGATTAGTTTGCAGTGTCCAGGCTGCCTTTGAGACCGTATGGCAGCCAAGAAATGAAAATTACCCCCATCATGGCATACCATTTGAAAAAGTAGACATCCCAGGGTATTCAAAATGGGGTATGCCCAGTCTTTTGTAGTAGCCACTTGGGCACAAACCCTAGCCAAATTTAGTGTTTGTTTGTTTTTTTGGCATTTTTCACATGAAATCTGTACTTTCACTGATAATATTATTGTTAGTATATAGTTTACTGCCCTGAAACACTCCTAGTTCTGCTCAGTGAGGTCTCACGAGCGCCATGGTACCCCCCATGTATAGGTTTTATGGGGTTTTGGAAAGTTTCAGGGTCATATATACGGCTTATCCATTTATGCTTTTTCACCTTGAAATTTGTCAGATTAGTTTGCAGTGTCCAGGCTGCCTTTGAGACCGTATGGCAGCCAAGAAATGAAAATTACCCCCATCATGGCATACCATTTGAAAAAGTAGACATCCCAGGGTATTCAAAATGGGGTATGCCCAGTCTTTTGTAGTAGCCACTTGGGCACAAACCCTAGCCAAATTTAGTGTTTGTTTGTTTTTTTTGCATTTTTCACATAAAATCTGTACTTTCACTGATAATATTATTGTTAGTATATAGTTTACTGCCCTGAAACACTCCTAGTTCTGCTCAGTGAGGTCTCACGAGCGCCATGGTATCTCCCATGTATAGGTTTTATGGTGTTTTGGAAAGTTATATATACGGCTTATCCATTTAGGCTTTATTACATTGAAATTTGGCAAAGTGATTTTCTGGGCCTATATCGCATTTGAGAGAGCATGGCAGCCTGGGTAATAACATTTCCACTATTATGGCATACCATTTTCAAAAGTAGGCAACCCAGAGTATAAGAAATGGTGCATTGCAAGATGTTTGGTCTAACCACTTTATCAGAAATGAAGGGCCCACATAGGGGTTATAGCTTTATTTGTGCTTTTTCACGCACATGAACTCCATTTTCACAGGACATTTCATATTCCTGATATGAGTTATTGCAACAAAGCCTCACTATTTGTATTTAACATTGTCTCCTGAATGTAACAGTACCCCCATGTACTAGATTCTCTGTTTTGGGGGGGAAGTCATGGGGACAAAAATATTAGATGTCCTTTTCAAAGTTGGCAATTTAACAAAGTGATTTTCTGGGTCTATCTCGCCTTTGAGAGAGCATGGCAGCCTGGGTAATAACATTTCCACTATTATGGCATACCATTTTCAAAAGAAGGCAACCCAGAGTATAACAAATGGCATAATTTGAGATGTTAGGTCTAGCCATTTTAACAGAAATGCTGGGCCCATGTAGCGATTTCTACTTTGATTTTTGTCTTTTTAATCAGATAAATAGCATTTTCACTGGAAATGTCATAATACAGATATTAGTTAGTGCACTAGAGACTTGGTATTTTGATTTAACACTGTCTTCTGAATATAACGGTACCCTCACGTACTATTATTTCAGATTTTACTGATAAGTCACAGGGCGAAATATATTAGATGCCCTTTCAGCTTGTAAGTTTGCCAATATTATTTTCTGGGCCTATGTAGCTTTTCAGAGAGTATGGCAGCCTGGGTAATAACATTCCCACCGTTATGGCAAACCATTTTCAAAAGTAGGCACCCCAGAGTATAACAAATGGCATAATTTGAGATGTTAGGTCTAGCCATTTTAACAGAAATGCTGGGCCCATGTAGCGATTTCTACTTTGATTTTTGTCTTTTTAATCAGATAAATAGCATTTTCACTGGAAATGTCATAATCCTGATATTAGTTAGTGCACTAGAGACTTAGTATTTTGATTTAACACTGTCTTTTGAATATAACAGTACCTACATGTACCATGTTTCCAGGTTTTTATTATATCTCATGAATAGAACAGTACCCCACATACACTTTGATCTGAAGGCAGAGAGAGGCAGATAGATCTTTGATATCACATAGAGAGTCACTGTGCGAAAAGTTTGAGAAGTAAAAAAAACGAAAAAAAAAAACTATTTTTTGTAACCCTTTCAGTGCTAATCACAGCATTAACCCTGTGATCAGTTTTTTATTGGGAAGTCACATTTCAAGTACTACAAATGTAGTATTTTGAGTTGTTTGGTGTAGCCACTTTAGAATGGCTAGCGTAAACAGGGACAGGCCAAGGTCAGGGGAATCCAGAATTCAGAGTAGTCGGTAAAACAAACCAATGGGTCGGTACAGGCAGCTAACAAAGCGTAGTCAGGACAAGCCGAGGTCAGAAATCCAGGTAAATCAAGCAAACAAACTGCCAAAGTCCCATACAGAGTGATTCAGAAATTCAGCTCTGTATGGTAGACTTTGAAACAGTCTGTTATGCAGAGGGCGGGTAGAGATGGGCAGGTTGGACAATAAAAACTGGAGTCCTTTCGGACTCCTTTCTTGTAGCAAACACGGCACTTTTTTGGGGGAGCTTTTTTACTAGGGGTGGATGGGATTCGGGAAGGGAAGTGTTTGCCACAAAGTCTTTGGAGATCTCCTGATTCCAAAGTGGGATTGGGGGGCTGGGTAAATAACATACGGGACAAAATGCTTAATGTGAATTCGAGGAAAGGGCAGGGCCTACCTATGACCTCTTTTGTATAGAGGACATAGGCATTGAAAATTGCAATCTGGCTCACGTAGATTGCAATTTTCTTGTACCAGGTCCTAGTTTTTCGGTTCACCAGATAGGGCTGTATGCATTGGTCAGCCAAGTCTACTCCCCCCATAAACTTGCTGTAGTCTACAATGCACTTCGGCTTTTCCAGATGCTCAGTGCTACCTCTCACAGACACTGGCACTGTACTTTCGTCATGCATCGTAGACAGCATGTATACATCTTTCCTATCTCTGAAGCGAAGAGCAAGCAACTCATCCTGGCGGAGAGCTGAAGAGGAACCTCTACTGCTTCTGCCACTTGCCAGGGCTTGGGGGAAACCCCTGCGATTCTTCCTCACTGTGCCACAGGCTAGGGTTTCAAAACAATATAAATTTTTAAATAATTCTATACTGGTATAATAATTGTCAACCCATAGCCTATATCCCTTATTCAACAAGGGAAGGATTAGATCCCAAACAATCTTGCCACTTGTACCCACAGAATCAGGGCATCCTGGTGGGTCAAGATGGCTATCCTTCCCCTGGTAAATGCAAAACGCCCATGTGTAACCAGTACAGGATTCACATAATTTATAAAATTTAACGCCATATTGGGACCGCTTCGATGGAATATATTGCTTAAATAGCAGTCGACCTTTAAATTTCATAAGGGACTCGTCAATTGAAATATCTTTATCGGGGACATAATTTTCAGAAAATTTGTCTGACAGGAGTTGAATAAAGGGCCGAATTTTATATAGCCTGTCAAACAGTGGGTCGTTTCTAGGGGGACACAGCGAGTTATCATTAAAATGAAGGAATCGCAGCAGTTGCAGGTAGCGATCCCTCAACATAACCTCAGGGAAAAGAGGTGTAGCCAGGATACGTTGCTTGCTCCAGTAGGACCTGATACTGGGCTTTTTTACAATACCCATCATTAGGGTTAAAGCCCAAAACCGCTTCATCTCTGCGACATCCGTGGGTCTCCACATATTCCTGCGACCATGATGGGACCCCGGATGTGCAGAGAGATACTGCATAGCAAACAAATTCGTTTGCTGAGCCATGAGCTCAAATATATCGTCTGACATAAAGAGCTCAAAAAAACGAATTGGCTCGCAGTCGTCCACTGTTACAGTGATGCCAGGTGTAACAGTGAACGGCGGTATTTCTGGGGCCATCATATTTGGAGGCACCCAGTCTCTGCCTGGCATTGGGCTTGCTGAGCGTCCTCTTGTGAGTGGTGGTGGGGCACCATCACTTGAGGTCTCACTCAGAGGCTCAATGTCAGAGGCAGTGATAGTGTCACTGTCTTGCAGAGTGTCACTATCACTGCCTGCCAGAATGGCATACGCCTCCTCGGCTGAGTAGCGACATGCCATTCTAGGGGGACAAATTAATTAATTTATATACTAAAGTGGGTAATTAATTATCTACCTGCCTAACACCTACTACCCGCCCTCAAAAAATAATATAAATGTACTGATCACAGTATAGGCAGCTGCAATCAGTACACTGAAAGGGTTATTTTCAGATCTATAAAAATAACCCTAAAAAGGGGCGTGGCCTGGCAGCGCGCGGAGATGGACGCGTGATCTGTTAGCTCCCGTGAGGGCTCCTACTAAACAGCGATTACAAGAGCAATATCTGCCCTAATTTAGGTTTGTCAAAGAGCTATCGACAACCTATACCACCATGTCCCAGAAAGCGCCCAAGAGAACGAAAGTTCGACCGGCAGTGACCCGGGTATCCTCCTTCACACCGCCGCGCACCAAAATCCAAGATGGCGCCGGAGGCCCAGAATCACCAACAGCAGCGTCTGAAACCAGCGATAGCACCTCTATCTCTATGGGGACTAATGCCCCTGCCTCAGAACTCACCCTGCACAAGATGCTACAAGATTTGCAGCAAAATCTACAAATGGAGTTCGCTAAATTAGCTCGCGACGTCAGAGCTGATATTAAAGAGATCAGTGAACGCACGAGTGCAATTGAAGACAAAATGGAGGAAGTAATCAGTGCTCACAATGATCTGGCGGCATCGCACGATACGATAGCTGCTCGAATGGCGTATCTGGAAGCCAAGATTGCTGACCACGAGGATCGCGACAGGCGCAACAATATTCGCCTGCGAGGTATACCGGAGGAAATCAAACCTTCAGAACTGAGGGATTATGCCATCGGTCTTTTTAAGGCCTTATGCCCAGGCCTCACTGAAGGAGACCTCAGACTAGACCGCATTCACCGCTTACCACGACCGAAATTTCTGCAACCTACAGCAGCAAGAGATGTGATCTTGCGGATGCACTATTTCACCTCCAAGGAACTGGTTATGCGAGCCGCAAGAAATCCGGATAACATACCACCTGAATTCCAACATGTTAAATTGTTCGTGGACTTGTCCGCCGCCACGCTAACTAAACGCAAAGAACTGAACCCAGTCACAATGGCGCTCAGAGATGCAGAGATCCTGTATAAATGGGGATACCCTACCCGCCTCATCATCAAGCGGAATGGCACAGACTACCACATATCCACGGCAGCAGAAGGAGCGAAACTACTCCAGAGTTGGAACATACCGGTGACCCTACAAGACGCCAAAGCTCCATCTCAAGGTCTCCGATCATCTCCTCTGAAAATACCTAACGAATGGTCCACTGGGACAAAACACAAGTAACATAAACTGACATTACATAAAGAACTGTATAGACCTGATTATGGCACCGTGCCCTGAAGATATGTAAGCATATGATTCCAGTATGTTGTTGTGCTCCTATGCTCTATTCTCCAATGCTAATGTGTATGTTTGTGCTTAATAAGGTTTTTCGGATACCTAGCAATATAGAGAGCCAGACTACATATGTGTCTCTGGAGCATTATGTGCCGTACACACCCGCTACATAGTGATGGTTCTATACAGACCCTCAGTACTGCCGCCATAATTTCCCGGGCAGTTCAACCCACAGTTTGCCCTCCCCTCCACCTAGGCTCCATGGGGCCACTAAACTCGTTTTCTGGATCAGATACCCCCTGTCTGACTCCTCCTTTGTATATAGTTTTTGTTCAATACCGTATTGTCTTCCCCACCCCTGATGTAACCCTTTGTCCCCCCACAAATGTACTTTATGCACAATCCAGTCTTCAGCCACCTGCGACAATGGTAACTTGCTTTAAGATCCCACGACACCTGTTGATACATAGGGCGTTTACTCATGTACTATACCATGTAACACCTGTACGCATCTGTGCCACTATCAGCACACTGGTTGTAACTCCATGGCTTTAAATATATTTTCATTGAATGCTAAAGGCCTAAATTCCCCCCACAAGCGGAGACTAGCTCTCGAAGAAGCCAAGAAGGCGAAAGCTATGATAGCCTTCTTTCAGGAAACTCACTTTCTGAATGCTAAAAAACCTAAATTTTCCTCCAAACACTATCCCATAGGATTTCACACAGGTTATACCAAAAAAAAGAGAGGAGTCTCCATCCTGATTAGTAAGGATGTGGCCTTCTCCCTACAAAAAAAAATTGGAGACAAGGAAGGCAGGTTTATTCTTCTACAATGCAATATTAATAATGAGCAATATACCCTTATTAACGTATATGGTCCACATGACAACCAGCTACCCTATCTAGAGAAAATATTATTGTTAGCGGACACCCATAAATTCGGAACTGTAATAATAGGAGGTGACACGAATTTTATCCTAGACGATGTATTAGACACGTCTTCCACTGCGGGAATCTCCCGCAAAACTGCTAATAGACGCACTCACTCTACCACTGCCATAGGGTCACACTTGCACAAAAATCAATACATAGATGTCTGGAGGACCCTACACCCCTCTGACAAAGACTTCACCTTCCACTCACAAGCACATAACTCTTACTCGAGAATCGATAGGTTCCTCTTGCACTCCTCTCTAATATCTAAAGTGCAATCCACACAAATAGGCCTCATACAATGGTCTGACCACGCACCTATAACTATGTCACTATCGACCCGCTTCCCCACTACGGGGCGAAGCTCCTGGCGATTAAATGAGTCGCTACTCAGAAAACCCCTTATAACGCAACAAATCAAACAAGAGCTGGAAATATATTTCCAGCACAACATATCAGATGATATTTCAATAACCACACTCTGGCAGGCACATAAAGCTGTCATTAGGGGCTTATTCATCAAACACGCTAGCTACGCTAACAAGCAACGTAAGCGAGAGTTTGATGACCTAATCCAACAAATAGCAGTCCTTACTCATTGCAACAAAATTACCCCCTCACCAGACCACTATGCAAAATTAAGAACCCTGCAATCCAAACTCGCTGATCTTGAACTAGATAGAACCAACTATATCCTACAAAAATTTAAACATAAATTCTTTGCCCAAGGGAATAAAGCGGGAGCGACCCTGGCATCCCAACTTAAACAACGTATGGCCAACTCTAGAGTGGCATACGTTTTTAAACAAGACAAGACAAAGGCCATGAACCCACAAGAAATAGTAGAAACATTTGCACAATTCTATAGCTCTCTCTACAACCTCAAAGATGACTCCTCTTCACCCCCACCATCACCGGAACAAATTCGACTTTTCTTAGACACCGTACAACTGCCAACGCTCACCCACTCAGACATTGACACAATCACTAAACCCTTTACAGTAGAAGAAGTAAATGATACGATTAAAAAACTTCCCCTGCATAAATCACCAGGACCAGATGGTTTTACTAATCTCTATTACCAGACTTTCTCGGACACACTGACCCCATACCTCACACAACTTCTTAACCATTGCTTTACCACAGGCGCCCTACCCCCCGACATGCTTCAGGCGCACATCTCTACGCTCCCTAAACCAGGTAAACCACCCACAACCTGCCAAAATTTCAGACCGATCTCATTACTAAATTGTGACACTAAAATATATGCTAAGATCATAGCGGACCGCCTCACACAAATACTATCCCGCATCATACACAATGACCAGTCTGGTTTTGTTAAAGGCAGACAAGGTTCGGATAATACGAGGAAAGTCCTGACCATCTTAGCACATATGGAAACAAACCGTATGGAAGGCCTTCTCCTAGCGCTAGACGCGGAAAAGGCCTTCGACAGGCTCAACTGGGCATACATGGAACAAGTACTACTCAAATTTGGTTTTCCCACATCATACATAACTGGCATAATGGCGTTATACTCTAAACCAACAGCGAGGGTATCCAACGCGGGATTCCTCTCGAGCCCTTTCCCGATCACGAATGGCACCCGCCAAGGCTGCCCGCTCTCCCCTCTGCTATTCATCTTATCGCTAGAACCCTTGGCGCACAAGATTAGAACACATAATGACATAAAAGGAGTCACCATCAACAAAGTAGAATATAAATTATCTATGTTCGCAGATGACATTCTCCTCTCCCTCACCACACCAGACCGCTCCTTACCACACCTCATTGACACACTTAACGAATATAGCACGATCTCCTACTACAAACTAAACCAAACTAAGACCCAAGCACTACCAATCCGACTCCCCATGACAGATATCCTACAGCTTAAATCTACACACTCCTTTGATTGGAGACAGACTCACCTAACATACCTGGGGGTGAAAATTGCAGCAACGTATAGAGGTATTAGCACACATAATTTTTCTACCCTTCCGTTGATATGCAAACAAACCCTCCACAAATGGAAAAATGTGTTACTGTCCTGGTTAGGCAGGATTAATGCTGTGAAGATGATTCTTCTCCCAAAGCTACTTTATGTGTTTCGGATGTTACCGATACCCCTATCGCCCACTATATGCAAGCAACTACAAAGCATAATCTCCACCTATGTATGGGCTAAAAAAAAGCCGAGGTTACCCATGTCTCTCCTACAACTCCCTACAAAGGAGGGGGGCTTGGGACTCCCCCATATCGCAAAATACCACAAAGCTGCTCTCCTAGAAGGTGCAATAAAGTTGCACGCACCACCACATGTCCTACAGTGGGCAGACATAGAGAATAATTATGACCCCAAACACTCGGCTATTGATTTGTTGTGGACACCCAAAACCCTTAGAGGGGCATGCAAGACGCTCCTGCCACTCACTACTTATGCAATCCACGCATGGGATCATCTGCATGGCCCCCTAACAGCAGAACCGACATTTTCCACTTGGGCCCCACTCACAGCCCTTAACTCGGTCTCCCCGTGGCTCTCCCTGCACAGATGGACAGACATGGGAATCAGCCGCATTACAGACATTTGCCAGGCAGGGACTATTATGCCATTCCCTGAACTACAAAACAAATTCCGACTACCCCCGTCATTCATCTTCCCATACCTTCAGTTGAAGAGTCTGGTCTCGAGTGTGGTTACTACCCCTACACAAGCCACACACAGACCACACCAAGATCTGTCTCGTCTATATGAGCGCTGTCACAATTCACCGACTAAATCCAAAGCTCTCTCAATCTGCTACACTACACTACAGAATCAACAGACCCCCCCAACCTTTACATACCGCAAACAATGGGAAAATGAGTGCAATTACTCACCCACAGGTCAGACATGGTTAACCTCACTTCATGCCCTGAAAGGCATCACCTCCTGCTACTCGCATATTGAAGCCCACAAGAAACTTATTTTCAGGTGGTACTACACCCCGTCCAGACTCCACAAGATATATCCTAATACATCTCCTAATTGTTGGAGATGCGAGACAGAAGAGGGAACAATGTCTCACGTGTGGTGGAGCTGCCCCGAGATTAGGCCACTATGGGTAGAAACGCAAAAAATTTGGGAACAACTGGGAATTACACTCACACCATTCACACCTTCCACAGGTATCTTTCTCGTTCTCCCAGGTAATATACCCCACGCTGACAAACAATTTGTGATACTGTCAATTTTGGCAACTAGGTATGTCATTGCATGTAATTGGAAAAAAAAAGGGTGTCCGCCTTTGGTAATGGTGAAACACATGATTAATCAGTTCCTCAAATACGAATTGCTGTCTATGACCACATTGAAACACTCTAACAGCACGAGAAACAACTGGCAGAGGTGGGCAGAGCTAGAAGGAACCGTACACACATCCTAACACCTCCCACTCCCCACTTCAACCATACAGTGGAGCCACCGCACACCTTGTACCTTGTACCTACCCCCAAATACTCCCAAAGGCCCTCAGACTCCAACGACGTAGGATGATAGGGGCGTCTGAATTGTGGTATCCTCTGTTGTGATATATAATATACTATACTGTAACATGACATGCCGTTATCCTGTACTGTCATCCGGATCTTATGTCCAATATGTAACGAACTATTATTGTGAGTACCTTTGTCACACTTGTGGCACCATCTTCTGTGAGAAATGCATATATATGTATATTTGTGTCCCCCTCCCCGACCTCCCCTCCCCTTTTTTCTTTCTGTACCCCCTCTCCCAAAAGAATATCCAATAAAATACTTATTGAAAAAAAAAATAACCCTAAAAAAAAGTCAGTCTGATCAGAGAGCCCTCTGATCACAGTGATCACTGATAAAGTACTGTACAGCAGATAAACTGTACAGTTTAGTGATCACGGCAGCGGGGAAAGGGTTAAGGGAGATTTGGGTTGCTGCGACTGACACAAAGGGTCAAAAAAAATTAGAAATCATTTTTTTGACCCAAAAAAGTTTTTAAAACTGAAAGGGTTATTTTTTGATCTGTAAAAATAACCCTAAAAAAGGTCAGTCTGATCAGAGAGCCCTCTGATCACAGTGATCACTGATACAGTACTGTACAGCAGATATACTGTACAGTATAGTGATCACGGCAGCGGGGAAAGGGTAATGGAGATTTGGGTTGCTGCGACTGACACAAAGGGTAAAAAAAAATTAGAAATATTTTTTTTGACCCAAAAAAGTTTTTAAAACTGAAAGGGTTATTTTTTGATCTGTAAAAATAACCCTAAAAAGGGTCAGTCTGATCAGAGAGCCCTCTGATCACAGTGATCACTGATACAGTACTGTACAGCAGATATACTGTACAGTATAGTGATCACGGCAGCGGGGAAAGGGTAATGGAGATTTGGGTTGCTGCGACTGACACAAAGGGTCAAAAAAAATTTTTGACCCAAAATTTTTTTGACCCAAAAAAGTTTTTTTTTTTTTTTTTTTTAGACAATCTTTATTTATTAGGTTTTTCCATTTTTATCCAATACGTCAAATAAAAGAAGGGTTTACAAAGGGAGTAGAGGGAGGGAAGTCAAACTGTTCCGTGTACAGAAGCGGTAGTAAACTTTACAGTTACATAACATTGCGTATTTTCATGTGTACATATCTCGTCTAAAATCAACAAACAAAATCCTGCTTAGAACACGGGGAATGTCTGATAGGCCCTAGTGGCCTCCTATCTCAGCTTCGTTTACATAAATTCCAACTGAAGTCAGTGTTTATTTTTCCCCTAGGTTGTCTAATCGCGCCTGTCAGTGCTGGGACTCTCACCTTTCTGAATCTCTTATGTAAGATGTACTGATCGGGCGCAACTGCGCAGCTAGATTGTGTGTAACCCGTCTTCGTCTGTCCCTCTAAGGGGGGGGGGTCAGGTCGGGTGGGTGAGTCTGAGTATTCAATGCCCCCTGTCCGAGCTTGTCCATGTCGATGTGATGCCCAGTGGTGAGAGTAGAAACCTCGACCCCGATTACTCGAGCGTGGCCGTGTAAGTCCATCGTCTCGTCTCATTATATTATGTCCATGACCGTAGCTCAGTCTATGGGCCTTGAGGCGGAGGGACTGTCGTATGGACGGGGTGAGTATAGGGCCGAGGAGGAGGGCTAGGGGGGGGGGGGGAGAGTCGGCAACCGCGGGGAGGTATCCGGCGATGGGTCCGCCCGCGCCACCCCGACACAAAGCCCAACAATTCGTGTCTTCACAAACTCCCGTCTATTCGGTCCCCCGGCCCCGGGTACCCGCCGGTACACGAGCCGTGTACGCAATCCAGGGGGCCCAGAGTCTGGCGCACTTTTCCGCCGTCCCCCTGAGGTCAGCTGTGAGGCTCTCCATACTGTATATCTCTTCTACCGCTTCCATCCAGTTAGCTATGGTTGGGGCTATTGTGGTTTTCCAGCGAGTGGGGATTAGGCTCTTGGCTGCGTTTAGGAAGTGTCGCGTAAGAGATCTCTTGTATGCTCCCAGGGGCATCGCGGAGTGGTGTAGTAGCATCGGCAGGGGTTGCAATGGTATGTCCGAATCCAGTATCTCCCGGAGTTTCTCGTGGACTTGTCGCCAGAATGCCTCGATGGGAGGGCAGGACCACCAGATGTGTAGGTCCGTACCTTCGTCCGTCCCGCACCTCCAGCATGTAGCCGATGGTAGCAACCCCATCTGGTACAGCCTATGGGGGGTCCGATACCAGTTCGTCATGAGCTTGTAGTTGGTCTCTTGGAGTTTCGCACTGGACGTACCTTGATGAGAGAGGACGTGTATCTTCTCCCAATCCGCCTCCGAGAGGACTGTGCCCGTGCTTTGTTCCCATTTAGATTGGTATCGCGCAGGGGGGAGTCTGGCAGCCTGTATTATCATAGAGTACAGCGTGGAAATTCCTCGTGGTAGGTGTCGTTCCTCCGTACAGAGGGTCTCAAAGCCCGTCTTTTTCCTGAGTAGTAGTTGCCTACCCGGGAGGGAGCTGTGGTAGTGCCGGATCTGTAGGTAACGAAACCGGGTGAGCCCCGTTGGGGGGGCTGAGGTGGTTAGCGTCTCTAGCGGTTTTAGGCGAGTTCCCGCGCACCATTCGCCCAGATATGGAGTGTTCAGGTCAGTCAAGTCGGCAATGTCCCTGGGGGCCAGTCCGCCTCCAATCTCCGGATTATGGATCACTGGGGTCAACGGGCTTGGGTTAGTGGTGAGGTCGAGTTTGTACCGTAAAGACGCCCAGATCTGTAGGGTAGCTCCAATGAGTGGGTGTGAGCGAATCTCATTTGCCTGCGCGGGCCTCGGCAGCCAGGTTGCCCAGGGTAGACGTTCCCCGGAGGCAGCTCGCTCCAACCCTACCCATTGCTTATCCGTGTCTGGCACGTGCCAGTCTATCATCCTGAGGAGATGCGCCGCCTGGTAGTAGGCCTGAATCGAGGGTAGTGCTACCCCCCCTGGCGCTTTGGCCTGATCAAGTGCGTGTATCTAAGTCTGGCGACTCCTGAAGCCCACACGAAGCGACTGATTGCCGTGGATACCTCGGTGAAGAAGGTTTTGGGGATATAGATGGGGATCGTCTGAAATAGGTACAGGAGGCGCGGCAGGAGGTTCATCTTGACCGCGTTTATTCTCCCGAACCAGGATATACAAGACCCTCCCCATCTTTTCATGTCCGTGGCCAGTGTCCGCAGGAGGGGGAGGAAGTTTTCAGCGTATAGCTTTGTCATGTCCCTCGTCAGCCAGATGCCAAGGTATTTAATGCGTTGCGTGCACCATCGGAAAGGGAAGTTAGCTTTCAGTTGGGTTGTTAGGTCGGGGGGGAGCACCAGGGGTAGTGCCTCGGATTTCTCTGTGTTCAGGCGCAGGTTGGAGAGCGCTCCATACGTATGAAAGGCCCGCAGCAGATTGGGGAGCGTTATTATCGGGTTACCAATAAAGAAAAGCAGGTCATCCGCATAGGCGGCTACTTTGTGTTCCGTGTTAGCTACTTTAATTCCCGTAATGCCCCCATCCCGTCTGACCGCCGCTAGAAAGGGCTCCAGCGTGAGGGCAAACAGGAGGGGGGACAGGGGGCACCCTTGTCGCGTGCCATTGTTGATGGAGAAGGCAGGGGATAGCGCTCCGTTTATCCTCAGGCGGCCTTCGGGGACGTATACAGGGCCGCTATCCAAGAGCGAATGTTTGGGCCGAAACCCATATTCCGGAGGGTTTCTTCCATGAACTGCCAGTCGACTCTATCAAAAGCCTTCTAGGCGTCAGTGGAGAGTAGGAGGCCCCCCCGGGAAGAGGACGTAGCGGAATGAATTATGTTGAGGGCTTGGGTCGTATTGTCCTTCGCCTCCCGTCCCGGAATGAAACCCGTCTGGTCCGGGTGAACCAGGTCCGGTGCTACCCCCCCCACACGGCGGGCCAGAATCTTTGTGAAGAGCTTGAGGTCCGCGTTGAGGAGGGAGATAGGCCTATAACTGGCGCAGGACGTGGGGTCCTTACCCTCTTTCGGGATCACCGCTACTGTTGCCATCAAGGTGTCCTCCGGGAACCTCCCACCCTCCAGCACCGAGTTAAGGCTCGTCAGCAGTTCAGGCAGGCAGGATATAATCCAGGCGGCTATGGCCAAGGTGGACCTGTGAGTAGAACGAGAAGTCCTTATCTTCAGGGTGGAGAACTCTCCAGGCGTCGGCCAGTCCCGCGTCTCGTAAAACCTTCCCGACCGTCCGGATACAGAGCCCGGAGTGTGAGCTGCAGCCTCTAGAGGTGTCGAGTCTGGGGTCTAACGGAACATTAATGTCACCGGCAACGATGAGCAGGCCCTCTCGGAACTGTTCTAGTAGTTGGAGGGTCTTTGAGAGGAATCGGTGTTGTCCCGTATTCGGGGCGTAGAGTGAGGCCAACGTGTATTTCTTATCGGCAATCGTACCCTTAAGAAATAAGTAGCGCCCGTTAGGATCGATTTTCGATTCCATGCAACAGAACGGAATGTGTTGGGCGAAAAGGATTGCCACTCCCGCCCTTTTTGCCGACTGGTGGTTTGCGAAATACCCAGTTGGGAACCTCGAGTCCCCCAGGGAGGGGGGGGCAGTACCCTTAAAGTGGGTCTCCTGGAGGAATGCTATAGAGGCCCGAGCCGTCCACAGGGACCGAAGCAGGTGGGACCTCCTTTCCGGGGTGTTCAGACCTCTCACATTGTTGGTCCAGAGCCGCAGGGGGGCCGGGTCAAAACCACCACCCGAACGCCCCGCCATAGCCGACAGGGGAGGGGGGGGGTGAGTTCTGTGGGCCGGGGGGGGGGAGGGGGGCAGGTAGTCAGTGGGGAGGGCGGGGGTGTAGGGGAAACTCGTCAAGGGGGGGGAAGGGGGAGTCCGTAGGGTCGGGAGGTAGGTCAGGAAGTAGCGGATATCCCGCTATCAGAATTAATTGGACTTGACTGTGTGGGAGGCGTCCGACAGGTCTGAGTCCCCAATCCCTTTAAATAACTCAGTCACCCGCGGTCCTCCCGTCCGTTACCCTCAGTCTGTCCGCGGGGTCGTACGCGTGATCCGTACAGGTAGAGTCAGAGCACTCTGTGTAAGGCGCGGTGAGACAACTAGTATGTGTAAGACACAACGTCCGGCCCTCGGCCGTTCTAATATGAGCAAAACAAGCATAAGCAAAACTAAAACTATATCTAATACTAAGGTCTAGGTATGCATCTGGTTTCAACTGGTCTTTAACATGGTAGGGGGTCTAACTCTCGTCTAACTGACCAATACTCAAAGCCCAACTCCCCGGGCATCGAGGCCCAACGTGCTTAGCGGAACCCAGTGGAACACATTATACACCCCCGTCTCCCCCCACCCCAGCCACCCCCCTGAAAGCAGCCAAGCGAGGAAGTTTAGTCTGTTCTCTCGAGTCCAATCAGGCCCATGCCCTCCAAAGACCCGTCCCCCACCCAAATCCCGGGAAGGTCTAACGTTTAATCTGTTTGCTTACCCTGATAATTCACGGGGGGGGGGGGGAAGAGAGCGGGTACAGTTCCTGGAGAGCGTCCCAAAGTTCGTTTCAATGCATTTCTGCACGGGGGGGGGGGGAGCGGTAGCAGAGTCACCTGTGGCCAGCGTCCGAGGTTTATTCCCACCTCCCAACCTACAGACTATTGCCCGCTATGGTCAACCACGATGCCCACCCCAGGTACCTCAATAGTAGGCCGTGTCTATGCTCCGGTAGGGTGTCACTCTTCAGATCCTGCCGGGCCACCAAGCATCCGGGCTGGGGATTCTCTTATTCTCCGTGCGTCCGGCGGTGGGCTGCTCGTTTCCCGTCTCCGGTTGGGAGCCAGCGGCGTTTCCAGCAGCCAGTTACGGGTGCGCACGTGGGGTAGTCGCAGCGCTCGCAGTGTGGGGGCCACATCATCAGGCCATCGGATGTGCAGCCAGGTGTTGCCCTGTCGTATCTGCAGGCTGAATGGGAAGCCCCAGCGGTAGGGCACATTCTTCTCTCGCAGCATGGCCGTTATGGGCCGTAGTGCTCTCCTCGCGTCTAAGGTCAGGCTAGAGAGGTCCTGGAACAGTGCCACGTTTGCTCCCTGGAGCATTATATTATCGGAGCCCCTAGTAGCCGCCATTAGTGCGTCTTTCAGGCTATAGGCGTGGAGGCAGCATAGCACATCTCTGGGTTTCCCATCTTGCCTTGGGGGGCCCAGGGCTCTGTGAATCCGGTCAAATTGGATTGTCTCAGGGCAATTGCGGCCTAATATCTGCCTGAATAGGGCCTGTACTTTTTCTGGCAGTGGGGTTGAGTCCGGCTCCGGTAGGCCGCGGATGCGTATGTTTTGGCGGCGGCTCCGGTTTTCTAAATCCTCTACCTGTCGCCTCAGTGTTAATAGGAGGTTCCCTTGTCTAGTGGTGGCTATCTCGGCCGACCTGTGTTGGGATCGGTTGGCCTCAGCTTCCGTCTCCAGTGCCTCCACCCGTACCTCCACTGCTGTCAGCTCGGAGCGCATGGCGGTTATCTCCTCACGCATGGCTGCTCGGAATTCTTTCAGCATTGCAGTGGAGTCCGTCTTCGTGAGCATGCTGGACGAGATCCGGGTAAGTTCTTGCCGAATCATAGTTAATGCGTCCATCTGGTCTCCATCTTCGGAGGGGACTCCCGCGTTTTCCACCTCGGGGGAGGCCGACGCCATCTTAGCGGTCGGCCCGGCGGAGCGAGAATCCGACGGCGTGGAAACAAAGTCGTCCAGGGTACCTCTACTGCTCCTCGGGGAACCGGTATTGGGGGTACCCAGAAGCAGGTGTCGCTTAGTTCTCACCATTTAGGGCTCGTTTGCAGGCTTAGATAGCTGTGAATATAGGCCGAGGGCACGGAGCTCACCGTCTACACGTCTGCTCCCATGCACGGTCCGGCCACGCCCCCCCCCCAAAAAAGTTTTTAAAACTGAAAGGGTTATTTTTTGATATGTAAAAATAACCCTAAAAAAGGTCAGTCTAATCAGAGAGCCCTCTGATCACAGTGATCACTGATACAGTACTGTACAGCAGATATACTGTACAGTATAGTGATCACGGCAGCGGGGAAAGGGTAATGGAGATTTGGGTTGCTGCGACTGACACAAAGGATCAAAAAAAATTAGAAATAATTTTTTTTTGATCCAAAAAAAAAATAATAAATAAATACCCTAATCAGGTTGATCACAGTAATATGCTGTGATCAGCACTGAAAGGGTTAAATAAAATATAAATTTTAAAACTTTGAAAAAAAATTTAAACTTTCTTTTTCCACAGGAGCTGCAAAAACCACGATCTCTCTGCCTCTCTCTCTCAGATCGAAGTGAGGTGAGGAGAGGGGCAGAGACAATGTGTCAGCCAGTGATCTGAGATCATTGGCTGACACATACTAACAGTGATCACAGTGACTGGCTGTCACTGTGATCACCTCCTACAGATCGCGGTAATTGGCCACAGGGGGATGCCTGGGAGGTACAGGCATGCCCCCCACCGCGATCTGTAGGGGGCTAATGGCTGCAGTTACATGTGTCAGCCAATGGGCTGACACATAGTAACACTGATCGCACTGACAGGCTATGGCAGCCTGTCAGTGTGATCAGACTGCAGCCTGACAGTTCAGATCGCGGTCACTGACCCCAGGGGGGCTGCCTGGGGGGCCAGGCATGTCCCCCGACCGCTATCTGCTGCAGAAGAATGCGGCCGGCTCCATGTGTCAGCCAATTTCAAATCGGCTGACACATGGTAAATACCGATCGCAGTGACAGCCTGTCACTGCGATCGGAAGCTGCAGACCGCGGTCCCCAGGCACAGGGGGGCTGCCTGGGGGGCCAGGCATGCCCCCCGACCGCGATCTGCAGCGGACATGTTCCGCCGGCCACGTGGGGCTGAAGACCGCCCAGGACGTACTATGCCGTCCTGCGGCGTTTAGAGCCGCCCAAATAAGGACGGCATAGTACGTCCTGCGGTCTTAAGGGGTTAACACCTGGGTAGGCCTCTGCTTATTAGCAAACAATAGCTAATTTACACAGCAATCAATAGCAAGTAGCTACCTGATCCAATCAAATGCCTTATAATTACCAACAGGAAATCAAACCTTGTGTAATCAGTAACCTTTTCCTACAGATGAATCTTACCTGTAACAGTAAAAAAGAAAACTCTTAGCACAACTCTTAGGCAGTTGAAGCTTCTGTAAAACTCTCCAGAATATCTCCAACCACAGACACTTAGAAGCAACACTTAGAAGAAGCAACCAAGCTCTATCTGGGGTGTCAGACAGTTCCCCTAGATGGACAGGTACACCCATCGCCGGCGGAGGTACGGTGGCGATCGAGTAAGTAAGTAGGAATTCCGCAAAAGTACAAGGTATGTCCGAGGTCCTTAAAGACCATTTTTTTTTTACGTACCTAGTACGTCCGAGGTCGGGAATGAGTTAAGCATGCGTGCGATAGACATAAGGCTATCCTAGCTATAAGATAAGGTCAGGGACTCATTTAAGTATTTTGAGAACTGGGCAGACTAGATGGGCCAAATGGTTCTTATCTGCCGTCTATGTTTCTAATCAACAACCTTCCTTTTGTAGTCAGAAGGAGAACTATACTAGTGATTTTCTATATCAGGACAGGTTGTTGATTTATGAATTTGCTACTTAATGTAAAAAGAAAAAATAAAGTTAGTATCATGCTGCCCCTCTACTTCTCTACTCCACAGTACCCGAACCCCTACCTGCAATGGATCTGATGGGGATGTGGAGAACCAACCAAAGGTCGATGTTGAGACACATACCATGTAGCATGGAGAGAAAATACAAGGGAAAACACAATGCGGGGATGAAGAGGAATACACAAAGTGTGATAGAGAGGACACAGGCATTGGGTGGGAATGCAGAGGAAAATAAAGAGATGCACAAAATAGAATGTAAATTGACACACTTGGGGGGGAATAAACAGGGACCCACAAGGGGGCGCACACACTGTGCTTTCTATTAGCTTGCTCAGCAGTTTACTTCATGTCTTTTAATGAGCAAAACTGCTGCCAAATGCTGATCTACATATGTCAATGACAGGACAAGGATTGTAACGGTATAAAGAAAGGACTAGAATTGCGAATATGTTTTAGCCACTTCTTTTGCTTTGTAAGCGCTCTTCCTATTTATTATCGTGTATGTTATTATTGTATTATTTATATAACATATTAAAAATCACAGGAAATAAAAACACCTGCTTGTAGTGCATTGCTAACTGCTAACCAAATTTTGGGAATATTAGCAAATTTGTGAAATAAATATCTATCTCCTCTGGGTCTGATATAAATCTCACTTATCTATTGTGACCTAAATTATGCAAATAATTGTAATTTCTATAGAACTTTTAAATGCTGTGATTAAATTATAATCAAAATGTGTCGGTATAAAGCCTTTGTATCCCGTTACTAAGCATTAATATTGTGTGTTTTCTAACGACCTTCACAAATGACCTCTGTGAGTGCACAGCATTATGCATACTTGTAAAAAGCATATAAAATTAGAAACCACCTCTAAAAATTAGTGCACAAGTTTTATTAGATCCAAATAAGAAAGATTTATGTGCTACGGGTCTGGTGTGTGAGGAGTATTAGGGCAGGGCGACGTTTTGCAGCTGTTGTTGAATTGAAAAAATGATGTATGCCATCTGTGAATAATCATGTTCCAAAATATAGACTGTGGTTAAGCACATAGGTGTAAGATTACAAACGTATTGTAAGTGTGTAAGGTATGGGAGCAGGCTAATATTAGTGAGCATTAATATGTATTGTGCCCAGTGGTGTATCCTGGTTTTGTGCTGCCCTAGGCAGGACAAAACTCAGGCGCCCCCCCTCCCCCCGCGCCACCCCCACCCTACCTTTCCCCCCGCCCCGCATTCTAAATACACACACACACATTCACTGACAGATACGCATACACTAGCTAACAGAAACACACACTCGCTAACATAAACACACACACACACACTAACAGACACACTCACACTCAGTAACAGACAAACACACTCACTAACAGACACACACTAACAGACACACTCACTCACTAGCAGACACAAACTAGCAGACACACACACTCACTAACATACACACACACTCACAGGCAAACACACACTAACAGACACACACACACACACTAACAGACACACACACACTAACAGACACACACACACCAACAGACACACACACTAACAGACACACACACACACTAACAGACACACACACACTAACAGACACACACACACACTAACAGACAGACAGAAACACTAACAGACACACACACTAACAGACACACACTGACAGACACACACACTCACAGACACACACACTCACAGACACACACACTCACAGACACACACTCACCCACCCACCACCCACATTAACACATTTTTTTTTCTTTTTTTTAAGCCATTTTTTTTTTATTTATGTTTAACACATTTTATTTTCATTTATTTTTAACACATTTTTTTTTTAATTTAACACCCCCCCCCCCCCCAGCCTCCTTACCTTTGGGAATGCTGGGGAGGGGGGGTGTCTCTTCCTCCCTGGTGGTCCAGTGGCTGCTGGGCGATCGGGCGGCACTGCCTGGCGGGCGGGCGGCCGGCGAGGGAGCACTTCCCCTGAGCTGTCTGCTCAGCTCCCTCGCGCGCCTCAGAGTGAGGCTGGGAGCCGGAATATGACGTCATATTCCGGCTCCGCCTCCCAGCCTCACTCTGCGGCTGGCGAGGGAGCTGAGCAGACAGCTCAGGGGAAGTGCTCCCTCGCCAGCCGGCCGCCCGCCAGGCAGTGCCGCCCGATCGCCCAGCAGCCCGCCGGCATGTCTGTTAGCCGCAAGGCTAACAAGACATTTGCCTTGGGCATTTGGGGGCGGCTTTTTTTGCCACCCCCTGGAAAATGCCGCCCAAGGCAAATGCCTTGTTTGCCTCGCGGCTAATACGCCCCTGATTGTGCCTACAAATTCCACAGAGTTAAAGTTAAACATATATTGCAAGAATTAATATGATGGAGATAAACTGATACAGATAATGCTTGAAAAGGCTTACTTACAATCTATAGTGATATTCAATTTAAGGAGAAAACACTTTAATAAGTGACTACACTGGGTAGGTGAGCATTTTTAAAACAGAAGAAAAGGGAATTGTGTATTGTGAAAACCATTAATAGAGTTATTCACTGAGGTATGAGTTACTGGGGATTCAAAAGTGAATTTAAAATCTCCGAGGTTCTATAGCTCTGTATCATGTGAGTGTTCCATTCGTACGTATTATTTGTGGTTACTTAAGGTTTTACACTATATGCACTTTATTTGTACTTAAAGGTAAAAAGACGGACATATTTCCAATTGGAACACAAACTTTAGTTTTACTATATTGTACACTGGTATGCGTGTATAGTTTGCACTTTAAAGTAAAATAAGCGCTCCACTGTTGCAAATTTTAGAACAGAAAACTGAGTCTGTTAATATAACAGTAAATACAGTTGTTACCTTGTTATTTCATCATGAACTGGTTAGTCTGTAAAACACACTCATATATGATGAATGATGTTACTACTCCAACAAAAACTAAATTTAAATTAATTTAACTTCACTAGGAAGTCGAGGGTAATAGCCCTATCCTTTGCACCACTATCTTGTCCAAGCAACTCCTAGTAGCCTACATCTCCAGGAGTTGTGTCACTACAATGCCACAACAGTGTTGAAGGAACCTTCTAGGCACCATTACAATGTCATTGACATTAAGTTATTATGGTGTAAGGAGATCCACGGCACCAACTTACCTCAAGAAATGAAACAGCTAACAAACGATTAACCCCAACTGTTTGAATCCGGTGCCTGATCGCACTGCCCACGAACATCAACCACAGTCCAAGGCTTGAATCAGAAAGCCTTGGACAGGAGCACCACTGATATGCTTATCAGCAGCTCTCCATTCACAAAACGGTTAGAGAAAAGTAAGTATGTTTCTCAAACTGTTTTGTAAATATGATGCTACTGATAGGCTGAGAGAGTCAGGTGCCCCTGTCCGATGCTTTCTGATTGAGACTTGGACTGCATTGAATGTTTGTGCGCAGAGCGAATGGGCCAGGTTAAACCATTCCGATGAAGTTGTTATGGTGCCCAGGGTGTACCTTTAATGTTACTATTACTATGTATGTGTAAAATGGATGGGATTAGTATATCATCTGGGATATCTTAACATATGCCCCTTACAGTACTGCAAGACTACAGAGTAAATCATAAACATAAGAATGCTAACGGGGCAAATTAATTGGGCAATTATGGCGAATGTATTGGCACATTTAATGCTTGGGATATTTGACAGCTCCATGATGCTGTTTTTAAAAGGGCATGCATATGAGGCATCTATCAACTCAACCTTAAGCCTATCTGGAGCAAAATATTACGTTTTCCGTTCTAGAACATGACTAAGCTCCAGTAAAAATACAATTCTACTTTGACCAAAGGGTGTGGATGTCCTCATTAGAAGTAGAACCCAGGATGTTATCTCCACTTCCTATGAGACATTACAGATAGATTACTATTCACATTATACACTGTATCAAGTGAATGTATCATTCTTTTCTTTCCAGGGAGAAATGTCTTACATGATTTAAAAGCCAAAGATAACAGATCTCACCAGAATCTCTCCCAAGACGTTTTATGAATTACTGCCCACGGGATTTAGATTCTGTTTAAAAATTGTCTGTTATGCAGCCAAAGACATTGCTTAAAGCCCCAGATTCGGAGGCGCACTGCTAATGACTGCTAACGTCTTCAGAAAGCTGGAGGCTTAAGTCATGTAGGTTTTACATTTTTTATTTTATTTTTTTTACTACTATCTGATTGTATTGAAGTTCCACTCCGGAATGTTAGAAGCAAAACTATCATTAACGTTTATGCATTAATATTTTCTCTAAAGACTGCTGTCGATGTTTCAGCAACTGTAAGAGTTTTAACTGAAATGAAGTTCAATAGCTTGCATCACACAATGTTATAGACATACAAAACAAAAAAGTTAAAGTGTAGGTACATCCATGATGTACACTAATCAGAAATATACAACCCAGTCATTCCAGAAATGTTTAATTGTTTAAACTATTAACAGCCAAAAGTCAAATAAAGAACAACAAGAACGTGAAGTAAATAAAAACATTTCTGTAACGCGATGATTAAATATCAGGATGGCTCATGTTTAATGTATTTGGTCTAATGGGACTTTTTGGTTTTACATTTTTGTGATTATCCTCAGGTGGTGACTATTAGAGACCAATTATGTTTCTTTTTTTCTCAAACTATCTCACCTAAGTCTCATCGGTCCTTATGTGCAATGAGCCGTAACATTGTAAAAATTTGTTGTTTCTTCAGTATTAATTTATCATTTTTGAAACTATACAATCAAAAAAATATTGATTAAAAATGCAATTATATTTAAAACATCCCAAAGCTTAGTTAAAAAAAAAAAAAAAAAGTACCTGCAAAAAGTAGTGCAAGCAAGAACATCCGATCAACTGGTATCAGGTTAATGGACGCCCAAGACTCGTTGATGTAACTGGGGAGCAAAGCATCTTGTCCAATCACACAGAAGCTACTACTGTAGCTCAAATTGCTAAAAACGTAATGCTGGCCATGATAAAAAGGTGTCAGAGCACACAGTGCATTTCCGTTTGCTAGGTATAAAGCTGCATGGCCGCTGACCAGTCAGAGTGCCCATGATCAGTGGCGTACATACCAGGGTCCCGGCCACCCTGCGACCTGGTATGTACCCACTGTGGCCAGCCTCTTCTCCTGAGGTGTCCAGGAGCTGGCCACCTCAGGGCCCCCCGAGGCTGGCCCCTGGTATCACCGGGCAAGCAGGCAGGCTGGCGGGCGCGCAAGGGAGCACTGTCCCTCTTCAGCTCCCTCGCGCACCGCACTGATGCCGGGGAGAGTGCTCCCTCGCTCGCGCGCCAGCCTGCCTGCTCGCCCGGTGACACCACTGGACCCCTCAGCGCTCCCACAGGTAAGGAGGATGGGGGATGAAATTTAAAAAAAACAAAACGTGTGTGTGTGTTAGTGTTAGAGTGTGTGTGTTAGAGTGTGTTAGTGTTTGAGTGTGTGTGTGTGTGTTAGTGTGTGTACAAAAAACATTGTGTAATATTGTAAATAATTAGATCACATTATTGCAAATATATTTGTAACACTAACAAACATTGAGCAGTTAAGAGACTGCTCAGGCTTTCTGTACTTTGTTACATTCCTTAGTGTTTCAGAGATGACGATGGACACCTGAAATATTAGTGAACCAACTTGATTTTCACAAATAGAAACTTTCATTTTTAGCTTATTTGCTTTTGAATTATATACTTATAAACCTTGCATCCTTTCATTGATATGAATAATACTTTAACATGTATCACCTACCTAGAGATTGTTCCAGACCATGTGCACCCTTTCATGGCAATGGTGTTCCCTGGTGGCAGTGGCCTCTTTCAGCAAGATAATGTATTATGCCACACTGTAAAAAAGTTTCAGGAATGATTTGCGGAACATGACAAAGAGTTTTCTTGGCCTCCATATTCCCCAGATCTCAATCCAATTGAATGTCTGTGGCATGTGCTGGAACCACAAATCTAATCCATGGAAGCCCCACCTCGCAACTGACAGGACTTAAAGGATCTGCCGCTAATGTATTAGTGCCAGATACCAGAAGACAACACAATTCAGAGATCTTGTGGAGTCCATGTCTCAACGATAGTGTGTACATATATGTATATATATACAGAGAGAGAGAGGCCCACAAGACAATCCAGCACATAGTAACCGTGTGTAAGATTTTAGCATTTACAGCATACAATGAGACGCACAATTATGTTGCTTGGATTATGTGTGAAACATCTGCACAGAATACGATCTACTAGATGGAAAGTGCCACAAAGGGTAGTTGACAAAGACAGGACTAAGATCTTGTAGGACTTCCAGATCCAAAGAGACAATCAAGTAGTGGCCAGCAACCCAACGTCGTAGTGGTAGGTAGGAATGGAAAACTTCAATGATGCTGGAAGTTGCAATACCTATTGACATAACATCAGGAAGAAGAAACATGAGAAGGTGGTCAAATACCAAGGACTGAAAGAGGAGCTAGAAAGGATGTGAAAAGTGAAGGCAGTAGTAGTACCAGCTGTGATAGGAGCACTCAGGGCAATAACCACCACATTGGGAGAATGGCTTCAGCAGATTCCGGATGGGACATCTAAGATCTCTGTCCAGAAGAGTGCTGTTGTAGGAACAGCTAAGATACTGCGCCGAACCCTCAGATTCACAGGCCTCTGATAGAGGACTCCAGAATGTAAAATTAACAAAATACCACCCAGAGGGGTGAGAAAATCAATAGACAGACAGATATAGACCTACACACACAAACACACACTGATAAAGGCACACACATTCACATGGACATGAACTGATATATAAACATACATACACACATTTTAACCCCTCTCCCTACCCCCTCACTCTCACTCCCAAACACCCTCCCACACTGTGTGTGTATGAGGATGTATACATCTCATAAAAAGGAGAGACCTAGCAGAGTCCTAGCAGCCTCCTTCCACTTCTGGCCACATAACTTCCTGCCAGCACTTTAAGGAAGCCAAGTAACTGAGCCATGTGGAAGTGTAAAGAAAGATTTAAAGGAATTCAGTTTATTGGTGTGAAAGATAGTAATGGGTCCATGAGCTCTGTGAAAAAATTAGTGTTTATTCAGGATGTGTAACACTTGATGACTAATAAGAGAGGGTGGATGATAAGATATATGATATGCTGCTATTGAGGATGACTTGTCTTGACTGCATTTCTCTTACTATAATACTAACATAGGCATCACTTTTAGTTTCAAAGAGTATCAGAGCCTCAAATACTCCAGGCCTCTTACATCCAGATTGTAGGGGTGGACTTACCCTACCGCAATCTTGCTTTACATGGTAAGGAGAATGGATTACTGCACAGGTTGGCTGACAGGTGTCTTCTACTTCTGAGTGTGGACAGAGATCTCTACCAGAAGTGTTATTTTCTTAGGATTTAGCTGTAAACATAAAAATCTACTCTACAGTTTTAACCCCTTAAGGACACATGACGTGTGTGACATGTCATGATTCCCTTTTATTCCAGAAGTTTGGTCCTTAAGGGGTTAAAGGAAAAAAAAATATTTTTACTAAAAAAATATAACCCATGTAGAATGTAACCCCACTGCTTTAAAGGGACACTCCAGGCACCCAGACCACTTCTGCTCATTGGAGTGGTCTGGGTGCCAACTCCCACTACCCTTAACCCTGCAAGTGTAATCATTGCAGTTTTTCATAAACTGCAATAATTACATTGCAGGGTTAACTCCACCTCTAGTGGCTGTCTACTAGACAGCCACTAGAGGTCACTTCCTAGTTTGTAGCACAGGTTTCCTGTGCTAGAGCGTCGCTGGACGTCCTCACGCTGTGTGAGGACCTCCAGCGTCGCTCAAAACCCCATAGGAAAGCATTGAAATGATTTTTCAATGCTTTCCTATGGGGAGACGTAATGCGCATGCGCGGCATTTCCGCGCATGCGCATTAGGTCTCCTCGGCCGGTGAGCGAGATTAGTCTCGCCCACCGGCTGACGTAATCACTAGGAGGAGCGTCGCGGAGGCGGAGACAGCGGCGAGGGACATCGCCGCTGTCCCAGGTAAGTCACTGAAGGGGTTTACACCCCTTCAGTAACCGGGGATTGGGGGGTGGGAGGGAGAGGGACCCTCCAGTGCCAGAAAAACTGATCGTTTTTCTGGCACTGGAGTTTCCCTTTAAATAACGTGATTTGCTACACAGGACTCCTCAATGATCTCTGCCTCTGACTATACATTTACCAGACCAGCACTAGAACATTTAAAACCTCAAGCAGACAGCAAGTAAATGGTACAATTAGAATGTTTATACCGGATGTTTAACTACATGCTTTCTAAAATACTAAATCAGCAATTGTCCCATCACACTCTGGACAATAAAATGGATGTGGTTTATCTTGTATATGCTGTTTTACTAATTTATGAGACCAGAATATACATATTTTATAAGACCACAGACCATGATGAATTAGTTGTAGTTTAGCAGAAGCATGCATGATCAGCAATAACATAACAGGTCATCCATAAAAAGCTTTGACCTTTAATGGATAATAAAGCTACTTTATACCTTTGGCAATTCGTTGCTTATTTACACGGTCTACGCTTTCATCATAAAAAAAAACAAAACTGTGTTTAAAAGAAAATTGACTGTTCTAAGCCCTTCATATACTAGATGATTTTGCAAAACACTAATAATAATATAGCAGCTTGATGCTTACATTACAGATGTTAAGGGATTTAACTCCTTTCCTTTAAAAGCAAGATTTAACGTTCTTCCTTCCCAAACAAACTGTATTGTCTTTCCCGTAACTTTAATCTCTTTTCCCTACATACGTTTGACCAAAAACAATAATATTAAACCACCAGGAAAAAGATTCGGGCAACAGCTTCAGGTAAATATAGCTACAGTTAGGTTAGAAATATTTGGACACTGACACTATTTTTTATCATTTTGGCTCTGTACACGACCACAATGGATTTGAAATTAAACAACCAAGATGCAATTGAAGTGCAGACTTTCAGCTTTAGTTCAAGGGGTTGAACAAGAATATCGTATAAAACATTTAAGATTTTCAAATTACATTTGAGCCCTGCAAATAAAATATGGACAAATGAATTGGACAAATATAACACAATCATAAATAAAATGTTAATGTTTAATACTTTGTCAAGAATCCTTTGCAGGCAATGAGTGCTTGAAGCATGGACATCACCAAACGCTGGGTTTCCTCCTTTGTAATGCTTTGCCAGGCCTTTACTACAGCTGTCTTCAGTTGTAGCTTGTTCATGCCTTATGTTTTGTCTTCAGCAAATGAAACCCATGCTCGCTCAGTTCGAAATCAGGTGATTGACTCGGTCATTGCAGAATATTCCATTTCATTGCCTCATTGTCCACCTGTAAAGGGAAATGCCATCCGATCAACAGGCAATATATCTCTATACAATTCAGTAGGGATGTGCATGGGCACTTTGGGAATTCGGGACTTCAGCACTTCGGGACTTTGGCAATTCCCTAACCCTAACCCTCCCTCTAACCCTACCCCTAACCATACCCCTACCCCTACTAGGGTTAGTGTTTGGGGTAGGGTTAGGGTTGGTGTTAGGGGTTGGGGTTACGGTTAGGGATAGGGGTAGGGTTAGGGGTAGGGTTATATTCATAATCATTCCCTTCATTTTCCCTCCCTCTCCTGTTTTGCCACTTTTCAGAAATCCAAAGCACTATAACACTTCCGAAATTCGGCACTTCGGAAATCCGGCTTGGTTCGGCACTTCCAAAATTCGGCACTTCGGCAATTCGGTTCGGCAATTCGAAAATTTGGCCAAATGTCTGAATTTACAAAATTCGTCCGAATTTACATTTGGACCTAAACGAATTGCACATGTCTACAATTCAGAATACATCCAGCTGCTCCTGTAACATCATTGATAAGCACTAGTGAGCCAGTGCCATTTAAAGCTTAGCTTGCCCATCGTGTTGTACAGATAATGTGGTAGGCTCCGGATCACGAGCCATTCCAAGCCTTCTTCTACATTCCAAGCCTTCTTTTTCTTACTTACTTCTTACATACTTTTTCTTCCCGTTATTCTGATAAGGTTGATCAGTTTAATCTGTTCAAAGAATGCAGTTCCAGAACTGGGTTAGCGTTTTTAGATATTTGTGGCAAAGTCTAATTTGGCCTTTCTATTCTTGAGGCTTATGAATGGTATGCACCTTCTGGTGGACCCTCTGCATTTGCAATTGTGAAGTTTACTCTTTATGGTAGATTTGGATAATGATATGCCTACCTACAGGAGAGGGTTCTCCACTTGGCTGTTTTTTTTTTTGTGAAGGTGTTTTTTCTTTACCATGGAAAGGGTCCTGCGATCATCCACTACTGTTGTACTGTTGTTTTTCATTGACGTAAGGCATATTTGTTTTGCGTAAGGTATTTTTGTGTTGCAGAGATTACCAGTGCATTCTTTTTTTTTCTCAGAATCTACCAAACTGTTGATTTGGCAATTCCTAATCTTCCTGTCTGATGGACTTTTTTTTTTTTTTTTGCAGCATTAGGATGGCCTTTTCACTTACATTGAGAGCTTCTTTGACCGCATGTTGTGGATTTACCGCAACAGCTTCCAAATGTAAATGCAGCACCTGGAATAAATTCCACACCTTTTACCTGCTTAATTGATGAAGAAATAATGAAGGAATAGCCCACATCTGTCCAGAAAATAGTTTTTAAGTTAATTGTCCGATTACTTTTGATTTCTTAAAAAAGAGAGGGCTTCATATTAAAGAGCTGTAATTCCTAAACTCTTGCTCCAATTTGGATGTGAATACCCTCAAAATAAGGCTGAGAGACTGTACTTTAAGCACATATGCATTATTTAATTGTAACTTAAGTTTATTTCGGTGTACAGATGAAATAACAAAATTTGTGTCAGTGTCTAAATATTTGCGGGCCTAACTGTACCTTCCACTGCACTCCGCCGCCAGTGGACCCTAAGCGGAAATGTTAACGTCAGGTGTGACAGCTCCTCTTTAACAAAAATGTTATCTTTGTTTCAATGCTAATAATTCAAATCTTTGTAAGATAGAGGATACTGAATAATTTTTTATCGTCTGTAAAGATTGAATGAATAAATAAAAAGTATATATTTTTCTGTGACAGCAAGCTATAAACATAACTGCTGTTTTATTGTAAATGTATGTGCTAATTATGCATTCTAGGTTTCGAACATATGTTATGCATTTTTTTTGTAAATGTATACATGGTCTGCGAGGAAATGGTTAAATGATGAGAGGGATCACATTTATTATTTTTCTATTTTAATATAAAGTTAGTTTGATTTGCTGCCCTACTTACATTTATTGCATCATTTTAAATATGTGCTTATAAACTAATGAGAAACTGATGTCTAAAATATTTCAAGTCATATAATATTTTAATAAAACTCACAAGGAGCATGTGCATTTTTCACATAAAAAAATACAAATATTAGTAATTATTGTCCTACCAGGATGCTAATTAACTCTCATCAATATGCAGTTTTCTTGCAGACAGAAATAAAGATACAGATATAATAAAAGCAAATATATACAGATGTAAAGTACAATAAGTGGACCCTGCTTATAATGCATGTCAATACACATTTAAACACATAGACTACACAGGCACGCCAGTCACCATCAATATTCCTCTGGTCATATCAATCTAGAATTTTATCTGTTTTAGGTTTTACTGTAACCGTGTGATCAACAAGTTTTGACTGTATGCTACTAGACACCAAATGGCAGTTAAGGGAAGAAATTGCAGTGTCTGAATTTTTTGCACAGCATGCGAGTGTTATAGTAGTGTTTTTGTTTTATTTAACCTTTTTGCCATGGATATTTTTTTAACAATTATAATGAATAGAAAGAAAAATACAAATGCAAGCAAAAGAGGAATATGAAACAAATCAATCAAAAATGCATCAGGTAGTGACAATAAGAATGGCACAAGAGATAGGAGAAACCGTTGTAGTTTTGCATTGCCTACGAAGCCAGGTGCCCAAATTGTACTGGATTGTACTGGAGGGTTATTCCCCTACCACTACAAACAAGATATACAAAACCTGCTGAGAGATACACAGAAACTGTTCACTGTTAACCTGTTCTCTGTTAACCGACTGTGGAGAAGGTGTAGGTAGAGGCAGTAACAACTCAAGTGCATGCCTCAGAGGAAGATATACACAAAAAAACTGTACAAAACCCAAGGTTAAAATACAGTGCAGGGCACCAACATCACAAACGTAAGGCAGATCATTTAAAGAGAAGAATGCAACCTCACATGAAAGAGAAAAATATAAAGGGAATCATCATCATTAATTACAATGGTGAATAAAAGTCAATACAAAGAACACTAAAAATTCTTGCCACAATTAAAAACATCAATTGTGCAAAAGCATTTTTCAGCCTACAAATAGGCTAAGTCCCCAGGAATGCCAGCTCACAATCTGTACCTCTGGATACCAGACAAAGTTCCTCTGCAGATAAGAAGCAGTAGAGAAATCTGAGATATCCGCTGTGCCGATGTCCTTTTGGGGGTTTTACTTGCTCAATTTGCTCAGCGCGTTTGGTCCTTAGCGATTTCCTCAGGAGCTAGATGTTCACTCTTCAGTATCCGAAGTTTAAATAAGCCGGTTGGCGTACCAGCCTGGAATGCAACACAGCTTTATTTATATTATAACTTTGGGTTTGATACAGTTTTTTTGTGCATATTGTTTGAAGGGACCTCAGGGAGTGTTGCCTGCACGATTCTGCACTTTAATTATCCCACTTACCCATTATTTGATTTGTCTCAGAGGAAGATATCCTGGACCTGAAACAAGGTTTGGTTACCCTGGGATATATGGTACAACAAGTTACATTCAGTACACTCACAACTATCACTAAGAGTAGACCAGCCTTGATGACAGGGGCAGAAATAAGAACATTAAAATCAGAGGGGTGGTGGAATCACCACTTTGTGAGATGCCTAGTGGCTTTAATGTTTTCAACACAGCAAGCCAAATAATTTTCTTTTGATGTGATGTACTGATTCACAAAATTACCTCAAGCACCAAATTCAGCTACTCAGTATATTATTTGTGTTGCAACATGTATGCTGATAAACAACATCTTCTAAATTCACTTAAAGGGAAAACACCTTATGTATTTGAGTACTTTAGCCTCACTTTTGTCAAGACCCTAATAGATCTACACTGCTGTGACGAAAGTCTATGCAACCAAGATTATCCAAAATGCGGGACTTTCCTACTGATGGTCATATTCCAAGTCAGTCCAAGTCGTTCAAATCCTCTGGACCTCTGGAGGCTCTTACTTTCCTACAGGCCCTAGGTCAGGTGGTCGTAATCACAGCAACAACATGACCGACTTCCAAACTTGCCTGGGATGGTACCAGAATCACACCCTTGAGGAAAACCTGGAGAGGAAGGGGACTTAGTCACATAATTGTACATACTTTCTTTGCACAAATCTTACATAATTTTCTGTTTCATCATTTTTCTTTTTCTTCCTTTTTATTTTATTTCTTAAGTTGCTATTGTCACTATACTAGCTCGCCATGGTCTTGACTGTGATATTGCTGGAGTAAAGTGTTGCCAAACTAAGGCTATTTATAGCTTACAAACGTCATTTGAAATTTTCATTCCCCCCCCCGCCCCCCCACCCCTGTTTCCCCATGGATAACGGGTTAGATAATTTCACATCGGAGCTTTATCTTAGCGCCCTTTGGGCATTTCATAGTCTGTATGTTAATTCTTGTACATAGGATCAGCCATGATAATATAGTCTTTATATTTTGTGAATCTACTTCACAAGCTAGGATATATCTTTTAATAACACAGCTCTGGCCAATCAGCATCTCCTCATAGAGATTAACTGAATCAATGCATCTCTGTGAGGAAAATTTAAAAAGTGTAAGCATGCATAGGGTGGAGACACTGAATTACAGTGCTGCTTACTCTGCAGCATTGCCCCAGGAAGCACCTCTAGCAAACATCTGAGGATTGGCCAGTTGAGTTTTCACTAGGCTGTAACGTAAACACTGCATTTCCTCTGAAAAGAGTTCAGAGTTTCTCTGTTTACAGCAAAAAGCCTGAAGGGAATGATTCTGCTCACCAGAACAAATGCACTAAGCTGTAGTTGTTCTGGTGACTATAGTGTCCCTTTAATCTCAAAGCTAGCATATGTAATAGCAAATGTGACATATCCCAAGCAATCAATAAAGCAACTTAAACAGCCATGTCTGAAGGGCATGATGTAAATAATTTATCAGACTAGACTGTTCATTTCACAGCCAGTTCATTGGACTATGAGTGAGTGATTTCCTGTAACCGGTAAATGGTACAAATTTCGATGAGTGCTGCCTTTTCCAGCAAAATGCATCCGAAAGCTATAATATGCATACTATAAATATTTCCTTTTGCTAAAAACTTATTGACATTATGAATACTAACTCTCAATGCATCTTACTTCTCTTCTGGTCCTGGGAGAGATATTAGACCAGAGGTACATTATACACGCACATTGATTTTTGTTAATGGTCATGATGTTGTCAATAAACATAGCATATTCTAGTAAGAAAGCAAAATGGTCACATTTACTTAAACAAATAGAAAAGTACAGGAAATTATTTTTTTTTTTTTATATTTATCAAATCAGCCATAAAATAAAATAAATGATAAGGCTTTAAAAGCTGAAAAAAATACATTACTTTTGTTCTAAATATAATGGTGTTCCTGGCAAGCAGTAATTTCCAAAATTTGCAGGTTATGGGAGGAAGGCAAGTTGTAATAAACTGCAAAAAAGTAGACATTAACAAATATTCACTGCTTTATCAATATAGAACAATTATACACTATGTGGACAAAAGGATTGGGACACACCTCTTAATTATTGAATTCAGGTATTTCAATCAGACCTATTGCCACAGGTGTATAAAATGAAGCACTTAGCCATGCAGTCTGCACTTACAAAGATTTGTGACAAAATGGGTTGTTCTGAAGAGCTCAGTGAGTTTAAATGTGGTACTGTGATAGGATGGCAGTAATTCAGTTTGTGAAATTTCAGCCTTGCTAGATATTCCACTGTCACCTGTAAGTGGTATTATTGCAAAGTGGAAATGTTTAGAAAAAGCAGCAACTCAGCCACGAAGCATAAGACCACGTAAAGTCCCAGAGCAGGGTCACTGAAGTTCTGAAGAGAATGATGCTTAAAAGTTGCCAATGCACTGCTGATTTAATAGCTGAACAGTTCCAAACTTCTACTCGCATTAATAGCAACACAAAAACTGGAAAACATGGATTATAGAATTGGTTTCCATTACATAGCAACTGCATGCGAGCCTCACATCACCAAGTACAATGTCAAGCATCGGATCGAATGGTGTAAAGCACACCCCCCACTGGATTCTGGAGAAGTTGGCAACATGTTCTGTGGAGTGATGAATCATGCTTCTCTGTTTGGTAGTCTGATGGGCGAGTCCAGGTTTGGTGGATGCCAGGAGAACGTTACCTGCCTGACTACATTGTACCAACTGTAAAGTTCGGTGGAGGAGGGATAACGGTGTGGGGTTGTTTTTAAAAGGTTTGGCTAAGCACCTTACTTCCAGTGAAGAGAAATCTTAATGCTTCAGCATACCAAGACAGTTTGGATAATGTTATGCTTCCAACTTTGTGGGAACAGTTTGGGAAAGGCCTTTTCTGTTCCAGCATGACTATGCCTCAGTGCACAAAGCAAGGTCCATACAGAAATGGTTGAAGGAGTTTAGTGTGGAAGAACTTGACTGGCCATCACAGAGCCCTGATCTTAACCCTATCGAACACCTTTGGGATGAACTGGAATGGAGACAGCAAGCCAGGCCTTCTCTTCCAACATCAGAGCCTGACTTCATAAATGCTCTACTGGAGGAATGGGCAAACCTTCCCACAAAAACACTCAAAACTCTTGTGGAGAGTCTTCCCAGAAGATTAGAAGCTGCTATAGCTGCAAAGGGGAGAATCAACTATGTATTTAGAATGCAATTTCATAAAACTCCCTGTTGGTGTAATGGTCAGCTGTCCCAATACTTTTGTCCATATAGTGTATTTGTTATCTTGGTTTTTGACGGCTGATACCTTTAAGATGTTTGGACTAGTTGCTCGTTCCTGGATTCTGCTTGAATGTAACATAGAAAACCACTAAAATAAAAGGCTGGATTCCAATTATTGCTGCCAATTACATGCCTCCCAACTGTCACGGTTTTGGCAAGACAATTACGATTTTGGTGCGCTGTCCCGCCATCGCGCTTTAGCTCTGTGTCTCTGGGCAGCACAGATTTAAAGCGCAATGGCGGGGCAGCAAAGAGCAGAATATCATTAGATGCTCTCCCACTGTGCAGCGGGCATCAGGACTATGCAGGAAGTGCTTTGTGGAGAAGACTGTCCCTTCTCTGTGGGCCTGTCCATTTTGTTTTAAATGGTTTTTATTTTTGTGAACGTTGCGTATAGTCAAGTACTTTACATTTATGACAATTTGAATGTGTTTGCCTACGCAGAGGCTTAGCTCAGATGTGGAAAAGCGTTGTACAACGGTAAGCCGTCCAGTGCAACAGGTCAAATCAACGGTTGCAATATAGCGGTAACAAAGTGAACTCTTTACAGTTAACAATCATAGGTTGGCTGGTAACAATGCTGTGAAAGTTACTATTAGAAGCTCCTTGAGCAAAGGTTAAGCGAGAGCATGTGTTCTCTCAGCCCCATCTAGTGGGCAACACTGGCAGAGTCAGGTACTTGTATTAAGAAACTTTCAATTGTATAAGAATCATATAGGTGATCATAATATAAACAAAATGAGAAACGTTTGTCTTGTGTGGGTCTGTGTGTGTGCCTCAATCATACGTAGCATAGTTGTCATAGAGTTCGGTTCCGATTCTAGTATCTGGGTGTCTATGTGTGTCCAAGTCAGGGTGTGGTCGTGTGTGTGAGGGTCCAACTCTTCCACCCATCGGGTGGGGTCCAACTCTTCCACCCATCGTCTGAGCGGGGGGGTGCGTGGTTGCTTCCAAAAGATAGGGACTGTTGTTTTCGCTGCGTTGAGAAGCCTAGGTATCATATATACCTGCATGGGCATCGTCGTGTGGCGCAGCAAGAAGGGGGCCGGCGTCATTGGGAGGCATTCCTCCGTAGTTTCGGTGATCACTCGTCCCACCGTTACCCAGAATGGTCTAATGAGAGTGCAGTCCCACCAGAGGTGTAAGAACGTCCCGGTCTCTCTTCCACATCTCCAGCATGCGTCCGATTTTGAGCTGTCTCTGGTGTGAAGGTCCGCTGGGGTGACGTACCACCTCGTGAATAGTTTATATGAGCTTTCCTGGAGCCTCGCTGAGCCGGGAGTCTTCTGGATGAGTGTAATTATTTTATCCCAGTTGTGGTGACATTCTGTCATCAAACTAGCATGGTGACCAGGGGTCATGTGATCAAGTTCATGTAGATCTTTCTTACAGGGGGATAAGCTTTACTTTGATATGGTAATTGATATGGTAATTTACAAGTCAGGAAAGAGATAACCACTCCCCCCACTATCCTCATTTCTCTCTGTTACTTCTTGGCTCTGCTACTGAGCAGATGTGCAGACGCCATGTGCTATCTTGGTGAACCATGTTATACTCTGTTGCTTCCTTTTCTTCCTTGGTGGATGTGATGTTGGACTTGCAGCAGTGAGCCATTACTAGATGTGAAGGCCTAACCGTGGGTGAGATCAAACGTATGGGGAAGGGGATTACTATATAGATAGATAGATTTAAAAGGGTTGTTGCTCCGTGGGTCTGGGCTGTGTGTTTGTGATACATTTATAGTATTGTGTTGTTGCCTTCTAAATAAATACCTTTTAATGTAGACGAACCTTGTGTAATATTTATATTAATTTGGTGATACACCACACCAGTCTGCGTCTGTGAGTGGCTCCTCAAGGTCCTCTTCCCATCTCCGAATGCATGGCGGTGCCAGGAGGTACCGTCCGGTTGCCAGCGAGGTGTATATTTGAGAGATCGCCCTGGGGGGCGGTGTGTCCGTTCTGCATAGGGATTCGAACTCCGTACATTCCCGTATAAGGCTCGGTTGTTGGGGGATCGAGCGTGTGTAGCGCCGTATTTGTTCACGCGCTATAGTGTGTAGTAGGGTATGTCTTTGGTCCGGAAAAAGGGTGGTTATTGGGTGTATTGCGCCCGTGGATGTGAGCACATCTACTATCCGAGGCAGTGCGTTGTTGAGCCCTGATTGCGGGGTTGGGCCCATGTCTCCTGCTGGAAAATCTGGGTTACCTCTTGTAACGGATCACCTGGCACCCCGACTGGGTACCTCCGTTAAAGGATGCTCCTAGCGTTTCCTGAGGACTCCAAGCGCTGCAGAAGACACCACAACCACCAAATCAGAGAAGCATATGAGTACTCTAAAGCATGTGAATGCTGTAGACAGTTGAATAGGAAAAACCATACGAATAGGTTTACACTCCTAGCAGTCAAACTGGAACAGCATACAATAAATCCTCCCCCAATAATGAGACGACACTTCACTTTGAGGGTTAAGCAGGAACTGAGGCTGGCACTCCCAGCCTGGTTTTTATTACAGTTGTTGAGAATACAGGACCGCCCACAGGGAGGGACAAAACAACCAATCAATCTGTACAATACACACAGACACTCCCACACAAAATCCTCCCCTCTGCCTGTAATAGGATTACTGAACACAATGGGTAATCTCATTATCACAGGCAGAAGAATACAGTTTTATAAAACATATCACAGGGACCCCAAAACATGCAATAACCCCATATAAGTATATCATCAGAACCAGGGGATCTGGGTGAACCACATATCCAAAATTCACCCAGATCCATTCAGTAGTTTGGAAGATACAGTTTAATGCAGATTCTGCAGAACATATACAGATTATATAAAAAATAATTACTGTATAATGTGTCCCCTGTTGTATAGTTTAAAACTACTGCACGATGTCGTTGTGTACCAAATACCGGCGAGATAGCACCGTGTAGAAAAGTCACAACAATGTCTGTGAGTTAAAATGGCCGCCATCCATTGTTCTCACCGTGTGCTTCATCCATTGTTCTCACCATGTGCCTCTGATACATGAAATGGTGGCCACCCAGTAACTCCACAGTATGTCCCCAGATGGTTTTTAAAGGGCCAGCAGCAGCACCATACAAATCCAATATGCCCAAATATTGTACTTGAAGGGCCACATAACCCAGGGGCCATAGTCAGCAGGTAGGAGGCGGGCAAACAGGCTTCTCCAATGCCCAGTGGCGAGGTCGGTTTCACCACAAATTTTCCCCTTTTCCAAACAGACTAACAGGGTATCTGACCTCCTGCCGGTCAGTGCCCTTGTTAGTCCAGCAGCCCACCCCCAAAACAGAAACAGCAGTACAGCCCACCCACAATAAATGGTTACTACACCTGAGTAAGGGAAAAACTTGTCCAGGTCCAGGTGCCTCACCACGCTGTGTGGAGGACTGGTAGGCTGTTTTGGCAGTTGCTGAGTGGGCAGAGACCAGCGGTACTCTGCCCTGGTGCCAGCACTACCACGGGAGTAGTCTGGTTGGAGCCTGGTTGCTGGAGACCGACTGACTCCCCTTTAGATGCACAGCTCTGCTGCTGGAGACCGACTGTCTCCCCTTTAGATGCACAGCTCTGCTGCCGGAGGGGGAGACCGACTGTCTCCCCTTTGGATACATAGCTCCGCTGTTGGAGGGGGAGACCGACTGTCTCCCCTTTGGCTAAGCAGCCTTGTTGCTGGGGGACAGGACTGACTGTCCTTACACCCTGTGCTGTAGGTGCAGAGACCACGATCCCATCTGCACAGTTGTGGGGCTTACAGTCTCCCCCCGGTACACTATGCTGTCGCTGGGGAGAGCGGGTAACATGCTCCTCTCCCGATAGGGCACTCTGCCGCTGGGGAATGGAAACTGAGCTCCCAGTTCCCTGCTGTATCTGCCGCTGGGGAATGGAGACTGGGCTCCCAATTCCCTGCACATTAATAATCTGCCGCTGGGGAGAGGGGGTAGCAAGCTCCTCTCCCATACATACTTCACACTGCCTTCCCGGCATACCACTCTGCTGCTGGAGGGCCCCCTGTAACTCAGCCTGCCGCTGGGGAGGAAGGACGACACCTTTGGCTCCCTGGAACTCACACTGCTGCTGGGGAGGAAGGACGGTACCTTCGGCTCCCTGGAACTCACGCTGCCACTGGGGAGGAAGGATGACACCTTCGGCTCCCTGGGACTCACACTGTCGCTGGAGATCTGGGTTGGTTGCCCAGCATCCCTGTAGGGCCGGTAGAGAGACCTCGGTCCCATCTCTACCTGCCATCTGGAGGTCATCGCAGGACCAGTCAGTGAGGTCTGGTTCTGCTTGTCGGGTAGGTTGGGGCTGCACGAAGCTGAGCAGGTGTTGGTAGTCCTGCTCCAGCTCCCACTCCCTTGTTACCAGGTGGGTCATGTCTTTGCTCACCTCGCGTTCGTGAGCCCAGACATACATGCCCATCCGGTAGTCGTAGATGTCCCAAAACCTAGACCCCTCCGTGAGATAGGGGGCAGGGCAGTTTGTCACATGCAGACCCAGTGACAAAAGCCATTTTGTCACATTGTATATATATTATTATAAAAAATAAACTATTTAGCATGGGTGTTTTTTTGGCAGTTGTAGATGCGTAACAGATTTTGGGGGTCAAAGTTAGAAAAAGTGTGTGTTTTTTTCATTGTTTCATCATATTTTATCAATTTTTTATAATAATGTCTTTAGAAATACAATTTAATAGCTAGAAAAACTATATATAATATGTGTGGATACAGTATATGAGTAAGAGGAAAATTACAGCTAAACACAAACACCACAGAAATGTAAAAACAGACTTGGTCCTTAACGGTAAGAAAATTAAAAACGGTCTGGTCACTAAGGGGTTAAAGGTGGACCCAGTGATAATTGTACACTATTTATTTAACCATTTAATTAGCAACCTCTGCTAAGCTGAAAGTTATATTAAATTGTTTGTTTTTCACACACATTTCATTTTCGTCGGGAGTTTCCCAAACTGTGAGTCCTACTACTGCAAAGATCACAAATTTGTATTCTACTACTACCCCCAAGTACAGCAGTCAGTACTGATGACAGCTAAGGCATGCCATTACTCATATATTACTCATACTTAAAAAGAATATAGCAATAGCCCAGTACATGATGCGATCATTCCAGCTGGCTGTTGGCATTGATTGCTGTGGCATGATGTTGCAGTGATCGGATGCCTGAGACAGTCTAGAGGGGGTCTCTTTGTCTACTCTACTCTAACTTGTGATGGGTATTTAAACTGCTGTTCTACCCTGTATGCTGGCTGAAACTAACAGAGTTATTTACTAAGATGAAAATTCAAAGTGAATTTGAAATTTAAGGATAAATAGCCCAACTGGAAAAATTCACTAGGTCAGTTATTCTGGCCTTAACATTTTCTTTAAATTCTTACTTTTGTAAATAACCCTGTCCGTACGTTGATAACGGTGCCGTACAAAATACGGCACACATCATGGAAGAGGTAAGCATTAATACACTTCCAAAATCTAAAAAGATTGTCCTGCCTAAAAGAGAAAAAAAGACATTAAAAATTCACAGGTTATAAATATCCAGTTTATATCTGAGACATTGCCAAATAAAGCATAGAATATAAAAACCATATAAAGGTTTTCTTTGCAAAGCAAGCAACAAAAAGGATCCCATTTTCTTTCAATTACTTGTGTTAGATATATTATGTAGGACAGTGTTCTTTAAACTTGGACTCCGGAACTTTGTGCTAGCCAGAGTTTAAAATTAGTCCTACTAATGCATGGGGTGTCTCAGTGGAAATGACCGAGCCGCCAATGTCTATCTGGAGGGTTCTAAAGACAGGTTTAGAAGAACACTGGTTAAGATAAAATATTGATCTTGGACCTTGCTTTGGACCTTGCTTTGGACCTTGATTGATTCATTGAATAACTGTAAATGTTTAAAATAAAATAAGCTGTCAGTCGTATATTGAAAAAATACAAAGACACAGTATTTTCGTTTTTTTTTACTTATTGTAATAGATAATCTGAGCACGTACTACGTTTAAAAGAGTTAGAAAAATAACAGTATCCTTTCATCAGATTCATTACCAACCTTGCGTTCACTGATTGCTTATTAACAATCTTTACTCAACCTTATTATCTCAATGAAACAGTATATAATTGTTTACCGTTTACCACTAAATTTGTAATTACAACTGCAATATAACTGATTATTGCAGTACCTCGTAATACCTTTTTTATTAGACTAACAGTATTTTAGAATGAGTTTTCGGGAGTTTCTTTAACTAATTACCACTACAAAGCTTGCGAGAGCAGCTCAGTGCACAGAGACACTATTTAAATTTAAGCTTCCGTTATGGTAAAACCTATTCTGATTTTATATGCAGACAAAAAGGTCTCATTGCAACGTGTGTAGAAGCAGACTATTATTTGAATAATGTAAGCATTAACTCTAAATTAATGTGTTCATTACTGCATACCACGTATATTGAAATAAACATCTAAAAATATATAAGCAGTACATATATTCATAAGCAATAAGAACTTGACACATTTATTATTCTCTTATTTTAATATAAAGGAACACTACAGATACCATAACAACTTAATCAAAATGAAGTTGTTATGGTGCCAGGAGGTCCTGGTGCTGTCTTATCTATAGTGGTTAAACCATTCACAAATTATTTAACCCAAAGTCCCCTCCCCAGTGCTGGAAAGGTCTTCTCCCTACAATATCTGCTTGCTGGAAATCTACTAGCTGAAAAGCATCAAAACGGAAGCCTAGGACTGCCAAATGCTAAACATCAGCGCCCCTCTCTATGCCAAAAAGTGGCACCCCTGCCTACTGCAGTCTTACGCTTTCACTTTGAAGATTTTCAGCAAGTGGATAGTGGAGGGGTGGAGAGATTTAGAGCTGTAGAGGAGACTTTGGGGTTAAGCTGTTTCATGAACTGTTTAACCCAGGCTTCCCCAAACTCCAGCCCTCCAGATGTTGCTGAACTACAACTCCCATGATTCTATGAATGAAATAGATAGGCTGGGAATCATGGGAGTTGTAGTTCAGCAAGGGGGACGCCTGGTTTAACGCCTGGTTTAACCCATAAAGGTATGTCAGTGCTAGGGACATAATGGCACCCTCACAATTTAATGTTGATGAAGCTGTTATGGTGTCTGGAGCGTCCCTTTAAATTTCATTATAAATTAGAATGGATTGTGAGATCATTCAGTATGCACCTGTAAAAATGGATCAAACCTAAGGATCGTAGGTTATATTCCCGGCAAATTAGCTAAGAGGAAAAGCAATGAGATGGAAGGATGATAAGAGCTGTTTATTATACACCCACCAGGCAGCAAGCTGTTATGATTGTGGTCCCCTGTGCGCTAAGCTTGTAATAAGTTATGAACAGCCATGACAAATGCTCAGCTAACTGATAGGAATCCTCAGACTAGTTGGAGGGAATATAATTAAAAAGAACCCGTAAGATTTTTATTTAAAATGCTGATTCTGTTAGAAGAAAATGTGTGCGCTAAGCACTCTAGTTAATGGCTCCCCACATACTTGTGCGAAGAGGGGAATTTGCACCAGTAGCTTTCTTCGATACTTAAAAACATTTCAGATTCTTTAGTTGCTATGATATAGTTTTAAAGATGCACTTTTGTTTCTTAAAGCAGTGGGGATATTTTTAAACTGCTGTTAATCAGACTGCCAGTGCCCCGAGCAGGCAGAACAGTTGGTCTTTGAAATGTGAATGTTTTGTTCCTTTAATATCTAATCAAGGCACACACACGGACCTCACGGTATTCTGAAACTATTAACTATGACTTCTAGCAGGTTTGAGAAAGGAACATGACATATGTGTGTGTGTTAAAGGTTTGCGCTAAATCATAGCATACTGCTATTGCATATCAAACAATATTTTCAACTGTCATGCCACGAACCATGTTTTAAAGACACATAAACTCACCTTCAGGTTCTAAAATATAAAAAAAATTACATTATATCCATAATTAATATTGTTGTAAAAAAAAAGCTATGTATTCAATGTGCAGAGGATTCAGCCAAAACTACCAGTGACCTTTGATGACAAATGTTTATGCATGGTTTCCCCAGAAGCAATCTTGACAACACACCTCGTCCTTGCAGCCAGATGAGTCTTTAAATATACCATTAAATTAGCTCATAAATGAACTGTCTCAAAATATAAATATAAAAAGGATCAAGAATTCCACATTATAATATTTATAGAAATAACGCTCTGAATACACGACTTTCAGTCCATTGTATGTAACTAGAGAACTACAAGTCTAGCTAAGCTTGTGAATGTTGTTCAACTTATCATGCGATAAAAGAAGCGTCAGTGTTCTGGATCAGGACACAACTTGCTGCTTTTATCAAGGTTAAAATTGCAGCATCACCTTGAAACAATAAATGCTATTCCCTTTTTGCTTCTAATAATAGTTCCCCAATTTCCATACACCCTATGATTTTTTTTCAGTAGGAATGTAGGTGATATCCATATCTGGACAGTTGTATACATGCAGCTTTATTTACACGAACCCAACATTCTATTCTTTAGAATGTGGCTGATAGCTATCAGTATCTATTGTCACAGGGTACCAGTCAGTCTCTCCCTGACTAACTTCATTAAAACGTTCCTCTCTTCTCACAAATGACACATGGAACATTGATTCTAGACTTTTGAGTCTCTTCTTCCCTGAGACACGATCCTTCTTTCTAAAAAGACACAGGTGTCTAGGGATCTTTGGGATTTCTCAGTCTGTTCCCACATCTTAAAGAATATCTGTTTTACCTTTAAATTGCATGTCAGAGAGTTCAGCCTTACAGGACATGTAGTAATAGTATCTCTATGTAATACCTTCTACAATAAGATGTCAAGATGTCTTGCATACACAACCTGGAAGGTAGCATCTCTCCTCCCCAGTGGATTGCGGTACACTAAATAATGAACAGCGATAACAGCTATCAATTTATACAATAGTTCCACTAATCAACTAATGTAAGAAGTTGGGCATAAGATACCTATTGCAAAACCTCTATGCTCAACAGGGGTTTATGGCATTAGAAAAGACCTCATATCAGACTTCTTTGTAGAATGTTTGGCAATCATAAATCTGTACTCAGGGGACTGCTTAGTAAAGAGGGTTTCTGATGGAAAAGGTTTTCAAGTGAGGTGCAGACACAGCTAATCCAAGAATTAGATGTATTAAATAAACAAAGGTACGGTAAGTCCTAGCGTTAAAAGTAAACAGTTTTCACATCTAAAGAGGGAATTAAATAGATTACAAGCTCGGTAGACAAGCCCTTACCGGTGTGCTACTCACCATCAGGTGAGCATTTGGCACCAGAAAATCTCTCCATTACATGATTAAATAGGAACAATTTTTAGGGACTCATTTTACCCCAGACCAGTGGCTAAAAGTGGTTCAGTTTAAGGGCACCTCAAGGTGTTTTACACACTGGAAATCTCATATAAAATTGTTAATGAGATGGTATCTCATCCCGAGCAGGCTAGCAAAGCTTTATCCATCACCATCATCAAACTGATGGCTTTGCCAGGTTTCTGAGGGCAACATATTGCGTATATTTTGGTCTCGTTATATCAAAACATTAGATGGTGATGATATAGTGATGAATTTAATACAGAAAACTATGAAGACAAATCTTGCCCTTAAACCAGAATATTTCCAACTAGATATGTTCCCTGACCTACTTATAGGAGCACCTAAACATATGGTATTACAGATTCTTCTAGCAGCTAAAATGGGCGTTGTATGTGCATGGAAATCTTCTAAATCACCTACAATCTCAGAAGGGATTTCCAGTTAGATTCCAATAAAATGTATGAAGAAATGTCTGTTAGTGTGGTGGGCGATATGTCCAAATTCATGAATATTTAGGGACAATGGGATGATGGTGATCAAGAGAAAGCCATTGCTAAAGGATATAACCAGATCAGGGGCGTACCTGGAGTATTTGGCACCCGGGGCGGATCCTTTATTTGGCACACCTCCCCCCCTCCCAACTTTAGAAATGTAAAAAACAACAGCAATTTTTTGTAATGTATTTGGCACTGAACACTGAAACAAACACAGACACACAAACAGATACACATACAGATACACAGACATACAGATACACATGTATAAGTTTGTGTTTGCGTAGTGAATGCAGTGTGTTTGCATAGTGAATGCTGTGTGTTTGCGTAGTGAATGTAGTGTGTTTGCGTAGTGGATGCAGTGTGTGCGCTTGTATAGCGTATGCAGCCTGTGTAGTGTATGCAGTGTGTGTGTAGTGAATGCAGCTTGTGTGTATAATGTATGGAGCTTGTATGTATAGTGTATGCAGTGTGTGTATAGTGTATAAAGTGTGCAGTGTGTGTATAGTGTATGCAGTGTGTGTAGTATATACAGTGTGTGTAGTGTATGTAATGTGTACTGTATGAAGTGTGCAGTGTGTGAGTATAGTGTATGCACTGTGTATAGTGTATGCAGTGTGTGTATAGTGTATGAAGTGCGCAGTGTGTTTATTGTGTATGCAGTGTGTTTAGTGTATGCAGTGTGTGTATAATGTATGCAGTGTGTGAATAGTGTATGCAGTGTGTGTATAGTGTATGCAGATGCAGTGTGTATGTTGTGTGGAATAAGTGCTGCCACTTACCTGCCCGTCCCATCCTCCTCGACTGGTGGTCCGGTGCAGGGGAGGGCTGGCAGCCTTAGGTCTGGGGGGCAAAACCAGTCAAGTGGCCCATTGCACCACCAAATCCGTTCACCATCCATGCCCACCTTTTCCTGGTTTTATAATGGATATTGATGTTATGCTAATCAGTAGATCTTTGCCATACCCGCTCCTTCACAGCTCTGACTTTCAATGTTGTCAGAGCGCAGGCTGAGAGCCTGTGCTCTGACTCACTAACTGAGCACCGGAACCACGAGGGAGAGGATATAATCTGACTGCACCTACTGCTGGTGCGCACCAGTGGACCACCAGCGAATCGTTTAAATTGAATATGCTGGTGTCCCCAACTTGTGAGCTGTGTTGTCCGCCGGGCACCTCTGTTGTCATGGCGCCCTGCGTGATCGCACAACTTGCACACCCCAACGGCTGGCCCTGCTGACACACACTGATGTTACTACTTAGAAATCCCTCAATATTAATACAGACATCAGAGTAAACACCAATAAACTGTGGAACAGAGCTGACCCCCCTCCCCAAATTTATAAAGATTTGCTTACTGGATTTGTTGTAAGTTAAATCATGGCTCCTCCTCTCTCTCTCCCATGCGCTGCTCTGTAGGCTGGGAGGAAGTGAAGAGTAATCACAATCTCCCAGCACAGCGGCACCTGTGGCTGCATGGGGAACAGCTCAATTTGCCGCCCCCCATGTGACATCACAATGCCCCACCCATATGATCTGCCATACGAACTAACGCCAGTGCTGCACACAGTGTGTGTTTACATTAAAAAGCCTGCAGGGACCGGCTTCATCAAAACTGAAGTGGTTCTGGGGACGATAGTGTCCCTTTAATGTGAGGTAAATTATAGATTAGTGTCACTAATAATATACTAGATTGCCTACTTACAACCAGATGAGGACGATGATGGGCTGCAGTTTGGCTCCACTGGTCTGGTGTAGAACAAGATCTCTGGAGGCTGTTTGCAACTGTGGTCACAAAATTCAATGTTCTGGGAGAATTGGAAGCAGCTCCATTTTTGGGGGGCCCCTTACATAGCTCAAGGTCTGGGCCCCAGTGCCTGACGTTGAGTATGCCCACAAGGCCCACTCATAAGTCCACTTATATGTTCCACCCACCCATGAGTTCGCTCACAGGGAGTGGAGTGTGTAGGGGATGTGCTATGTGTTATTGTAGAGGATCTAATATGTGTGCTTATGGTATGTAGTGTATAGGGATACCAGTTTGTGCAGGTGATGCAGTGTGTTTGTTTGTAGTGGAAGCAGTGTGTATTTGTGTATAAGGGATGTATTGTGTGTTTCTGGTTGTGTGTAAGGGATGCATTGCGTGAATCTTTGTTTGTATGCATAAGGGATGCAAGGTGTGTGTCTGTATGTGTGTTCATTGAGTGTGTGTAAGAGATGCATTGTGTTTTTTGTGTGTATGTAAGAAAAGCAGTGTGTTTTTGCATGTGTGCAAAGGATGCATTGTCTTTGTGTGCAAGGGTTGCATTGTGTGTGTGTAATGGATGCATTGTGTGTTTATCTGTGTGTAAGGGAAGCATGTTGTCTTTCTGTGTGTAATGGATGCATTGTGTGCTTATCTGTGTGTAAGGGAAGCATGTTGTGTTTCTGTGTGTGTAGGGATGCATTGTGTGTTTCTGTGTATATATAGGGATGCATTGTGGGTGTGTGTGTGTGTGTGCGTAGTGTGAAAGAGCTCCCTGTCTTGCCCCCTGTCCTATAGAGCTGTCCCTTCTGCCCCTTAGAGCTCTCCCCTGTCCCTTAGTGGTCTATCCTCTCCCCCACCCTCCCCTAGCGGTCTCTTCTCACACTCACCCACCCTCCATGTGTTCTTCTCACCTCCCCTCTCCCTGTGTTCTCCTCACCTCCCCCCTCCCTGTGTTCTCCTCACCTCCCCCTCCCTGTGTTCTTCCTACCCCCTCTCCTCCCTCTGTCCTCCTCATCTCCCCTTTCTCCTCACCCTTACTCTTCCCCCTCCTCCTTGTGTTCTTCTTACTCCCCCCTTCTTCTTCTTACTCCCCCCTTCCTTCTGTTACTCCCCCCTTCCTTCTGTCACTCCCCCTCCTTCACTTACTCACCCCCTTCACTTACTCTCCCCCTCCTTCACTTACTCTCCCCCCTCCTTCACTTACTTTCCCCCTCCTTCACTTACTCTCTCCCCCCTCCTTCACTTACTCTCCCCCCTTCACTTACTCTCCCCTCCCCCTTTCACTTACTCCCCCCTTCACTTACTCTTCCCCTCCTTCACTTACTCTCTCCCCCTTCACTTACTCTTCCCCCCTTCGCTTACTCTCCCCTCCCCCTTTCACTTACTCCCCCCTTCACTTACTCTTCCCCCTCCTTCACTTACTCTCTCCCCCTTCACTTACTCTTCCCCCCTTCACTTACTCTCCCCTCCCCCTTTCACTTACTCCCCCCTTCACTTACTCTTCCCCCTCCTTCACTTACTCTCTCCCCTCTTCACTTACTCTTCCCCCTCCTTCACTTACTCTCCCCCCCTCACTTACTCTCCCCCCTCCTTCACTTACTCTCTCCCCCTTCACTTACTCCACCTTCACTTACTCTCCCCCATTCACTTACTCTCCCCTTCCTTCACTTACTCCCCCCTCCCCCCTTCACTTACTCTTCCCCCTTCACTTACTCTCTCCCCCCCTTAACTTACTCTCCCCCCTTCACTTACTCCCCCTTCACTTACTCTTCCCCTCCCCCTCCCCCTCCTTCACTTACTCTCTCCCCCTTCACTTACTCTCCCCCGTCCTTCACTTACTCCCCCCTCCCCCACGTACTCTCTCCCCCTCCTTCATTTACTCTCCCCCTTCACTTACTCTCCCCCCTCCTCCACCACTTACTCCCCCTCCTCCTCCACTTACTCCCCCTCCCCCTCCTCCACTTACTCTCCCCTCCCCCCTCCTCCACTTACTCCCCCCTCACCTCACCTCCCCTGTAGCGTGGCCGAGCTGCTCTCCGGTCCGCGGTGCCCGGCAGGAGTGATAGGAAAGTGCACACACAGTGTGCACTTCCTGTCAGTCCGGCCAGTTACAGGAAACAGAAACTCGTCGCGGAACAGGAGTTTCTGTTTCCTGTAACCGGCCGGACTGACAGGAAGTTCACACTGAGTGTGCACCTTCCTATGACTCCGGCCGGGCACCGCTCGGCCACGCTACAGGGGAGGGGAGAAGAGAAGATGTGCTGCAGCCGCCTGAGGCTCTTAACAGAGCGCTCAAGCGGCTGCAGCATTTAAAGGGCCTGCCCTGCAGCGGCCGGTCTTAATAGAATTTAGGGCGGCCTGGGGGGCAAATGCCTCCCTGCCCCCCGGCCCAGCCTGCCCCTGGTCCGGTGGCACCGCATAGATGGGCAGTGAAGAGGGGCCCAGAACTCTGCATGCTCGTTTCCCATCCAGCAGCAGCAGGATTATCTGTTTCTCGCGATCCGTGAGAGCGTTGCAGCTGGTTGCTATGGCAACCCACGGTAACGCTCTCGCAGATCGCGAGAACAGAGGACCTACTGCTGCTGGATGGGAAATCGCATGGATAATTTCATAAGCAGCCAGTCCCTTTACATAAGACACAGGGGCGGCGAAATGCCGCCCCTGTGAAAGTTCGCCCCGGGCACCCCCTTAGTGAGTGGTACCCGGGGCGGACCGCCCCCGCCGCCTCGCCCCCCCTTAGTACACCACTGACCCAGATAGATATGATTCAAATTATCATGAGTACACAATGTATTCACAGTTCTTGCCCTTACATCTTCCAATGGGTTCAAACTAAAAGTTTTACGACTGACACAATGATATCTGCTTACACGTCTTGCAGAGTTCTATCATTACTGTAATAACTGTATCACTTCCCGATATTACACTCTTCGCTGTTACCTACTTGAGCTAGATTTATTGTGCAGTCGGTACATGTTGTTCCGTTATATTTCAATGTCTCTATTACATTTGCAATGAAAACTCCAATAAAAATGTATAAATGTAAAAAAAAAGAAAAGACTCCATTGATTAGAATATGACTTTACTGATTAAAATATATCGCCCTGCGGCTCTACTAATCTGTACATCTACTGGGAATCCTAATGATATATATGTTTATTTTTTAAAATGTATTTTACCCTTTTATAATTTATGATCCATACAATGTAGAGAGAGAGAGAGTGTGTGTGCGTGTGTGTGTGTTTATATTCTTTAGATTGTCAGCTTACCGACTATTTTGCTCTGTACTTGCTTAGATTTCATACATACCTATGTTAGAGAGTTGTAATTAGGGTCAATTCAAGTTCCGTCTCGGCAGGAACAGTTTGAGACTAAATATGAGTTCTTCCATCATCTGCTTTAATAAAGAGTCAACTATAGTATGAAAAACAAATGGATTTTGTTTTATTTTGGTTTACTGTAATCATCTTTGATGGTTAATTGATTTTTTTATCATATTATTAATAGAAATTGTATAACGTTATCTGTACATTCTTTCCTCAGGCTGGGATGGGACACTTACGTGTAACCAGTGAGGGTCTTCGTCTTGAGGGGGAGTCAGAATTCCTGTATCCACTGTATGCCAAAGAAATCCATTCGCGAGTGGTGAGTGAGTATTCAATTGTCTGCATTTAGCAAGTATTCAACGCTATCAGAATACAGTGACTTGTCATAGATGTATTCATAATAGTGCTTTAATGAAAGATTGAAAAAAAGACTATTATTCCAAATATCTTTATTCCTGTTTCCCACTTGAAAAAAATACTTGCTTCTAGTCTATGGCATAATTGTAAACTACTAAAAAAAATAATGACACGTTACATTCAGGTAATGCAATCTTGACATAAGGTGCTATTACATTCTTGCTGGGAGCCTTTTTAAGGAACAAAATTACTCCACAGATATTGTATATTCATTTTTGGCAGCTATAAGAAGTTGCAGTATATGAAAATGTATCCAGATTTAAAAATCAGGAAAACATAACTGTGTGATAACGGGGTGTGGGGAGAGACAGTGGACAGTTAGATAGATGTGGAAAATCTGATGATTCTTCGTAAAAGTGGAAGGAGTTAAGTAGAAAGTTATAGTTAGCTATATCATTTTTATTATAATGTCATTATTAACTAAACACACACACATTATCATTTAATAGCAAACGTAGAAGTCAGTGGACCTTGTTGCAAACACTTTGTTTACAATGACATACTATGAACAAGTAAATAAAAGCAGGTCTGGAGCATTAGTTGAGAAGGTAAAGCAGTGGGGTAACAATGATGAACCTGTAGAGAGATGAGATGAGATAGGGTTAGAACATTGGCCATGATGGTGGTTAATGTTGGTAGCAGGACTGTATGGCTATGACTAGTGTTGAAGTACCTTCAGTTGTTAACTCTTTCAAGCCACTTGTAACCAGGGCCACTTAGAGGTAGGACTAGAGAGAGCAAGTGTTCTGATGTTTGTAGAGCACGATTGGACAAAAGCTAGATCTTCAACTGTCATACATTTTCCACAATACTTTGCCAGCTGAAGATCTCCCATGTGTCCATGCTTGTGGAGTTGTATTTGTGTGCAGTGTCTGTTTGTTGGAATGTAAGCTTGTTATGTATAAAGCATATGTATGTGAATGTAGGGGTGTATATGTGTGCATTTTTGCTGTTTGAACACAGTGGTGCATTTATGTGTTGTGTTGGTGCTTGAAAGCAAATATACATATACTACCACACACACAGATACACACCTCGAAACACATAGACACACACACACATTGCTAGATATACACAGATACATACACATGAGGATACACAAACATACACTAACACACAGAGATGCAAACACTTAGATACAAACACATACAATGACACAGAGATGCACACACTCAGATACACATACATACATTAACAAACAGAGAGATGCACACACATACACTGACACATGCACAGATACACAGACATGCATATAGAGACACACACACAGACAAATGCACTCTGGCACACACAGTGGTCTTGAAAAAAGTCCTGTGTTGGACTGAAACGTTGACAGAACCGAGGTGTATCTTTTTGGACATATACTGTTACAAAGACCCGTGAGTGCACTTTTTGTCTATAATATATGCATGTATACAATTGTATCAGCTCACATCACCCAAGGATGTGTATTGCTTTGGTAAGTGCCGTTGTGAGACAATTTGATAGAAAATGCGTGAGAGGTGGAATAGGATTGGTAGTAGAACATCCACAATCCAAGATGGATGAGGCTGAGACAGTGATAGAGAGGGGGTAAGTTATAAAATGGAAACCTATATATCATTAATCGTTCTTGTTTATCTTGTTTATTTCTAAAAGAGGTTAAGGTAGATAGATTGTCTGACTGTTTATTTGTTGGTATGTTTTGTTTTATTTAGAGGAGAGCCAAATGAGGACTCTAGCCTGTGATACGCTACTCTGTCTCCGTGCAAACTATAAGAAATTCAGAGTCTGCTTACAAGGGATTATTTAATGGTAGCCTGTTTGTTTTTTTTTAGCAAAAGGGAACAATCACATATATTTGAAAGCCTGTACAATGGCTTTGAAAACTGTATGGTCAGAGTAATGCAGGACAGAAAGCATTGGTAGTTACATGTAAGTTGCTTTGGGCCTACTATGGTACCATTGTTTTAGGACCACCATTTTGTGAATCGGCCCAATGCCTGTGTCTCCTGCAGCACCTTGTGCTTTCAGTGCCACAAAAGTTTTTTTTCTGAGATATACTTGTTGCCACATAAGAGTTAAAACACTATAGGTTCACTCTGAACACCATAACTACTACAGCTCAATAAGTATGAGGGTGCAGTCCCACATGATAGGCATTACAGCTAAACAATGCTGTCTCCAGTATTTTAAATCCATATTGGTATGGTTTGATATAAAAAAACATTGCTGCCAGTTAGATAGATTCACACTTGATAAACGGCTACCAACGAGGTATCTATGTTTTTTTTATGTTTATATCGGGGGTGCCCAAAAGGTAGTTTGCCCAGATGTTATAGAACGGGGGTCCTCAAACTCCGGCCCCCCAGATGTTGCTGAACTACAACTCCCATGATTCTCTGGCTATCTATGTAATTCAAAGAATAATGGGAGTTGTAGTTCAGCAACATCTGGGGGGCTGGAGTTTGAGGACCCCTGTTATAGAACGTCAGCTTCCATGATACTTTGCTATCTAAACGGTGGATATGCATCATTTAATGTGTGGTTCTACAATATCTGCCTTTTGAACATCTCTGTTTCTTACGTTCCCTTCTAAATATATAAACACAAAAAATAATTAATTAGCCTAGAGATATCCATCATAACAGGATTTAAAAAAAAAAAAAAAAAAGAGAATAAAGTTTGAAATTAACTTTATATTTTCTGTTATTCTTCTATACATAGAGTTATATTTCCGTTTATAAATCTGTTGACAGCATAATACATTTGGCAGTAACAATCCAATCATTTTCTTTAGAAGCAAACCATTTTAACTTTTTAGCTTTTTTGTTATTGTTCTGTAGAATTTAGCCACATACTTAATTAATGTATGAGGTTCACCAGAAAAACACAATCTACCGAGGGTTTGAAATGTTTAAATCTTTAACAAGTAGGCACTTAATGAGGCAAACACATTTTAAAATGTCTTATATTGTCCGTGTGACATAAATAATTAATTATATCAGACAAGAAACAATTCTCTCCTATCGTATTTTTTTCAAAGTTTTATATTTTTTCTAATGTTTTGATTTGAGAACAGTTTTATCTTCCCTAATTGGAAATAATATAGAACAGCAGTAATTTCTACAAATAGATTAAATGTCAGCCATAAAGACCTGCAGTGTTAATAGAAGCATACGTTTTAAATAAATCCAACCTGATTTATATTCTTTGTTCTTCTTTGCGACATTTAATCTATTGTAATAAATATCTTAACATTTTCTTTTCACCCTCCATCTCAGTGGTGCTCAGTGTAGTAAGCTTAGTTACTTATTTTCACAATTTATAATAAACATTATAGACAATGAAACATTCATTTGAAATAAAGCTGTTTGATGGATGAATCTGTGTTATATTATCTCCCGGACTTTTTCTCCAGTTCAGAGACAAAGAATGTGTAGTAGCAGCAAGATGAAGTACCAGCTAATTATTCTCCATCAAAATGATTCAATCAGCCAGTAAATAAAAGAAAAAAAGAAAAAAAAAAAGCAGGTCCAGCACTCCTTAAAGTGATACAGCATTCATCACTTGTGCTTAAAGCAACTTGTCAATGCTTTTGTTTCAATTCCTTAAGACTTGTTTCTATATTATTACACTCCTCCATTGACAGTAAAAAAAAGTAAATAGTAAAGCTTGATAAAAAGATAATGAAAATGGAGCTCCATTCACCGTGTGTATCACTCCAAACACACAAAACACAAGTGTAATATATGATAAATAGTGGTGAGAGCACACATTAAAATGAAATGTTACCACAAATTGGAAAAATGGTATCTACAAATAGAATAAAACATGTCAAGAAAAGTGAACCCGGTGGAACACACCACCCAAAAAGACTCACTAAGTGGAGCGCTAGTATATAAAATAAACTTACCCCACTATATATTGAGATGGTGTAAAATGACAATGTTCTCCCACTTGATGGGATGTATAATAACAATATTCTCCAAAACAGAAAAATGGACACAAAATAGTGTAGTATATCAATGAGACCAAAATGTGATGCACAAGAATGTAGACCAAACTCACATGGTATAAACCCTATAAGGATAGGCTCAGGTCTCAGAAGCAGGGGTATGTTTGGTCCAAACCCTCTCCAAATTCTTGACCCAGTGGTTCTCAGATATGGAGACAAAAGGGAGACAAAATGCCCTAGTGAAAAATTGTTGAGGTAAAAATATATCCAAAGTGTCAGTGCAATAAACTGCTCACCTTTAGTAGAGCCAATTATACCAGGCTCTTAGTGTCAGAATGTGTGTGTCTTTAAGGGAGTCACTATCCTTCTTGTATACAGGATCAGGAAACAGTAAAGGTCCACTGGACTGGTAATTACATAAAATAACACTTTATTGATAAAACACAAATAGAATTAAAAGCTAATATAAGTAAGTAATACCAGTCCCAAATATATGGTGTAGAGTGGACCCTCCTCTCTCTCCGAGACACATTTCGCCGGTCGGCTTTATCAATAGGAATGTCTGTGTCTTGTAAAAGTCTGTATTCATATAACTGTATTCCTTATTTGATTGGTCGCCGTGCTCCTTCGACGGCCAATCATAACGCTTGTATTCAGGGGTGTGGCCAATCATAACGCTGGTAGTCAGCCTTTTAAAACTCAGGATGCCGAATATAGGTGTAAAAAAACACTGCAAGCTTTATTGGAACAAACATTAAAAAACGATTCCTTACAAATAAATAATTATCTTAGGTGGACTATCATTTATTTATTTGTAAGGAATTGTTTTTACTGTTTGTTCCAATAAACCGTACAGTGTTTTTTTTACATATATATATATTATATATATATATTCGGCATCCTGAATTTTCTTTGGCGCTGCACTTAAAAGGCAATAGCTGTGGGGGGGCGTGGCCTGGCACCGCTACAGCCTAGACGCCATTACAGACAGCTCCGCTAAGAATTGCCTGCTGCATCGACCCATGCTATTCCGGTTCGGATCCGCCTCAGCTCCACCCCGCAAGACCCGGCAGAAGCTCCGGTCTGAAAGCCTAAAGGCCGCAACTTACCACGCCGAGCTCCTCGCAGACTGGAGTGAGTATTTACACCCCTACCAAAACGACCCTGACACTCCAATCATGGGTCGAAAAACACAGAAACAGACAGGGGCACCCATTCCAGAGGCGAGAGATATAGGGACGCTCCTCAAATGCTCCAGGCCCAAAACAACAGAACTCTCACCACCCCCAGCCGTCCCAGACACCATAGAGCCTCAGGAGCCTGAAGGGGGGAACGGGAAAGGCAGCAAGAACCCAGACACAGCAACAGCCCTCGTAACAGAGTCCCCAAGCCCAGCACACGCTACTAAAAAGGACAATGCAGACCTTTATGATAGAATCAAGCTACTATTTGACACAGACATTGCCCTAGTCAAAACTGAAGTACAAGCGGTCACTGACCGTGTACAAGCCACGGAGGAAGACGTGATCGATCTCAAGCAGAGCCTGGCAGCCCTAGGGGACACTGTGCAACAAATGAGAACTCTGCACTCCTCTCTGACGCACAGAGTGGACACCCTGGATGACAGGAGTAGGCGCAAACACATAAAAATCCGCGGAGTCTCCGATGCGGTGTCCGCGGAGGAACTGCCGCACTTCCTTAGGCGGCTGATGGCCTCATCCCTACCCGCCAAACAAGCTAAACAAATCCCGCTGGACGGAGCTTACAGGGTCAATAGACCACAACGCGCCCCAACGAGCCTGCCCAGGGATATTATTCTCAAATGCCAAACCGTTACAGACAAACAAAAGCTCATGAAGGCGTTCCAAGAACGGGCCCCCATGTACTTTGAATCACACCAGCTGACATTTTACCAGGATGTCACCAGGGCAACACTTCACTGGAGAAAAACCATGCAACCTATTACAACTAAGTTGCGAGAGGCTGGCGTGGCCTACCGCTGGTCGGCGTCCCGAACCCTTACGGTCATCAAAGACGGAAAGGTGCACACAGCGTCTTCTCCAACGGATGCCCCCACCTTTTTCACAGCCCTGGACCTGATGAGAGGCGCTGGAACTCCACCGAGACCGGCAACACATCACCAATGGGACATACCCAATGTGACACCCTTTGTTCCAGCTCGGAATCGCAACCCATCTCAGGATCAAGACTCAGTGACTTAATCGCAGCTTGACCAGCACTACTTCAGTGCACCTCCCCAATGTTGGCGGCAAAGAAAGAATTATCTACCACCGAGCCACAATATAGTGGCAACCTGCAAAGCGGACTGTAGCAATTGAATATTCCATGTTCTTCTCTCTTTTCTAATGTACCTAGTTTTGGTTTAATTTCATGTTTTCACTTTGTGTTTTATGTTTCATGGCGTATACCGCCAGATATTCCACCAATGCTGACACACGAACAGACGAACCCGTTAATTCTAACCACAATCTCCCCCCCCCCCCGTCTCCCCATAGGTTAGGGGAACACAAGAACGACAGGGGCCTCTGCCACTGCCCCTCACCAACTACCTACCTAAGAGGCACACGCCTACAAACACACTGCACCACTGACTTACCCACCCTTCAACCCCTCATGGGTGGCCAGACGATACGACCCACGAAGGCAGCCGACCCCTGATAAGGCACCACCAGGAACCCACTCACCATACCTTGACTGCCACGGAAGCCCTTTACACATACACCACATAACAAGACGTTATGGTATACCTCTGCTTAAAACCACTAGCCTAATTGGGTTACTTCTTGTTAAGTATTAACGTCGACGCTCCATCACTAAATTGTCACTCAACAGTTTAATACACTACTTTCTGACATCATGCTTTACGTTGATTTATACTGTTTGAATAACGTTCCTGTTCATATTGAATGCCATATAAAAAGAAAAATGAGGCACTTACTACCTGGAAATGTAATTAATGACAATATCTCTGTACTAATCCATAAATGTGGAACACCCCTGCATTTCCCTTTTCTTCATTTTGTACCCTTTATATATGCCTTAACAAAATAAAGAATTAAAAAAAAAAAAAAGGCAATAGCTGTGAACACAGTATCCAGATCCTAACCAGGTGGCTACCATTTCATCTGCATATAAATCTTTTAGTCTGAGCCAGCTTGTAGAGTGTCTCACAACCATGTGAGTGGATTCGATCACTTTTATGACATAGATACAGTTTTAACTATATTACCCTATGTATATGTTTTATTCTGTTTGTAGATTCAACTACCATTTTCCAATTCGTGGTAACAATTCATTTTAATGTGTGCTCTCACAACTATTTACTATACATTTGACTCCTCCATTGACACTTGCCTTTATTTTTCTTTATTATCTTTTCTTTCATGATCTATATACCAAATATACTATATACCAAAACCACTTTAATTATGCTAAAGTTGTTTTGGTGCTTAGAGCCAAAATAGCGTAAAATTTGTGTTTAGTTATCAAGATACAAGATATTTCAAGGTGGTGAAGATGTAGCAATTACTCATTGTTTCTACAGTGTAAGACATTACGTTTCAAATATATATTTTAGTGGACAGTCCAACAGTGTCTTTTTTTATCAACTTGTTCTGCAAAGTAATATCTGTCATTGCAGAAACATATGATAGAAAATTGAAGATTATGCTAGTTTTGCGTACTAATAATCTTAATTTTAATAATGACAGGAGGTGATTATTTTGCATAAATCCCTTTACTATTCCAGAGCAACAAAGCACACAAAGAAAAAAGGAACCAATCAGAAACAGGCAGATAGTATAACATACACAAAAAACAAGGGGAAGGAAGATAGTACAATAATCTTACTCCTGAGCGGGGGTTAACCCCTAGTGCAACAAAATGCACTATAAAACTAAACAATAAGGAAGGGAGACAGGAGAAGGGACAGGATCAACGATAGAGTGTCCTGCAGAGTGGTAGTTGCCTCGTTATGGAGGGGTGACCTTTAGGATAGGTTGGGCTCGGGGAGATCACAAAAGAGGATAGAGGAAATATAATTAAAACCTCACTTTTAATGTAAATAATTAAAAGGGGGGTATACAAACACATTTTAGTTCAAATAACTGTTGTAAGAAATCCTCAAGTGATAGTTACACTGCCTGTTAACAGAGTGAAATGCCACTATGGGAACAACAGCTACAAATTAGTAGTGTCAATGATGTATCGATATACCAGTATCCGGGCTCAAGGAAAAATAGCCAAGTCCCAGTGAGCTGCACTGAAGCTGATAACAATATTTAATGCAACTGCAGTGTCTGGACTCCAAAACAAGCTTGAGAGTGCCAGTATACTGCAGAAAATAGCATCTCAGAAATGATGACAGGGTCCTGTGTTAAAGACCGTGAGAAATAGCATCTAGAGGTATGTGCTGGCGGGAGTATCTGCAGTATGGTAAAGGAGGTACAAACTGCAAAATGTTGCCTGGTATATTCTGCAGGAACCGGCTTAATGACCAACAGGCTATGGGAAGAGAGGGGTTAACTACAAAAACTGGAAATCCTAGTGTTATGGTATGTGCTGGCAGGAGGATCTGCAGTATAGTAACCAGGAGGTACAAACTGCAAGATGTTGCCTGGTATATTCTGTAGGAACCGGCTTAATGACCAACAGGCTATGGGAAGAGAGGGGTTAACTACAAAAACTGGAAATCCTAGTGTTATGGTATGTGCTGGCGGGAGTATCTGCAGTATGGTAACTAGGAGGTGCAAACTGCAAAGATGTTGCCTGGTAGATTCAGCAGGAACTGGCTTAATGACCAACAAGCTATGGGTAGAGAGGGGTTAACTACCAAAACACTGGGAATCCTAGTGGTATGTGCTGGCAGGAGTATCTGCAGTATAGTAACTAGGAGGTGCAAACTGCAAAATGTTGCCTGGTATATTCTGTAGGAACTGGCTTAATGACCAACAGGCTATGGGAAGAGAGGGGTTAACTACAAAAACTGGAAATCCTAGTGTTATGGTATGTGCTGGCGGGAGTATCTGCAGTATGGTAACTAGGAGGTGCAAACTGCAAAGATGTTGCCTGGTAGATTCAGCAGGAACTGGCTTAATGACCAACAAGCTATGGGTAGAGAGGGGTTAACTACCAAAACACTAGGAATCCTCCTATGCTTGCGGTCCCTAAGTACTTGTGCCTTCGAGGGCACCCCCTTAGCCAAAAGCCTACAATCTCCTATGGAAATACAAATAGAAAATTTCCCACCAATACTGCTACAATGAAAGAAGTGGGCTGGAAATCAAGTGCTGCTGGGTAACGGCCGAGCCGATGCCGATAGAAAGCTCTAATTGGTAAGAGGTCACCCTTAGTGCAGTGACAGGTCACTCTTAGTAAACTGACTGGTGGATAGCGCCAGTGATGTTTCCCCTGACAAGCGTTTCACCTCACAGGTTCATCAGATTTAAATGTCTGGTGAAGTTCTCATTGGTGGATTTAAACAAATTTAACCAATGAGAACTCTTCTATGCCTTAATGGGTGGGTAAGTAGTGGAGCAAAAAATTAACTCTTACATGTTTGGTAGAGATTAGTAGTAAAGATGCAAAAAAAAATATATATATATAGAATATATATATATAACGTGAATGATACGAAAATATTACTGAGAGTATTAAGGCTTGTGAAATATATACTAGGCATGGTTCTTAACCAAAACGATTTGCCTGGCGTTATCCACAAACATTGTGGAATAGAACATAAGACTTAACTGGTAGGAAACTTGAAAGAGCTATTCAAAGTTAAACTTGCTAAATGAAAGCATAATCATAATAGTGTTAATCAATTAACTCTTTACAACCTTATGTTACAAAATAAAACTTAAGCTTAATAATGACTTTTTGCAGCCATTATGTGACAGAAATGAAGACTTAAGCATGATAACATTATACAATGAAAGTTTCAGCCTAATGTTGTTAAATGAAGACTAAAAAATAGTAGTGGAAAAATAACTAATTGTATAGGAAGACTACTGCTATTTACATGAGGAGCGGTGATGAGGGATTGTGGAGTGATATGTGCAGGACGGCCATTGCTAGTGTATAAATGGAGTAAAGTTAAACTCCTCCTAAGGGTGTTAGGGTCTTAAGTTCATGGATCCACTTGGACTCCCTTTTGAGCAATCTTAGGTTAAAATCGCCTTTTAGTATTTGTAGTTAGCCTCTCAATCGCTTGGAAACTAAGGTGTGAGGTATCGCCCTGATGTTGGGAGCGAACGTGGTTAGAGATAGGTGTACTGATGTTACAATTAGTGACGGAATTCACAGTTAACCCCTCTCTACCCATAGCTTGTTGGTCATTAAGCCAGTTCCTGCAGAATCTACCAGGCAACATCTTTGGAGTTTGCACCTCCTAGTTACTATACTGCAGATCCTCCTGCCAGCACATACCATAACACTAGGATTTCCAGTTTTTGTAGTTAACCCCTCTCTTCCCATAGCCTGTTGGTCATTAAGCCGGTTCCTACAGAATATACCAGGCAACATTTTGCAGTTTGTACCTCCTAGTTACCATACTGCAGATACTCCCGCCAGCACATACCTCTAGATGCTATTTCTCACGGTCTTTAACACAGGACCCTGTCATCATTTCTGAGATGCTCTTTTCTGCAGTATACTGGCACTCAAGCTTGTTTTGGACACTGCAGTTTCATTAAATATTGTTATCAGCTTCAGTGCAGCTCACTGGGACTTGGCTATTTTTCCTTGAGCCCGGGTACTGGTATATCGATACATTATTGACACTACTAATTTGTAGCTGTTGTTCCCACAGTGGCATTTCACTCTGTTAACAAAGAAGTAGGTTCCAGCTGTTGCTTAGCAACGCTGGAACACAATAAACGTCAGACCCGATCTGTGTATCGGCTGAACGATCTACTCTGCTCTCCTCTCGTGCATTTTGGCGGTTTTAGTTCTACACACACTTGGTGATGGTAAGCACTTAACTTGTATGTGTATATTTTATGTTTGCTATGTATGTCATGTCATATCTGCCATCCTGAAGAAGGCTCCAGATGTGAGCTGAAACGTTGATGTTTATTTTTTTATTTTGTATATGAATTAAAAGTAAAATTTTACTTTACAAAGACCCTGGAGTGCATTCTGGTTTTTTGGATACCTATGATTTTTTTGCTGAAATCGCACCGGGCATCACAGTCATTATATACCTGGAGTGTAAGCACCTTGGATTTCTCGGATTCAGGTAAGTCATTGCCGATATATACATATATATATATATATATATATATATATAAATATATATATATATATATATATATATATATATATATATGTATATATCGGCAATGACTTACCTGAATAAGGTTAACCCAGCTACAGAGAAGGAAAAAGTAATAGCGGGGGGTTGGGGAAATACTTGCCTCCTGCCATTATTAAAATCAAGATTATTAGTACACTAAAGCTAGTATGATCTTGAATTTTATTACATGACAGGAGGCTTCATATTTTGCACTTTTAATGCTAAGGCATAAGTGAGAAGGCGGCATGAGAAGATAGGCAGAGGTAAAACGTCCGAACGGTTACATAGGTTACAAGTTCAGCCGTGAACAGTCTGCCACAAGTAAGATGTCTGATTACGAGACCCCTGCCACGAGGACGGAAGAGGCTGCCACACCCCGAACCGAGTGAGCACCGAATGAAGGGTCAATCCCAGCTAGAGATAAAAGCCATGGGACCCATCGGGACAATGTGGTAACCGATACCGGCCCATGTGTTCTAACATATGACACCAACAATTGTCTGGATGAAGGAGTTTGATGCGTAGCTGTAGCAGTCACGTAGGCATGTGGTGCCTGGACGACACAAAGTTGGGGTTCCGATGGGAAAAACAGGTAGAAAATCGCTGTTGAATTCGACTTAGTACGTTGAGACCCCCGAAAAGTGACCACTTCTGGAGAAAACGAGACAAGGTCTACATCAAAGTGCCACCTAGGTGGTTGATGTATCAAACTGCAGAGATGTTGTCTATGCAAAGTAGGATACAGCAATCGGATCTCCCTTTCACTAGGTTTCGTATAGCGAAGGCACCTGCCAATTTTTCCAGGCAATTGATGTGCAGGGTGAGTTCTTCTGTCATCCAGACACCGTCTGTGGCCATCTGCCCATCGGTGACACCCCAACCCCATTGACTGCCGTCTGTCCGTGTGCCAACAATGGCTCTGCCGTTCCATGCCTGCATACATTTGAGCCACCATCAAAGTTCTAGCCGTACTTCCTCTGTCATGGGGACCGGTTGGTCGTATTTGGGATTTCTCCTGAGGAAACGAGCTTAGGCGTTGCATGGCCAGATAGTGCAGTGGGCCTGGGAAAATTGCCTGGATGGAGGAGGATTGAAGGCCCATTCTGAGCCAGCATTCTGAATGGGATCACGTCCCAATGCATTATTTTGCATATCTTCTCCGAATTGGCGTGACTTTGGCAACTGGAAGTCGGAGTGTACATAACATCGAGTCCATGTCGAATCCCAGAAATTCTACACATTGAGTTGGAATCAAAACTGATTTAGTCCGATTCACCAGGAAACCGAGGGATTTTAGCAAGGTCACAGTGTAATCTGTGGTTGAGGCTAGATGACTTCGGATCTGATCCGAAGAGTAGAATGTCGTCCAGGTAAATCAAGCAACGTACGCCTTGTCCTCGCAAGTGGCCCATCACTGGTTTTAGGACGTTCGTAAAGCACCGACTGTTGGTGTGTATTGGCAAGGACAGATATGCATCTTTAAATCTTTCTCCTGAAGGAGATCTCTCAGTAGATGGATACCTTCCATTTTGAAATGGTGGTGTGAGACGTGTGCGTTGCGATCCCGTAGATTTATTACCGGTTGTAATTCTCCTGTCTTTTTTCCTCACAAGGAGTCCCGGGGTCCCGGAGTCGACGCCGGTTCAATGGCTCCTTTTCACCTGAGGTCCCCAAGTTCCTGATCCACAAGCTGGGCATCTGCAGTCGTGAAATGCAGCGGACATGGAGGATGGAATTGCACTGGAGAACTCAATGCGATAAACATGAACGATTGTAGAACCTAGGAATCCGACGAAGGTTCTATCCACTTTGGGAACAAATGAGAGAGGCGACCCGCAGGGGGTACTGCAGTTAGCACAGAAGGCACAGTTATACAATTGTGGCTTACCTGATGTGAAACTTGCACAAGCTCATCCATGGCCACTGCGGCCTCTGTTGGAACCTCAGGAATCTTGGAAGGGTTGTTGGCAGCCCACTTCCAGATAGAATGGTGGAGGGTATGAGTATCTGGGGCCTGATGGCCAGAAGCGGCTGGTGGCACGACCCCTCTGCCAACCAGCCAATCCTGTGTGTGTTGCTCCGAAACACCCTGTGTAATGATATCTGCACTACATTCAGGGATGTAAACACGTTAACGTGTTTGTTCAGTTCTTTCATTAACTGATGACCAAATAATTGACCTCGAGCTTGAGGGTCTAGGGCTGCCCAGTGTCTCTCTGAAGTGAGGGCCACACTCATTGGGCCCACTCACATACGTTGTGTGCCCAATCTGCTGTAAATTATTCATCTTGAGCATATGCCTCATCTGCCAATGTCATAACACAGCCAAGTGGCCCAATCATATCCAGGAATTTGTCCTGGGCTCTTTTAAACCCCTTTTCGACTCCTTTCCTTGGTACTCTGCCTCCCCTTGCCATGAAGGTCAACATCATTTGGTCAAACTCAGGAGTGTTTGTGACCTTATCTGGGAGCAAAGGTCTGGCGCATTTGGACCTTAAGCATTTGCAAACTTCTTTGTCCAGTGGCTTGCGCAGCCAGAAGTGCATGAATTTTAACAGATGAGGGGGCGGCAGCCAATAACCTGAGCGGGGATGGCAGATATTTTGTGGGTCAAACATCTTTTGGCCAATCAAGCAGGTAAATTAGGTGGACAGCGCTAAGAATTATTATAATAAAATCATACATACACAGGTAGCAGCAGATTTCGCAATTGTGTGTCTTACTCTTAAAAAAAGGGAAATAAAAGTACAATGATAGTGCAGTATGTTATGAATAATATGGTTATAAAGATATATTCCAAAGGGGCACTCACGTTTTCCAGAGCTTATAAAGCTCTATTTTAGGAGCCTGGACGGAACAATCCCCGTCTAAGGATTTCTTTTTGCTGGTATCAGATTCCCAAGGTAGTGCGATTCATCATATGAAAAAAATAAGGATGTATACCAATGGTACAGTACGTATGTAAAAGTAGGATAAGTAAATAATATTTGGCCTACTTACATTTGCTAGAGCAATGACCTGCTCTAGTGTATGGAGCTTTAGGTGGAACAATCCCCACCTAGGGATATATGTAGATCAGGAACAGCAGAGTGATGGTGAGAGTATAAGGAGCTCAAGAATGACTGGGTATTAAAACAGAATCTTTATTAATAAACAGAATAAATAAAACTATTTAAAAGTAAACTATATAGTAAAAAGAAGTATAAATAAAACCAGTCCTTTGTAGGCAATCCTTAATCTCCACTTGACATGTTTCGCTTACACTTTTGAGAAAGCTGTAAGCGAAACATGTCAAGTGGAGATTAAGGATTGCCTACAAAGGACTGGTTTTATTTATACTTCTTTTTACTATATAGTTCACTTTTAAATAGTTTTATTTATTCTGTTTATTAATAAAGATTCTGTTTTAATACCCAGTCATTCTTGAGCTCCTTATACTCTCACCATCACTCTGCTGTTCCTGATCTACATATATCCCTAGGTGGGGATTGTTCCACCTAAAGCTCCATACACTAGAGCAGGTCATTGCTCTAGCAAATGTAAGTAGGCCAAATATTATTTACTTATCCTACTTTTACATACGTACTGTACCATTGGTATACATCCTTATTTTTTTCATATGATGAATCGCACTACCTTGGGAATCTGATACCAGCAAAAAGAAATCCTTAGACGGGGATTGTTCCGTCCAGGCTCCTAAAATAGAGCTTTATAAGCTCTGGAAAACGTGAGTGCCCCTTTGGAATATATCTTTATAACCATATTATTCATAACATACTGCACTATCATTGTACTTTTATTTCCCTTTTTTTAAGAGTAAGACACACAATTGCGAAATCTGCTGCTACCTGTGTATGTATGATTTTATTATAATAATTCTTAGCGCTGTCCACCTAATTTACCTGCTTGTTTTGTTCTATTGTTCACAAGGTAAAAGGAACTCCTTGTTGGTGAATAGCTGCTTTATTGGATAGAGAGCACTTATCACTTTTTTCACTATCTGTTATCTTTTGGCCAATGGAGTCAAAGAAAATCTCACCGTCCGGTGGTTCCAAAACCATTTCCTCGGTCATGTCACTCATCTGCAGGGGCCCACCCAAGAATGTTTCTTTGACAAAAGAATTGAGGCCCCATGTGCCATCATCTGAATGGAAGTTGTTAGCTTGCCATTCATTAAGGACTGATAATGAGGGAGGTATATTGTGCTCCTTGTCCGAAGAGGCGTTATGAGTTGTGGGGATCACTGGTCATGCCTGTCTTCCCTTCTTAAGGGCTTGAACCCTTTGCCCTTCCAATGGCATTTTGCCAGGCGTCCATGGTCCTTTGACTAGGAGTCTGGGTCGTCAGACACTTCTCTCCTTTGAGAGTGTTTAGGTGGCCCTTTGGTAGTGTCCTGATTGGTGACACAGGGACTGCCTGGGGTACAGTGGTCAAATACGTGACACACGATAATGCAGACTGACGCAAAAGCTGGAGCTCACCCAATAACAAGGAGACTGCAAGTACAGCTCCACTCGGCAGCACAATATGGGGGGGCTCACCCCAAGCCGGGTTACTAGGCCAAGACCTGACCAGCTGACTCACCCCCAAGGTTGTAACTAACCTGAAACAGGTCACTGTGGCAGGTAGTATGTAGCAGAGGTGAAATCTGCACAGTTTTTGACAACATTGGCAGCAGACAAAATATTTCTGACTATCCTGATGAAACTAACAACCAACAAGGTTTAAAATGGCCGCCGCAGATCTTGCGATGCAAGAATCAAAATGGTCGCGAAAAATGGTTGCAAAATGCGGTTTGTGGGAAAAATTTACAAACGTTCACCCAAAAAAATGCGAGCGGAGGTAGAAGGGAACGATCGGGGGAAAAATCAAACATGAAAACAGGTGAATGGACAAAACAAACAAACGCCAAAAGGCCAAGAATGAGACGCGCCCAGCAAAGAAACCGAGAGGGAAAAAAGGGAGACAAATGCAAAGGTTGAATCGCATTTGGGCAGGGAACAGCCTGTCGAACCTGCAAAATCTACCGAACACATGTAGTTCTTTGTTAGCGCGCAGTCGGTAGAATAATGCCCCCGAAACAGGAGAACGCCAATGCAGGAACGTGTGTGAAAGGTGAATGCCTGGAGGGCGGGCGAGTCCCAACGCTCGCCACTTTCGGGAAAGTTACCACACTGCTACACACTCCCTTCTGGGGTCGTGAACCCCAGAAGGGAGTGTGTAGCAGTGTGGTAACCTTCCCGAAAGTGGCGAGCGTAGCCACCAAGCAGAGGGGACCTGACAGGCAGCAGTGAAAAACCATGGGGAAGGTGAGAGGGAGCAGGGAATGGTAGGGAAAAGGGCTACAACCATGGCTACCCAGAAAAGGGTCCCAGATCAAAGGGAACCCACAGACCCAACACTCCCCACAAGAAAAGGGATATAATAATACCACAACTAAAATAACAGTTATTGTAACTCAGGACTAGCTCATTTGCACATTACATTAAACTTACTGTGACATCCTTAATAAAATACAAATAACCAAATTATATGGTGAAGCATTCAGGAACTCATAATAATGCATTAACATATTTAAAAAGTGGTGGAGAAGACAGGAACTAACAAGACATATATCCCCTTACTCCAGAATTCATATTATGCAAATCTGTCTGAATGTGCATATTAACAAGCTTTACTATTCAGATAGTGCATATAGTTGTTTCAAGATCTCTATAACAGATGGCGCTGTACAGGCTCCACAGCTAAATCCACCTAGTTTGTTGAAAGAACAGGAGAGCACATAAAACATTTAACAATAAACAATAAATAAACAATAAATACATTTTACACACCCTGCACTTATAAAGGGCACAGGGTGACTAAAACATAAGAATAACCTGTGGACCTACATAAAGTGTGCATTTTCAGCTACCAGGGATGATGACTACTGTCGTACAAACATTATTAAAATGTGTTTGATTTTTAATATTAGTTAGCCCATCTTTTCTTTCAAAACCTCAATATTGCTTTCAGTAAGTGTCTGTGCATTCAGATATCTCCAAGAAATTTTCATGAAAAAGAGACTAATGCTAAACAAGAGTCCCCAGCAGCCCATCCCCTACGAGCTGCTTGGACTAACAAGGAAGCATTAGCCTGAGCAACAATGGGCGGCTGTGATTGGCAAATACCACTTTCAGCCTATCACATTGATCATTGCTGCTATGAATTGGTATGACTAGAATGATGTTTGTTTTCTCTGCCTTAGCCATTCCTATGGTGGGGGCTAGGCTGTGTACTTTTCAGTATTTTATAAAGATATAATCATTGTAAAATGCTGATCAAGGCTGCATTAAAATTTCAATGAAATTCCAACACAATTCAAAGATAACATAAGACAAACAAAGTACTTTGTCTTCTAGTAAAGCCTGAGGTTGACAAAAGTTTACAAAAGGCACCATCAACGTTTGTCCAATCCCAGCAGCCATTAGAAATGATGGCTGTGGGATTCAGGTTCCATCTATGGAGGATCCCACGGTCTTGTATGGTCCTCAGTGTTGTACTCTCACGCACGTGTGAGAATAAAACTGTGACCGAAGCTCCTGGCAACTAAAGCACCAGTAGCCAAAGAGGACAGCAGAGTGAAGATGGTGGCGGTGGCCAAGAGGGACAGCCTGAGTGGCTCAAGGCCACTGGACTCACATTGAATCTGTCTGGTGTAAAATATGCAAAGAGCTCCGAAAATGGCAGGTCTGCTTTCAACTGCTTATAAATGGCTTAACACTAAATGGAAGGAAGGGCCAGGGGACTCCTGGTACTATAACCAATTCAATTAAATGAAATGGTTATAGTACATACAGTGTCCCTTTTAGTGAAAGTTTAGCAGGCATAGGCAACCTTTGGCACTCCAGATGTTTTGGACTACACCTCCCATGATGCTTTGCCAGCATTATGGGTGTAAGAGCATTATGAGGGATGTAGCCCACAACATCTGGCGTGCCGAAGGTTGCCTACCCCTGGTTTAGAGGTTGAATTGAGCCAAAAGGTAAGTTGCCAGTCAAATAATTAACAGACTATGGATACCAATTCCAGTGCCCTTATAGCTATAAAGCCAGAGGATGCCCATCTTGTCTGGCTGTAAGGATATGTTTCAGTCCCCACTTTCCTGACCCTAAATTAGACCAGAGCACATCTAGTGCATTCTTCCAAAAGAGTTAACCCTTTTAGTGGCTAGATGGTCCTCAAGCCCTTTGCCACCAGCATACCTCCATGTCTAACTAAATACCCTATGAAGCATTTCATTTCAGAAAATATTTACTGGAGGCAGAGGCATATCAATATCATTGCTTGGAGGATCTGATTTTGCTATTTATTTATTTTTACTTTTGCTTGGGTTTTTTTGTCATCTTTTAGTCATTTAACAGTTGTAAAAAAAAGAAAGGTTGATGATAGAGATTAAACAGATTTTTTTCCTGTATTCTGCCATGAGAAATATACGATTTCTAATGAGAACAACAGCACATCAGCCCCGGCCTCAGTTAGCTTTATTCAAAAAAACATGAATCAAATTTTATAGGCAAAGCAGTAGAAACACAAAAATGTTAATTGTCTCAAGATCACTCTATATTTACTAATGTACAAACCACCACACAGGGGTTGGAGAATTCTCTTCCTTCTGCCCAGGTAATTCACAAATCCCCATGTATCTGTCCATATAGAATGCTGGATTTTGACATTGCAATTATAGTTTAATGTGCAGATTTAGAGAAAAGGTTGTTTAACGCTCCTGTGCAGTAGTTTTGTCATTGAGAACATGAGTTTGTTTATTGATTAAAATGTTAAAGCAAACACTTGATTGAAGCAGATTTACTTTCTGTTTATTCACAGGACAATTCTCTTCTGTTGCATTCTTCACAAAATGTGACTGTAAACGCACGTAACTCTGACGGTCACATTACAGGCAGACTGACAGTGGGTAAGTCTCAACTCAAATTTCTCTATATTACAAATATTGGCACAATGCATGTGACGTGTGCTCCACACAATTAAGTTATGAAAAATAAATCACTTATTAAATTAAGTAATACCTGGGATTTTAAACATGTTAAAGGGGCTATCTAGACAACCTAAACACTACATCTCTGTGAAATGCTTATGCATGTTTAAGTGGGGTTTGACATTAAATAGGACTCTTTCCAGGACACGCAGGGACTGCCTCCTTCCTCAGTCAATTTGACATTTATCAACATAAATTCTGTCCATCTTGGATAGCAGTGATAATCTGAGAGTGTTGGTTAAGCACGTAGACTCTTGACGGCATAACCAATACCAGTAGAAACTGGTCCACGTGACATTCAGGCTTTTTTATTGCTTACTTCTGGTACCTTTTTATATTTTGTATTGTTCTATTAGCTATGCATTTTATCCATCGGGCGCACCTTGTATCTCTCATTCTGTTTCTCCAGTTTTCTAGAAGGGTTTGAGGGTTACCCCTCTCTTCAGGAGTGCAGCCCATCCTACTTTGTGATCAGTTTTGTAGCGCTATTCCACTCCCCTTCCTTTGTATCTATATAATCATGACAGACACATGTTTTTTTCTAACACACACTTATCAGTAGTCCTTACAATGCCGAGATATTTTTTTTTTTTTTTTATTATTGCAACAAAACTAGGGCGGGAGAGGGTGGGTGCACCACAGCAGCCTCTATGGACCAGTTTCTACTGGTATTGGTTATGCCGTCAAGAGTCTACGTGTTTAACCAACACTCTCAGATTATCACTGCTATCCAAGATGGACAGAATTTATTTATCTTTGGTATAGCTAAAATCCTCAACAGCATATGAAAGAGAGCAAAAAACAGACTGAACCAATGGTGCAATATTGTAGGTAAATTTTGCTACAGAAAACACTGAGGTTACGATGTGCCAACTCACATGTCAGAAAGCGATAACCAGCAACAGGTAAGACAGCGTGCAGTGGTATTTAAGCTCCCCACTTGTAGGATATCCCTCTAATCGTAGTTGCAGTGTAGGTCATATACAATTAAAGAAAAAGGAGAAGGTCCATAGTGCTCTCTATAAAAGTAAGTTCAAGTAATAATAAGAAATATACTTACAATATAAAGAGCAGAAAAACTGCTCTATGTGCCAGGTGTGGGTGGAACAATCCCCACATAGGATTCTTTGGATGATTCTTTGGATGATATAGTGCTTCTGTTATAAAACAAGGTATACAATAAGTAAAATAATAAAAGTATAAAGATTAACCAAAATATAAAGGTAGTCAAAAAAGGTTACTTTTGTTAACAGAGTATATAAAACACATTTATTTTATCCCTCTGGCGCACCCTGTATCTCTCGTTCTGTCATGATTATATCTACATGTTCCATTTTCTCCTTTATTGATGACTAGAGATGCAGCTAGTTTTGAACACATATGTGAAAAATGTTATATATTGATGGCTTTTATTTAAAAAATCTAAAATGCAAATATATAGCTAAAGAATAAAATGAAGGGATATTATAATATAAAATATAATAAACTATCTTGTTTAATTTATACAAGTAAAATAAAAAAAAATTGTAATACTGAAATCACAATTGTAGCAAAGAGTAACTAGGATGCAAAAGAATAAACTCGCCAACTAAGAATTATATAGGGTGTTAAAAATTGCTTCTAATGGAGAAGTATAGTTCAGGAGAGGTATATACGGAGCGGAGTTGAAAGGCTACATGGCATGGAGATGAGGGATAGGCAGAGAGATGTGCGATATAGAGGGAGTGAAGCTGAGAGGTGAATGGGATGTGAATTTAAAAGATTTACATGGAGTGGATCTAATAGGTGAAGAGGGATTGGAGCTAAAAGATATACAGGGAGCAGAGCAAAGTGATATATACAGCTAGTGGAGATGTCAGGTTTAGAGGGAATGGAAAAGGAAGACATCAGGGACGTAAGCTGTATACATTGAGTTCAGTGAGGGAACTAATGTAGAGAGGGGCCTGGTGCAAGAATATTTTTGGATCCACCTATCGCAAAAGTGTCAAAAAGGTAAATCCCCTTCTGTTGTAAAACACCCACAAAGCTTTGCCAGCTGAGTATCTCCATTTGCCAATCCTTCTAGGGTTGTATTTAGCACTGAGCAGTGTTTGTCCATCCTTTCGGGATTGTATTTAGCACTGAGCAGTGTTGTGTTTGTATGTTTGAATGTAAGCATGGTTTTGTATGGAGTATGTGTATGTCACACACTGAATACCAGCTTTAAAACACACAGAATGGAATAATTATTTTTTCTGAAAAACACCTGACTATTTTGGTTTAGTTACAGTATGTGATCATGCATTGTATAAGGCTGCCACAACGTCCATGTACTCCATTCTTTCAGGTCCTATTTATTGAGTTGAAATCAGTAATATACATTGAGTGGTACACAAGATGCACACGCAATGGAGAGGGGAATTTAGAACGTGGGTAGTTAAATGATATAGAGGTTTGAGGTATGAGATGCAGATGGAATTCTAGTGTGAGGTTCTCATGGAATTCTAGTGTAAGATGCAGATGGAATTGTAGTGTGAGATGCTCAAGGAATTGTAGTGTGAGATGCTCAAGGAATTCTAGTGTGAAATGCTCATGGAATTCTAGTGTGAGATGCTCAAGGAATTCTAGTGTGAGATGCTCATTGAATTCTAGTGTGAGATTCTCATGGAATTGTAGTGTAAGATGCAGATGGAATTCTAGTGTGAGATGCTCAAGGAATTCTAGTGTGAGATGCTCATTGAATTCTAGTGTGAGATGCTCATGGAATTGTAGTGTAAGATGCAGATGGAATTGTAGTGTGAGATGCTCAAGGAATTGTAGTGTGAGATGCACATTGAATTCTAGTGTAAGATGCTCATGGAATTCTAGTGTAAGATACAGATGGAATTCTAGTGTGAGATGCTCAAGGAATTGTAGTGTGAGATGCTCATGGAATTCTAGTGTGAAATGCTCATGGAATTCTAGTGTGAGATGCTCAAGGAATTCTAGTGTGAGATGCTCATTGAATTCTAGTGTGAGATGCTCATGGAATTCTAGGGTGAGATGAAGATGGAATTCTAGTGTGAGATGCTCATTGAATTCTAGTGTGAGATTCAGATGGAATTCTAGTGTGAGATGCTCATGGAATTCTAGTGTGAGATGGTCAAGGAATTCTAGTGTGAGATGCTCATGGAATTGTAGTGTAAGATGCAGATGGAATTCTAGTGTGAGATGCTCAAGGAATTCTAGTGTGAGATGCTCATTGAATTCTAGTGTGAGATGCTCATTGAATTCTAGTGTGAGGTGCTCATGGAATTGTAGTGTAAGATGCAGATGGAATTCTAGTGTGAGATGCTCAAGGAATTCTAGTGTGAGATGCTCATTGAATTCTAGTGTGAGATGCTCATGGAATTCTAGTGTGAGATGCTCATGGAATTCTAGTGTGAAATGCTCATGGAATTCTAGTGTGAGATGCTCAAGGAATTCTAGTGTGAGATGCTCATTGAATTCTAGTGTGAGATGCTCATGGAATTGTAGTGTAAGATGCAGATGGAATTCTAGTGTGAGATGCTCAAGGAATTCTAGTGTGAGATGCTCATTGGATTCTAGTGTGAGATGCTCATGGAATTCTAGTGTGAGATGCTCATGGAATTCTAGTGTGAAATGCTCATGGGATTCTAGTGTGAGATGCTCAAGGAATTCTAGTGTGAGATGCTCATTGAATTCTAGTGTGAGATGCTCATGGAATTGTAGTGTAATATGCAGATGGAATTCTAGTGTGAGATGCTCAAGGAATTCTAGTATGAGATGCTCGTTGAATTCTAGTGTGAGATGCTCATGGAATTGTAGTGTAAGATGCAGATGGAATTGTAGTGTGAGATGCTCAAGGAATTGTAGTGTGAGATGCTCATTGAATTCTAGTGTAAGATGCTCATGGAATTCTAGTGTAAGATACAGATGTAATTGTAGTGTGGGATGCTCAAGGAATTGTAGTGTGAGATGCTCATGGAATTCTAGTGTGAAATGCTCATGGAATTCTAGTGTGAGATGCTCAAGGAATTCTAGTGTGAGATGCTCATTGAATTCTAGTGTGAGATGCTCATGGAATTCTAGGGTGAGATGAAGATGGAATTCTAGTGTGAGATGCTCATTGAATTCTAGTGTGAGATTCAGATGGAATTCTAGTGTGAGATGCTCATGGAATTCTAGTGTGAGATGGTCAAGGAATTCTAGTGTGAGATGCTCATGGAATTGTAGTGTAAGATGCAGATGGAATTCTAGTGTGAGATGCTCAAGGAATTCTAGTGTGAGATGCTCATTGAATTCTAGTGTGAGATGCTCATTGAATTCTAGTGTGAGGTGCTCATGGAATTGTAGTGTAAGATGCAGATGGAATTCTAGTGTGAGATGCTCAAGGAATTCTAGTGTGAGATGCTCATTGAATTCTAGTGTGAGATGCTCATGGAATTCTAGTGTGAGATGCTCATGGAATTCTAGTGTGAAATGCTCATGGAATTCTAGTGTGAGATGCTCAAGGAATTCTAGTGTGAGATGCTCATTGAATTCTAGTGTGAGATGCTCATGGAATTGTAGTGTAAGATGCAGATGGAATTCTAGTGTGAGATGCTCAAGGAATTCTAGTGTGAGATGCTCATTGGATTCTAGTGTGAGATGCTCATGGAATTCTAGTGTGAGATGCTCATGGAATTCTAGTGTGAAATGCTCATGGGATTCTAGTGTGAGATGCTCAAGGAATTCTAGTGTGAGATGCTCATTGAATTCTAGTGTGAGATGCTCATGGAATTGTAGTGTAATATGCAGATGGAATTCTAGTGTGAGATGCTCAAGGAATTCTAGTATGAGATGCTCGTTGAATTCTAGTGTGAGATGCTCATGGAATTGTAGTGTAAGATGCAGATGGAATTGTAGTGTGAGATGCTCAAGGAATTGTAGTGTGAGATGCTCATTGAATTCTAGTGTAAGATGCTCATGGAATTCTAGTGTAAGATACAGATGTAATTGTAGTGTGGGATGCTCAAGGAATTGTAGTGTGAGATGCTCATGGAATTCTAGTGTGAAATGCTCATGGAATTCTAGTGTGAGATGCTCAAGGAATTCTAGTGTGAGATGCTCATTGAATTCTAGTGTGAGATGCTCATGGAATTCTAGGGTGAGATGAAGATGGAATTCTAGTGTGAGATGCAGATTGAATTCTAGTGTGAGATGCTCATTGAATTCTAGTGTGAGATTCAGATGGAATTCTAGTGTGAGATGCTCATGGAATTCTAGTGTAAGATGCAGATGGAATTGTAGTGTGAGATGCTCATGGAATTCTAGTGTGAGATGGTCAAGGAATTCTAGTGTGAGATGCTCATTGAATTGTAGTGTGAGATGCTCATGGAATTGTAGTGTAAGATGCAGATGGAATTCTAGTGTGAGATGCTCAAGGAATTCTAGTGTGAGATGCTCAAGGAATTCTAGTGTGAGATGCTCATTGAATTCTAGTGTGAGATGCTCATGGAATTCTAGTGTGAGATGCAGATGAAATTCTAGTGTGAGATGCTCATGGAATTCTAGTGTGAAATGCAGATGGAATTCTAGGGTGAGATGAAGATGTAATTGTAGTGTGAGATGCTCATGGAATTCTAGTATGAGATGCTCATGGAATTCTAGTGTGAGATGCTCATGGAATTCTAGTGTGAGATGCTCATGGAATTCTAGTGTGAGATGCTCATGGAATTCAAGTGTGAGATGCTCAAGGAATTCTAGTGTGAGATGCTTATGGAATTCTAGTGTGAGATGCTCATGGAATTCTAGTGTGAGATGCTCATTAAATTCTAGTGTGAGATGCTCATTGAATTCTAGTGTGAGATGCTCATTGAATTCTAGTGTGAGATGCAGATGGAATTCTAGTATCAGATGCTCATGGAATTCTAGTGTGAGATGCAGATGGAATTCTAGGGTGAGATGAAGATGGAATTCTAGTGTGAGATGCAGATGGAATTCTAGTGTGAGATGCTCATTGAATTCTAGTGTGAGATTCAGATGGAATTCTAGTGTGAGATGCTCATGGAATTCTAGTGTAAGATGCAGATGGAATTCTAGTGTGAGATGCTCATGGAATTCTAGAGTGAGATACAGATGGAATTCTAGGGTGAGATGAAGATGGAATTCTAGTGTGAGATGCTCATGGAATTCTAGTGTGAGATGCAGATGGAATTCTAGTGTGAGATGCAGATGGAATTCTAGTGTGAGATGCTCATGGAATTCTAGTGTGAGATGCCCATTGATGTCTAGTGTGAGATGCACAGGGAATTCTTTTGTGAGATGCACAGGGAATTCTAGTGTGAGATGCTCATGGAATTCTAGTGTGAGATGCTCATTAAATTCTAGTGTGTGATGCTCATTAAATTCTAGTGTGAGATGCAGATACAATTCTAGTGTGAGATGCTCATGGAATTCTAGGGTGAGATGAAGATGGAATTCTAGTGTGAGATGCAGATGGAATTCTAGTGTGACATGCTCATTGAATTCTAGTGTGAGATGCAGATGGAATTCTAGTGTGAGATGCAGATGGAATTCTAGTGTGACATGCTCATTGAATTCTAGTGTGAGATGCTCATGGAATTCTAGTGTGAGATGCACAGGGAATTCTAGTGTGAGATGCAGATGGAATTCTAGTGTGTGATGCTCATTAAATTCTAGTGTGAGATGCAGATACAATTCTAGTGTGAGATGCTCATGGAATTCTAGGGTGAGATGAAGATGAAATTCTAGTGTGAGATGCAGATGGAATTCTAGTGTGACATGCTCATTGAATTCTAGTGTGAGATGCAGATGGAATTCTAGTGTGAGATGAAGATGGAATTCTAGTGTGACATGCAGATGGAATTCTAGTGTGAGATGCTCATGGAATTCTAGTGTGAGATACAGATGGAATTAATGTACGGCTGCATCTTCTTTTTGAAAGCCTGTTTTGATCTATTTCAGGGAGTTATAGTAGAAAGTCATTAATTATGTAAGTCATTCATTATTTTAATCACACTAAACCTCCATCATTTCCCCCTTTTGACAGTTGGCTCAATAATTTACTGTCAGAGCAAAGTGAATTTGTATGCTGCTGTCAAATTAAAATGTTCAAATTTCGGCCGTTAAAACGCTGTAATTTTTCCTCTTTCCTACCAATTTGTTAGCAGACATTTTTTTTCAAAGGACTGTGTCTTGCAGCCAGCTGGACAGCTGTTTATTTCACAATCAGCTACAAAGTTTCAATTTTTTTTTTTGTGCGCGTGCGTGATTAAAGTTAAACATTACTTTTTATTTGCTGTAGTTTATATTGGTATGAAGCACTGTGCAACATAGCCCTTTAGTTTAAGTGGTCACTCTAAGCGCCACTAGAACTTTGCGCAACTGGAAAGCCGTTGGTTCATAAATCACTCAGCTGCCACTCTTAGCTCTAAAAGTGTTTAAGATCTGCAGATTTGTAAATTCCATGCAGTGTTCCTCTCAGTACTGTCAATCAGGCACCCCGGAACAATTCAAGGTGGCTTGTGTTTATGTTGGGTAGGTTTTGCATGTGACATCTGCACATTGCGCATGTAACCAGGCCCGACAGAGCATGCGCATTTCACACATCATGTGATTAGAGCAACTGCCCTCGGGGATAAATTACACTGGTAATTCTCTATCCTTCTTACCCCAACATTCTCCCACCTCCACCTTTTGTTCATCTTCAATCGATTCTTTACTTCTAGAACTTAACTCAAGCTTAGATAATGAAGCTGTACTCTTGACAGAGGGGGGGGAAAGCAATTACGACATACCAGAAATTTGGCTGTAGCGATCCTGGATGACAAAAGCGGGTTAGATATGGGTCAAGGAATATAGCGATTATACTGACTCACAAGGAAATGGTCCTCAATCAAACAAAGTCTAGAGGAAAATTATATTGGATGAATATGTAACTGTCAATGTGAGAAAAAAATAAGTTTTTTTTTTTTTTTTTGTTTAGTTTTTTTTCAGACTTACTGTTATTTTACTTTGTAACAACAAACTTTTCTTCAAATAAAGATTGTCAAAAACATATGTTAAAAGAAATGTACTATACAAGAGCAGCAATTAGTATCTTTGATTTTTGAAGCAGCGTTACACAAATATATTTTGGAAGATAATATGTTATTTTCTTGTGAAAACCTGTTCATTATCCATGTTTTGCAGAGTATAGAATGATAGTTTAATTAATGTTTTCCAAGAAAAATAAAGAATGGAAGATGTTACTAATCACAAAGCTATGCCGGCTATAACTGTAAACTTAAATCCAAAATTACATGTTATGTAGTGAAATGTGAGAATTGCTTTTACTTTTGTGAAGGGAGGTGGGTTTACAATGGATTGTTTGGACTTTAAATAGTGTTTTATGTTTAAATTATAGCATACTGGATATTATGTTTTTCTTTGTCAATATAGAGTTATGTGTTTGAACTGCGAGGCCAGCACGTGTTGTAAAGTACTGGTGCCACCTGTATTGTCCATTCTCCAATCATGTTCATTCATATTCAAAACTTTTAAAACTAACTCATATCTAGAAGCCATTTTTTTTTTCAAATATCTAGGTTTGGATGCATAAAATATAAATTCCTGATGATTTAAGGGGTCTCTGTAGGCACTATAACCATTTCACCTCATTGAATTGGTTATAGTGCCTGGAGTCCTCTGGTGCTGTCCCTCAGCTCGATGTTACATGTTTATTCCTGAATGAGGGTCCCTGGCTGCCCACAGGTATGGCTTAGAGGTATGGCTAAGGCAGAGATCACAAACTTCCTATTAGTCATACCAATTCATGTCTGTGATTGGCTGTGAGTGACACTCTCAGCCAATCACAGCCACCCATTTCTTCTCAGGCTAGTGCTTCCTCAGAGAAGATGGGCTGCTGTCGACTGTTGTATAGCATTAAAACATTAAAAACTGTTTAAGACTGAATGGAAGGATATCGCCAAGGGACTCCGGTCACTGTAGCCTCTTCAATGACATGAAGCAATTACAGTGCTACATATTGATTGATAATTGATAAAGTATGTGTCATATTGCTGTTGTTATAGTAGCAACGGCGGAATGTTGGAACTTGTTTGATGAATATAGGGCTGGTTTGGTTTATCTAATATTGTCTCTACTTTGAAGGCTTTAGTCCGTGAAAATGATTATGGTGAAGCGGCACATTTATGTTACTTTCTGACACAGAGTACTCACAAATTATTTTATAAAAGAAATACAAACACAACACAATACAAACAAGTTGTGACATTCATTTCATTTGACTTTTGTCCAACTTGTCTATTTTTTCCATACTTTTGCAATTCACATGGTAACTTAGCATAGGCAATTGTCCATTAGTTTGCAAAATAAAAAATAAAATACTTATATAATTTTTTCAGTAACGGCATCAGAATTGTTAGATTTACTTTCAAAGTACCCTAGTTTAACCAAATATGTTGTTGTAGCAACATACTTATTCATTAAGACACAATGGGAAATGAAAGAGACTGTTAATGAAGCATGTTGTATAGAAGGTATTTTTTTCAAACAAAACACCCTCAAGCCAGGTTTGCAAACTTGAGTTAATGACGAACATAATAATCTCATTAGGCTCCCTTTCTTTATGAATCCCAGATGAGCGTCATTTAGAATTCATCTTCCCAAATAGCTCCTTGGTATTTGTAACTAGGAAGTGGATGTCTTTTTTTTCTCTTTGAGATCTTTCTTCTGCAAAAATCTTTTGTGCCGTTTAATTAATATGTAGTCGGTCCATTAATACCGGTGATTTAATATGGAGATGATTAGAAAAGCTACATTACAAAGTTTATTGAATTATTTAAAAAATGTTTTTTAAAAGTTATTGAGCGCTTCACTTATGAAAAGTTCAAAATGAACATTTTAGTGGATGATGAAAGATTGCTGATTTCATAAGGAGCGAGTGTATCATTCCCTACCGTGACTTTTATCATTGGAGTTTATATAATGATGTTCTGGTAGATTCATCAAATTCTTTTAAATTATTTTTTCTAATGTATTTCCTTTTCGTTACAGGGATTTTTGCCCCCCTAATCTATTAGTTGTAACAAGTTGAAGCTTGCTTACGTTTTATAGTAAATAAAAAGTAACTTAGTAGATAAGCCCCAGTTAACACTGGTGAATAACTACCACAGTTGAATGCTGAGACCTGGTATGGATACCCTAACCACTATGTCACTGCAAGAAATAGCCGCCACCTGCGGTTCAAAAAAGTAAAAGTTGAGTACCTATTGAATACACAATAGTGTTTGCAGGACTCTGTGGAAATGGTATTTAACGGTGGCTTAAATATGTGTTTCACAAAGTGGCAATATTCAGCATAAAATGTATCAGCTAATTGTATATTTTCTTCCCATATAGTGGTACGAAGAATATAAAATAGCTGTGTAAATGATCTAGTAGAGGTTCTATTAATTAAATAAACCAATACACTAGAAGGTAAAATATAGTAGGTAGGAAAAATAAAATATCCCACTGTAGTAGAAATTCAAGATGCTGGGTTAATTATATTGTGTAATCGACAGATTTCTTTAAAATATAAAGGATTTTTCAATAACCACACTGTGGCAAGCGCATAAAGCTGTCATTAGGGGCTTATTCATCAAACACGCTAGTTACGCTAACAAGCAGCGAAAGCGCGAGTTTGATGACCTAATCCAACAAATAGCAGTCCTTACTCATTGCAACAAAATTACCCCCTCGCCAGACCACTATGCAAAATTGAGAACCCTACAATCCAAACTAGCAGATCTTGAACTAGATAGAACCAACTATATCCTACAAAAATTTTAACATAAATTCTTTGCCCATGGGAATAAAGCGGGAGCGACCCTGGCATCCCAACTTAAACAACGTATGGCCAACTCTAGAGTGGCATACGTTTTTAAGCAGGACAAGACAAAGGCTATGAACCCACAAGAAATAGTAGAAACATTTGCACAATTCTATAGCTCTCTCTACAACCTCAAAGATGACTCCTCTTCACCTCCACCATCACCGGAACAAATTCGACTTTTCTTAGACACCGTACAACTGCCAACGCTCTCCCAATCAGACATTGACACAATCACTAAACCCTTTAAAGTAGAAGAAGTACACGATACGATTAAAAAACTTCCCCTGCATAAATCACCAGGACCTGACGGATTTACCAATCTCTATTACCAGACTTTCTCGGACACATTAACCCCATACCTCACACAACTTCTTAACCATTGTTTTACCACAGGCGCACTGCCCCCGACATGCTTCAGGCGCATATCTCCACGCTCCCTAAGCCAGGTAAACCACCCACAGTCTGCCAAAATTTCAGGCCGATCTCATTACTAAATTGCGATACTAAAATATATGCTAAGATCATAGCGGACCGCCTCACACACATATTATCCCGCATCATACACAATGACCAGTCTGGTTTTGTTAAAGGCAGACAAGGTTCGGATAATACGAGGAAAGTCCTGAACATCCTAGCACATATGGAAACAAACCGAATGGAAGGCCTTCTTCTAGCGCTGGACGCGGAAAAGGCCTTCGACAGGCTCAACTGGGCATACATGGAGCAAGTACTACTCAAATTTGGTTTTCCCACATCCTACATAACTGGCATAATGGCATTATACTCTAAACCGACCGCGAGAGTATCCAACGCGGGATTCCTCTCGAGCCCTTTCCCGATCACGAACGGCACCCGCCAAGGCTGCCCGCTCTCCCCTCTACTATTCATCTTATCGCTAGAACCCTTGGCGCACAAAATTAGAACACATAATGACATAAAGGGTGTCACCATCAACAAAGTAGAATATAAATTATCTATGTTCGCAGATGACATTCTTCTTTCCCTCACTACACCAGACCGCTCCTTACCACACCTCATTGACACACTTAACGAATATAGCACAATCTCCTACTACAAACTAAACCAAACTAAGACCCAAGCACTGCCAATCCGCCTCCCCGTGACAGATATCCTAAAACTTAAATCTACACACTCCTTTGATTGGAGACAGACTCACCTAACATACCTGGGGGTGAAAATTGCAGCAACATATAGAGGTATTAGCACACATAATTTTTCTACCCTTCCGTTGATATGCAAACAAACCCTCCACAAATGGAAAAATGTGTTACTGTCCTGGTTGGGCAGGATCAATGCTGTGAAGATGATTCTTCTCCCAAAGCTGCTTTATGTGTTTCGGATGTTACCGATACCCCTATCGCCCACTATATGCAAGCAACTACAAAGCATAATCTCCACCTATGTATGGGCTAAAAAGAAGCCGAGATTACCCATGTCTCTCCTACAACTCCCTACAAAGGAGGGGGGCTTGGGACTCCCCAATATCGCAAAATACCACAAGGCTGCTCTCCTAGAAGGTGCAATAAAATTGCACGCACCACCACATGCACTACAATGGGCAGACATAGAGAATAATTATGACCCCAAACACTCGGCTACTGATCTGATGTGGACACCCAAGCCCCTTAGAGGTACATGCAGGACGCTCCTGCCACTCACTACTTATGCAATTCACACATGGGATCATCTCCACGGCCCCCATACAGCAGAACCGACATTTTCCACCTGGGCCCCACTCACAGCCCTTAACTCGGTCTCCCCGTGGCTTTCCTTGCACAGATGGACAGACATGGGAGTGAACCGCATTTCAGACATTTGCCAGACAGGAACTATTATGCCATTCCCTGAACTACAAAACAAATTCCGGCTACCCCCGTCATTCATCTTCCCATACCTTCAGTTGAAGAGTCTGGTCTCGAGTGTGGTCACTACCCCTACACAAGCCACACACAGACCACACCAAGATTTGTCACGTCTATATGAGCGCTGTCACAATTCACCGACTAAATCCAAAGCTCTCTCAATCTGCTACACTATACTACAGAATCAACAGACCTCCCCAGCCTTTACATACCGCACACAATGGGAAAATGAGTGCAACTATTCACCCACAGATCAAACATGGCTAACCTCACTTCACGCCCTGAAAGGCATCACTTCCTGCTACTCACATATTGAAGCCCACAAGAAACTTATTTTCAGGTGGTACTACACACCGTCCAGACTCCACAAGATATATCCAAATACCTCTCCTAACTGTTGGAGATGCGAGACAGAAGAGGGAACAATGTCTCACGTATGGTGGAGCTGCCCCGAGATTAGGCCACTGTGGTTAGAAACGCAAAAAATCTGGGAGCAACTGGGAATTGCACTCACACCATTCACACCCTCCATAGGTATCTTTCTCGTTCTTCCAGGTAATATACCCCACGCAGACAAGCAATTAGTGATACTGTCAATTTTGGCAACTAGGTATGTCATTGCATGCAATTGGAAAAAAACAGGGTGTCCACCTTTGGTAATGGTGAAACGCATGATTAATCAGTTCCTCAAATACGAATTGTTATCTATGACCACATTGAAACACTCTAATATCACGAGAAGCAACTGGCAGAGGTGGGCAGAGCTAGAAGGAGCCGTACACACATCCTAACACCTCCCACTCCCCACTTCATCCTTACAGTGGAACCACCGCACATCTTGTACCTACCCCCAAATACTCCCAAATGCCCTCAGATTCCAATGAGGTAGGATGGTAGGGGCGTCTGAATTGTGGTATCCTATGCTGTGATGTGTAATATACTATACTGTAACATGACATACCGTTATCTTGTACTGTTATCTGAAACTTATGTCCATTATGTAACGAACTATTCTTGTGAGTACCTTTACCACACTTGTGGTACCATCTTCTGTGAGAAATGCATATATATGTATATTTGTTTCCCACCCCCCCCCCCCCCGACCTCCCCTCCCCTTATTTTCCTTCTGTACCCCCTTTCCCAAAAAAACAAAAATAACCAATAAAATACTTGTTGGAAAAAAAACAATATAAAGGATTTTATTCACATTAATAAACTGTCTAAAACTTACACACTTGATAAAAAAAAAACAACAATTAAAGGGACCCCCAGCCTTCCTTCTTGCTTTTATATGAACTTTCATTGATTAACAATTATTTTCGGAGCGTTTTTATATTAAAAACTTACCTCCGTACCAGCGCCGAGCTCCCAGCCATGCCGCGCCCCCTTTTTCGTCAAAATGACGAAATCGCGGGGCCCAATAGGACGCTTCTCAGAGAGAAGCGTCATCGCGATGTGGTGCGCATGCGCGGCTTCGCTCTGCACCAATCGCGTTCTTCATAGAGCGGCATTGACAGCCGCCATATGAAGAACCTGAGCGCTTTACCGCGCATGTGCGCAGAATGCGCGTTCGCGAGCTGAGCTGTCAGCTCAGCTCGCTTTCTAAAATTATCAATAAGGGGGGGGACCTACTGTCCCCCCCGGCCCCCACCCCTGAGCGGTGGGTGGGGGCCCTAAAATTCACAATGGGGGGGGACCTACTGTCCCCCCCCGGCCACCACCCCTGAGCGGCGGGTGGGGGCCCTAAAATTCACAATGGGGGGGACCTACTGTCCCCCCCCGGCCCCCACCCCTGTGCGGCGGGTGGGGGCCCTAAAATTCACAATAAGGGGGGGACTTATTGTCCCCCCCGGCCCCCACCCCTGATACAAATACAAAGGGGGGGGAATCTAGTTAACCCTTCCCCCCCAAAAGAAAAATTATCTCCCTACCTACCCCCCTCACCCTAAAAATAATGAGGGGGGGACCTTTAACTAAAAACCTGTAAAAAAAAATATGAGATAAAAACAACTTACCATTCAATGTTTTCTTTCTTCTAAAATCTTCTTTCTTCAGCCCCAAAAAAGGCCAAATAAAAAGCCATAATAACGGACGCAATTAAAAAAAAAAAAAAAAAACCCGAGCGCAAAAAAATAATCCATCTTCACCCATGGAGGGCTCCGCGCAGACTGAGCTCCGCAGGGCGGGGGAAGGCTTATAAAGCCTTGCCCCGCCGTGCAATTAGGCTAAGAACACTCTGATTGGCTGGTTTAAGCCAATCAGAGTGCTGTGTGTCATTTTACACAGCGTGGGAAAATTCCAAAGAATAGGTCCCCCCCTATTGTGGTCCCCCCCTATCGTGAATTTTAGGGCCCCCACCCGCCGCTCAGGGGTGGGGGCCGGGGGGGACAGTAGGTCCCCCCCCTATTGGGAAAACATGCCTATCTGTTTAGTAATAGACCCGGTCAGTCAATATAGCCTGCATACTATACTGTTAAGTTTCACATACTGACCAACATTTTAATCTTGTCTATTCTCACTGTGTCAGGATCGGGACAGGGATCCAACACGCAGGGTACAAAGAGTGGAAAGGTACGTATACCGGGCCTTAGAATGGCCGGACTAACGTACCGAGAGTGATAGAGAATAGTCAGAGACAAGCCGAGGTCGAGGGAACGAGAAGACAGATAAGCGAGAGACAAGCCGGGTCAAGGGATAAGAGAGAAACAGGGTAGTACAACAAGCCGAGTCAAAACCAAATAGAGCAAACTAGAATACCAGAGCACTGAGTGACTAGACAAGCTAGAACCACGACAGGGCAATGAGCTGAAGAGAGAAGCAAGCTTAAATACCCTGGCTCCGGATGGTAAGCACGCCTCTGACAAGTGCCGATTGGATATCGGACACTTGAGTGACAGATCGCTCGTGATAGCGTCATGACGTCACGTATTGAGCGTCCTGCTAGAAAAGGGTGTGGATTCCTCGCGGCCGGTGTTTAAGTGGCTGGATGAACCGCGAGGAACGGAGGAAACAGCTCGCCTGGATGGATAAACCACCAAGTCTCTACCTCTCTTAGAGGTAGAGGCCTCAGGTACCCTGACAGTACCCCCCCTCTCAGATACGCCCACCGGGCGGAAGGAACCGGGGCGAGATGGGAAGCGGAGGTGAAATGCTCTGCGAAGGCGAGAAGCATGAACGTCCTCCTGAGGTACCCAACTCCTCTCCTCAGGACCATATCCCCTCCAGTTGACCAGATATTGCAATTTTCCCCTTGAAATTCTGGAATCAACGATGGAGCTTACCTCGTACTCCTCCCGACCCTCCACCTGAACAGGACGAGGCGAGGAGACCTTAGAGGAGAATTTGTTGCAAATAAGGGGTTTTAACAAGGAGACATGAAAAGAGTTAGGAATGCGTAAGGCAGGTGGCAGAGCAAGGCGATACGCAACCGGATTGATACGAGTGAGAACCCTGTAAGGGCCTATGTAGCGAGGAGCAAATTTCATAGATGGAACTTTTAGTCGAATATTCTTAGTACTTAACCATACCCTATCCCCAGGAACAAAAACAGGAGCAGCTCTTCTATGCTTGTCAGCGTGTTTCTTGAACAACGAGGAACTATGTAACAGAATTTGCCGAGTCTGATCCCATAATTTCTTCAGGTTGGCGACATGATCATCAACCGACGGTATCCCCTGAGAAGAGGAAACCGAAGGAAAAATCGAAGGATGAAAGCCATAGTTCATGAAGAAAGGGCTAGAGCGAGTTGAATCGCAAACAAGGTTATTGTGTGCGAACTCCGCCCAAGGAATCAGACCGACCCAATCGTCCTGGTGTTCGGAAACAAAGCAACGCAGATACTGTTCGATTTTTTGATTGGTACGTTCAGCAGCTCCGTTAGACTGAGGGTGATAGGCCGAGGAGAAGTTCAATTTGATGCCCATTTGAGAACAAAAGGATCTCCAGAAACGTGAGACAAATTGAGAGCCTCTATCAGAAACAATCTCTGAAGGAATCCCATGTAGGCGAAAAACCTCTTTTGCAAAAATCTCCGCCAATTCAGGAGAAGTCGGAAGTTTAGGTAATGGCACGAAATGGGCCATCTTAGTAAATCTATCCACCACCGTGAGAATAACAGTCTGTCTCTTGGAAGCAGGCAAATCAACGATAAAGTCTATGGATAAACAGGACCAAGGTTTCTCAGGAATGTCCAAGGGGTGTAACAGGCCACATGGAGATGCATGAGGTAGTTTAGTTTTGGCACAAGTTTCACAAGCTGCGACGAACTCCTCAATATCTTTTCGAAGTGAAGGCCACCAGAAATCCTTGGATATCAAAGAGTATGTCTTGCGAATACCAGGATGACCAGCTACTTTACTTTCGTGAAAACATTGTAAGAGCTCCAGTTGAAGTTCAGGAGGAACAAAGTTTCTTCCCTCAGGAGTGTTTCCGGGAGCTAGATGTTGTGACTTCAAGATCTGGTCAAGTAGCGGAGAATGAATTTTGAGACTGGTATTAGCAATAATATTGCATTTGGGTACAATGGAGGACATAAGTGGTTCAACTGAAGCAGAGGGCTCATATTGGCGAGATAGCGCATCGGCTTTAGAATTCTTTGACCCAGGTCTGTAAGTCAGAACGTAATTGAAATGGGTAAGAAACAACGACCAACGAGCCTGCCTGGAGGACAACCGCTTAGCCTCTCCGATATAAGACAAATTTTTGTGGTCAGTTAGAATGGTAACAGGATGTAATGTACCTTCCAATAAATGTCTCCACTCTTTCAAAGCCTTGATAACCGCTAGTAATTCTCTGTCACCAATGTCATATCTGCTTTCAGTACCGGTCAATTTTTTAGAGAAAAATCCACATGGATGTAATGGTTTATCAACCCCCAACCTTTGAGATAGGACAGCACCTAAACCAGTCTCTGATGCGTCTACCTCAAGTAGAAAAGGCAGAGAAGTGTCGGGGTGAACTAAAATTGGAGCGGAAGCGAAAAGCTCCTTGAGAGTTTTGAACGCAAGGAGAGCTTCAGTAGTCCAATTCTTAGTATCAGCCCCCTGTTTGGTCATATTAGTGATAGGTGCGATAATGGAAGAATAGCCCTTAATAAAGCGCCTGTAATAATTAGAAAAACCAATAAATCTCTGTATGGCTTTAAGACCTGTGGGTAAAGGCCACTCTAGAATGGATTGGAGCTTATCCGGATCCATCTTAAATCCCTCCCCAGAGATCACATAGCCGAGAAAGGTTACCTGGGTTTGATCAAAGCTACATTTCTCCAACTTGCAGTACAAGCCATGCTGGAGAAGCTTGTGCAAAACCCTCCTGACTTGCTTGTGATGAGTCTCAATCTCACTAGAATGAATGAGTATATCATCTAGGTATACAATGACGCAATCTTGCTGAAATTCCCTAAGAACCTCATTTATCAGATCCTGGAATACAGCTGGCGCATTGCATAACCCAAAAGGCATAACAGTATATTCATAGTGACCATATCGAGTATTGAATGCCGTCATCCACTCATGTCCCTGCTGGATTCTCACCAAGTTATATGCCCCTCTGAGGTCTAACTTGGTGAAAATTGTAGAGCCCTTCAAACGATCGAAGAGTTCGGTGATCAAGGGAATCGGGTAGGCATTTTTAATGGTTATCTTATTCAAGCCTCGATAATCAATACAAGGTCTCAAAGAACCATCTTTCTTTTTAACAAAAAAAAATCCAGCCCCGGCAGGGGAGGAGGACCTCCTGATGAATCCCTTGTCTAAATTCTCGTGAATATACTCCTCTAGAACTGAGTTCTCTTTTATAGATAATGGGTATACATGACCTCTGGGAGGCATGGTACCAGGGAGTAGGTTAATTTTGCAATCAAAGGACCTGTGTGGGGGTAAGGTATCGGCTTTCTTTTTGTCAAATACTGCCTTTAAATCTAGATACTGAGGCGGAATTTGTGTCTCTGTAGGATTGTCAGAGGTATTCGATGTATTAGTTAATCCGAGAGGTAAGACCTTCCGCAAGCATTTTTCTTGACAATTCTCTCCCCACGAAACTATCTCCCCTGACTCCCAATTAATAATAGGGTTGTGTCTCCTCAACCAGGAGTACCCCAGGACTATGGGAATAGACGGAGAAGAAATGAGCATTAAGGATATATCCTCTTTATGCAGGATGCCAACAGTTAAGTTAATCGGTATGGTCTCATGGAAAATAACAGGCTCAAGTAACGGTCTACCATCGATGGCCTCGACAGCCAGTGGTGTCTCTTTTAACTGGGATGGGATAGCATGCTTGGCAACAAAACCCTGATCTATAAAGCTCTCAGCAGCTCCAGAATCGATTAGTGCCATAGTCTTTACTACTCCCTTCTCCCACCTCAAAGAAACGGGTAACAGAAGCCTGAACTCTTTGTAATTGTGAATAGAGGACAAAGTAGAAACACCCAAGGCCTGTCCTCTAGAGAAACTTAGGTGCGAGCGTTTCCCGAACGATTAGGACAATTTAGGCGTAAATGTCCTCTGACTCCACAATACATACATAAACCCTCCCTTCTTCTGTACTGTCTCTCTCTCTCTGTGAGATGAGTACTGCCTATCTGCATAGGTTCAGAAATACGTAAGTCCTCGAACTCAGAATTTTGAAAGGTAGGCGCTAGTTTAAAGGAGGGTCTACGGGTCCTATCTCGAGTGTTCTGCCTCTCTCTTATGCGTTCATCAATACGAGATATAAAAGAAATTAAATCCTCCAAATTTTCAGGGAGTTCTCTAGTAGCGACTTCGTCAAGAATTACATCTGATAACCCATTCAGAAACACATCTATATAAGCCTGTTCGTTCCACTTAATTTCTGCCGCCAAGGACCTGAACTCTAGTGCATAGTCCACAAGTGTTCGATTGTCCTGTCTAAGGCGCAACAGTAATCTAGCTGCATTGACCTTTCTACCAGGAGGGTCAAAAGTTCTTCTAAACGCAGCTACAAAGGCATTATAATTATAGACTAGTGGATTATCATTCTCCCATAAAGGATTGGCCCATCTCAGAGCTTTCTCAATGAGTAAAGTAATAACAAATCCAATCTTCGCTCTATCTGTAGGATAAGAGCGGGGTTGTAATTCGAAATGGATGCTAATCTGGTTCAGAAAACCACGGCACTTCTCCGGTGACCCGCCATAACGTACTGGTGGGGTAATACGGGAAGAAGCACCTACAGTGGCTACCTCTAGACCTGAGACTGCAGGAGAAATAGAAGGAGTACGTGTCTCCTCAGGTGGGTTACTAGCAGGAGACAAAAGTGCCTGTAGTGCTAGAGCCATCTGATCCATCCTATGCTCCATGGCGTCAAACCTGGGATCAGAAGAACCAAGCTGACTGTTTGTACCTGCAGGATCCATTGGCCCTGTCGTAATGTCAGGATCGGGACAGGGATCCAACACGCAGGGTACAAAGAGTGGAAAGGTACGTATACCGGGCCTTAGAATGGCCGGACTAACGTACCGAGAGTGATAGAGAATAGTCAGAGACAAGCCGAGGTCGAGGGAACGAGAAGACAGATAAGCGAGAGACAAGCCGGGTCAAGGGATAAGAGAGAAACAGGGTAGTACAACAAGCCGAGTCAAAACCAAATAGAGCAAACTAGAATACCAGAGCACTGAGTGACTAGACAAGCTAGAACCACGACAGGGCAATGAGCTGAAGAGAGAAGCAAGCTTAAATACCCTGGCTCCGGATGGTAAGCACGCCTCTGACAAGTGCCGATTGGATATCGGACACTTGAGTGACAGATCGCTCGTGATAGCGTCATGACGTCACGTATTGAGCGTCCTGCTAGAAAAGGGTGTGGATTCCTCGCGGCCGGTGTTTAAGTGGCTGGATGAACCGCGAGGAACGGAGGAAACAGCTCGCCTGGATGGATAAACCACCAAGTCTCTACCTCTCTTAGAGGTAGAGGCCTCAGGTACCCTGACACACTGTGATCGACATTGCAGACTTACTGACATAGCTGACACAACCTTATTTACTCTGTGACTCTACTGTTTCTGCTGACGCACTACCGACTAACCAGTTAGGCCTCTATATATATAGAAAAGCCTTCTCAGATGCATAATCCTAAGAGCAACAACTTTTATTGTATACATACCTAGCCTAGCATGTTAGCGTGTTTGCTACTTACTATTAACTACCAAGATTGCCTAGCTCAATTACTTCGTATTATAGCATGTTTATTAATCACTACAAATCGATGATACCTCAGAACTTGTTAATTCCATATTATAAAAAAAATGTGTTTTGAAATGCCGCAATGTACAATGCTACGACCACGCTTGCAGCAGCTGTTGTGGCTCTGCATGCTTACTGTTATTCCAAGCACAAATAAAATAAAGAATTAAAAAAAAAAGGTATCGAAGCAGGGGGTGGCTAAAAACCCATCAATTGTGATCTTTGTGTGTATGTGCTATCTGTGTGTATATATGTGTGTGTATGTGATATTTGTGTGTATATGTGTTATCTGTTTGTGTATATATGACATTTGTGTCTATGTGTGTTATCTTTTTGTGTATCTGTATGTGTTCTGTGTGTATGCATTATCTGTTTGTATAATTTATGTATGTTTTATCTGTGTGTATGAGTCAATGTGTAACTGTGTGTGTGTGTATGAGTCAATGTGTATGTGTATGAGTCAGTGTGTATCTTTGTGTGCCAGTGTGTGTATGAGTCAGAGTGTATCTGTGTGTCAGTGTATGTGCATACATCCCAGCATTCAAATGCAAACTTTACATACAAACACATTGAAACACAAAACTAAACATGAGTGCACCACTGCTTTCAAATAACAACAGTACATACAAACATACAACTGCATTTAAATGCCAACACTACACACAAATACATACTCAAAGCATGCTTACATTTGTCACCAGTTGTTTTTTTCTATTGCATTAAGAAATATGTGTTCATAAAAATAAAATAAAAAATGTAATGCTATTAACAAATACTATAAAGTATGTAATGAATGTATGGCTTTACGTGCCCCCTTGGATACTACTTGTTTTTTAATGCAGCCCTTGGATTACCTAAGGTTGGACATTCCTGGGCTAAACTGTTAAAGGTACACCATAGCCTTAGAAATACAAACCTGTATTCCTAAGGCTATAATGCCCCTTTCCATAATTGTATTCAACCCACCCATTTGCAATAAAAATATTTTTTTAAAGCTTTTTTTTCTCACATTTTCCAGCCCTGAGACTCCGTTAAAATTGGTGACCTCTCTGCATTCACAATGTCATCAAGGAAATGTTTCTTTCTCCATCAATGCCCTTTTAATTGACCTTTAATTTCCCTAGTTCATTAAGGACAATCTCCTGTTTCGTGAATTAGCCTGACTTTTGTTTAGAATGTATTATGTTGCCTGTAAAATATGTGCACTTATTGTTGTGAAAAAAAATGTAAGCTATGTTCACAGTCCATGGGATAGTTCTGTGAAAGATGATTGCTTGATGTGTTAATAGGAGATAACGTAAAAGAGGGAACATGCAACGCTTTTTATCTGAAAGATGAAATGTTCGATAACGTCGTCTTTAATCATGCTTGTTTCCCAGCCCACAGCTTGTACGTTTCCTACACTTGGGCTACGTTGATTTAATTCAAAGCCTCGATTCATGTCAGCCTTTGTTGCTGGTTTTCAATACACAGTGACCCTTAATTTAAATGCTGAAATTTGCTAAAAAAAAAAAAGCGATCTTGGTGCTGCTCTCTCTCGCTATGTATTTAATTGTTTGTGTTTCTTATATCCATGGCTCTTTACAAAGATTATCAATTGTGCTCATTTATAAGAGCTCTATTGAATATAACATATAATTAGATCTACCCGTATTGGAGGAAGTGAGAAATATGTCAGTGGGCTTAAAGTCTTGCATTTTAAAACTTTCCTACAAAAAGATAGAACAGTTAGCCTGTGTGCACACAATCTAAAGAAGATACTCGAGAGGCAAGTTGAGACAAAAGATAATACAAGACAATAAAGTTGATGGCTGGCAATTATATTGGGTCAGCTTGTCCATGGAGCTAGGATCTTGGACTTGGACTTTCTACTATGTAGATTTAGAATGTTACAATGCACAATAGAATGCTGGAGTAGGAGTATGCTCCCCACTATGTGAAGACAGTGCCATGATCTCGAGCAGGTCAGGTTAGAGGCGATTGCCAGGGTTACCATTTGGATGTTTATTGGTGAGTTTAGACATAGTTCTACACAATTATTAGACGTAGCAAGCCAAAGAGGGAGGTAAGTATAAAAAAGTGATAATAGAAAAGAGAGTTAGGCAAATGGTAGCAGGAAAAACCTACAAACGGAATTATAGGGAAGTTTGAAGGAGAACCTATAAGCGGAATTATTGGTAAGTAGGAAGAAGGTAAAATTATAGAATTAGAGGTTTAGGTAATATGCACCAGACAGGTTGTTACCAAGATATCATTAGATAATAGCAAATACCTAAAGTTGAAAGTATAGGATATATAGAAAGACAAGCAAATCAGAACAGAGTAGAAAGGTATCAGAATTGCAAATTAAATGGAAGTTTAGTGAATCAGCCCCCTGTTGGAAGGAGCACTGATAAAGCAGGTAAATTACTCTTTGCAATAGGAGTTAGTATTGTAGTTTAGGTTGGTATCAAAGCAGGTTGGTATCAAAGCAGGTTGGTTGAGTAGTTCAAGTTAGAATGAAGCAGGTTGGTATCAATATTACCATATATGGATTTGTTATTTCTGTAGACTGTAATATTTGTACCTAATTTATGAAGATTTAAAAGGACCCTTCAGATCTACAGATTTGTGTTTTAAAAGGGATAAATTATTATTTTCATCTCTCTGCACTTTGTTCTACTGGTGTTTTTTTGGGTGTACTTAAGCTACACCCTTGAGTTGAAAATGCTAGTTAGGATTAAAACAACAGAGGAGAAAAACAGACTGACAGATACATAACAGGAAAGAGATATTGGAGAAAATAAATCAGAAAGTCACAAACCCGAAGAAAAAAGAGAGATTGGCTGAGAGAGAAACTAGAAGGGGGGAAATGGTGGAAAGGGACTCACTAAAGGGAGATGTAGAACACTTGAGGGGGTAGCAAACTAATTTGGATAGGCCAGTAAAGATTCTTCTCCTGACCACGGTTCGAGTTAGTAAGGTTTTTTTTTAAGACATAAAAGGGGTTCTTCTTCACAAAAGCCTGTGAAACATCCGCCAACTGAATTGTTTTTCTCTGACTGAGTCAACATTAACTGTAATAGGAACTCACCCTGTGAATATGTTCGGGAAATTTGCATGAGTTGATATAGAACTCATTGGAAATGACAGATAATTTGTATTAAAATCATTGGCTGTGCATTTCAGTAGAATATTTAAATCTAAATATTAAACAATGGAACACAGTCATTATCTACTTTTTATGCTGAATTCAAAAACGCTAATCTAAAATGTGTCAAAATCCATTTTAAATAGTTTATTATGTCAGTGACAATGTAAACATAATTTCTCTACAGGAGAAAAAAAAAAGGGAAAAATCTTTGATAAGTGTGTTCCTATGCATACTGATCATTGACAAAGATATGTCTGTAACAAATATTAATAGAGGGGGTAGACCTTCATTCACTGTGCTATACATTGTTACTCTGAATTTTTAAAGCAATTTTTTAACTGCAAAAACTTTTTTAACTGGGAGGATAAAAAAAAAAGAGTGATATATTCAATGGTTAACTGACAGTGTCATAAGTGCAGTGTGGTCCCTTTTCAGAATAGAATTAACCACATTTTCTATGAAAAAAAAATAGTAGAAATATAAAAAATACAATAATCATTTATCATTCGTCACAGTTTCATTATACTATATTGCAAGCAAGATGGAACGATCCTGCTTGGGCAAGTCCCCAATTGAGGGTGGGGATGCAGCGCTTATTAATACTGCAAAATGATTGTTTTGGCATTTCGGGTGGATTTTAAGCCATGTGTTTGCCTCCTGTTTCCTATCGACTTAATCTGTCTTACATCATATTTGTGATCTCAGTAATACTAAAGTCCTTTATCTACCTACCAATCCACTGAGTTCCAAAGTACTCCCAGTGCCTCTCTTATTATTATGGTAAACATTTTAGAACATGTAATCATTCAGAATAGTCAGCAATGGTTATATGTCAATGTATATTGATTCCCCACTGCATAGAATTTATACGTAATGGACTTGGGACATGTATCATAATGGTATGTAATGGTTAAAATACTGAAATAACCAAATAAAAAGTTACATGTGCACTAGCCCTAATCCCTGTGCATATTTAAATAAATAGAGGTTATTTAGTAACTCCAAGGGCCATTAGATGCAAGCCAACCTGTGCAGCATTGACACAAGTAACACCTCTAGTGGTCTTCTAAGTGACTGCCATTAGAGGTGTTACGAGGCAGCAATGTAAATGTTGCCTTTTCTATGAAAAGGCAGCATTTACATTAACCAGCCTTCAGGGATAGGTTATAGATACCAGAACCACTACATTAAGCTGTAGTTGTTCTGGGGATTATAGTGTCCCTTTAAATATGAAATTCGCTTTGAATTCCTGACAATTCTTTTTTTCTGCAGGTTTTGGAAATGTCCCATGCCACAGAACTCCTGGAAGTTATTATATGTTAATAATCTACCATAACATATCCTGAATATCCTGAATATCCCCATACCCCATGCTCACTACAACCCATGGGTTCTGGGTTAGAATTACTTCTTATGTTAAAGGACCAACTTTCAGTGATAGATCCATTGTATTTCACCTTAATCAATGCTGTGCAAGTGATAAAAATGCTACCATTTTGTTGATTCCTTAAACATTTCCAATATTTGTGTTATCAATTTTGTATTGTGTTTCAGGTCCCAAAGTGATCGAAACCTATGGGCAGCAGTTTCAGATCAATTCTAGAAATGGCAAAATGCTGTTTTCTGCTAATGAAGATGAAGTTGTAGTTGGAACGGGGAAACTCAGAGTCACTGGTAAGTCTTGTTCTTTTAAAGTATGCATTGTATTGATTAGTAAATGCCAAATGTGTATGTTATACACACATAGAAAGCTTGTTCCCGGCTTCCTTATAGACTTCTCATCTCTGAAATGTTGTATATAATGCAATATAATATATATATATATATACATATATAATGCAATGATTGAGCATGATAATTCTGTTTTAAATAACAATATATCAAACAGACATGGGCTATATATAACAAATAATTATTTTGATTCCAAAACACAGTGATATTCCATAGCTATTTATTCAATGTGTTACTATTCAAACTAACCTCCATTGAGTGAGATGTTATATGTAGAGGGTAGTAAGACCCCCCTCTTACCTCAACTTTGGGTCCAGCCTCATCATTAAAGGGAAACTATAGTGCCAAGAAAACAAACTTGTTTTCCTGGCACTATAGCTGCCCCACTGTCAAGGCTCCCCATTGTGGTGCAGAAGGGGTTAATAACCCCTTCCGTCACTTCCCTGAGTCCAGTGCTGTTGTCCTTCAGAGTTGGCTCGGATCCTCCTTCACTCTGCGCTCGCATTAGGATTTCCCTATAGGAAAGCATTTTTCAATGTATGGGGATTCTGGTGATGCTGGACGTCCTCCTAAGTTCGTCTAAAGATCCAGAAGTCCCTCTAGTGGCTGTCTGGTAGACAGCCACTAGAGCAGAAGTTAACCCTAGCAGGTCATTATTGCAGTTTATTAAAAACTGCAAGAATTACATGCTCAAGGTTAAGGGTGATGGGACAGTGCACCCAGACCACTTCAATGAGCTGAAGTGGTCTGGGTGCCTACAGTGTCCCTTTAATGTTCTAGCACATTAGCACAAAATTACAAACAGGAGAATCTAGTCAAGCAATTAATGGGTGAGGGTATTAGACTTGAGACTTTTTGAGAGCTCACTTGGGGTTCCAGTCCAGGTCAACAAACCCCAACAATGTCATTACCTCTTGGTGAACAGCGGTACAGGCAAAGACTCTGCAGGTGTGCATATTATAAGTCATGTTAGTGTAAAGTTACACAGGGCATAATAGCAAGAAAAAATTATTAAACAAAAACCAAGAACAAAGTAATGCACACCAGTGGCAGAACTAGGGTAACAATGGTCACTATGCAACCGGACCCTGGATCTCTGCCTTCCACAGGGCCCTGACTAAGCTGTGTACACCCGTTGTAAAACTGTTAAAACCAATTTGGCAATATGCTAAACAACAATTAAATTAATAGCAAAATCATTTCTGTGCTGCTCTCCTGCCCTGTTACCTCATGGCAGCAATGGATCAGAGATAAGGGGCAGGAGTATATGCATGCCTGTGTGTGTCTGTATGTGCATATCTGTGTGTTCTTGTGTGTTCCTGTGTACGTCTGTATGCAGGGCCGGTGCTAGGATTTTTAGTTACACAGGCGAAGATGCATTTTGGCGCCCCCAACCCTCATTTAAAAAAAAAAAAAATGCATCTTCACCTGTGTGTCTTTCCTCCCAAGCCACAGGCACACAGGCATCATTTTTCAGTCACACAAAGTCATAGTCATACAGGTACACTGTCATACAAAGACAGCATTAATCATACAGAGACATACAGGCACATACAGTCAGAGACATACAAGCAGAGACATACATGCATACAGAGACATGCAGGCATATAAAGACATACATGCATACAGAGGCATACTGGCATACAGACACATACATACAGACAGGCATACAGAAACATACATACAAAGACATTCAGGCACATACATACAGACATAAAGAAACATACATACAGAGACATACAGGCATGCAGACACATACATACATACATACATACAGGCATACAAAGACATACACACATACAGATACATGCATGCATACAGACATAACGTCATACAGACATTCATATAGACAGGCATACAGACACATACATACATACAGAGGCATACCGTCATACAGACACATACATACATACAGAGGCATACCATCATACAGACACATACATACATACAGAAACATGCATACAGAGACATACAGGCATACAGAGACACACAGACACACACATACGTACATACAGAGACATAAAGGCATACAGTTACATACATGCATACAGAGACATATATACAGAAATTCAGAGACAAACATACAGAGACATACAGAAACATACGTACAAGACATACAGGCATACGGACACATACATTCATACAGAGGCATACCGTCATACAGATACATACATACAGACAGGCATACAGAAAAATACATACACACACACACACACACACACAAACTCACAGACACATACTCGAACACACACACACTGACAGACACACATGCTCACATGTGCGCACACACACTGACATACTCACACACACCGACAGACACACTCACTCACACACAAACTCATAGACACACTTACACACACACTGACAGACACTCACACTCACATGCACACACACAGTAATTAATAAAGTAATTAAATAAATTACATTTAAATGTCCCACCCAGCCTCCCTACCTGGAGTGCTGGCGTGGGTCTCTCATTGGTGGTCCAGTGAGGCTGCTGGGAGGCGTGCGGCTGAAGTTGATTAGGAGGCGGCGAGGGAGCTCTCTGATCTCTCTGACCGGCTCCCTCGCAGGCTGTTTTCTGATGCCGCGGGAGCCGGAATATGATGTCATATTCCGGCTCCTGCGGCATCAGCAAAAGGCGCGCGAGGGAGACGGTCAGAGAGATCAGAGAGCTCCCTCGCCGCCTCCTAATCAACTTCAGCCGCACGCCTCCCAGCAGCTCCGGGGATCCAGGAGGTGACCAGGCAGGAGGGAGCACTTCCCTCCTGCCGGTCACTGGAATTTTGCGCCCCCAGAGCCGGTGCGCCCTAAGGCGGCCGCCTGTGCCGCCTTATGGACGCGCCGGCCCTGTCTGTATGTGTATATTTGTGTATGCCTGTGTGTGTCTGTATGTGTATATCTGTGTTTGAGTGTGTATGTATACAGACACTATCTGTGTTAGAGTGTGTCTGTATGCATATATATGTGTATGGCTGTGTGTGTCTATATGTGTATATTTGTGTATGCCTGTGTGTGTCTGTATGTGTATATCTGTGTTTGAGTGTGTATGTATACAGACACTATCTGTGTTAGAGTGTGTCTGTATGCGTATATCTTTGTATGCCTGTGTGTGTCTGTATGTGTATATTTGTGTATGCCTGTGTGTGTCCGTATGTCTATCTGTGTATGCCTGTGTTTCTGTTTTATAATAATATATTATTATTATTATTAATATTATACACGCAACCCATACACATTCACACTTAGTCAACCCTCCTCCCCCCCTCACACACACACACACACACACAAACCCACTTCCCACTTTGTTGTTTAGGGGGTAGCAAAGAGGGGCAACATGAGAGTCCTTCTTTGAGTCTTCCACAGCGGATACACAATGCCACTGATTATCCTAACGCTCGCCCCATCAGCAATAATGTACAAAGATATTGTCTTTATGCACTCAAAGTTTGAATTTATGCAAATTATTTCAAATACACAGCTTCATGTACTGACTTACTAACAAGCAGTCAATTAGATGCAAATTAGTTCCTGCCATTCCCCCAGTAGGGGAATTTGTTTTGTACAAAATGAAACTTATAGCTTCAATCTAAAACTTTCTTACACTCGAACCTGTGCATTCTATGTTGCCATAGCAATCCATCTCACTATGACATCAATACAATTATTAGAAAAGTATATATCTTACTTTTTAAAATTACTGAAAATGTATTTTTCTTAAAATGGAAACCTTAATAATACTTTACCTTAAAATGGCATAATGAAACATTATATTTGAAAAATGCAGAATAGCTTTCAAGAGATAGAAAGTTGTAGTGAGAGCAAAATAGCAAACTTGCTAAGTTCTCAGTGGTTGTGAAGATATAGTTTTATCCTATGGTGATGTGCAACAGTTAATTTTTGAATTTGCATCAATTAATAGGGAGGTTTATAATGACTTGTTCTCAACACAACTTTCTTTAATTCTTAGCTATATACTACCAAAAAGACTTCACTCAAGGGTCAAAGCTATGCTATGCTGATGAGTCCCAAAGGGAGGAAACTGTACAGTCCATGCTTGATTTTTTTGTCCTTGGACCTTTGGATCACAACATAAACATGATGCCTTCCCATGCTCATTTGCATATCAAGCAGAGCATTCTGTGAGATTGTATATATATATATTTGTGGTCGGTTAATATTGTATAGTGAAATACCTTGTGATTGGAATTAAGTTGGTGTGGTGTGCCGGAACCGACGTAGGGGGTGGGCCTGTAAAAGAGGGCCTCCCCGAATGAATTGTACAAGAGGGAGAGGTGGGTGGGGTGAACAGCGTGCGTACGGCAAGGCAGGAAGGGGGGGAGTAGCGTTTATATAGGAACTCTAACTCCTCCCACAAATACAGGCCTTACGGCCTTAAACATACCGTATTTACGCAAATCTAATGCATCTAATTTTTAAAACCTGGAAGCTAAAAAATGTTTTTGCTGGCGAATGTAATGTTCATTTATACAAGAAAATAATACTATACAACATTGTGCTGCAATGAAAATGTTTATTGCCATATATCATAGTAACATTGATGGTATTTTTATTTTAGTGTTACATGTTAAGTCTATTCTTTCTTAAGCCCCCTTTCAGGAACACCATATGCCTGTGTGAATTTGTCTATTTGAATACATATATAAATATATATATATATATATATATATTGCTACTGCATAGATCACCCAGAGAAATTACTTAATCGACAATCTCAAAATAACTATATGTAAACTTTGAGATAAAATGGTTTAAGATAAAAAAAATTGTAAACTATGTTATAATATTCAGTACACAGAATTAAACCTACCGTATATTTATTTTATTTTATTTATACAATATTTTATTTGTATTTATTTCCGGGACATCCTTGAAATTCATGTTCCTTTTTATATTGTTATTCAATTTTGATTATTGCTATAACTGTTATTTCCAGTGTAAATGTAAATAGTTGGCTTTGACAGACACACAAATTGTTACAGCAGACACTAATTATTTGTTCCATCTATCTATGTCTTCACATATGGAAACCTATACTTGTATTTTACTAATGTCCTTCAGAATACATGTACGCTAACACATCTAACACATCAGAATACATGTACGCTAACACATCTCATGTATGTTATTGAATTGCTTTATTGTGTTTATTTCCTGTGGAAAGCTATTATATATAGATATATAAACTGTCTATAAAGAAATCTATCATTACCGAATATTCCATCCTGTACAAATGTATCTTTTGATTTAATTATAAAGCTCAATTGACAGGTTAAGTTGGGTTCTGTGTACACTAAGGGGAAACATTTTAAAATTCTTTAATTAATATATGATGTTATTGCTGCTCCTATACAGCTTCTTGTGTATAGTGTTTAGGGCATAGAGAGCCGTAATGACATTATATAACTCAGTGTTTCCCAACCCAGTCCTCAAGGCACACCTACCAGTCCAGGATTTAAGGATTGCCCAGTTTTGTCTAAGGTGTTTTTTCTTTTTTTCTAAAAACACCTTAGACAAAACTGGGTAATCCTTAAATCCTGGACTGGTAGGTGTGCCTTGAGGACTGGGTTGGGAAACACTGATATAACTTATACCATATACAAAATAGAATTCAATCGGTTGTGGTGGGCCAAAACAGAGGATGCGGTACGCTGAGTATTATTGTTAGTAAAGGGAGCGGTGGGAGGAGTAAATCGCCAGACCAATGATGGTAATGCGGAGGGGTCTGACGATCCTTAAGTAGGGAAATCATGCCCCTCCCACAACTACAGGCCCAGCTTTTCATTTGTGTTCAGGGCAAAGCAAGCCGTAATGACAGTATATAACTTATATAACTTATACATATAACAAAATAGAAAATATGAACAGTCAGTTGTGGTGTGCTGCAGCCAACGATGCAGTATGTAGTGATCTTAATGGTGTCTTGAGAAGTGATGTTTGTAGTGGTAAACTCTCTGGGTCTGAGGAACCCATAGAAAGCTAAGTAGATAGTGGTTTTAATGACATGATTAGTGTGTGATTCGAAAGGGATTGTATCTATGAGGTCTGGTAATGATTGGAAGAGTTATTATTATTATTGCCATTTATATAGCGCCAACAGATTCCGTAGCGCTTTACAATATTAAGAGTTGAGAGTTGACTATGAATAGGTAATCTAGAAGATGGTGGTGTGGGGTTTGAATTCTTAATGGCTTTTAGTATGGTTTTGATTTGATAAGATGATTGGAAACTGTGGTTGTTTGGCCAATGTGTAAGTATATGGTGGTGTATATTATATTCCTGTCAGATATAATTTGATGGTGTTGTAAGTTCATTTTAATTTAAGGTGGCAAAAAGAGGTAAAAGCTTCCATTGAATATTTATTTACAATCTGAAAGTAAAACAAGAATCTGTTATAAACACAGAATGCCCTATCATATGATTTCCTAGTATTGTCAGACAAAGCCAATTGTGAAAGGAGTCTGCCATGAGTTAACAGATCTCCTGCGGGGGCCTGAACGGGAATGGAGTAGGACGCATCTCTTACCTGCTCCGCGGCCCCAGCTCACACTTGCACCCATAAATGAGCACAGATCAGCCCGAAATGGACAAAACCAAGAGACCCCACACTCCGGTCTGCATGCTGCAAGACACGCAGTCCAAACAAGCCACAGCCAAAATGGCGCCGGCCTCCCCTGGAGCAAGTAGCAGTGACAGACAGATACAGGGCTCACCCAGAGGAGAATCACTCTCCCAAATAGCATTAGATGTGGCCACAATCACTGCCAACATGCTGTCACGTGCAGACAAAACAGAGATGCTGGCAGAAATCAGATCCGCGATCAGGGAGGAAGTTATGGAGGTGAGGAGGGATCTGACTGCCCTAGAACGCAGGGTGGAGGCCCTGGAAGCTGACCGAGCTCTGAATGTGCAGCACCAACAAGCCACTGACACTGCCACCTCCAGACAGGGTAACGTCCTGCTAGACCTTAGGAGACACCTGGAAGACCTGGACAACCGCGGGCGGAGAAACAATATCCGCATAAGGGGCCTCCCAGAAACCATGGAGGAAACACTGCCAGAGCTCCTAACAGACCTGTTCACCCGCATCCTAGGGGACAGAGCCCCAGATGAGCCCCCAGAAGGGCCACCGAGAGATGTGATTTGCTGTCTGCTCTCCTACGCCTTAAAAGACGACATAATGAGAGCAGCAAGAAACCTACAAAACATCACCTTCAGAGACGCCCAGATCTCGCTTTTTCAAGATCTCTCCGTTCTCACGCTTAAGGTCAGAAGGGCGTTGCGCCCAGTAACCACCATTCTCAGGGAGCGGAGGATTCCATACAAATGGGGCTTCCCCTTCAGCCTGCAGGCAAAGGTAGGCACCACCTGGCATATTATCCGATGGCCCGCCGATGTACCATGCTTCTTCTGGCCTATCACTAGCATCCAAATGGTCCAACCTATCAGTAATCCATCCCAATGAGGACACGACCGATAACAGGACGGCCTGGAGGTCGGATGACTTGGCACCACTGGGGCCCTCGCCAGCCCCGGTGTTATCCGTGTTGGTGTTGAGCAGTCTATACAGCCTTCCTGGCAATGGAAGGGTAGGGAATATTCCTACGCCTTAATTCGGCCGTGATTCTAGATATGGTCCAAGACCTGAGGGAAGACAGGCTGGAGTTGTCCCCTCAGTGAGATGGAGAGATGGACCTTGCAGGAGTGCTGGGAATCCTAATAGCTTCTGGTAGTTCAGACATGCTAGGATAGGACAAAAGAAATCATGAATAACCAAAGTGATATCGTACTGGCTAGCTTACCTAAAGTGGCAAAGAAATGATCTAATAATGGAAGAGGGAGGCCTACTAATTGGCAAGTGACATTAAAGGCTCTAGCTATGTGTTGGCCCAAGGGGATTTTGTGGCCACCGAAATGTAACGGGGTGTCGGCCTCTCGGTGACCAGTAAAGCGAAAGGTTAGCATGGCGCTCTCTATACCATCATGCGAGCCGACTAACTATGAGGTGGCCATTTGGTGTGAATACCTCCGAGTATGAGGATGGGTGTTGGCTTTGCGGGACCACTAAGACAAGGCAAGAAGGCCAGAAAAACTAAATAAGCCGACTCTAAAAACCTATCAGCCAGTAGACAAAGTTTTTCCCTAGTACCAGTTGCAGGATGGGGAGGGGGGAAGGTGTAATGACCACTGGGTTCACATACCTGTCATATCAGTTGGATATAGAGTAGGACAGAGTAGATGAAACCCGAGCAATACCTATGAGAGTAATGGCAATGCTGTAGTACCCATACCATGACTGTTAAATAGAAGAAAACAAAAATAATATGGGATACCTACCAGCCAATAGACTAGGCCTAAAATGAACCAGCAAAGCGTAAGTGGTAGTATAACCAGTAGGGCCTAGTGCCTAATAACATAAAAAGGAACAAATTAGGTTATCTGGGCAGTGAGGGTCAGATCGTGGATCCCCAAGACAAATCTAAAACCACTAACCAATGTGAAATTGTAGAAATCGAAAGAGAGGAGATGATAGTTAAATGGCAGATTGACTTCAATTTGTAATCTATAATACAACCAATATCAGAACCTCCAGGAGAGCATAACTAACTACTAATTGACAAAAAATAAAAAGGTCCACCTAGAGCGAGTTGGACAATTGAAACTGAGCCACCAGAACCTATGAGACTTGAAAAACCCTCAGAGGCACAGCCAAAAGGAAGGTTCAAGCCTGGCAACCTGTAAAACATCTTGTTACAACATATCTAATAGGCAGAACAAAATTTAGCAACAATGCGCTGCTTAATTAAATTTAAACATAAAAGTATTTTATCATAAATGTTAAATGTGCAGTACTCCCCTATGGCCTCTACAGGCCAGCAGCCTATCAAGCATATACATACAATTATGCGAATGTCCGCATGGACCCAGGGAATACCTATTACTATAATAGGGCATTCAGCTGTAATTATACCAACGGCCCCAAAGAGGAGCAAAGAGCTGCATAACAACCGAATGCTCCATGTTTAACTGAACACTACAAGGAGTGCAGAATTATTAGGCAAATTAGTATTTTGACCACATCATCCTCTTTATGCATGTTGTCTTACTCCAAGCTGTATAGGCTCGAAAGCCTACTACCAATTAAGCATATTAGGTGATGTGCATCTCTGTAATGAGAAGGGGTGTGGTCTAATGACATCAAAACCCTATATCAGGTGTGCATAATTATTAGGCAACTTCCTTTCCTTTGGCAAAATGGGTCAAAAGAAGGACTTGACAGGCTCAGAAAGTCAAAAATAGTGAGATATCTTGCAGAGGGATGCAGCACTCTTAAAATTGCAAAGCTTCTGAAGCGTGATCATCAAACAATCAAGCGTTTCATTCAAAATAGTCAACAGGGTCGCAAGAAGCGTGTGGAGAAACCAAGGCGCAAAATAACTGCCCATGAACTGAGAAAAGTCAAGCGTGCAACTGCCAAGATGCCACTTGCCACCAGTTTGGCCATATTTAAGAGCTGCAACATCACTGGAGTGCCCAAAAACACAAAGTGTGCAATACTCAGAGACATGGCCAAGGTAAGAAAGGCTGAAAGACGACCACCACTGAACAAGACACACAAGCTGAAACTTCAAGACTGGGCCAAGAAATATCTCAAGACTGATTTTTCTAAGGTTTTATGGACTGATGAAATGAGAGTGAGTCTTGATGGGCCAGATGGATGGATTGGTAAAGGGCAGAGAGCTCCAGTCCGACTCAGACGCCAGCAAGGTGGAGGTGGAGTACTGGTTTGGGCTGGTATCATCAAAGATGAGCTTGTGGGGCCTTTTCGGGTTGAGGATGGAGTCAAGCTCAACTCCCAGTCCTACTGCCAGTTTCTGGAAGACACCTTCTTCAAGCAGTGGTACAGGAAGAAGTCTGCATCCTTCAGGAAACATGATTTTCATGCAGGACAATGCTCCATCACACGCGTCCAAGTACTCCACAGCGTGGCTGGCAAGAAAGGGTATAAAAGAAGAAAATCTAATGACATGGCCTCCTTGTTCACCTCATCTGAACCCCATTGAGAACCTGTGGTCCATCATCAAATGTGAGATTTACAAGGAGGGAAAACAGTACACCTCTCTGAACAGTGTCTGGGAGGCTGTGGTTGCTGCTGCATGCAATGTTGATGGTGAACAGATCAGAACACTGACAGAATCCATGGATGGCAGGCTTTTGAGTGTCCTTGCAAAGAAAGGTGGCTATATTGGTCACTGATTTGTTTTTGTTATGTTTTTGAATGTCAGAAATGTATATTTGTGAATGTTGAGATGTTATATTGGTTTCACAGGTAAAAATAAATAATTGAAATGGGTATATATTTGTTTTTTGTTAAGTTGCCTAATAATTATGCACAGTAATAGTCACCTGCACACACAGATATCCCCCTAAAATAGCTATAACTAAAAACAAACTAAAAACTACTTCCAAAAATATTCAGCTTTGATATTAATGAGTTTTTTGGGTTCATTGAGAACATGGTTGTTGTTCAATAATAAAATTAATCCTTGCCTAATAATTCTGCACTCCCTGTATAACAGACATGTTGTACAAATCGTAAGTAATGTTCGTGTGTACGATCTAAGTGCCGAACAGGTTAGTGCAACCTCACAAAAGCCAATGCATAGGAACCGACAAGCAGTAAAATAAACTACCATAAACTAAAACAAACTACCGAACCGAAAGTTCATATGGAAGTTAACAAAAGACTACACGAAAGGCATACGAAATAGAGGTAAGTATGAGAATAGAGTTGGCCCATGATGACGCTGTGCGCCCGCAACAGGGTTGCGAAGGTCAACCAACTCACTGTTTCTGCAGCTTCGAGACAGTTAGCGGTAGAGAGTCTTTTTCAAAGTATTTAAGTTTGTACAGCAGGAATTTTGATAATAAAACAACGTTTGTCAAAGTAGCAGTTGTTGTCCACCATATGATAATGTACCACTGACCCAACTAGTCTGAAAAGCAAAATTACAAATGTGCACTACAACAGAAACAATCCATAGCACATATAGGATGTCCAAACACAGCTGGATTAACTATTAATAAACATTAGGTGGCCTCCTAGAGTGAGGATTTTCACAGGGGTCCCACTGTCATAAAAATACTTCGCCCCATTCACCATCCCTATAGCAAGAGTAAAGGGGGTCCTAGCTGATAACCCCCCTAGGGCCCTGTGGCCCCTTCTCTGTGCCTAATAGTGCCTGAGCCTGATTGTGTCCTAGGAAATTGTCATTGGAAATGTACAAAACATTGAATAGTAACTCAAGATATTTATTTTCATGGAGGGCTATCTGGTACAGAAAGAATAGTAAGCTATCCACACTTGCTAAAAAAATGTATCATAACCCCAGATCATAGGGTTCTATTCAAACCTTTATTTACAATTTACTACAGTCTTTGATTGAGTGGTTTTCTTGCTTGAGCCCAAAGACCCTGTATGTATGTATATCCTCCAAGAAGGGTTCTTTAATTCTAAAAATACTTATGGCTCCTAACCTTACATTTCAAACTGTAACACCAACACATTATTGTGATTATGTGTGGGTCAATCATCTCATTTAAAGTATCCTACACTGAAAAACGCATTAAAGTGTCAGAAATCAACGTACCGTCAGCTAGTTCTTTGTTAATGTTTACTCAGGTGCCTAGATACAGAGTCTAAATATTGTTATAATTACATGTAGCCACTGCCTACCTGTCTGCGGTAATTAGAGGGCAGCCTTTTATCAATAATTACTGGCCATTATGAGTACATGGAAATCGCTATCATGTCGTATACCTTCTACGCAATGAGCAGACATATCATTTTTTACATTATGCTCATTAAGTGTTTAGATTCACTGAATCAAAAGGAGAGTGAAGTGCAAAGATGCTTTAACACAAAAGGTAGAATTACAGTCACTCTCATTGAAAAAGAAAGCATCATGGATAATTAACTTTTTGATGTTTTGTACAAAATGGTAGTTTATGATACTTTGAAACATTGTTATGGCTAAAGTCCTATATTATATTAATATTATATTATATTTATATTATATTTGTATTATATTTTAATATATTTTATTATATTATATTATATTTATAGTATATTATATTTATATTATTTTATATTTTATTATATTATATTACCTTACATTACATTATATAATATTATATTATAGTATATTATGCCTATCTGACTAGAAGATAAGCATGGAGTCAGGGTGCATCTCTCCTCAAGAACATGCTACTCAAAAAGACTGAAAACATGACAATTTAGTAATAAATTTCTCTCTTTTGCAATTTAAAAGGTACATTTTTTCCAAAATAGATTTTATTTAGCATTGCGATAATACATTGGCAATCATATCATACACCGTTCAGTACATACAACTAGTATATCATTAGGCTGAGCCTAATGATATACTAGTAATTAAATGTGATTAGAAAATTTGAAAGGGTCAGAGGGGACACAGTCCAAAATGTTCATGGTTGCTAGGTGATCTTGCTTCTTATGTAGCTGGAAGGTATTTACAGCTATATAAAAAGCAAAATTACTTAGCAACCAGTGGAAATTTTTGGACTGTGTCCCCTCTGACTTTTTCATAATTTTCTAATCATATCTTATTACTAGTATATCATTAAGTGCAGCCTGTTGTGTTTCCGTTGTTTGTTTGTTCCTTTTTTGGGGTACAGAGTGCCTGATTCCTTTTGAATAATTTGTTGTCTAATTTGTTTAAGCGTTATCCTATCTTTGGTTTCTGTTCACCCACAGTTCATACCATGTATAATTTTTTTTACTTCGAAAAATATGTTTTGTATCTAATAATATAAGATGGATATAGAACGTTTAAGAAATATTGGTATTGAGTAGTAAATGTCGTTGTATTTTGCTGTGTAGTAATTTAAGTAACATAAAAATAAAAAGGTAATAAGATAATAAGGAAATAATAACAATGAGACTGTTCCTGTATGCAAAGAATCAGTAATTAATTGCCCAATAATTGGTCAATATTTAGGCATTCTCCTCTCCCCTATTCAAACCATAGTTCATTTAATTTAGTATATACATGTTGCTGGGTTAATTTATATGTTTTGGTTTGGTTTATCACTGGCAAAGTATCATAGATAGCGGGTAAAGATAATGATTTCTGTAGACGATACGAAAAAGTTTTGACATAATCGTCAGCATATTTTATCACGTATAGAAAGAGAACCTATCTAAATCCTGTCTGAAACTGATCTGAAACATAATGAGGTCAGACAGTGGGCAATAAGTAAATATTGAAATCTTTATATTTTCGATACTATGTAATTAGATCTTCGGATGCCAAAGTCGATCATAATTTGAGGAGTAAATGGATCGTGATAAACAGCTGATGTATGCTACGGTGATATGTCTAAATATGGAATATAGTAACATAATGCTAAAATGTTATCTTACCATTATCTTTGTCTATTAAGTAGTACAGAGTTGGAAAGCCAATACCAATGCTTGATGTTATTCTCGATTTTTTGGGGGGGTATTTTTTTCATTATGTGTTGTGCCATAGTTACAAAATCAGCAGTTGAAGGGGAGCATAACAAGAAAAAATTGCAACATTTAACAATTCCCGTACTAGTCAGATAACTCCACTAACATTACTCTCCATCTCTTTGACTGGCACTAGATTATATATACCGTTAACTCATTGCAAGTGTATCTCCTTGAGTCTTAACTACTTGGCTGTGATTTAGTAGAATGGAATGTCCATGACTGCTGAAGGACTGACAGACATTTAACTCACTTCAGTATGCTTGTTCTACTTAAAATTTTAGTTTACATTAAAATGGCTCTTTAACATTCTCAAAACACCATCAAGCACCAGGGACTCAAATTCACAATAATGTCTACAAGTCAATACGAATAGTACGGTTTGGTACACAAGTGTTCAAGTTTTAGAAGTAGCACACCATGCTCCGTTTCAAAGTATTAAGGCTTTGTGCTGGTCAACTTAGGGATTTGGGTCCTGAACAGGGACTGTCCCTTGTAAATAGGGTCAATTGGAAGGTATGATATAGGCATGCTATGAATCATGACTGTCTTTCTTCTGAAAGTGGATCTTGAGGGAATGGCATACACAACACATTAGTACCCCTGAGCCCAACATGTTTAAACACAAAGTACATAGTATATAGATAGCAATGCTTCCTGTTAAAAACAGCTTTTTATTCCCAAATAAAGCAATATTTTTTGGGTGGCTGCTTTGGAGACAGATAATCATTTATTAATTTTAAAGCATTATAAAATTACATATTATGCTTTTTTTTTTTTTTTTGTACTTTTTATAATTATCCATAAATTCAAAGGCAATAAGATTTTCTGCTGATGACAGCGTTAGCCAAATTGGAGTAAAATATAATTACCCTCTAAATATTCTTCATCCTACTAATCTGCATTGAAATTCAATTTTTTGTGTATTACCATAATAATCATATATTTCTTATATAGAATCTGCCACAAGTGCTCAATGTTGGCACATAACTACGCAGGGAATTAAAAATGATATCAACACAAAAACATCAAAGAAAAACTAAACAGACCCTCAGTGACCATTTTAATAGATGTTTATCCATAAAAATATCCATTAAATATGCATTAAAATTTCAAAATGCACATAAAAATCAGGCATTAAATCTTATGCTCTTAATTCTTGAAAATATCTTTATTCGTTATACTTAAAGAAAAGCAATCACAAACACAGACATACCATATATGCAAAGTTTACTGGAATGCAATTATAAATAAAATACAATATGATGTTCGCTGCATATTTACTTTTTAATTATGATACAGTATATCTTCTTGGTACCTTGCTAGTCTGTCTGTCTATCTATCTATCTATCTATCTATCTATCAACGAGTATACATTTAATACAACAAATAAAAGGACATATGTATGGTCCAAGTGCAGATTTATTGGAACAAACATCAATTTTCAGCCATATAAAGGACTTCTATAAATATGATATATCATATAATTTTTATGAAAAAATAAATGGTAATATGCACAAATTCAGTACCGTCATCTGGTATTTGACTTGGTACTATTTAAAATATGCATGGTTTTTCAAAGTTACTAAAAAGATATTTATTTTTTAGTTAATTTCACTTTATTGGACATTAGCTTAGGAGTTTATGATTTCCTAGGTTATAGAGAGCAAGGATACGATGACCTATATCTCCAATAATTTAATGATCAGGCAACCAAGGAGATTGTTTGGTGTGCTAGCTGATGGGATAAGGAGCAATGTCTACACCAGGGGTAGGCAACCTTTAACACTCATAATGTTGTGGACTACATCTCCCCTGATGCTTTGCCAGCATTATGGCTATAATGGCATTATGGGAGATATAGTTCACAAAATCTGGAGTGCCAAAGTTGTCTACCCTTAGCCTACACCCTCACTGCTCTATTGCAAAACCTATACATTTAAGGATTCCATTTTGTAAAGTCATTAAGTCCCCCAGGTAAAAATGTAAATGGGACAGGGACAAAAAAACAAGACTGTCCTATGAAATTTGGAGTAGCTGGCAAGTATCCATCGGCCACCTTCCACACTTGATAATATGAAAATTGCTGTCAAAAATAATTCCATTATTACAATATACATGGAAAATTTAAGTGGTTCCTAAAATAATAACATTCACAGGCTAGACGCAGGCTTCCCCAAACTCCGGCCTTCCAGATGTTGCTGAACTACAACTCCCTTGGTCCTCAGTAAAAAGAGAACACCCTAAAGTGAAGGTTTCCATGAGCTAAAATAGTCAATATAAAAATGGATATACAAGTACTCAATAGAGTGGGTCTAACCTGAAGTACAGGACCTTATAATACAATGATAGACACAATTATAATATACTTAAAAGTTGTAATGAAATCAATGTGCAGCACAATAAAATCACAATAAAAATCACAATAAAAATGTAAAGTATAAGATAGTTCAATGTAGGAATAATGAATAGATCCCCATTAATAGTCCAGAATAATTGCAAATTGTTGGAAGTCCAAAATCTGTATCTAATCAGTGCAACAGTAATGTAGCATAGGTTGCCTAGAATCCCATGATTCTCAGCCTATCTATTTCATTCATAGAATCATGGGAGTTGTAGTTCAGGAACATGTGGAGGGCCAGAGTTTGGGGAAGCCTGGGTTGGAAATGAATACCTACCACAGAAGGTATGTGTATCTTATACCTTCTCCATTGCCTTTTTCCTACGTTGTTTGACTGTCATGATGTGTCATTGAACATACCTCAAAGGTACTCTGACACGCTCTTTGAGTATTCCGTAGAGTTCAATGATAACATTATGTGGTAGTACGAGGGATGCCAATGTTTACTGTAAGCATTACTTTGTAGCTCAATGAAAACATTTTAAATTCTATTTTTGTAATATATGAATACAGTTTTGTGTTATTCGTTTTTATTGGATGAATGTGTGGTATATTATGGTAGCTAATGGATTACTTAGCGTTATTTGATGTCTGTTGGATACTGTCGTGCCTTAATTTGTTTTTTTTGTTTTTGTTTTTTTGTTGCAGGGCCAGAAGGTGCGTGGTTTGAACACTCTGTGGAAACACCTCTAGTAAGAGCTGATACTTCAAAGCAACTCAGGTACTGACTGGACACCCCTGTGATTGCATATAATATAGTTAATCATCCATTGTACAAGCACTTTGAAATCTTAATAGAATCTTAATGGAATGTTCATTCAGTTCAGCCCATGTAGGTGTAAGGATTAAGTTAATAAACATGCAACATGCTAATAATAGAACAGAATAGAAAAAAAAAATTAAATAGACTAATGGGGTGTATTATCAAGCCTTGATGGTTTAACACAAACAGGGCTCTGTGAGGCAGTAAGTAGGAGAGTCCTGGGATAGTCAAGGTCAAGGAATCCAGAGGTGCAAAGTAACAAGTAAACTATCCAGGACCGGGGTGGTGTGCAGAGGATGTGGCAGTATGTAGAGAGCTATCTCGGGTAAGTTGGAATTTTCCTGGTAAGTGTCTCCGAATATACTGTGATACTTGTGTACTATCAGGATTATTCACTTAACACCGGATCTGGCGAAAAATTACAAAATTCCTATCACATTGGCAGTTTACAGGTTTACTAAAGCATAATGCGGACAGGATTAGGTCGGTCTGACAAATTCTGTAACATTCCTTTGAAAAAAAAATCAGTCATTTTAGCATCCAAACCAATTTACAGCATCAGAATTAGAGATTTTATCAACGAACGCATCGGGGCCGATGATTAGCTGAACACATCTGGCAGGAAGCATGCTCACAAATTATCATTCTCTTGCTTTTTGCTAGCGAATTGATAAATTGACAAACTTTTTGCCCACTGGCAGCAATAGCTAGAAAATCCTCAATGGCGCAAGGGTTAATTATGTGAGGGATTTGCCAGCGCTTCCTAGCCAGCTGCTACGCTAATAAATGAAAGATAAATAAATACCAATGGCGGTCAATAAGACCATTATATTACAATAATGAAGGTAATGTGCTTTCATAAGCCACTACCTATCATCTGGCAAATAATTGGATTATAATAGGGCAAGTAGTTGGATTTTTTTTTTTTATCTGAGCCCGGAGTTCAATTCTCTGAGCATAGATTTGCTGCATTCGACCCGTATTTCAGCTGTCCGGAACAAATTCAGGCACCTTTGTGGCCTGAATTACACAATCTGGACATTCAATCAACAATGTCTAGATTTTTTAGTCTTGATGGACCTTAGTGAATGAACCTGTAAGCCTTGCAATTCTTACCTCTCTTCTCTTTTCCATGGGTGCATCCTGTGCCTGTGCAGTTTGTGGGCACTATATTTTTCAGGACAAAATTATTTGTCATATTTTACAGTAAAAAAACTGATTTCAAACTATCCAAAATTAGATGTTCTTTGATCCTGCACCTTAGCATTGGCACTGTGTGACCTACATATAGCATTGAATACATGTGGCAGGTAATTAGATAAGATACAGACTCATTAATAGAGCAATTATAACATGCTTTAAAAGGTTAATTATAATCTATTGTGGTTGTACAAAGGTTACAAACAACCTTAAGGTGCAAAAACATACACAAATAGTATTGCTGCACATAAAATTGCCTTTGGAGGTCAACCAGTGATGTGGCTTAGGTTGTAAGGCATAAAAAATGGGCAATGGAGCATTTGTTACCCAGGGATAACTGGTACCTCTGCCCTTGCACTGCCCATTCCTTCCATCCCCCCTCACCTCCCTCCCCCTCCCAACAGCACTCAAATGGTTAAATAACCCTTTAATCACTCATCTTATTCCTCGGCGCTACCTCTGTCTCCACCTCCTTGTGTCGTTGCGAGAAAGAACCACATGTCTTAATGCTTAATGCTTTCCTATGGGGATTCAGAAGAATCTGGACGGCCTGATGCAAAGCATGAGTAAAACTCCATGAAACTGCCGGAAGCACCTCTAGTGGCTGTCTAGTAAGACTGCCACTAGAGGCAGTCGCAAACCCTGCAATGTATAAATTGCTATTTCTCTAAACCTGCAATGTTTTACATAGCCGAGTTAAGGAGACAGAGACACTGCATCCAGACCACTTCAATGAGATGAAATAGTCTGGGTGCCTGTAGAGTCCCTGTCGGAGATTGGTGAACTTCTCCATGTTGAATTTTATCCCGATCAGCATTACCAGTATGATTTTCGGGTTTCGACGATCAGTCTCTGTCCATGCGTCTGACGTCACATGTCTAAAGTGCTCAATCAATCTTTGTGGTTTTATGTGCTCTTGCTACTTGCTACATTGTTGCCGCTTCGCTATAGAACTCTGCTAACCTGATTTCCTGCGTAACGAACCTCTGGCTTTGATCCTGACTTCACTCTACTCCACTCTCCCTCTCAAGCAACAGACTTAACTACTGATTCCTGCCTCTCTTTACTTACTTCATGGAACCCTAATTCATTCTACTCTGGAAAGGACTTCAACTCCCATCATTCGTGAAAGAAAAGATAAGTTCTCCAACGATTGCAATTATTAATCTGTTCTTACCTTAAGTTATATGAGAAGGATAAGGAATACTAAAGTCTGCCTTCTGGGATTCTCCTTGCTATCTCTTTTGAATGTCATTTGCCAAATTACTCAAATGTTAATTATAAATTTTCTTTGAATCAAATGACTACAACCACTTTGCATACCAGGATGTATTTCATTATCAAGTTTATTTCTTCAAGTTAAAAGACTGTTACTTTGTACAACAGGAATCACCTGCTCTGTAGTAATTGTGACATCACCAAAGGAGGTATAAAAGCACTTCTTCGCAATGTCCGCACAATGTTTGCAGGAGACCTCACCATAATGGGAGAGGAGATACACGCTGTGGAGAGGCGAGTCAACACGGTGGAGGAGGACACACAGGGCCTCACCACACGATGCCTAAACATAGAAGCACAAACAACAGAGCTCCAACAAACCCAGTCCTTGCTTACCAGAACAATGGAGGATCGACACAGGAACCGGAATGTCAAAATATAGGGAATCACGGGGACTGTGATCCCTGACAAACTACCACACTATATCAGGAGGCTTCTAACCACACTACTTACCTCAAAGCAGGCCAAACAAGCCATGATCGACATGGTTTATCTCGTCCCAAGAGCTACCAGAGCCCCAGCAGAATCCCCAAATGATGTCATACAACAGCTCCAAACAAGGTCAGCACAACTAACTGTCATGTCAGCAGTGAGAGGACTATCTACTTACTCCTTTGAAAATACCACTCCATCTTTTTACCAAGACCTGTCCAGAATTCTGACCACCGTGCTCTGCTCTATCCCATACTGCTGGGTATTCCCCAGGAGCCTGGTCATCACGCACGGTGGCAAAAAAAAACAATAACCGATGCTTTGGAAATAGACTCTGTGCTTGTGGCACTAGGACTGACACAAAATTCAGAGCCAAGCATCCTCACACCAAGACAAACGCCCTCACACACCTGGGACATGTCCAATTTAAAACCGTTCCAGCCAACTGGACCCACCACCACCACCACCGGCTTTGATGCCTCCTCCCCACCAATTACATCATCCAAAGCGCAACAGGTAAATCGGCACTTAACGGGCACCTGAGACCCAGAAGGGATCATCTCAGAAACTGGCTGTTGGGACTGTACATATTGTTATTCATTGATTTTATTTTTATTAGTTTCTTGACTACCTAAGTACTAACAGTTTCTCACACTGTGGTCGAGTTAGACCCGCTCTAACACAAAACAAATTGCCAATGTTCTCGCTCACACTATTAGCCGCACACAGCCACTCCATGAGGAATGCAAGGTAGAGGAAGCACTATTCCTACTATAACAGGGAACGTCACCCTTCCACGTTCTAGCTAGACATTACCTTGAATTACTACATGCACCTTTAAAAAAACACTCTGTGTAACACACGGTCTGCCATTCTTATAGCCTAGATACCGACACCAGGAGGACACATAGCACAGTCGACACTAACTACGTGTCTCATTAAGGGGCCAGGTCACAGAGCGACATTCTTCCCCCCTCCCCAAGCTCGGGGACACAGAATGCTCTACTCGGCATACACCAACATCTAACAATTCTAGAAACTTTTAACACTAGCTACATGCGACTTACCTTCCTGATTTGAAATGCTAGTTACGTATGTTATTCTAATTGTTTGCTTTTTCTTCAAAAGCTCAAAAATGGGCCAAATTATCTTTGACTTTATTATTGTAAACCAATAAAACTGCATGAACCTTTTACCCGCAAAAATAAAGAATACAAAAAAAAAAGTAGAATTAATCCAATTTTTTTATTTTATGTAAAGCTGAACTAATGTTAAGTGTGAAAGCATAATGTGTGGGTTTTTTGATATTTCTAAATCAGTCACTGTCCCATGCTGTTCCTTAACATTTACAATTCTTATCTTTTCTTTGGCATTTTGTATGGTATTTTTTTAAATATTTTGAATATTTTGCAAACTTAATGTGAATAATCACCTGAAATAAAATTAAGGGTAACTCATAGAAAAAGTACTGATATCAGTGTTTAAATGGATTCTGTAGTATAAGGAATACAAAGTTGTATTCTTTACACTATAGTTCCCTCTGGTTCCCCATTCCCTTGCCCGTTCCCACCCTCTTGGCATGTAAAGGGTTTTAAAAACCCTTTCAACAGATACCCAATTTCAGTGCTGACCTTCCTCTGCACTGGGTTGGCGCTCCCCCTATTCCGACATCATCCAAGTGGGAGGCTAATGCACATGCACATTCATGCTGCAAGTGCAGTAGACCCTCCCTATAGGAAAGCAGTGCCTCAATGCGACCAAAGTCACCTAGCAAACAGGAAGTGCATCTAGTGGCTGTCTGATTGACAGCCACTGGAGGCAGTATTAGTCCTGCAAAGTAATCATTGCAGTTTTTCAAACACTGCAGTGGTTTACATTGCAGGACTAAGTGGGTCTGGGACATGAGCTGAAGTAGTCTGGGTTTCTATAGTGTCCCTTTAACCCCTTAAGGACCAAACTTCTGGAATAAAAGGGAATCATGACATGTCACACATGTCATGTGTCCTTAAGGGGTTAAATGCAGTCAGTGCAACTCGGAGGTGAATTGATCTAGCAATAAAAGAGTTAATATAATTATTGTTGTGGTTTTCACAGACTCTTGTGGTGTTCTACATCAGAACAGAATGATCTGTATTACAATGTTACCTAATATATTATCAGATCCTCTCCATATTTAGTTCAAGGTAACTCTAAAAGCATAAAGATGCTGATAGACTATTATGTGAAAGGGTAATTAAAGTCATTTAAACATGATCAGTAATATGACAGCATCTGTGACCTGACAAATTCAATTACTTTTAGTATAGTCTGTCTTTTTCCTAATTACCATAAGAGTCAGCATGTTATAAATCTAAAGTCAATGTGTTCCTTCCTTTGAGACAGCCTTGCTTACATAATTCTCTTTCAAAACTGTCAGTTGTAAAATAAGATGTTTTGACTAATTCTTCACTTGTTCACTTTTACACTGCTCTGCTGTATTTTTCTTATGTACTTAAGCCATTGTCTGACTTACTCCCTTCTTCCTCATTTTGGACATTAGTGAGTGCTCATTCCTCACTTGACACAATGCTGAATGGCCACACTTAACTTCACACAAGCCTTTAGCCAGTGGCGGAACAAATGTAGAGAGGGCCTTGGTGCAAGAACTTTTTGGGGCCCTTTCTCTAGCGCAAGGATCGCCAAAAGTTGTAAAACTCCAATGATGCTATGCCAGCTGGGATCGACCATTTGCACATCCTTGTAGGCTTGTGTTTATGAGCAGCATGTTTTTATATAGAGAATGTGTGTGCATGAAGGGGTATGTTTTTTCAGTACTGTTGCCACTGCATGACAGCTGGAAAATATACAGGGATGCCCTATTTGTGTAGCCTCGTTGTTAGGGCCAGTGTAGGGAATAGCTGTTCCTGCACTTTCAGTCCTGATGTGATATTCTACATACCCACAGATCTGTGTCTTCCAGTGATACTTTGTAGCCCCTTGTGTTTTCATTTGGGCAGTACTTGCACTCTGATTTAACTATGCGGGTGGGAATACTACTTATCACACAGGAATTGTGAGACTAAAATAGTGACCCTTAGTGACTAAATTGGGGTATCACAGGATGACGTTATTATTTTTGCAATTATATATGGTCGTTGCAAACTCAGATCTAAAGTATCAGATTTTTTTTTCATTTTTGACTTAATTATCCAGTGACTACATGGCAAATGACATACCGGTAGATATGTTCTAAGGTTACTAGTATAGATATATGTGCCATTTTTAAATGATCAAATACAAGTGATCTTTTAACGTATTGATGTTTATATGATGCAAGTGAACAGAAAAGAACAACCCAAAATAAGTGATTGGAATGTGCTGGCTGTAGGGTGGAGGGAGTAGAAGAATAAATAATGAATACAATTGAGAACTGGGTAAGGGGTTACCAATCTCTATATTAGCAGTATGAAGAAATATTTTCATACTATTAAAAATAGTGGAGTAACCAGGAGCTAATATTCAGACAAAATACCCTACAAAATTACCCTATAAAATAAGGTTAAGATAAAATAGATAAGATAAGGTAATATAAAATACCTTATCTTATCTATTTTTATCTTTTTATCATTAGTCTAATTATTTTATTTTTTTTATTATTTTTTTAGCACCTGGAATGTCATTGGAGTATTTATATACAGAGTGGCCCATAAGTCCCAATCCATCCAGCACACAGATACACTGGATATATAAGATATATGGATGGGTAGGGACTTACAGGCAACCCTGTATAATAAAACAAAGAAGAAATAGAAAGCTGATAGTGAAGTAACAATTCCAATAAATTGCAAGTAAGAATAAATACACTCACACTTTTTGAGAGCTAAGATGTAGCTCCAACTTTCTTAGCTCCCAAAAAGTGTGAGTGCACGTATTCTTCCTGTGTTTTTATCTACTTTTTCACGGGACGAGAGACCCCGGTTCTGGTGATTCAGCTGCGCTTTGGACTGTATCAGTACCTGAAAAGCGCTGAAGACCTTCTTGTTTTCTATATTTTTTTTTTATCTTGTCTGAATATTAGCTCCTGGTTCTCAATTATTTTTAATAAAAAAATTTCATAGATGTTTATATGTGTTTTGTTTTTGAAATGTCACTATTACTCTCAAGGCCAGTCATAGGTTGTTGAGAGAGCTCTATTCTTTGTTATACAGTGTGAAATAAGTAGACAGCACTTACGCTATAACTGAAACAATAACTGAAACAATAAGCTGTAGTGGTTATGGTGCTATTACTGGCCCTTTAAATATTAGTTCTGATTTTATTCATATTTCTATCAAATGTTATATATGGTATTTCATCTGCTTGGAAAATCTGTCGCCATCTCTATTTTGCTGTTCAGCTACTCGAGCTGAAATTGATATTTATTAAAGATGTTAGTCTTGATCACAGTCTTTCTTCTTTTTATTTGTTTGTGCTAATTTTATAGCTTTTATGATGCTTGTGAATTTTTCTCGACACTTATGTGCTAGCTAACATGTCAAGTAAAAAGCTTTATTGCTCCAAGAGTGTTGTAGAAAATGTCATAAATCAGCTGCAGGAAGTGTTTTATTATAACACTGTATATAATAAGGAGAAATCCATAAACTCCTGCCATCACTAATTGAATAGGTGCACCTGGAAGACTCTACACATTTAAAGGATTGTCACATTCATTTGTTTTCCCCAGTACAAATCACAATATCTATTTATCTCACAGCCGACAATGTTATAATTCTTAGCATTTCTATCTTAAAACAAGAAATAATAATTACGTGGAGATATTTGTTTCACAGATATTCCACATCAGTAAATTGTTATCTTTCCCCTAATATTTCAGTTAAAATTTACATGACATTTTCTTATTTGATATATTCTTTGCACTCAACTTCTTGACTTTCTTCCCTGGTGTCCCGTTTTTTGTGAATCTGTTCCAAAAAGCATAGCATGAGCACATCGTTAGACATGCTTGCACTATGCACATTAGGAACCTATAGTGAGCACTGAAACAGAGTCTGTATAGTTTACATGCAGGGAGATGTGGCTGGCTCTGCATAATTAAAGTGATCTAATTCCTAAACGGCAGAGAACTGAGGCAATCATATCTGATCTATCACAGAGTTTTACTCTGTTCTAGCAGAGAAAGCGCCTCTAGTGGCTGTCAAGAAGACAGCCACTAGTCTTGTGTTAAACTTGCAATTTATACATTGTATTCCTAAAGAACGGCAATGTCTTACACTACAGACTTGAACAGACAGGGGCACAGCAACCAGATCACTTCATTGTGATTAAGCGGTTTGGGTGCCTTTAGTACATTCAAACTCCACATATTTTGAGCCAGAAAGTTTTAGGCCCTGTCTGACAGAATAAAAAAATCTTAAATGTATCAAAAGAATTACAAAGTAAAAAAAAAACAAGCGAGTGCCTATTCCTACTGTGAAATGTGTATTGTCCTCCAAACCCCGAGATCAGTCTTTGCTTTATCACTTTTCCATGCAAGTTTTAAAAGTAACTGCTTCCTTGCCCTTTATAGCAATTGGTACTGCTTATTATTTTTGCCTACTTACCTGCCCAAAAGACTTATTAAACATTTCACGAATAATAATCCTTTCAATGACACAGGAAAACATGAATATATCTCGGTTAAAAGTCGAATTTCTGCGGCTTTGAAATATGTCACACATTTCTTTGTTAATATGAGTAAGGTATAAAAAGTAAGATATGAAATGCTTTTGTTGGGCATGACAGAGGTGACAAATGGAGCAGAATTTTGCAAGACTAGTCTATAAGTGCTTTCTATGGTCTACAGTATTCATGTTGCTGGTTTAGTACCGTAATTGTGATTTTTGTATGATTTATATTGAAAAATTCCCTCTCTAGAATTGATTCCTCTAATTGTAGTTTTATACTTACACATATGAAAAAAAAGGTGAAATCAGAATTGTGTTGGGCCAGTGGCTGTGTTATATAAATATCCCAAAGTAGACAAAACTAAAAAAAAAAAAAAAACGAATTAATAAGCAAAACATAATGTTTAAATGTACAGCAACATAGATATGTGTATTCCAACTGGCTACTCACACCAGTTAGACATAGATGCTTGGAAATGGCTCCATAAATTGGATGAATACACGGGATAATCAGATTTTTTTGTGTAAAGTGTCTTTGCAATAAAATTGTATACAGTAGCCTGTAACTTTAGGCAGAAGTAGCAGATGAACAAAAAAAAACATAAAGACACAGACCCCCTATATTAGGCGAATGCGTGTGTGTCCTGAGAATATCAAGCAGGGGGTAAATAAACAAAGAGTAAATAGAAGGTGTGATCTAGGGACAGACAGTCCCCAGAGCACTCAAAGGATATCTCAGAGTCTAGATTGAACTAAATATAAAAACATACTTTATTGAAATAAAAACTACACAGAAAAAAATAATAAATAAGCAAAATACTAATCACTCTCAAAAGAAAGATAAAGTAAACATCCTCGTAGGGGAAACTAATGAGCTCAAAAATACATGCTAGAAAAGGTATGGCGTGGAGTGGATAGGTATCCAATAGAGATGGATTTGTGATATGCACCAAATCCTATCTAGTTACCTAATACCAGATCTATGTAAAAGAGTGTCTGTTTGATACTTAGTTAGACACTTCAATATCAAGAATGAACGTGACTACAAAGTAACACACTCTCTATCTGTAGGAGCAGAAAGAGGAATGCAGAGTTGAAGGCTAAAAGGATAACAACTATAGCCTACTGCTTTACCAGTTATAAATCAATGGACTTTAATTCTTGTCCAGCTAATGCCATATACTAAAGCAGTGTACCCAAGTAGCAGGTGTCTGAAAAGGAAAAAAGTACCAAGCTCAGAATAGGCAGCACCAAGCACCCTACCATCATGTGTCACGGGTTGATTTCTCTCCCGGGGACGTAAGAGTTGCTATGCACAACTCTGCAGCAGAGGCCTGCAATGCATATGATACTATTATATGATAGCACTGCATTGATTTTAATTTTTCATGAAAAACAAAACGTTATAAGTGGAAGCGAGGAGTTAATAGGGACACATGCCCTCAGAAAATCTAGAGGGGTTGTGAGAGGGTTTATAGTCCCATAGTCATGATGGGGTGGCTTTAAAAATGATTGTTTAACAGTTTGAGAAAGATTATAAAAACAAAACATATTTTAAAGGTGTTAATTATCTTCTCAGGATTGCTTTTAAAACATTTCAACAAAATATACTCAAAAAATATCAGCAGAAACATCTTTATTGAATAATTACTTTATTTCGAGAGAAATTACATACTTATATATCATTATATATTATTATTATTATTATTATATATTATTATTATTATTATTATTAGCAAACATATTCTGCAGTGAAAGAGCTTACAGTCTACAGAAAGTGCTTACAGTCTATATATATATATATATTAAAAGGTAAGGTTAGGTAGGTCAGTATTCCATTCTGCTAATTGCCTCCCCAGGGATGGTTCATCATATCGCCTATAGAAAACCGCACGGTTTACATTTGCTGCCTAATAAGTGTATATTTTTTATTTGGTTCTTGCGCTGATAGACCTACACTAATTATTGACAAGATTATGGCAGTACATAAATGAGCAGTACGAATGTTAAGAATACTCACATGTATTCCTAAATCTATAGTGTTCCAGTTCTCAGCTTGATTGAGGCTCCAATAACTTAAAGCAGCACTGTAATGCCAAACTTACCTTTCTTTGATCAATTCCTCTTCTCTTCCTCTGTCAGGATCTGTTCTTCATTTCTTCCTTTCTTCCTGTCTGCTCTAGTTTCCTTTAAAACATAAGACAAAGATGTGGCATTTTAGATGTGGCACAGAAAAAAAATGGAACTCTATATAAGGACAAGATGGGTGGGATTATTGTAAAGTTGTGCCATGTGTGGTTTATTTGTATTAATTATATATGTTATATATGTCTATGGTATTTACTTGTTAGATATTGCACACAAGGAAGACCAAGTTTTATTAGTCGAAATGCGTTGTGCTAGATTTTTACTGTAATAAAGAGTCATTTTATACTTTATACTGGTTCCTGTAATTTTCATCCAGAAGAATATCGCTGACTTTCTGGGGGATGTGCATTGCTTCCAACACCAATAGTGGATGCTTCTACATTCCGTCAGAGTTTAGAGCCCACTTATATGGCTCTAAATATTGTGAGTGCTCCAATTAACTTTCTATTTCACATTATGTATTTTCATACTACCCTATGAGGGTTTTTATGATTGTACTTTCTAGATTTAACTATCTATATCTGCAATATACCATTGTGTGCGCAACCGCCCTTCTTTCTTTGACTCATTCAGTAGTCTGTGTGTATGTATTCAGCAGCCTGTGTGTGTATACAGTAGCCTGTGTGTATTCAGCCATCTGTGTGTGTTTATTCAGCCGTCCGTGTGTGTATTCAGCAGCCAGTGTGTGTGTAAAGTGTGTGTGTGAGGAGTGCAGTATGTGTGGGGTGCTGTGTGTATTCAGCAGCCTGTGTGTGTATACAACAGCCTGTGCGTATTCTGCATTCTGTGTGTGTGTATTCAGCAGTCCTTGTGTGTGTATTCAGCAGTCTGCATGTTTGTAATGTATGAATGTATTGCATTTCTTGGAGGTACCAATAAATATAACAGTAATTGTATCGATAATTTAAATTTTTATTCCTGTGACTGGTTGCGTAGGCAGGGCCCCAGTGCACTGCTTTGCCTGGGGGCCCATAATGTTGTCAAGATGGCACTGTCCTCATCGGCACTTTGACCGGTCTGCAGGTACACAGTCCCATACACAGCAAACTGTGATGCACTATGTGCTCTGACATCTTTCTATCATGGCCAGCATTAAGTTATTCAGCATTTTGTGAGCCTTTGTTCCCTAATGCATCACGATCCCCACATCAGTTCACTGGTTATCCTTCCCTGCAATGCTTTTGATAGCTAATAACCCCTGCATATTAGATATTCCCCACAAGACTTGCCATTTTGGAGATGCTCTGACCAGTCACCTGGCCATCACTATTTGCCACCTGCCCATTTTTCCTACTTCCAACACATCAATTTTAAAAACGGACTGTTCACTTTCTGTTTAATATATGGCAGATGCCATTGTAATGATATAATCAGTGTTCTTCACTTCACCTGTCAGTGGTTTTAATGTTGTGACTGATTAATGTCCCTTTCTATATAATATACATCAACCACTAACTACAAGTATGCACTTTTAAAGCCCCACAAATAAATTCAAAGAGTTGTGTTTGATTTAACCCACATCCATGACCTTGATGATAATGAATAACACGCATTAGTCCTATTGAGTGTTACTGGGCTACATAATGAATTTTCTTTCATAATCCTTCTTGCTTTTAGTAGGTTAAATGAGGTCAGGTAAGATGGCCATTTACTCCAAATCCGTTTTTTTTTCTTTTCTTTGTGTGCTTACCAGCATATTGAAGTACAGAAATATGAATAGAGAAGTCGGTGGGGAACCACTTGACCTATGCTGCTTGTCCATGCAAATTCAGAGAGGTTTTGCTTATTTGTTTCTCTGGAGAGTTTTATGCAAGTTCTGCACATTATTCAATTAAATTACCGTGCTAGCTTTAAATTGACTCAGCAGGTTGGAGTTGACATCCATTTATATAGACAGATTAGATGAGATAGATAGAAAGACACCGACAGATAGGTAGATTATGATTAGTAGTTGTAATTATATAACGCCAGCATATTTCGCAGCACTTTGCAATTACAGAAAGGGAATATTTGACAACGGGTAATTGACATATGGAGACAAGAGGTAAAGGAAGCCCTGCTCAAACAAGTTTACAATCTATGAGAATTTCAGGCGGATATTTCTCATTGTTTGTCTTGCACAGGAACACATACTGGTATTGTGGTCTGATGGGGTTTCAAACCTGGTCTCAGTGATAGATAGAGAGATAGATAGATAGATAGATAGATAGATAGAGTGGTGGACAGCCTGGTACCCCGATTGGGTAACTCCGCCAACCAGGCTCCCTAGCTATCACTGGGACACAATCGGCACTTCAGCCCCTAGCCGCCGCAACTTGGCTGGGGTTTAGCCGTCCCTTTCCACCCTGGACCAGGGTCCTGGATCCAGCTTCCAGTGATTTAACCCCCTAAGGACCAAACTTCTGGAATAAAAGGGAATCATGACATGTCACACATGTCATGTGTCCTTAAGGGGTTAAGCTCTCCTGCAGAGAGTACAGCTGTATATGGGATTATAGCTGCTGAGTGATTATAGCAAGCTGAGTGATCATAGCCTTCCCCCACAGATATTAGCCGAGACTTAATGCTGGGAGTGAACTGGTTTCATGGGTCATGGTGCAAGCAATTTATACAAAGATGGGGGTCTTCATACAGTTCCATACAAACTCCTCCTCAGCGTCTCTGTGTCTTGGAGATAATTGAGTGTACTTTGCTTAAACTAATTATCTCCCAGATACAATGTTCAAAACACACACAATATTACAAGGAACCCCCACAAGTACTATATCCCTGGACAGCCTGAATCTAAGCGTCCAACATATCCAAAAAGCACTCAGATTCCACAATAACATCATAAAGTTTTGACCGACCGACTTTTCCAGGAGAAAGGTGGTGGCAGTCTGTCCAAAAAACAAATAAAACACTGAACAGATTCTCTGGATCCTAGGTAGTGATTGTTCACCTAGTTCATGCGAACAATCTTACCGAACAGCGCTCTTCTGAGGTATAAGGAAACTAAAGCAGACGAGGATGGAAGTTCAGCAGTGTTCGCAAGTTAGTCTGTCCTATTTCAGTTCCATGCACTCAACCAACGAACACCGCTGCCTGCGTTTGTGCGACAAGATGGCCGCCAAGTCATTTCCCATGTGTTCATTCGGATAACAAAGTGTGAATCGATGATGGCGGTGTCAGGAGAGGTTAACAGGGGTTAACAAGCCCAGAGGTTGTCCAAGTATAGGTGGTATAGAGAGGCATTTCGTGAGTTTGTTCGGTAACAGAACTAAAGAAGAGAAAACGTACGGACAGAGTATTTTAGGGACAGAGTGGTCGGTTACACGGCCCATAGTCCTTGGGCAGGAGACTAGCTAGCAGGTTATGTACAATATGGTCAGGTAGCTCCCACAACAAACTCACCTTTCTATAACACTTTTTCCAGTTTTCCTCTGTCCAATGTCTGCGTTCTTTTGCCCATCTTTATCTTTTCTTTTTATCGGCCAGACTTAGATACGGCTTTTCTTTGCAACTCTGCATAGAAGGACAGCATAACAGAGTCGCCTCTTCACTGTTGATGTTGAAAATGTGGTGTTTTGCGGATACTATTTAATGAAGATGCGGCTGCCAATTGAGTACCTGTGAGACATTTGTTTCTCAAACTTGACACTCTAATCTATTTGTACTCTTGTTCATTTATCATCAGGTCTCCCACTCCACTTTCTATTCTGGTTAGAACCCAGTGAAGGGATTAGTACACAGTGTTGTACAAGAGCTTCAGTTTCTTGGCAATTTCTTGCACGGAATGTCCTTCATTTCTAAGAACAAAAATAGGCTGACGAGTTTTAGCAGAAAGTTCTTTGTTTATGGCCATCTTGAGCCTGTAATTGAACTCACAATTGCTGATGCACCAGATACTCATCTTATCTAATGAAGGCCAGTTTGGTTTCTTCTTTAATCAGCGCTACAGTTTTCTGCTGGACTAACATAATTGCAAAAGGCCTTTCTAATAATCGATTAGCCATTGTAAATGAGAAACTTGGATTAGGATACAAAACGTGCCATCGAAATACAGGATAGATGGTTGCTGACAACGGGCCTCTGTACACCTATGTAGAGATTCCATTAAAAATCAGTTGTTTGCAGATACAATAGTAATTTAAAACATTATTAATGTCTACACTGTATTTATGATCGGTGTGATGTTATTTTAATGGACAATCTGCTTTTTATAAAAAAAAAAAAACAAACAAGGGAGTTTCTAAGTGACCACATCCTTTTGAACACTAGTGTATATTGCATTTTCATTAAATATGTTTACACACAGAGGTCACTTACACAGTTGACACTGGCATGCACCATTCACACAGAGGACACTGACACACACACTGACACACAGACTACAATGACACACATATTTACACACAAAGGACACTGACACACAGAGGACACTGACACGCACACTAACACACAGAGGACAAACTCACTGACAGACACTCTTTTTCAGGCTTGTTCTCCAATATGGGATTAACTAAAAAAAATATGTGTCTAAATGTTTAATTTGGAATTTAAATCAATAAAGGCAAGGGTATTTAGGAATTTTTTAAGACCCGCACGGGTACTCTTCATAAAAGCTTGAGAAACACTGGACTGTTTTGTATTGTATTGTCTTGTTACAATGAGCTTTGCAGGAGACTGTTCGTATTGGTGAGGACATGTAAAGTATGCACATGCCCTAAAGGTGGATGCCATATGAATGTTGGGTTGGCCACAGGGGAAGCAATAGCTCTTTTTTTTTTTTTTTTCTTATTCTACCATCTTAATTTTACTTATTTATTCCCATCTAAATATTTGAAAATAATTTCTATCTTATGCCTTTTTACTGATGTCTCATCAAATTTTTTTTATTTTTTATTGTTGATGCCTCATATTATATGACCAAGTATCTCCGTCTTGAACTGAAATAAAATTAGCTTCTTTTTTTTTAGCTTCTCTAGATTTCATGAAAAATCATTTCACACATGGTTTATTTGCCCTAATCTGTCACCTTGCTGTGTTTTCTTTTATGTCATGTAAAAAGGCATATCTCTGCTTGAATAGCACTCTTAACGTCTCAAATAAATAAATTACACAGAGCAGATTAGTCTCTGGCGCCATCTCAACATTGCGCACACTCTTTCACTCACCTATCCATTTATCCAAAATCATGTCTGGTCAGTTGCAAGTCATTGTAGAACCAACGTACCTAGTGGATCAGTTTACTGCATTTTATTTACTACATCTACAGTTACATTATAATCTACTATTTTACTTAGTGCCAAAAGGACAATAATATTTGTTTTATGAATGAATCAATGCTGACTTGTGTCTGGTAATTCCTTGCACTTTACATGTTCTTCTTATTTTAGGCTGGAGTCACCCACCCGTTCACTGAGCATGGACGCACCTAGAGGAATCCACATAAAAGCGCAAGCTGGCAACATTGAAGTTCTCTCACAAAAGGACATCAAATTCCACAGCAGCGATGGACAGGTTGGTTTATTTGATATGTACAATAAGTTTTAATGTTTCATGTTTAAATGAGTACGGGCAAATTATTTGTGTAAATGGTGCAGCCAGGCCATAAACTGGCCATAAGATACACCAGGAAAATGTTTGGAGGCCAATACACTTTATGTGAACGTGGACGTGGCTTCATGCTGTGGCTCACTGGTGCTCCATAAATGCCCAGATGGTTATACAAGAAAAGAATGGAGACTGGCAACACAATATGGGTGTAAGTGAAAACCCTAATTTATTGGGGGAAAGACAGCTACAAAAATAAATCTTGCGCTATAAAGGATATGGAGTGAGAAAGGAATTACTTCAACTCCAAATGTTAAATGTATAAGGTACAGGTAGGGAGCTGGAACCTGATTATCTGTTTTTACAGGCAGTAGACATAGTATGGAGGATATGAGGAATAAGAAGATCAGTGAATATGTGTTTTTTATGTGTTTATCTGTGATTCTGTGTGTCTTTATATTTGTATCTTGGAGTGTGTGTGTGTGTGTCTTTATATGTGTATCTTGGAGAGACAGTGAGTGTGAGAGTGTGTGTGTGTCTTTATATGTGCATTTGTGTATGAGCATGTGTTGGTATGTATCGTTATGTATCCGAGACTGTGGAAAAGTAAGAGTGTGTCTGTATGCTTATCTATCAGTGTGTGTCTGTAAGTATGAGTGTGTTTCTGTATATATCACTGTGAGTGTTTGTGTGTCTGAGCATGTACTTGGTAGAAACTTTATTGGCGTTCTCAACACTACCTTTTTTTCAGCTTGTGAAATAAAATATGGTATTTCTTTGTCATTTGAAATCATTGAATTGAGTTTCATGGTGTTTAATACCCTTTTTTGAATTGTGTTTTTCGTTAGCTTGTGTTGGATGCTGAAACTGTCCGTCTGCCCAGTTTACCACGTGGATCAAAGGGAACACGTGACAGCTCTCAGGAACTCTATGAAATTTGTGTTTGTCCAGATGGAAAACTCTATCTCTCTGTAGCTGGAAGGAGATCCACTTGCCAAGAATACAGCCGTGACTGTCAATAAAGGACTAAGACACAGATTTATTAATTTTTTGGCTACGAACCATACGTCTATAAAGTCAAGGAACTTTTCGATGTTTGCTAGAATGACTTAAAGGATTTCAGAAACAAAAATACCTACACACCGGATTCATATTTGTATTTCAGATTATTGACTTTGGAAAAAAATAAATCTAAATATTTTTTTAGCCTATGTAAAATAGCACAAGTGATTCACACCAGAAAATGAATTACCAATGCAAAGTCTTCTTGGCTAAAATTAGACTATTATGGCTTTCGTTTTTGGAAATCAGCCACGTAATAAAACTTAAGAATATCAAAGTATTTTATCACCTCACTGAACTGGTACATGATTATTGAACTGAGTAATTAACTGTAAAATGTTCAAACTTTTTATTTTATGTTATTTCACGTACATTTCTGCTTATATTACACATTATTACGTTATTCTCAATGACCTGTTTCAGTATTAAAAAGATGAAAACCGTGTGCCATTACCACCAGTGTACTATGCAACAACCCCCTACCACCACCACCACCACCACCACCATAATAACATACCTTTACAGAATATTGTTTATTTGTAATATTCCATTCTTAAGAATATATTAGACTTTATTGTGAAGTCTTATGTAGTTAAGAATGGGGGATAATATTCTTTCCAGAGTGTCATAAAATGTGGAAACATGGACACGATGTGAAGACGTTCTAGGGGAGACTTATGAAGATGTAAGTAGTGAATGGAGCATAGTAGTGCAATTTTTGGATGAAGCTTCAAAAGTACAACAACTAACAAAAACATTTTATTTTATTCCAGGACGATTTCTCCAATGTTATAACGTTGCTGTAAATTAACTTTTTTATGTATACATGTGTACAGTATAAAACAGTGGAGGCTGATCTACAGGGGTAGGGGGCAGCGATCCCCATTAGGTTTTGCCCCCCCCATTGTTGATGGATGGAGTTGCTGCAGGGAATGATGTCTCATTGAGTAAAGGGTTGAGTACATGGGGTTAAGTGGGCAGACCCCAACATGTCAAGAGAACAGCATTCCACCATCTTAAAAAGTCCCCAGCTGCCACTAATAATAACCACAATGTTTACAATTGTTTAACCAGTACATTGATAAGTCTTAGAAAACAGCAACCTTAAGTCAGTAAACATCTTGATAACCCCATGAAAAAAATGAAAATTAGCACCTTAGTTGCTTATTAAGACGATATCAGGCTGAAATATAGAGTTAAAACGTTGAAGGCAATTTATTGAAGTGCTGTGTTCCAAAAAAAGAAAAAATGGTGCAAAAATGTAAAATAGGAGCTACTAATGAAATGGGCCTGCTTGTCCACTTGTTTCCATGGTGATTGCCCAACTTTTAGTAAGCTAGACCATGTTTTAGATCAGAACACTTTTATAAATCTCCCCCATAATGTTCCCTTAGCAACATGGACCTTTTTGAGGTGGCTGTAAATTACATTGACAGTTGCCCTCTCAGATGCAGTTAATTTTTACCAAGAGATTCCGAGCTGAGTTCTGCTTGAAACCATTAAATCAGAGGTTCTTATCCCTGAGTCGGGCTACAAAATTGGGTTTTCATGATATTTCAGTGGCTCATTAGTGGATGGAACTGCCACTTTATATTCATTGGTCTCCAGAAAACTGTCCACAGCAAGTTGCTTTCTGTAGTGGAACTTGTTTCCTCAGTAAGTTGAGATCCCATTGATTTTGAGGAAAAGCATAAAGGGGTTTAATGTTATTTGATGTTACACTTGAACAGGATTTGGAGCAACCTTTTGCCAGATTCCCGAAATGCAGTTTAGACCAAAAAAAAAAAAGTACAAAGGTGAGCTGGGAAAATTTACTAAACAATCCAAAGTGATTCAACCATGAGCACAATAGAGTTGCAGCTTACCTTTTAAAATATGACTACCTCACTGTAAGTGAATCAAAAGCCTTGGGCGTACCCACAAATTTAAAAAATAATTTTTCACATTCACATCACACTCAGCCTGCCAATTAAGCCTCAAATATTGACAACCCAAAGAGGTACTGGTAGGTTCCAGTTTTCTAACATCCATCAGCAGGGGTCAAGTCCTGGGGAATAAAGTGTGGGAACTCACTCGAGTTCCACCCCCACCCCACCACCAAAAAAACCCCAAAACTTGTATGCATATATAAAGGCGTACACACACACACTTACAGACACACAAATTCACAGATAGACACACATACTCTCCCAGACACACACACTCCCAGACACACACACTCCCAGACACATACACACACACACATACATACACTCACAGACACACACACACACTCCCAGACACACACATACACACACTCCCAGACACATACACATACATACACTCACAGACACATACACTCACAGACACACACACTCCCAGACACATACACACACACACACACATACATACACTCCCAGACACACACACTCACTCCCAGACACACACATACACTCACAGACACACACACTCCCAGACAAATACACATACACTCCCAGACACACACACTCCCAGACACATACACACACACACATACATACACTCACAGACACACACACACTCCCAGACACATACATACATACACACACACTCCCAGACACATACACTCCCAGACACACACACACACTCCCAGACACATACACACACACACACACACTCCCAGACACATATGCATACATACACTCACAGACACACACTCCCAGACACATACACACACACATACATACACTCAGACACACACACTCACTCCCAGACACACACACACACACACTCCCAGACAATGTATAGCCATAACAATTCAGCTTTGTTGGACCTTTGCCAAGGTAGCATGGCTGTCAATTCACGTTACACACCTGCTTCATTCATTGCAACTTTATCCGGTTTGAATGGTACATTGTGAAATGTTGCATTCAACATTAGGGGACCACGCCGACGCCATTGTGCTCACTGCTCACTCACCGCCCGGCCGGCTCTTGTTTCTCTGTCAGACGCGGCGAGGGAGCTGTGTTCTCTCTGCTCCCTCTCGCCGCGCGGGCTGTCTGCTGATGCCGGGAGCCGGAAATGACGTCATATTCCGGCTCCCAGCATCAGCAAACGGCGCGCGGCGAGAGGGAGCAGAGAGAACACAGCTCCTTCGCCGCGGCTGACAGCTAGACAAGAGCCGGCCGGGGGGGTCCTTCAGGTGGCCATTAGGCCACCTCTTGGGCCCCCCATGAAAGGGGGAACACGGGGGCATTTGGGGGCGGCATTTAAAACGTATATTTGCATATTTTCATAAGCAGTATAAGCATAAGAGAGCTCGATAAAACGTATATTTGCATATTTTCATAAGCAGTATCACTTTTGCTCCAACCTCCAGACACTGCTGATAATGAGTGCTCCGTGGTTTAAAAAAAAAAATAACTCTGGTAATTTAAGTAAAAGGCATTTTTTTTTAATTCAGCTCACATATACACCCCAACAATGCATACGCATAGGTTTGAGAACACAGTATATGAAAAATGACACTAGATATATATTTCAAATGTCATAGAATAAAAATATAATACTGTTTAGATTCTAGAACATTGATATATAAGGGGCTGAGACAACAAGAGGACCACACAAAGAGAAACATAGAAACATAGAATGTGACGGCAGATAAGAACCATTCGGCCCATCTTGTCTGCTCAATTTTCTAAATACTTTCATTAGTCCCTGGCCTTATCTTATAGCTAGGATAGCCTTATGCCTATCCCACGCATGCTTAAACTCCTGGGGAGCCAGGCAAGAGAAAACAACCAATGGTTGCAATTTATATTACAGGGCAATGCAAGCAATATACAGAACAACCAACAGGTAAACATAGTTAGATATTTTATTTAACTTGAAATCTAGCTGGGGATCTAGGGGACATAAACGTTGAAGCTTCTGAAATGAAATCTCTGGGACTAATCATAGCACCGATTCATTGTTAGCCACGAGTCCCAGTAAAATCTGCAAGTGGAGATTTGTAATATTGAAAAACAAGTAATATTTCCAATTGCATATTTTCCAATGACCCCTTCTACTGATTCTCTCAGGTATGTGGTTACAAATGATATAATTATGTAAGGATTTAACTTGATGGTAGAACAACGGGCCAGAGATGACGGCACAAAATTATCACTTCTGTTTGAATAATCATAGTCATTGTGAGGGACAAAAGTCTTGATAACTTGTCAGGTGTGTGATCATTGCCCACAGTTTATTCTCTGACCCAAACAAGGGCACAAAAATGATATACAATGTGTGCAATGGACTGTACGCTGGCATTTACTTTGTAAACAACATACAAACTTTGGAGGAACTAAGATAATTATATGTTTATTTAAATAGAATAAAGAATAAAATCCATCAAGTTCAATCTTTCACTTTCATTTTCGCTGCTATTGCTCCAAAGAAAAGAAAATCTAAAAGCAATTTCCAATTTTTTCGCCACAAATTTAAGTATTAATTTACGGACTAGCACTGAAGTGCAGAGTGCAGAGGCAGCAAATTGCTGTTGGTTTATGGCTTAATGGATGGTCATTATATACACAGAATTATGTGTTTTGTGTTTCACTTGGTAATGGACAATTTGCAAAGAGTTACAAGCTGTCTGTTGTTTCGTATGGGAGAATTTCTTTTAAGTTACCCACTGTGTGTTCCCAAAGAACTATGTGTAACATAGTACCAAAGTCAGTTAAAGGGAAACTCCAGTGCCAGGAAAACAATCAGTTTTCCTGGCACTGCAGGTCCCCTCTCCCTCCCACCCACCAATCCCTGGTGAAAAACTCTTCAGTGACTTACCTGAGGCAGCGATGATGTCCCACGTTGCTGCTTCTTCCTCCGCCGCCGCTCCTCCCTGTGATTGCGTCAGCCGGTGGGCGAGACTGATCCCGCCCAACGGCCAGGGAGACCTAATGCACATTAGAGCTCCCCATAGGAAAGCATTGGCAATGCTTTTCAATGCTTTCCTGTGGGGAAATGAGCGACGCTGGAGCAGTGGCGTACACACAACCCATGGGGCCCCGGTGTGAAAACTGATCCGGGGGCCCCCCCCGCGCGAGCGCTTACTCTGCGCAGGCTGGGGCCGCAACACATGGCGGCGGGAACCTGGTCGCAGGGCTGCGACCCGTGCGACCGCGGTATGTACGCCAGTGCATGCATAAAGACATACACTTAAAGGACCACTACAGACACCCAGATCACATCAGCTCAATGAAGTGGTCTGGGTGCCAGGTCTCTCTAGTTTTAACCCTGCAGCTGAAAACATAGCAGTTTCAGAGAAACTGCTATGTTTCACTGAGGGTTAATCCAGCCTCTAGTGGCTGTCTCATTGACAGCCGCTAGAGGATTTTCTGCGATTCTCACTGTGAAAATCACAGTGAGAAGACGCTGAACGTCCATAGGAAAGCATTGAGTAATACTTTCCTATGGGCGGTTTGAATGCGCGCGTGGCTCTTGCCACGCATGTGCATTTGGAGCTGAGAGGCGGATCGGGACGGAGAGATTCCCAGCGCCAAGGGAGTCCGGCGCTGGAGAAAGGTAAGTGCTTAAGACACACACACAAACACTCATGAACAAACCAACGCACACATTTACTGACAGACACACACTCAGTGACAGACGCACACAAACATACTCAGTAACAGACACACACATACTCTAACACTAACACACACTCTAACACTAACACACACAATCTAACACTAACACACTAACACACACACACTCTAACACTAACACACACACACACACTCTAACACTAACACTAACACACACTCTAACACTAACACACACACTCTAACACTAACACACTCACTAACACACACTCTAACACTAACACACACACTCTAACACTAACACACTCACACTAACACACACACTCTAACACTAACACACTATAACTTTTTTTTTTTTATTTAATCCCCCCAGCCTCCTTACCTGTGGGAGAGCTGAGGGGATTCCCTGGGGTCCAGTGGTGTTGCTGGCCCTGCTGTCACCCGGCTGGCGGGTGCGCGAGGGAGCACTCTCCCCTGAGTGCTTCCTCTTCAGCTCCCTCGCGCGCCGCGTACTGATGCCGGAGCCGGAAGATGATGTCATCTTCCGGCTCCGGTTTCAGTGCGGTGCGCGAGGGAGCTGAAGAGGGAGCACTCGGGGGAGAGTGCTCCCTCGCGCACCCGCCAGCCGGGTGACAGCAGGGCCAGCCTCGGGGGGCCCTGAGGTGGCTGGGTCCCCCAGGAGAAGAGGCTGGCCCTGTGGGAACATACCTGGGTCGCAGGGCGGCCGGGCCCCCTGGTGGGCCGGGCCCGGTCGCAGCCGCGACCCCTGCGACCCCGGTATGTACGCCACTGCGCTGGAGGTCCTCACACAGCGTTAGGACGTCCAGAGACGCTCTAGCACAGGTTTCCTGTGTTAGAAACCAGGAAGTGCCCTCTAGTGGTGGAGTTAAAAAACTGCAATAATTACAGTTACAGGGTTAAGAGTAGTGGGAGTTGGCACCCAGACCACTCCAATGGGCAGAAGTGGTTTGGGTGCCTGGAGTGTCCCTTAAATTCCACATTCTGCATCCCGAAACTTGAAAATATTTATCTATTCATTTTCTTTAAGGTATGAACTCTTAACTGTTACATTTGTAATTCATTCCACTCAAATTAATTGTTTACCCTGGGTTCTGTTATTTACTGCAGATCTAACTGACTAGCCACTGGGGCAACTTGCTTCAAGCAGACAAAAGGCAGACAAACACTGAAAGAAATAGCTATACATTTTCTTAAATGGAGATCATATGATATTAGGGAACAGAACATGTGATATTAAACTGAAAAGTAATTTTATAACATGACAGGAGGCTTCGTATTTGCTTAAGTCTCTCTTTACTAGAACTCCACAGCAGCACAGAAAACAACCAATCAGAAAAAAGTTAGGTACTATAAAACTCCCCTCCCCATGCATCATTTCCTCTTTCTTTGCTGCTCCGCATCAGTACAGGTCAGAGTACCACTGCCTCCTGCTGATAGTGGGTGGCTTTGGGTTTTATTTTGATTTATTGGGATTAATATTTGCTATCTTAGTGTATTTACGTTTTTGTTATACTGTTCTTAATTTATTATTTATTTATTTATTTATTAAAAATTCTTAAGAAACGCAGTCTTATTACCCATAGGGTCTCGATGCGCATACCAGCAATAAAACAGACAAAACAATATCCAGCAAACAACAGCATTATAATCACATGCATTTGAACCAGGTTAAAAGTTTCATGTCATCCCATACGCCTGAGCAAATAAAACTGTTTTTAAGCTCCGGCGAAACTTCAGTAGATCATTCTCAAGTCTTAATGTCAGAGGCAGGGAGTTCCAAAATTGCGCTCCCTGAACATCACTCGTTCTCCCTCCGCACTTTTTCTTTTTAAAATTTGGAATCTTCAATAAGGCTAAATCAGCCGATCTCAAGGATCGACTGGGAGTATAGCGTGTGAATTTATCCTTCAGATAGTCTGGTCCCATACCATGGACTGCCTTATATACCAAACAACCATTTTTAAACAGAACCCGTTCACGAACGGGCAACCAGTGCAAGGCTCTTAATGATGGAGTGATATGGTCATTACGGGCCACACCCGTAAGTAGCCTTGCAGCTGCGTTCTGTATCAACTGTAGCTTGTGTATGATGTTCTGATATTTGACATCATTTATCTTCTTCTTCTGTATCTTTATGCTATATTTTTTTTTTGTGTGTTTAGTTATATTTATTTCTGATATATGTTTACTTCTTCCTGCTTATGTAGGTTGTATAGTATATAGATATTTAGATTTTATTTGAAATCCTTTTCCTTCAGATTGTTGCTCCCCCTGTCTCTTTGGGGAGACCTTTTCCTTTTCTGTAGGGGGTTTGAGGGTTTTTTCTTGGGGATTCCTTCCTATCTCCTTCCTCCCCCTCCCCTCGCTACCCCACTCTCTTTCTCCCGCCTTTCCTATCCGCGGGCTGTATGTACTGTGTCGGGGTTTTCAGGAGACTAGCCTCTGGCTGTCTCCTGATTTCCCCGAAACCCTTTGTATCTACCGGCGACCGCTCCGCTCTCCCACGTGGCCGCCACGCGCGCCACGTGGACGCCACCGCACAAAGCTCCCTCTCGGAGCTGCGGGCACCCGACCGGGTGGAGGAGAGTGCGCCTACCCGCGGCCCCTCCTCCGTCCCACGGTGATCGGTTCTCGGTTTTGTCGCCCTGCTGGCCGGCAGAGTACTATCAGGTTTGCCTTCACTTTCCCTAATGTGAATATTGGTTTTTATTTCAGGACTATAGTTGGCACAGTAGCATACTGGTTGCTCTGGCAAATTATATTCCCATGCAACTTCTGCCACGTGTCACTGCTGATTTGAGCGCAGATCAGCTTACATAGTCTCCCCCTATCTGGCAGAGTCTGCAAACCACACGGGGCATTTTTAGTTATTATGGGAAACGTTTTCTGTACTGCCATTCCACATTAGGACTTGTGTTTCAATCTTTATGTTTCTATAGTCCACATATTTTATATGCATTGTGTGATCTTACATGTATAGCTCATCCTTTTACCTTTTAGATAGCAGACTTCATATAGACTGCTGTGGGTTTTATTGACTTTATATTCCTAAATTGCTGTGAATCTTGCTGACAAGAGTGTATCACAGATTACTGTGGTTTCTCTGCCGACAGTGTATTTCACAGACTGCTGTTGGATTTTTCTGACAGTGTGTATCACAGTTTAAGTTTACACTTTTACTGTGTGCTCTACTGACAGGGTATGTCACAGATTTAGTTTTTCCTGCCAGTGTGCTTCAAGATTTAGTTTTCCTGACAGTGTACATCACAGACTACTGTGAGATTTACCGACAATGTGAGATTTACTGAGAGTTTTGCGGGCAGTGCATATTGCTGTCTACTGTGCGTTCTCTGTCAGGGTATATCACAGATTTCTGTGAGTTACAGGTTTATATGAACTCAGTTATACAGGCTCTGTACAGGGTGTATGCTGTGTCAGTTAACTCCAGGCTTCATATCCCTCTCAGTAGATATTTTTTCTGGTCCTGCTTTGAGGCCTCAGATGGGACTACCCTGAGATGCATTATCTGTCCATGGCGTATATACAAGCTAACAGACCTGGCTCTGACTCAGACTGATATGAGAGACCAGTCTGCGCTGATTCTGTGCAATCTTATCGGGTCATTGGGGGTATTCATTGAGGACTATGGTCTAGCCCTACTCCGGGATGAGTCCATGGTTACAATACCCTTCAAGCGGTATGATGATGGTATCTATAGAATGCTGAGAAATTTCAAACAGATCTGTGTGAACATATGCCTATTCGCAGTTCAAGGACAGTATCGCTAGTGTATCTTACATTCATGGACGTGATAGTCACTGGTACAACTTCCCCTTATACCCAATACAGATGGAATACCACTATTTACCTGCTGGGCGTTTAGGGACTGCCGGTCCCGGTTTCAAGTTACTCACGCAGCATTACGCTGTCAAAAAGGGTTGATTGGCTAAGGGTCCTAGGTCACAAGATGCCCTGTGGATCTACCATTTTAGGGACCTCTACCCGAACTCAGAGGTCCTCGTTTCTCATTCGATACCCACTGTAAAGCGCTGCGGAATTGGAAGGCGCTATATATAAATACATGTTATTAATAACATTATGGCAATACACAACCCATTGATTGGTCTGCTATGTCTGTGCCCCATTGATTGGCCTGCTATGTCTGTGCCCATAAGATTGGCCTGCTATGTCTGTGCCCATAAGATTGGCCTGCTATGTCTGTGCCCGTAAGCTTGGCCTGCTGTGTCTGTGCCCATAAGATTGGCCTGCTATGTCTGTGCCCATAAGATTGGCCTGCTATGTCTGTGCCCATAAGATTGGCCTGCTATGTCTGTGCCCATAAGATTGGCCTGCTACGACTGTGCCATAAGAATGGCCTGCTATGTCTGTACCCATAAGAACGGCCTGCTATGTCAGTGCCCATAGGAACAGCCTACTATGTCTGTGCCCGTTAAAACGGTCTGCTATTTCTGTGCCCCTTTGATTGGCCTGCTATGTCTATGCCCATTGAATAGCCTGCTATGTCGGTGCCTGCTTGAATGGCCTGCTATGTCTGTAACTATTTGCTTGGCTATCCTTTCTGTGTCCATTCGTTTGGCCTGCTGGGCCTGTGCCCTACTGGCGGGCCTACATTATTGGTACCGAGCCTCTTTTGGCCGCAGGCCTGGGGTAAGATCACGGAGGAAAACCCAGTGCCCACCACTGACAGGGAGATAGGCAGGTGTCCAGACAAACACCATTGCCATAGTGTTCAAGAAGACAACTGTATACGGCCATCTGAATACGGTGGGAAGGGTGACGGCCCTAAACCTCCTGCCTGAAGGGCAAAGTTTCTTATGATGACCCCGGACACATCCACGGTTACTCCAAACCGGCGACGGCACATCCCCAAGGAGAACTTCGCACAAGCAAGGACCGGTACTCAGACTCCTGCAGGAGAAAGCAGTGTTTTTCCTTGTCTTTACCAGCTACTCCGTATTTGCCTCCCGGAATCCATATAGGTTCAGTAGTTTTTTCCTGCGTTAGGTTAGCTCCTGGCCCTGTCCAGCGGGACTTATTTTTCCGACCTGCTGTTTACCTTCTACCTGAGATATATAGGTATGGGAAAGCATTGTGATTGGCTCAGATCAACACTTCTGATGATGTCAACCAAGCAGGCAGATCAGGGGCACAGCCAGCAGCAGCAGACTGGAATGAAAGTAAGATTTTACTATATGTAGGAGGGAGAGGGGGAGTCAGGGGGCTAGATGGTGGTTTTAACACTATAGGGTCAGGGATACATGTTTGTGTTCCTGACCCTATAGTGTTATTTTAACCCCCAAGCCTAGGTACCTTATAACATTAAGCACTTCTAAATCTAATTTACCCACACTTACAGAGGTACAGATTTATATATGTCATGGACTGCTTTAAAAATTCTCTGTGTTGAAGATGGGCACCGTGCTTCACTGATCCATAGGTCATTTAATTTTGGAGATTCTCAGATAAGAACATTGAATAAATCCTAAACATTGTGGAGATGCCACCGTTCTGGGTTCTTGCTCTTTATTGTAGCACCGATAGCCGTTGTTAATTGCGGCTGCACAGAAAGAGCCTCAAGAACAATTTAAAGATATGAATCTGTTAAATCTTGTGTAAACGCAGTGTTTTACTGCATTATAGCTGCCCTTTTGGATTATTAAATGTCACAAAGGAAAAGTTAAACTGCTGCGGAGATGGTATTAAATTCCTAGCCATGCCTCACAGAGGAGAATACTTTCAAATATGCTCCGGAATATTTTCTCAAAAATATTATATTCAAGAATATTTTCTGTGTTTTGTTCTAAAAGCAGTTAACCCTGTATCTTCAACTGATTCCGCTTGCTCCAGATAACAATAACAAAATATTTTATTTGAACGTTATTGTATGTTACGGAAGCTGACAAAGGATTTCCAAATTTAACCCAGACTAGCTTTCCTGGAAAAATTGCGAGAGTCTGATAATTTTTCATCTTGGGCTATTTTCTTCCTATATTTTAAAATTCCTTTGTTAATTTTCCCTCTTTGGCAGGGCATGTTTATTTTCTTACTGGAGATCCAATGGAACTACTAAATAAAATCGATTAGCAATGACCTTTTACCCTGCTGTATAACTACTGGAATGTAAGCGAGGTTATTATGGTGACCAACAATGCTTGCTGGACAGGGGGTGACACAACAGACAACAAAACACCAAGGGTATACATAAAACACTCATTGCATTCACTAAATGCTGAATTTTTAGGGATTTCTCAAAGAAGTGAAGATTAAGGGAAAGTTACTATGTTAGTTGTGTAAGTTATATGATGACAACCTGCTAAATTCATCCAAAAGAGGACATAGGCCCAGCATCAAAATATTACATTTGCAAAGATGAACTAGACATCTCTATACTTCCTGCCCAAACACTCTCTCCAATTTACACAGGGTAATTCACTAAAGTGAGAATTCAAGATGAACTCAAAGTAAATTTCAACGTTAAATGGACACTATAGTACCCAAAACAACTTTCGCTTAATGAAGCAGTTTTGGTGTATACATCATGCCCCTGCAGTCTCAATTCTCTACCATTTAGGAATTAAATCACTTTGTTTATACAGCCCTAGTCACATCTCCCTGCATGTAATTTGCACAGCCTTCCTAAACACTTCCTGTAAAGAGATATCTAATGTTTAAACTTCCTTTATTGCACATTCTGTTAATTTAGAATATCTCCTGCTCTGTTAATAGTCTTGTAGACTACTCATGAGCCTCCTGCATGTGATTAGGGTTGAATTTACAGAGCAGGAGATACAATATTCTAAAGGAAGTTAACATCTGATTGTAAATAAAACATTTTATTTTAAAGGACCACTATAGGCACCCAGACCACTTCAGCTTAATGAAGTGGTCTGGGTGCCAGGTCCATCTAGGATTAACTCTGCCTGTTGTAAACATAGCAGTTTCAGAGAAACTGCTATGTATACAAATTGGTTAATCCAGCCTCTAGTGGCTGTCTCATTCACAGCCGCTAGAGGCGCTTCTGCGCTTCTCACTGTGATTTTCACTGTGAGAAGACGCCAGCGACCATAGGAAAGCATTGAGAATGCTTTCCTATGGACTGGCTGAATGGTGGGGGCACCCTCAGGGCACAATAGTGCCAGGAAAATGAGGATAGTGGTCCTTTAATTGAAGCTGTATCGGTCAAAGCTATGGGAGGTGTACTAGAGTTGCATAAACAAAAATTAATCATACCCATTACACTACATTAACACTATTACCAAACATTAAACTCTAACACTACACAATCACTAGCAATCAACCACTACATTAGCTTGACACTATACTGATACTAGTCTTAACCTAAAATATTATGTAATATAAACAATACATAATGGTGAAGCATGTATAAGGTGACATCAATGCCATTCTCAAAAATAGTGTAGGGGTTAATGTTCAGTGATAGTGTAAGGGTTAATGTTTAATAATAGTGTCAGTTTAGAGGTTAATGTTCAGTTATAGTGTTAGTGTAGGGGTTAATGTTCAGTGATAGTGTTAGTGTAAGGGTTAATGTTTAATAACAGTGTAGGTGATAATGTTCAGTTATAGTGTTAGTGTGGGGGTTAATGTTTAATAATAGTGTCAGTGTAGGGGTTAATGTTCAGTGATAGTGTAAGGGTTAATGCTTAATAATAGTGTTAGTGTAGGGGTGAATGTTCAGTTATAGTGTTAGTGTAAGGGTTAATGTTTAATAATAGTGTCAGTGTGGGGGTTAATGTTCAGTGATAGTGTTAGTGTGAGGATTAATGTTTAGTATAGTGCAGTGTAAGGGTTAATGTTTAGTTTAGTGCAGTGTGAGGGTTAATGTTTAGTTTAGTTTAGTGTGAGGGTTAATGTTTAGTTTAGTGCAGTGTAGGGGTTAAAGTTTAATTTAGTGTGAGGGTTAATGTTTAGTTTAGTGCAGTGTGAGGGTTAATGTTTAGTTAAGTTTAGTGTGAGGGTTAATGTTTAGTTAAGTGCAGTGTAAGGGTTAATGTTTAGTTTAGTGCAGTGTAAGGGTTAAAGTTTAGTTTAGTGTGAGGGTTAATGTTTAGTTAAGTGCAGTGTAAGGGTTAATGTTTAGTTTAGTGCAGTGTGAGGGTTAATGTTTAGTTTAGTGCAGTGTGAGGGTTAATGTTTAGTTTAGTGCAGTGTAAAGATTAAAGTTTAGTTTAGTGTGAGGGTTAATGTTTAGTTTAGTGCAGTGTGAGGGTTAATGTTTAGTTAAGTTTAGTGTGAGGGTTAATGTTTAGTTAAGTGCAGTGTAAGGGTTAATGTTTAGTTTAGTGCAGTGTAAGGGTTAAAGTTTAGTTTAGTGTGAGGGTTAATGTTTAGTTAAGTGCAGTGTAAGGGTTAATGTTTAGTTTAGTGTAATGCAGGTGTTAATTATTAGTAATAGTGTTAGTATAATGTAGGTGTTTAGTGCAGTGTAAGGGTTAATGTTTAGTTCCGTGCAGTGCAAGGGTAAAGTTTAGTTTAGTGTGAGGGTTAATGTTTAGTTAAAGGGACACTCCAGGCACCCAGACCACTTCTGCTCATTGGAGTGGTCTGGGTGCCAACTCCCACTACTCTTAACCCTGCAAGTGTAATTATTTTTCATAAACTGCAATAATTACCTTGCAGGGTTAACTCCACCTCTAGTGGCTGTCTACTAGACAGCCACTAGAGGTCACTTCCTCCAGCGTCACTCAAAACCCCATAGGAAAGCATTGAAATGATTTTTCAATGCTTTCCTATAGGGAGACGTAATGCGCATGCGTGGCATTGCCGCGCATGCGCATTAGGTCTCCTCGGCCGGTGGGCGGGATCAGTCTCGCCCACCGGCCGACACAATGGACAGGAGGAGCGTCGCGGAGGAGGAGACAGTGGCGAGGGACATCGCTGCTGCCTCAGGTAAGTGACTGAAGGGGTTTTCACCCCTTCAGTAACCGGGGATTGGGGGGTGGGAGGGAGAGGGACCCTCCAGTGCCAGGAAAATGGATCGTTTTCCTGGCACTGGAGTTTCCCTTTAAGTTTAGTGTGAGGGTTAATGTTTAGTTAAGTGCAGTGTAAGGGTTAATGTTTAGTTTAGTGCAGTGTAAGGGTTTAAGTTTAGTTTAGTGTGAGGGTTAATGTTTAGTTAAGTGCAGTGTAAGGGTTAATGTTTAGTTTAGTGTAATGCAGGTGTTAATTATTAGTAATTGTGTTAGTATAATGTAGGTGTTTAGTGCAGTGTAAGGGTTAAAGTTTAGTTTAGTATAATGCAGGTGTTAATTACTAGTAATAGTGTTAGTATAATGTAGGTGTTTAGTGCAGTGTAAGGGTTAATGTTTAGTTTATTGTGAGGGTTAATGTTTAGTTAAGTGCAGTGTTACGGTTATTGTTTAATTTAGTGTAATGCAGGTGTTAATTATTAGTAATAGTGTTAGTATAATGTAGGTGTTTAGTGCAGTGTAAGGGTTAATGTTTAGTTTCATGTTATTCTAATGTGTAGAAACATATTCCAGTTCTGCCTGAGCTTAGTGGGAGTTACAGCAGCACATGCCTATGGGCAAGTCCCGCTGATGAGCATAACTCCCACTACTTTCTGGCAGAATGAAACATCTATGTCCCAGTTTTGCCCAACATTCAAGCACTCAGACATCTGAACATTATTACCCATTCGTTACAGGGAAATGTTACATATATATATATAATCTGTATATTGATTAATTTACAGATGGATGTGTTACTCAGTGTCAACAATGCATTTGCATGAATTTCCATTTCAAAAGTAATCACCTCAACCCCCTCTGTTCCTGTACGTCCAGTGGTCTGATCTCAATTATGTGTCTGTTAGTCCACCCATTGTACAGCGCTACGGAATTTGTTGGCGCTATATAAATAATACAATAATAATAATAATAATTTGCTCTCAGTATTAATTTTCACAGTAGCCCAAAGTTTGACTTCACTTAAACTAAATAGTACTGTGCTGCCACCTACTGACAAATTATTATAGTGTCAGACACCAAGGGACAGGGATAAGGCTGACAATTAAGGGACAGGATAAGGCTGACAATTAAGGGACAGGGATAAGGCTGGTCATTCAGCAGGCTGTTTGGGAAGTTATTGTTTTCTAACATATTATTTGTTACTTAAAAAAAAAAATAATAATTCAAAACAAATTTCAGCCATTAGGCTTTTTGTTTTGGACAAAATTCAGCCAATATTTTTGGTTCCGGATGTCAATTCGGATGCATGAAATGCCATAATCGCTGGTGAAACTTTCAGTGGTTTTGAGAAGTACATAAATCCTTAGTTTGGTACCCCTGTGTGGGATTGCCATATATAAGGTTAACAAATTAGGGAGGGATCTGTGGTTAGTAGATAGCTGCCTGTTTTGTATCCTTAAATATGGCAATCCCACATAGGATTACATTAAAGAGCACTTTTCTTAATTATACTCTTTCAGCTGTTTAGTAGTAGGATGTGAAATTGTCAATTTTTAAGAATACCAAATTAGGAAGCAATTGTGCCCTAACTTTGTGTCCTGATGTGGGATTGCTATTTTTAAAGGCACCAAATGACTGAGCTATTTAGTAGATACCTCGCTAACTTGGTACCCTGATGTGGGGTTGCCATATTTAAGAGTACTGGATTGGGGAGCTGTTTAGTAGATCACTCCCTAACATGGTACCCTGAAGTGGGATTGGCATATTTAAGAGTACCAAATTACAGAGCTGTTTAGTAGATCGCTCCCTTATTTGATATACTTAAATATGGCAATCCCATATAAGGATACCAAATAAGGGAGCTATCTACAAACCGAAATTCAAACAAATAAAAAAATCACCCGTGAAACAAAGTGATTAAAAAACTTAACTTATAGATACACAGCTTCCCAAGGTTATTTCCCAGCTGATAACCGTATGGTAGAACTGTATAAGTGATAGGATGTTTTAGGGGTTCTGCTGGTGTACCTTAAATAGAGGATAAAACATAGTGCAAATATTGTTTGGTACTCAAAATAATGTACTGGTATATATGCACTCACAAATTTCAAATTGGTAAAGCGTTTTCAAGGTGCCTCCCCACGATGTAGATGGGGGGTACTGTTCAGTGTCCCTCCTCAAGTGATAGCCGATGGGGTATTAGGGTCAGCAAGATGATCAAAATACTCCGACCAAATGAATACTTCCAAGGCAATTTATTCACTCATAAAATCAGGAGGTGTACAAAAATAAATAAAAACAAATATAAATATAAACAGGTCACCGGTCCTACGCGTTTCGTCCTTATGCAAAAGGACTTCCTCAGGGACCTCTTTTAGTAAAAACAGCAATGACATGTACAATGGCTGACATGCCTTGTCAGCAGGCATAAGGACGAAACGCGTAGGACAAGAACGTTTTATCCTCTATTTTAGGTACACCAGCAGAATCCCTAAAACATCCTATCACTTATACAGAGCTATCTACAAACCATCTGAACATTTAATAAAAAGAAAAGGGATTTTCTTCATTTTGGTCTTTCAGCTGTTAAGTAGATAGCTCCCTAATTGGGTATCCTGACATAGGTTTGCCATATTGAAGGATACCATTTTAGGAAGGGAATTGTGTTTATTAGTAGATATAGGTCCCTAATTTGGCATCCTTAAACATGGCAATCTCATGTGAGCATACCGAATTAGGGAGATAAGCATCTTTAAAATCTAAATTAAGAAAGGCCCTTTTCTTAATGTTGGTCTTTCAGCTGTTTAATAGATAGCTCCCAACTTTGGTATCTCTTTGTGGGATAGTCATATTTAAGCATACCAAATAAGGGAACTGTCTACTAAACACAACAGCTCCCACATAAGGATATCAATTTTATGAATGTATCTGAATGAATAAATTGAATGAATGGATTGTGTTCATTGCATGATTCGTTCAGTCTTCCATTATGGGGTTTGGTGATTTGTTATGGGAATGAATGGTCAAATAAACCAGTTTTTGTCTAAATTACGTTTCGTTTAAAAGCGAAAGCACAAGTCTGCATACGCTGATACGCATCACACATCAGACAATACTACCTTTATTGCTGTGGACCTCTGTACCATTTTCATACTTAAAGGACCACTCTAGTGCCAGGAAAACATACTCGTTTTCCTGGCACTAGAGTGCCCTGAGGGTGCCCCCACCCTCAGGGTCCCTCTCCCGCCCGGCTCTGGAAAGGGGTAAAACGTACCTTTTTCCAGCGCTGGGCGGGGAGCTCTCCTCCTCCTCTCCGCCCCGTCGGCTGAATGCGCACGCACGGCAAGAGCTGCGCGCGCATTCAGCCGGTCGCATAGGAAAGCATTTACAATGCTTTCCTATGGACGCTTGCGTGCTCTCACTGTGATTTTCACAGTGAGAATCACGCAAGCGCCTCTAGCGGCTGTCAATGAGACAGCCACTAGAGGATTAGGGGGAAGGCTTAACCAATTTATAAACATAGCAGTTTCTCTGGTCATGGTGTCATGGTGTGTGTCTGTCTGTCTGTGTCATGCTGTGTGTGTGTGTGTCTGCGTCATGCTGTGTGTGTGTGTCTGTGTCACTCTGTGTGTGTTTGTGTCTCTGTCATGCTGTGTGTGTGTGTGTGTCTGTCTGTGTCATGCTGTGTGTGTGTCTGTCTGTGTCATGGTGTGTGTCTGTCCGTGTCATGCTGTCTTTGTGTCAGTGTCATGCTGTGTGTGTGCCTGTGGTATGCTGTGTGTGTGTGTCTGTCTGTGTGTGTCTCTGTGTCACGGTGTGTCTGTATCATGGTGTGTGTGTGTGTATGTCTGTCTGTGTCATGGTGTGTGTGTCTATCATGGTGTGTGTATGTCTGTCATGGTGTGTGTGTGTGTGTGTCAGTCGTAGTGTCTGTGTGTGTTTTTAAAAATAGTGTTTTACTCACCTTTTTTTTTTCCAACGTCATTCTGGTCTCTGCCTCTATGACTGAGATCTCAAGCTTGATGATCTCAGCCAATCCGCACTGACACAGGAAGCGCCTCTAGTGACCGTCTGAGTGTCTGTCACTAGAGGTGTCACTAGGAAGCAATGTAAACACTTCCTTTTCTCTGAAAAGTCATTGTTTACATTCAAAAGCCTGCAGGGACAGGCTATAGACACCAGAACCACTACATTAAGCTGTGTGTGTGTGCGCCTGCTAGTGAGCTTGCTTGCTTGCATGTGTGTGTGTGCCTGCTAGTGAGTGAGCTTGTGTTTTTATGTCAATGAGCTTATGTATATTAGTGACATTGTTTGTCTATGAGGCTGTGTATCAATGAGCTTGTGTGTGTCAGTGAGATTGTCTGTGTCTGCATGTGAGTATGCTTACTGTATAATTAAATGTTTTACTCTGAAAGGACCAATATATTATATAAGAAAAAAAAATTATATAAGAAAAAGCAATATATATATATATACAATTACTCAATCATCTGGGGTTGCAAGACATATTACATGCGACAATATATGGCGCAATGACTTATGGGGCTGGCATAGATTTTTTTTTCCAGGGCTGCTTTGTATCCCCAGTCCGGCCCTGTCTAACAGCCATCTGAGGAGTGGCCAGTGAAGTTATCACTAGGCTTTAATGTAAACACTGCATTTTCTCTGAAAAGACGGTGTTTACAGCAAAAAGTCTGAAGGTAATGATTCTACTCACCAGAACAAATCCAATAAGCTGTAGTTGTTCTGGCGACTATAGTGTCCCTTTAAATATATAATGTAAGATAAAAAAAAAATACAGGTTCATTAATCAAACAGGGATGCTCGTCCACTGAGCGATTCATTTGGTTTGTGATTGGGCTACATTTCTGCTTGGTGTTGAGGAATTTGACAGATCACCCAATTGGCCCTAATTCGGACGAAGTGCAGCTTGTACCAAAACAAATCTCAGCCTGTCCATGAAACTCAGATACTTGAATGTGAACGTAAATAAGCAGGGTTATCCACTGACGTAAGAATTACCAGAATTCAAAGTGAATTTCAAATTTAAGGCCAAAGCTTCCAAACTGATAGCTTAACTGACTTGGATTTTTCCACTTTGGCTATTTTGGCCTTAAATTTGAAATTAACTTTGAATTCTCACTGTAGTGAACACCCTGATGGTAGGAATGAAGTCTGATCATGGCAATTCCAATCAGTGAGGCATGGTTTCTTGTGATAATTTCATATTTTGCTGATCCCTGCTTATAGCGAAGTTCTCAGTGTTGCAGGTGGTGGCGCCAAGTTGAGAGGTATTCAGTATTGATGTTAGATGTGAAATTTCACAATGTTCTAGAGAATAGAATTAGATTTAGTGCAAGAAGAGCCAAGATTCTAAGAGATGTTTATCCCCTTCCCACATTTCTATTAAAAGACAAACCAGTAGGCTTGAAGAGAGATGGCTTGGAGACCCAGACATGTTTCAATGTGGTCACAAAATCTGCAAGGGCTTGCCTTTTTTCTAACAAAATCAACATATTTTACATTTAAAACTACTGGGAAACCTTTTGAATTGCAAACGGAATTGAGTGTTGTGGCAAGAAGAGAATGCATGTGATATTTTGTAGAATACAATATATAGGGAGGACTTAAAAAAAATGTTAAAGAAAGAATTAGAAAGAATTATATGTAGAAAATAAAAATAATCATTTACAATAACAATAATGTTAATTATTTTGCTTTTCAGGGGATTGAGAAAATAAGGGATTACTTTTTCCAATGGGTTTGTCAGTGGGAGTGCAGTCTTCCAATATTCACGCTTCATATAAGGCTACCGAAAGAGACACATTTTTCATTTATTATCACAAAGACAAGTTCCAGATATTTTATTCCCATCTTTGATTAGTTTGAGAAACGTCAGAAAAAGTAGAATACTGTATATGCTGCTGGTACATTGGTTGTTTTGTATTTTATCCTGTTTAATATGTATTCTTACATGTACATTGTTCTGGTTCATATCACCTGGTGAATTCACATGGCAGAAGGAAAAATATAGAATTTTTCCCATAGGTCAGGCTATCCTATAGAATACTTAGGCTAGTATAAAGATTTATCGCTTGGAGTTAATATTTTCTATATATACGTAGAATGTGTTTGTTTGTTTTACTATCCTGTATTAGAGTTTATTAAATGTGCACTTTTAGTTATTTAATGTACTTTATCGTTTCTCATGTCTCTTTGCAATGACTGCTTATGGAAGTGAACTGTATTTTTCACTTGCAACTTTAGGTTGGTCTTGCACATTAAACGCTTGTACACTTTTGCACTTTCTTTACAAGCAAGGCAAAAGTTTCTTGCATCACTTGAGAGCATTATTATTTAATATTTTATGGCCTGATGCACGGTTCATTGAAATTTGGAGGGAATAGGATGTTTTTTTCCTAGGGATTGAATTCGCCAAATAACTATTTTATGGAATAAGATGAATTAATATATGCAAATAAATATATATATTTTTTTTAAATCATTTTTTGATCAATTTTAATTTGGAGTTTTCTTTACAGCTTTGTGGAATTATCTAAAACATATTTACCTATACTCACTTGAAAAAGCCTAAAGTGGCGAAATGCGTTGTCATTTTAATACTATTGATATCATACCTTTGTTTTTATACTCGATTTTTGGCAATTTAGAATAAAATGTAATTCTCTACTACTATCTATAGAATATTGCTGGTCCTGTTTTTATCAGACATCGCTCCTACATTGTGGATTCCCCTGGTATTGCTGCACTTTCACCATTCACATAAATCCCAAGTTGGAATTGTACCACCCAAGTATTTCCTACAGAGCATGTATTTGCTCTTGAAAATGTGAGTACATTTATTTGGATTTTTTTTTGCTGTATATAATGCTATAAATAGAGAGCACTATATTTCATCAATTTTGTTGTATTTGCATTATAGAACTTTTTGTGGATTTTTTAGAAAAGAACAGTGGCAAGCTCTCGGTTTGTGAATGTGATTTTATTTATTTTTATCACTTTTACTATTTACTTGCCTCAGCTGGATTACACCATTGGCATCCCCTGATTTTCTGTTTGCTTTGTCTGCATATCACCTGTGAGACGCCCCTATAAAGTTGTGACTGGTTGTATGCCCACCTATATGGTAGATCTACACGACTACCCACCACATATCCTTAAAAAAGATTATATTACTATAAACTGATGCATGTGAGTAAGATGATAGCTCCATACTTGTGAGTGTATTTTTATTTGCTTTAATAAAACACTCCTTCCCATACAAAATCACACTATCAGGGTATCCTTGTGTTTATTATTGTGTCATATCTCATCCTTCGTTCCAGTGAGAGAACCATACTGTCATTTGAACTACCCACTCTAATGAGAATTTTGCCCCATAAGGATTTATTTAGGACTATTTGAATATTTTATTAATTATCTTGCTTATTTATAAACTTGCACTTCCTTTGATTACCACTATACGCTGGTTTTGTTTTCTGTGTATTTTCTGGAAAAAAAATATATATTTTTGTATTATTGCTGGCATGTATTATGCAAAATTATTTTTGGCATTCATATATATTTGTATCTTTAATTTATAGTTATGTGAGTGTGGGGTTTAAAACGGTTTGCAGTATGTGTTCACTTATCGTTAAGTATTTCATACACAAAATGCATTATCTATACTCTACATTTTAATTCTGGAATCCAAACTACCATACATTCATAGTTGTTGTGCCTCCACATAAAAAGTTTGCTCTATGAATTGAGGATCCTGTAATGTGGAACACTGGCTTTTGGAGCAATATCTGTCGTCATCTGATGGCGTATTGGTCTTTCGAGCCACCTATTTTTTTGCATATTCTATATATGTACGTGTTCAGCCAACAGTGATTTATCATTATTGCATGTTTAAGATGCTGAGTATCAATAGAATAATTTCTAGCATTGACCACTGTAATTATCTCCTAATTAGTCTCCCGGACAAGATACTGCCGTAATGAATGTTGCTACTATTGCACTTCCCTATCACCTTCCACTTTGCTATTTTTTCACCCTGTCACTTTATTTCCCCCCCCCCAAAGCAGACATTTGAGGATGATGGAAATCGTGAGAGAGGGACAGTAAGGGGTGATGGAAGATTGGTGGGATTGCGGAAATTGGATTGGATTGGATTGTGAGACATTAGGGGATGGGGAGAGGCATATGTAGGGAATATAGAGAGAGGTACAGGTGTGGGAGGATTATGGAGGTCAGGAAATCAAATGAAAACAAGACACATTCAGGCTACTAAACCTCACTTTATACTCTTCTGCCTTCACACACCACATCCAAGCACACCATAAACACTCCCCATTTATACACACAGTTACATCATACATACAATCCTCTACATCCACACAAAAAGCCCAGCATTCAATGTCTCTGCAGGCTAGGGAGCGCTCCCTGGTCAATCGATAATGCCACAAAGCTATTGTGAACTTAAATTCTTACCAGGCTCAGTCCAAGCACAAGATGAAGTTGACTGCAATTATAATCCACATGAGCTGTTAAGTGGCTGCCTCGCCATCCTATTACAATGGAATTACATTTTAACTCCCACCAACTTTAGCCAGAATCTCACTAAGCATGATAGTTGTAGTCCAGCAAGCGATTCCATTGAAACTTCTTGCACGCCATTTACATAGTTGCATAGTTACATAGCTGAAAAGAGACTTGCGTCCATCAGTTCAGCCTTCCTCACATATGTTTTTGCTGTTGATCCAAAAGAAGGACATGTATTTCGAACAGGGTCAAACTGAGTTATTTGTATCTCTGACCTGTGCACCTAAGTGGAGCAAAGATTAAAAACTAGAACCTGTATATTTTTTCTTTATCATGAATTTAAACAGGACAAATTATCTAAAACATGTGAAGCAGGAGCTTTGACGCTGTCATGGTTACACACCACATTTTATCTATACACTAAAATATTGTGTCAAATTAAACCTGAATGGCAAAACAAAAGTTGCAGAAAACCGATATTGTCAACCAGTACATATGTATTCAAAGTAGCTGACTGACAGCCCAGGGAAGCCATTCTATATACAAAAAAATAAAAGATACTTTTCTCCCAAATTAAATATTTGTAACAAGGTCACCGCACCATAACCACTTCAAAAAGTTAAATCTGTAATTGATTGTCAATATTTTATTCAGCCGTGTAATTTCAAGAGAAGTAAAAGGCCCCCTTCAACTCCAGGGTGTGGTGTGGTATTAAAACGTACACATAAGTCTCCACCCATTCCCTATTTTTTAAAATAATTGTGTGTGCATCTACATATAGGAATTAAAACTATTTTATTTGTTTTTCTGTTTTTTTAACAATGTTTTTATTACAAATTATTCATATAGATGAAACAAAGCATTTTAAGGTATGTATTAAACAAGAAATACAAATGCAAGAGAGGCTGATCTCTTGCACGAACCCAACACAATTACACAAGTATAATTTAAAATCATCTACAAGCTTTGTACATTTTTTTTTCCAATTAAAAAATAAGTCAAATAATCATTAAGGCTCCAGCGTCCATTGAACATTTGAGAAGTTTCAGTGCATATCTGTAATTTATTAACTAATGTCCATTTCTCCTCAGTTGAATGTTTAAAAAAAAAAGAAAAAAAAACATGATGTAACAAAAACATAAAAAAAAAAAACTAGTTGTACACAGTATAGAATGAAAAGGCAGTTGTAATGCAAGGCAAATGCTCGGATTGTTGTTCTGCGGGTTTGCGATGGGTTGGAAAATGCACATTCGAATGTCAATAATAATAAAACCAGATCCAGCTGATTATATGTGTATGAGAAGGTTATCCTGGAACAGTGCGACAGAGGGACGTTCTAGAATTGATAATAACATGGAAACGGAGGAAAACTCAGATATGTGGGGATTGTCTAATGTACTGTTCAGCCTTGGTTAAATAAAGTGCACTTTTTTAGTTTGCACAAAAACATGCAATCAATTTACAACATAATAGTCTATCCGGATCAATTTGAAAACTAGGACAAAATGCTATATTTGGTGCAGTCAATGGAAGCATTTAATTTTTCGTGTTTTAATTGATCCAGTTGATTTGCTATAAAATTGTAGCAGATTTGCTTTACTAAATGTAGCCCAGCATTCTGAATCAATTCAGTTCACATTATACATTTAGCTTTAAAGGAACACTATAGTGTCTAACTATGTGCGTGACCGCAGCGCCCCCCTACCCTCCCTAAGATTGCATGGAAAAGGTGTTTTTACTCACCTTTTCTACCACGCTGTGACAGTCTTTCCATGGCTGGCCTCACCTCCATGGCTGAGATCATCAATCTTGATGACCTCAGCCAATCCAATGCTTTCCCGTAGTAAAGCATTGGGAGGCTATTGCACACGCGCGACAATAGGCATCTCCTCATAGAGATGCACTGAATCAATGCATCTCTATGGGAAATGTTCAGCGCCTCCATACAGAGAGTGGAGACGCTAAATGCCAGTGCTGCACACTGTGCAGCACTGGCCCAGGAAGCACCTCTAGTGGCCGTCTGAGTGACTGCCACTGGAGGTGTCACTAGGCAGTAATATAAACACTGCCTTTACCTCTCAAAATATTGTACATTGAAAAGCCTGCAGGGACAGGCTGTAGACACCAGAACTACTACTTTAAGCTGTACTAGTCCTGGTGCCAGAAAATTAGCTCTGAGCGACCTGTAGCACTAAAACCGTTGTTTAACCTTCTAGTACTCAGAGTATGTAGAGTTCGCTTTCAACTAATTCACAACAAGGTTTATTAAATGAAAAGTCAATTTGCCTGTACCACCGTGGTGTGCATGCTTCTAAATTATTTTATATACACCTGGAGGTGTGGTAGGGCAAAATGGCACTTGGGGAAATTGCTGCAAGTTCTGTTCTAATTTTTAGAATGTAGGACAATCTAACAATTTTCTTTTACTTCAATTTCAACATTTGGCCACAGTGAGTTTTGCAATAAACAGACAGACAAGTCTTGAGGCAGAATTTCTAAACTAAAGGCATTCTTTCTGTGCTCCTTCTCCAGCCCAGTCTCATGTGTGCCAGGATTTGACATGGCTCACAAGTGCAACTAAGCTAGTTGGGACACTCCATTTCTGTGCTGTTATGTTAAGGGGCATTTGGATGGGTGTCTCTGGAGGGGTGGTTTGCCATGGCACTCCCATAAATTGTGCAGTTTTTTAGCACAGGAATTGTTCCGGTATTTGGTATTTAACATGTCTGTAGCTATATATTAAAATAAATGTACTAATTTTGAGTTGACAACGGTTTCGAAACGTGTTGCTCCATGTTCAACTACAATTAGCTCTTGAGTGTACATCAAAATGCAGTCCACATTTGTGCATATAACATTCATGGCCCCTTTACTTGGACAGAGCATGCTACTTTGTATATCACAAAAGTGCATAGGTATACTCTAAACAAACATTCAGTGTGTGAGTTTTGCAATCAACTGGCAAAATTGAGGCCTCGTAGCCCAGTTCTAAAAAACATCATCATATTGGTGAAGTAGAACAATTTTTTTTTTAACTTGGCTATTTTGCATGTTAGTTGCCACACACATCAACAACTCACTGTCTCACTAATAAGTGAATAAACCCCTATGTGTAAAAAGTACTATGACATAGTGTTGCGTATATTTTGACAATTGCAAAACAAGTAGCTCTGTAATGCAAGCGTGCCATGAGGTGCCAGCGTCTACTTTATAATTACAGAATATCTCTATGGAAACACCGTTTTTATTTATGCATGTATGTAAGTAGCATGTAAATTAGATCTGCTACATTTTCATAATAAGAATAATATGCTCTGAAATCTTTACAATAATTTATTTTGTATAAAATTTTCAAGTTTTATAATGATACACGCAGTGCATTCCATTACCCTCATTGCAACATCTGACGTAAACCTATCGTTCGGAATTTGTGGGAAGGGAAGCATATCAGGGTACCGGGTCTTTAGACTATCAACACCATATGCCTCTAATGTCTGCACATCATTGGTAAGACCACTAAGCTGTTGGCCATATTCTTCTATTTTATGGGCAAGTGCAGTTGGTTTCACATCTTTGTCTGACTTTCCTCTGACAGCATAGTCGGCTGCAATTAAGGCTAGCTTGGTTGAGAGATAGCACTTGAAACACACCCACTCATTAGCATTTTTGTGCATGTCATTTCGGGCAGCGGAAAAATTCGCCCTTGCTTGCCTTAACCACCTACGTGCTTCTACTGGGTTCCCCACAGACTTAAAGGTGGGTGGTACAAAAAAGCGTTTAGAATCATTTGGCCCCATGGAAGAAGAAAAGTTTTCATTGTATTGTTGCCTTTCAGACTTATGGCTTGTGGCCTCTTGATTCCATGAAGTATAAAATCTTTGAAATGAAAATTTATCTGACTGAAACCTTGCCGAGGTTGTTGTGAAAGTTCTTCTTGCAGCTCTGTCAGCATTTTGATCCACGAACGCTTGCTTTTCCAGTCTATTGATTTCATTCTGGAGATGTTTGAAAACTTCATTGGCAATGTCTAGATTTTCAGCATTTTTGTCTGGGTGCCACTTTAGGTAGAGCCTCCTAATAATCTTCTTACGTTCAGATTCAGGCAGTTTCCAGGCTTGTTCCATTATTGTTGTAATTTCTCTTAGAATTTCTGGCAAAGCATTTAGCTTGATCTTTTTAGGAGACTGATGCTTGGAAGATGATGTTTTGTTGCTCTCTTTGCCAGGAAAAGATGGTGGTGTGCGTGTACCTGCAGGGGGAAATTCTGTAGGGCTTGTTGGAGTTGAAGGAGTGCTATCTTTGTTCTGAGCACTCTCTTCTGGTCTTGAAAACTTGTACAGATCAAGGGAACTTACAATTTTGTATTCACTGTAGCCAATATCAATCTGGTAAAACTTTCCCATGGAGTCCGAGTTTTCATCTTCTTTTTCCACTTCTTGCACGATGATGGCATATGTGTAGGTTGGTTCATATGATCCAAAAGAATCTCCACCTTCAGCATCTACTAAATATCCAACATACTCCCCTGGGTAGAAGACATTCATTGGATCCATTAAAAGTGTATAGTGAATTTCTGCTGGGATTGGAGTACCCGGCATTGGAAGTTCAAGTTTTGACTGCTCGGTTGACGAGTCATACTTGACACCTAAACTGTCAAGCTTTTCATTGATTCTGTATATATCATTGCATCCTAACATAGCAATTAAATAAGATGTGTCAGAAATTAGATTGTCTGTTGCAGATTTCAAGGTCATAGCTAATGCCAGCAAGAAATTGATGTCTTTGCTGTCTGAGTGTTGTATGTAAAGCAAGATAACAGCGTGGCCATATCTCTTCAAAAAGGCCAAGGTCTCACTTTTGCTGTGGGGGATTGGATTGAATCCCTTTACTCTTAAAGTGGTTTGCAACTTTTCAAAACATGATACTTTTAACCCTTCACGTAAGGCTTTGCAGAGCTTTATGGCTTTTTCCTCATTGGCTAAAAAGGTGTTGTCATTTTCATGCTTCATGATCCTTACCAGTCCTGTGATGAACTGCTCGGACGAAAGCAGCAATTGCAATCTTCCTTGAAGAGAACACAGTGTTCCAAACTGGCACGATTTAGGCGTTTCTTCATCTAGCTGTTCTTCCAGGATGCTGCTAAGAAGTCGTGGTCTTAATTTCTGGGGTAGAAGCATTATAATTCTTGTGTGAAAACCATGATCTTTCCCCATATAGCATTGACTAAGGTCAACAAGCATTTGAACACCGATATTGCCCTGTATTCTGCTTTTGTAATGTGGGGCATCATCAAAGACTAGAATGCTTGATTTCACCAACCTCCCATCTTGACTTGGCAGATATAGTGCAACATCACGAATATTTTCAAAATCACTACGCACCTTGGCTGAATCATTCTGAAGGCTTTTCAGCAAGCCTGACACAACTCTTTTAACTGTGCGCATTTCATTAGGGTCAAGCTGTTTTCCCTCAGAACTTTTAAATATTCTGCTAAGAACTTCAATATACTGTTTTGTTGAAACAACGTCTTCAGTTCCCAAGTTCTTGAACAACTGGTGAAATGTGCCAAGCTCCAAAGGTAGCTTATATAAGTAAGGTTTAAAATCAGACTCAAATTCTAGGTTAATGACAACCTCTTCGGGTTTTAGAAGTTTCCACCCATCTTCAACCATTACAAAGGAAACACCTCTCAGCTGAAACTTGAACTCTCTTTTCTCAGTACTGAGAAACTCATAGATGCTTCTCAAAACCTTTGATCGTGTTTTCACCATTTCCTCATCCACAACGGTTATGTTGCATATGTTTCGGCAATTATTTATGACTTTATCAAGGGATGGGTCAATATTTACATTAAGCAATGTCAAAACCTGGTCAAGTTGTTCTTGAGGATCGAGGATAGTCCCCTCCTGCTCTTTAATACCCAATGGAGTTGCTTTTTCAGGAAGAATAGGACACGATGTCCATAGCAATTGAATTACATCTGTTTGCTTAAATTTTGGATTTACTTGGGCCCCATTGAATCTTATTAAAGGTAATGTTCCATTTACTTCTTGATATTGAGGATGAAAACGTACCAACTCTGCAGGCGCTCTTTCCGGACATAGAAAGGGAATAGTAGATAGCTCTTTTAAGAAGTTTCCTATCAGCAAATCTGTTCTTTCTTGGAACACGTGGTGAAGAAGAACATCCACAGTATTCTGCAGAATTTCTTTGGTCCAGCTTTCAGTGTTTGCTCTCATGCTAATTTCTTTTGCAAACTGTAACATCTGCTGCTGGGAAATGATGTGCTTAAGACCAATGTTTCTAAGAAACTTGATCCATGATAACAGAAAAGCAGCTTGGTTCTTCGGTTGTGTCATTTGTTCCAGTTTTTTAAAGAAATCCAAAGGTATAAATAGCTTTTCAGCAAGCATTACTTCAAAAACTCGCACTGTCCGGTCATAGAAATGCTTGGCAGGCTTAAGACGATTACTGGCATCATGAATGAATGAAAGATCTTCCAGTTTGGCAAACAGTTGGTCTTTTAAACATGACGTTTCTTCAGCGCTACATAATCTATTTTTCAGGTAAATTAAGTGCTCCAGTTTTGCATTATAGGAAAGGTTTTCAAATTTGGGTAGAAGGTGTTTTAGATAAATTTCTAGGTCATCAACCGGGACGCATTTTAAAACGTTATACAATTCTTTGAAATTCACTTTTTCTTCCAGGAATGCACACGATGAAGAGTGAGACCATTTATCCACCTCAGCTGGGGGTATGCTTTTTGTTAGAACATAACAGGCTCCAAATTTTGACAGTGTAATATAGCGCCCACTGACGGACTTGTAACATGGAAGGGACCTCAAACTGTTAATAGCCTCATCAGTCATCAGATGATTTAAATTGCAATTAAAATACATTAAAAGTGCATCAAAATCTGCCTCTGCTAGATTTTCAGTCTTGAATGTTGAAGTCTGAATCATGTATTGTATGGCTTTTAGAATGCTCAGAGGATTGTCAATGTTAGCAGAGTGGGTTGACAAAAGAGGGAGCAAGGCATTATCTTTTGAACAAATTTTGTTGAGCCCAAGCTGAATACAACCTGCCTTCATCAAGGTATGAAAAACCTTATCACTCTGTGCATTTGGAAAAATTGCAATGTGCATTAGACTCAGTGGTAATAATACATCACCCTCTGGTACAACAAGATTACTAGAGGACAGAGTAAATTTTGTGCCTGGAAGTAAAGCCCATTCTTTAAGTGTGTCAACCACTGTATTAAATGTTGTGTTCATGTCAGTTTGCTCATCTTTGACGTTCACCGCCTCACTGATAAAATGCCACGCATTTTTAAGCCATGTTTCACTTGCAAAATTTTCTTTCCACTGAACAACAACTTTTGTTTTATATTCTCTAGGCAGCACAGATGACAACAGCTCAGCAAAGCTGTTGATATCAAAAGCCTTTGATACTTTGCAAGACAGCAAAATACTGCTGTATCTTAGATACAGTGTGTTCATGAACAGGTCTTTACGGGATGGAATTAATTCATGGTAAGTGGTTAAAAATTTTGGATGTTTGGAATCGAAAACCTGTAAGACACTGTCTAGCGTTATTAACAGAGGGAGTCCCTCGATCTTAATTTCATTTTCTTCTGCATCTTTCAAACAATAATCAACCAAAAGCTTCAAGCTGTGAAACAATTTCAGATTTGTTTGCTGAAGGCGACATGGCAGCTTTCCGATGTGACAACTACTGTCAGGAGATGAAAACGTCATCAAAAAATTTCGAACGTCCAAAGGGGTTGCATAGGTAACAGGGATTCCAGAATCAACAAGGCAATGAAAAAGATTTGCTGTCTCGTCACAGTAATAAACAAGATTGAATCCGATTTCTAAAAGAAGATGCTTCAGTCTGTAAACATTTTCTGCTACTGTTTTTCTCGTTGTTATGTTGTACTCTATATTTTTCATGTGATGCAATTCATCTTGAAGGAGGTTATCAAAGAATGGCTTGCCAGAGTTCACTGCAGACATGTTAACCCATGTGACGATAACAGCAGATTGCATGTCTGATCCATCAACATTTGGTGCCCGTACTACAGGTAAAAGACGTTTAGCATCTTTATGGATATACACGTATACAGCCTTTACAAGACAGTACCAGTCTGGCTGTAAATCAAGTCTGTTTACAGGGAAAAAAGACAAGAACTTTTTCAAAATGTCTTTTACAACATGAATTGGTGTGTTGTGCAAAATGGAAACAGTAGGGTCGTTACCAGGAAAATTAATTTTTTTAAGCTGAATCAAGAGTTCAACATAAGCTGGAGCTACCAATGCGATCATCAAGCTGCTGTTCCAGTCACTTCTTACACCAACTCCATCATCATCTCTCCATAAATTCCGCCGTGCAGAGTCCAAAGCAAAATGACCATTGACATGAAAAGGAAGACCCGTCTCAAGAGAAAGGGGGAGGAAGCAAAATGCTCTGTAAGGTTTTTTGTAATTATGGCTTATGCAAGCAGCAACTCCTCCACGTGGAAACAGTGTGATATCTTTATTTTTGTGAGCAGATATAATACCCTTCAATACCAATTCCATGTTCGAAAAACCAGAACGGTTACAGATTAACCATGTTGTCAAATTGTTTTCAGAATCTTCAATGTCCATAGTGTAAGTAATTTGCTGCACAGGTATATCTTTCAATTGTTTTTTCTTGGTTACACTATCAATTACAGATGCATGAAACTGCTTACGCTTTAGCCTGTCTCCATCCGTGATTTTTCCTCTTACTGAATATAACACTTTTAAGTCACCAGTTGATTTCTCTATTTCACAAATTGATATTTTCTCCATATGGTTTAAAAACATGAGAAGTTCTGCTCCATCTGTACGCAACTTGTCAAGGAGGTTTTGGACCATCCTGTCTGAGCTAGGAGCTGAACATATTTCTGAATTCTTTGCCATTTCTGAATTTCGCAGTGGAAATCGGAACATGGTGGAGTGGGAAAGGTTAAAATGCTTTCCTAAATATAGATTTAGCACATCAGAAAACTGTGTTTTGAAGTCAGCATCCAAATCTCGGAACATTCGACCTGGGCTTATGGATGTTGCACCAGGGGCATATATTGCATGCGGGTCAAAAATGCATAGTATGTCATTGGAAGAGATGAATGATGGACAGTCTGTGATATGGTACACAGAATTGAATCCTATACCGTACTGTCCTGTCTTGCATGGATTTCCCTCCTTTGTTCCTCTTCCCAAGTTTTGAATCCCTCTGACATCATCATTTGTAAATGGTTGGTTGTTGAATACACACAGTGCTGGTCCATGCAGAGGTGCCCATTTCTCATCAAATATTCTGTCGGTTGGGTGTTGTCTTGGATCAAACACGAAACAGATCTCTGTAGCTTTTGCATCGTCTGCATTTTGAAGAAGTTCTTTCAGCATCTCTTTTTCTGAGGGATAAGCATTCAAAATACTTTTAATCCTGCTGGTAAGTTTTTCTTTTTGTCCAAATTCACTTCCAAGTGATGTAAAACAAACATTAGAAGCATATCTTTCTAAAGCTTTGTGTCTCTTGGGTATTGATCCAAGCTTTACTGCTACTTCTCGAGGGATGTCAGAATGACAATATTTAACAGCGGTGTCTTTTACCCGAATCCATGGACAATCATTGTAGCATAAAGATTTTGCTGGTAGGAGATTAAGGTTAACATCTGGCAGTAGTATCTGACCGTAATTTTCCTCGCAAAATTCTTGCGTCTTCTCACGAATAAGTCCCCATATTCCTTCACTAATAATCCTCCTGCACAACTCAAAATTTTGATCTGATATTTTTTTACCTTTGCTTTCACGTGTGATAACTTCAAGAACTGCTGCAAAGTCTTCTACCATAAATGCCTGCTTTACACCAACACTTTCATATAGTTCTCGAAAATTGTTTTTGTACTTATTTGGCAGCTGGTAGAGGTAAGGTGCTGCCTCAAAATTCAGATGGAAAGAAACTTTTTCGGGACTTACATATATGTTCTCAACTAGGATGAAATTGAATGGCTTTAGCTCAGAAACTACCAATGTTTTTGTGGCTTCATTTTGTAAAATGGCTTCACTAAGAAATTTATAGCAGGCAGTTGTAATATTCTCTTGGTACAATGTAATTCCGTCAGAATACTTGGAGACTGCTTTTAGTTGCTCAATTACTAATTCAGTGGATGGTTTTCGAAGTAATCCCAGAAACTCTTTAACCGCCAAGGATATAGATCCACAACCCCTGAAGGAAGGTGAATTTTCATTGAGAATTAGTTTGAGTAGACAAACTGTGTCTTGGTATTCAGCTGTGTACAATTCTGTTGCAGCAAACATATCCTCAACTTTGCAGTCACTTCCTTTCCAATGTAAGGAAAATCCTGCAGGCTTTGATAGGAATGGTAAGAACGGAATACTCTGACATTTCTTGCAAAACTCTTTAGCTTTTGGGTCTCTGAGTTTAAGCTTTTCATCAATAAGACTTAAGATAATATTGCTTCTTGAACATGCTGCTGTGTGATCACTTTTATTGACTTCTACAATTGATTCAATGCGTTCAATCAAGTCCTCCCACAAAATGTAATCTTTTATCATACCTAACTGAACAAGTTTCACCAGCACTACTGGGTTTAGGTAATTTTGACAAGTTCCAAAAGGAAATCTGCCATCACTGTCATAATATAACTTAGCTACTCTACCTTCTGGATGAATTAATCTTGAAGGAAGGACAAGTGGATGACCAGGGCTTGATGAAGGAATGCATGGTGTCATTTGCAAAAATTCCCCATATTCTTGTAGCCTTTCATTTAAAACAAAGAGCATTAATGGATCTCGTAACTCTGGCTGGATTTCATCTATATGGGGAAAGAATACCTCTGAAAAAAATTGTCTTTCAGAATAAGTGTTCTCAAGTAACACATCTGTACAGCCTGCCTCTATGAAACCATTTTTTACCCAAGAAGGTAGTTCTACAGCACAAAGGTTTTTTAACCCTGTTTTTTTTAAGTACTTCAAGAAAATCTGAAAGGCTGGTGGTCCAATATCTTTTCTTTTCAGCAGTGAGTCATCTAAAAATCTCACATTTTTCATTGAAACCCAGGAAGACCCATCAGAAAACACCTTCATGCGTTCTTTGCCTTTCCCTTTGGCAATATCTTCATACAGTCCTTGGCAAATTACAGAGAAATCATCATGCACATAGTCTGGATCAGGCCACACTGAGTAATAGCTGTAATTAAGTAGTTCACCGGATGTTGACATGTCCCGTAAAACACACAATGCTTCAAGATAGGAGCGAACAATAACATTTCTCATGAAGACAGTATTCCATCTCCCCTTGGTATCCGTTTTCCAGATTTCTTTCCGATTTGAGGTCACAGCAAAACAACCATTGATATGAAAAGGCAGCCCTGTTTTTATTCTGAGAGGCAAATAGCAGAAAATCTCTCCAATGTTATTGGAAAAGGGTTTCACATTCCATTTCTTGTCTTGGTTTTCAGAAAGCATTACTGCAACACCACCACAGGGAACAAGTCCAAGTCGTTGTCCACTTTCATTAAGTGCAAATCTCAATGCTTCACCAACATCCATGCAAGAACATAATAGCCATGATGTACACTCTACCGTTTTTTGTGGCAGCTCATCATTGGTCCTCTTTGATTGTCCAGTTTTTGCATTTTCAAAAATGGTCACTGGGTCATCTTCTGGACCTCTAAATAGTGGGGAATGGAGATCAACTATGCGTCTGAATACATGATGGTACTCTTCAACAACAATCTGTAAGATACAAGATGACTTTGGCATGTCGGATGGAAGTTTTTTGGTAATACTACAAGTATGCATCACCTTTGCTGCTTCCCTCAAAATTCTTGCAGGTGTTGTTAAAACCCGGGATGTGCAGAATGACTTTTTAATTGTTACTGTGTCCTGGGATAAAGCTGGATCAGATTCTTCAGGTTTTAGGTATTTCAAGACCATTGAGTTAACATTTTGGGTGAAAAGAATCAATCTGTAGCCACAAAGGCTAAACTCATCCACAAGAGTGTAAATATCTGCTGTATTGTAGCAGGTATTACTGATTTCACTCACTTTAGCTTCTTGTTGAGTCCTAAAGGACAGTCTGAAAAGAGTTCCCTTGTAACAATAAGGAGTTTCTACTGCAAGGGGCAAATGGCAATTAAAAACACCCAGAAATGGTTTGAATTGGTTGGGAAATTTTCTGAGTCTTTTCTGCTGCTTACTCCAATTAATTTTAATTCCTGGGTTAGATTTATCCCTAATGTGTTTGCTAATGTGATTAATATTAGGATCAAACATTATCATAAATTCCCTGCTCATGATGATGGGAATATCTGTAACATGATACACTGAATTGAATCCTAAACCAAATTTTCCTACTTTGTCAACTTCGCTTCTTTTCAAAGATTCACCAAGCCTTGTTATGTTGAGAAAGTCTCTGTCTGTAAATTCAGAATTGTTAAATGACCACAAAGCAGGTCCGTGACAGACTGACATCCCTGGATCTAGAAGATTTTCTCTAATATCCATATTCCTTCTCATATCAATCAAAAAATTACATTCAGTGGCAGAGGCATCATCAGCATTTTGAAGTAGCTCTTTGAAGATGTCTGATACAGATGGGTATTCTTCCAAAATATTTTTGATCCTCACAGTCAGTGGTTCTCTTTGACCTGACTGTTCAAATCCCATATTCTCAGGATTAATTAGCCTTGTACTTAAACATGGCACGTTCAGCCATTCTGCAGTTTTCATAGGAATATCTTCGTGAACCAATATTATAGGTTCGACTGAATCTTCAAGCAGGTCATTAAGGTCATCAACTTTGATATCACAGTAGCAACATTCATGGATAGGTTTCATCACAAGCTTTGATGGGTCTTTGTTATAGTGTACAGGTAAAGGAATGTCTAGGCTCGTAGGAATTTGATGACTATACATCCATCTCACAATGTTCAGCATAATGTCAATATTCTGCTTGTTCTCCTCTTTGTCCAAATTCTGCTGACTTTGCTCATATATTTTTTTAATGACAAGAAAGATATGTTCAGGAGTCAGTTGCTCAATTGAACCACAAAACCTGAACAATTTGTTAAATTTAACCATGGTGTTTGGGATATTGTGCAAATAGGGCTGTAAATCGAGGCTATGAATTGATGATATTATAGCTTGTTGAGGGAAACAAAATGTTTTTCCTGTCCAAACCCAAGAAAATGATAATGCTTGAATCAATTCTTTGCCTTTTTCCAGACATCCTTGCATGAAGCTGTATATTTCCAACAAAATGTGCTGAAACTGGTAATAATCTTCATCTGTAATGGTCTTTGAATTATTCCAGTCAACAACAACTTTTAGATGTTTTAGTACTGCTTCTATGTTGGGCTCTTTGGCAATGCCAAGGATTTTTTCAATCGTACCATTCATGCTCTCTACCAGTGGAACTGAGGAACCAACCAGAACAGCATAATGTAAGTTACATACTTCACCAGCAGCGTAGAGTTTGAAAGTGTCTCCCAGCCACACCAAAGAATTAGGATAGTTTGGTGGTCGCTCTTTGACGGCAGGAATCCACTTGATCTTTTTCAAAATGGCTTTAGCTTCTGGTGACTGTAGTAATTTGAAATCTTTCTTCAGAAGAGTTAATAATGTTTTTGATTTTCTTAAGACAATAACATCATTTGTGGTAGATGCAGAATTCAAAGCCTCAATTTTCTTTGCAACCTGGACAAAGTCTTTTTCCAACAAGTGGGACTCGTTTTTCAAACCTATTTGCCTCAGTGAGTGCAAAACATCTGACGATAAAAAAGCCTCAGGTGGAAAATACATCTGATCTTCACCACAGAAAAGATTCTGGAGAATATCCACTTCTGGATCAAAAAGTTCATTTGGTGCCACCATTTTGTCTTTCAATATTGGTATAAATCTAAGAGTGGATAGCCAATAAATAACAGCAGAATTTTCATTTTTTAGGTAAGTCAGATTTTCAAGGACCCAGAGCATAATATTTGTTCTCTCTTCTTTGGAATAAAACCCTTTTTCTGTATCTTGTAAGATAATTTTTAGGCAGTCTGTAGTTTTCAAATGTTCCACTTTGAGCATCTTGGCCAAACGTATTGTTTCTTCATCACTGCTATCGATTATAGGGAAAGACAACTTGATGTTGGGTGGAAGTTTGGCATTATGGTGGAGAACTTTGCAGCCTCTCAAGAAAACGAAAGCATCTCGTTGTTGCGATGACAGCTCAATTCTTCGAAATACTGTTAACTCTTGTATAATTTTTTTTTCTTTGTCATTAATGTCAGTTAAGCTAGCAAGAAATCGCCTTAACGCATCTTTGTGAATTGGACTTAATGAGGCAATTTGGCTGGACAGTTTCTGCAAAGACATCCTATCCATTATCTGAAGGAGAGCACTGGGAGTAGGCGGATAAACATATCTTTTAAGAAGAGGATGCTGAACAGAAGGATCTAAATTCTTCATCACAATTCCTCCAAGATTCTTAATTATTTCAGGTAAATGTTCTGGAAGTTGAGTGTCAGATTCATCATCATACATTACAGGTGAAGGTGTCCTAAGTCGAATGAGTTCCAATGATGTTTCCTCCTCTGCTAGCATTTTGGTAGGGATAAGTGGCATATCATCCATGCATGATAAATCTTCAGAAAAATGCATGTATAATATCTTCCAGACCATTTTAATCCATGATATAGCAGGATGTTTTTTATCCTTGCCTGGAAACCACTTAACAACCAAGTCTCTGGTAGGCCATAGCATATTCATAGCCTCCTTAATAAGACGTACAAAACGCTCAGGATTCAGAAGTTGTAGCTGAGTGCACAATCTCCCTGAAAGAGAAGAAATTGTACATTAGATAATTATCAGTAGCAGCTGTTCCTTAATTTCACATTTTGTTTAGTACTCGATAGTGCGGTTGTAAAGTCCTAATTTGAACCTTCACACTATAATCTTTTTAAAACACATTAATACTAATTGTAATCTACTCAGTATATTCCGTGAAATTAGATGCAATCAAATCTGCCTACTTTTTTTAAATACGTTTTTAAGGAAGTCTGCATGTTATTGCAGACTAGGAGTTGACGTTGTTTTTCTGTCTGCTGGCCACCAATCATTACGATTTGAATTCCTGCAGTATTATAAAATTAGTCAATCTTAATTTAGTTCATATCCATCAGAATTTAATTTTGGTCTCTCCACTACAGCATCTTGGCACCCTCTGGCCTATATTTGATTTTACCTGAACCCTACCATTTGTTTATAATCATAGCATTTAAGAAAGGTATCGGAATGCCAAGCAGCTCGGGTGAGTCTGCAAGTTTTTCTATCAATTTACTTGTTACCTTTGTGATATCTTCTGTATAATTTTCCTTTTATACTATTCTTTTTTTATTATTTAGTACCAAATTGTTTTTACTGCCTTTCCGTTTATGTTATTTATCTTTAACAGCTTCACTACCAATCTACTGCTTCCATATAAGCTGCATAATATATTTGCTTATGGCATGCCATAAACCTTTTTGACTCTGTAACATTTATTCTGAGGGCCCCAAATGATGTTATGCTTCTGAATGGCATCATCACATTACTATTTGTAAAGGGTCCCTCTAAGCACTATTGTATTACTGTATAAGAGTATCCTGCATTTACTCTCAGCTGTGAGAGTATCTTATAACTGCCAAATAGAGCAATAACCACTAAATCAGCGTGCAGTGATTATGGTGCCACGACTGATCTTTTAACGTTACAACGTAGTCTGTACTAACAAAAAATGTTTTTTATATATATTTTTTTTTAAATACATATACACTGACCCATTTTTTTTAACATTAAAAAACTCTTAATAGATATCCTGTTTGTTTTTTTTTACTTGCGAATGTAAGTATTAAATTCACATGCAGAAATCCTACACACACCACACAAAATCCATGCAAGCACCTCTATTGTAATCATTGTTACAAACTATTATCATGCATTCCGTTTTGAAATGTTTCCTGCATTGTGATGTTACTACTTAAAACCTTGACCACTTGTACCAGAGATAAAAAGGTTAGCCCAACCCCTTTTTAAAAAAAAAATACAATATTTAATTTAGAATGCACCATTGGACATTTATCATTACTGGCCCTCATCCCCATTTAAAAGAGCAAATTAGCTATAAATTAGGCTTCAATCACAACACTCCTCCTTTCCACGCCTCATCACAGCCTACCTCGCATGTGATTGGTGGGATGGATAGGTAAAGGGGAGGGATACTCATATGGGTGAGTAAGAGGGAGGGGGGAGGCTGAAGAAACTCCCTTAGCTGAGAGGCGTGCCCAAAAATGCAATCTGACGTTTATAGTAAGTTCACAAGTATTGATTACATACCTTTCATAGTACATGTTACTGGCTTTATTTTGGTTTTGTTTAAAAGCATTTGCTTTCTGGTATTTGCTTGCAGTTTTTAAACATTGACATTTGTCAGATTGGTTTTCTGGGCCTATATTGCCTTTGAGACTGTATGGCAGCCCAGGAATGAAAATGAACCCCATCATTGCATACCACTTGCAAAACTAGACAACCTAGGTTATTCAAATGGGGTATGTCCAGTCTTTTTTTAGTAGGTACTTAAACACAAACCCTGGCCAAGTTGTCATTATACATATTACTGCTCTAAAACACTCATATTTATGTTCAGCGATGAACCACAAGTACACAGTACCCCAATGTACAGATTTTATGGTGTTTTGGAAAGTTACGGGGTCAATTATAGGGCTTTCAAATTAAATTCTCTGGAATTTTTGCCTGGGTTGTCAGGCGGGTCCACTAATATATAACTCTCTCCAGAAACAGCGCGTCCGTAAGGCGGCACAAGCAGCCTCCTTAGGGCGCACCGGCCCACAGGGTGCTAGATTGGAGTGTCCGGTAGGAGGTGGACGCACAGCACTCCCTCCTGCCAGGCACTCTGTGTAGCGGGGCCGAGCGGAGCAGTGCGCGCCGTGGTACAGGAACTTCTGATTCCTGTACCTGGCCGGACTGGAAGGAAGTGCTCACTGCGAGAGCACTTCCTGTCAGTCCGGCTGAGTACAGGAAACTGAAGCTCCTGTACCGCGGTCCGTTCCGCTCAGCCACTCTACAAGAAAGGTAGGAGACACACCGGGGACCAAGAGGGGGGAGAGAGAGGGGAACTAAGGGGTGGGGAGAAAAACTATGAGAGGGGAGGAAGGAAAACTATGGGAGGGAGGAGGAGGAAAACTATGGTGGGGAGGAAGGAAAACTATGCGAGGGGGGAAGGAACACTATGGGAGGAGGGAAGGAACACTATGGGAGGAGCGAAGGAACACTATGGGAGGGGGGAAGGGACACTATGGGACAGGGGGAAGGAACACTATGGGACAGGGGGAAGGAACACTATGGGACAGGGGAGGGGGAAAGAATGCTGTGAGACAGGGGACAGGGGAAAATAATGCTATGGGACAGGGGAGTGTGGGGGAAGAACACTAAAAAAGAGGAAGGATTGAGGAACACTAGGGGGGGAGATAAACATTAATGGCGGGGCACTAAGGTACAGGTGAGGGGAGGGAAGGAAAGGAAAAATGAACACTGTGGTAGTGGGGGAACCACTAAAAGAGGAACACTAAGATGGGTGGGGGGTGGGATGAACATTAAGGGAAATGGGGGGCACTAAGAGACAGGTAAGGGGGAGGGGAGAGAGTGACACTAAGGGACAGGGGAGGGAGGAGAGAGTAACACTAAGGGACAGGGGAGGGAGGGGAGAGGAACACTAAGGGAACGGGGAGGGAGGGGAGAGGAACACTAAGGTACAGGGAAGTGAGGGGAGAGGAACACTAAGGGACATGGAGGGGAGAGGACCACTAATGGACATGGAGGGGAGGAAAGAGGAACACTAAGGGACATGGAGGGGAGAGTGGCACGGCACACAAAGGGGCCTGAGTGGGGAGAAAGACGCACAGAGGGACATGAGGGGGGAGAAAGACACACAGATGGGCCTAGGGGTGAGAAAGTCAACAGAGGGGCTAGGGATGAAAGCGCCACACAGAAGGGCATGTAAGTGGAAATACAAAGGGGCTGGGGGTGAAAGAGACACAGAGGAACTTAAGAAGAGGAAAAAAGGACACAGACAAGCTGGGAGGAGATAGACGGGCTGGTGGTGAAAGAGAAACACAGAAAGGAGCTGGTAAGAGTAAAATACACAAAGGGTCTGGGAAAGAAGAAGACACAGAGGCTGGGGGTAGTAAGAAACACAAAGGAGGGTAGTAAGAGATACGCAGGGGAGGTGTAAGACACACAATGGGGAAAAAATAGGGGATAAGACACTAAAGGGGGTAAGAAACAAAAGGTGGGTTAAGAGGCACACAGGTGAAGATGCTTTGGGGGGGGGGGGGGTTATCAAGCAGGTGCCCCGTTCAAGATCGGCACAGACATTTTGTAGGATGGCATAGTACGCCCTATTGTTGGGAAAGGGTTAAAAGACAAATTGTCAAGTGATGCATGTCCCTTCAATCAATGCAACCTTTACTACATGAATTGAATGAATGCCTATTGTGCAATTTTCAAATACTCATAAATCTCAAGTTACAAACACTATGACCTGTTATCATACTGATTTCTGCAGGCATTGAAGGACCAGAAAAAAGTGACCATTTATATGTCAATAAACAGATATCATTGCTACAATTCTTACAATCAAATGGGGTTATTTGGGACTCTCGAATATGTTTTTGCCTTTCAAAATGCATTTTAAATAGTTAGTAATTTTCTAAAATCATACAGCAATTTCATTTGCATCCAATTATTTTGTTATATTGTTTTAAGAGGAACAGCAAACCATGTCAATATATATATATAAATACATGTACATTAATTATCATTCTGCAACCATTTCACAAACATACCTGCATATCCCCATAGGAGTTGTTGAGCTATAATGCAATAAATTAAAATGTAATAAAATAAACATTCTAACCGTATCCTTGGTCAGGTCATTGCAACACTAATTGGGTGCTGGGATGGATAGGTTATAGGTTGAAAAATATAAAATATATTCAAGAATACAAAACCTTAGTTTGAAGAAGAAAATCTAGCAGACAGTTAAATATTAAGAAGACTGATAACTAATTTTTTAGGAGGGGGGGGGGGGAATTTAAGTATTATTTTTCTCTCTGTGTCATGGGATATATCACATTATTATAAGAAGAAAGAAAGAAAAGTCTGTAATTTCACACGGTTGATATGCCTACTGCTATATTGGCCACAGTCAAGGTGTAGCAGGACATGGGATCACTGAAACCAAATTTGCACTTTATGTCCCAGTTTCTCTTGTGTCTTGCACCCCCCAAAGTCAGGGGTGGAATCCCACCCATTGAAGGTTTTGCATGCCACCCAAAATCATCACTTGCCACTTTCCTTCGTACTGGTAAATACCCATGTGCCTTTTTCCTGGACCCAGACCTACCATCATGTGGCTTTCTCCAATCGTTCCTCGATGAGCAACTTATGATTACTTCTACATTTTACAAAAAGAATGAATCAACATGAGCTCACTTCATATTTGCCCTCTGTAGGATACTGCTTTCACTGTTTGCTGATCAACTACCTTATTACACTAGAAAATGGGTACCAGAGCTGAATTAACTTTTCCATTGAATCTATCAAATCTTCATTCTCATGCACTCACAGAGCTTTAAATCGCAAGTGTTCTCTTTTAAGCTACTATACTGCTGTTATATAAACCCATATGCCTTGCAAGATGTATTTCCCAAAGGTGTAGATAGGTCCTAGAGTTGTTCTAGTGCTTCTGGTGTGTTCTTCAAATTTAGCTTGAGTGCCCCATGTGCCTCTTTGACAGAAAGTTATGTCACACCCTGCAAAGATTTCCACTAACAAAAAGTTAATCATCAGACACCTGCACAGCGCAGCTATGGTAGTGCTACCACTACATCGGCAAAACACCTTGCTGCCTACATTTAGTGAATAGATATCCAATGTTAAGGAAATCATAATAATAATCAGACTTGGTACACAATATCCAGGGCAAATCCAATAGCATTATCGATCTGGGTTTTAATGGGATGTATTTTTGAGATCAGAGTTATGAGCATAATTTGACAACTCTAACCCAATCTCACTTGGCTACTTCGCTTCCTCCCACCAGCTTTCTTGACTCTTAGACAACCCTTTATGACCTCCCTTATCTCTCTCTCTGTCTCCACTTGTTCTTGACTTGACTCTCTCTAATATGGTTACTACTATTTTTATTATTTGTTTCCTGATGCACCAATTGGGGATATTGCCTACAGGTACTTCTATTCATTGTTTTGAAAATTTAGAAACAAAGAAAATAATTTTGGGCAATATAGTGTGACAATACCTTGAAGGCCAAAACTGGACATAATGTTGACATATGCAAGGAACAAAATGATATGATTAACAGTTTCTAGGGATTTGGGGGGCACACGTAGAATTGGAGAGGCCATTAAGCAGGTCTGTCACTCTCTGGGATCTTTGTCTAATTTGAAAAGACCGCTGACTGTGACATTGCCGCTCAGGGTCCAGTGGCAAAGGGTAGGTATGCAAAGGTGAGGTTTACTTACCTGAACCTGTTCCTTGCAGGTGCCGCCATCCTCTTCCTGCCACTCTTCTTCAGCTCCTGGCACTTTAGCTGCTATGAGTCAAGGTCAGCGCTCCACAGAAAGAGCTTAATTTCCCTATAGCCAACGCTATAGACAGCTGGGGAAAATGAGAAGGCTTGACCGCGCTAGCTCCACCTAGTGCCAAACTTTGTCAGGTGTAGGAAAAATACTGATATTTCCCTACTTTGTCTCAGTAGATCTTTTGATGGGATTGGATTAACAGACAATTTGAGGATTTCATAAAGATTCTCTCTTTATAAAATACTCATTTTCAAGGAGCGGGAGTGACAGTGCCGCTTTAACTTAAGTGTGAGTCACTTTCCTGTCCACTAACTTAAAAAAAATGTATAGACAATTTGTCAATGGAAGGTAAACGAAAAGAGAATGACACAGAGCGGAGAAAACAAAACAAAACGTAGACCAAAAGATAAAGAGATCAGAATAAATCAAATGACAGGAAAGAAGGAGGTTAAATGAAGGGAAAAAAAGGTTTCTGAGAATACTATATTGAAAAAGTATGTATCTTTTTGCTAAGGTAGAATCCAGTGATGATCTTTTTGTGATATTATGAATAATTAACTAATAAGGACAAAACCTGAACCTAGAACCAGTTTTCTATAAAACAGGAAAAGGAATTTTAAAAGAAAGTGTAGAATACCCCAATACCTCATAAAATAGCTTACAGTTACACACAAAACAAAAAAGACTAAAATGGATCCTAGTTATTACCTCGACTGGTAGAAGCCTCCTTCAAAGCTGACATAATCTCAGGCTTCAGATTATCCAAAAGAAGTCTTCCTTCTAGACCTGGAAACAATGTTCTAAAAAGAAATAAATATGGATCAAATAATTACAATTATTTCAACACAATAAAATGAACTAAAGAAAACAGAAGGGTTTAAACACTAAACTGGGGTTTACAAAGAATTGACAAGCATACCGCAAACTTGAGGCCAAAGTAGTAAAAATGTAAAAAAATATTTTTCAAGTATTCTCAATTCCCATTTTAGTGTATAAACTTCAGTCGCAGACTTTCCTGCACTTACACATCCATTAGTGGTAATATTGTTCAATATGTCATCAACAAAATAAAGTTGTGAATAACTAGGATTAAAAAATGAGTGCACTGCTAGAAAAACAAATCAAAAATATGTTTAATTTAGCTCTGTGAATGCATTTTCAGGGTTATTCACTAAAGGGTGAATTTCCAGGAATATATTATTATATATTTAACTTTTAAGCCAAATTAGCTTTCTGAACGTTATCCACTAAAGTGTAAATTGGTGGGAATTCAAAGTGAATTTAAATGTTTAGGCTCTAGTAGCCAATTTGGATAAATTATACACAATAGCTGTGCTTTTAGCTTCTGTATATACCAGGTTGTTCATTGTGGCATAGAATGTTAAAATTCCTTTAAATTCCTACCAATCCACACTTTGGTTAATAACCGTGTTTTGATCAGAACCTTAATAGCTTCTTATATGTATATATGTGCAAAACAGCTAAACTGGAAATTTAAAGCTAGAAAAAATATTTAAGAAAGTCAAATACACATACATATATACATAAACACATTTTGTTTAAATTATATTGAAAAATGTTTCCAGTACCTCGGGAATTCCTCTGAGGTTATGTAAATGACATCTTTATCTGATACAGATGAAGAGAAAGGAATGAATCTCCCACTCTGCAAGGGAAGCAATTCAAGTCCGATAAGTTCACTGTAGACCTCATCACTGAGTATGAACTCAAGTAGATGAAGTTTCTCATGAGTGTCTCCTCTGTGTGCTGACTTTCTTAATACCTGACGCACGAGTGCTGGTGTCACCTTTTTCACCTGTTTTGAATTATTGATAGGAACTTGGAATGCAGCAGCAACATTACTTGGTACCTTAGCTGTGTGAGTCCCTGAGGTCTGGAGGTAGTTCAGGATTGTTTGTGAGTATTCTTTACTTTCATCAAGTTCTGAAAAATTGACATCAGCTTCTTTCAACCAGCACTTATTGGCAGAATAAATCACCGCGTGCTGGAATAACTCATTCAGCAGTGGCTCGATGACCGGTTTCCAGTGAGTCCTTACTTTTTTCACATCAGGCCACACTCTGTAGATACTTTCTGGCGACAGACGGAAATCTGGGCCTTGTTCTCTACTCATTCTCTTGATTGCTTCTAAAATAAGTGTGGTGTATGCTTTTGGCACAACATTCTTTACTAGAAGTTCATTCCAAAGTGCAGCAGGATCTCGCCACTGATCCAGTTCTCTCCATTTTATGCTCCTACGGTTATCAGTCAAACCAAAAAACCCGCTAACATGAACAGGAAGACCTGTTTTGCTTTCCTCCCCTGGTGGCAACGGAAGAAAGCAAAAAGCCCTCCCTATAAATTCTGTTTCAGTCCCCTTTTCTCCTCCATTATTGAAAAGACGCATGGCTATTCCAATTGTTGGAACAAATTTTAAGTCATCAGCAAGACAGTCTAATTCATTGCATATACCCCGGCCTCCAACACTGTTGCAAACCAGCCATGATGACCTCTGTATCTCCTTGACAGTTTCATCCTCCACGTCAATATTTACATGATATGCTACACAGGTTACACTGTTGCTAGGAACCTTTTTACAGTAGCTGTCTATTGCTGTCTCGAGTACTTTGATGGAGTTGGGCCTCTCGTGTTTCAGTGACTTGTCTTCGCTAGCAGTCACCCGAAATAGAAGTTTTTCTGTGCCATCTGCTTCTCGAACATGCAGAGAAACCTTCTGCACATTCTTCAAGAAAAGAAGCACTGTACCTGCATCTGCTCTAAATGACTCAAAGAGTTCCAGAACCTTTGCTTTGTTATAAAGGTTGCTGCTCAGCAAAGAAGGTTGGACCCGAAGCGGGAACCTAAAAATTGTTCCAGAAAAATGACCTCTTGTAAGTGTTTCCTTGCAGCTTCCGAAAATTCCAACGAATGGTGCAAATTGGTCCACCAGCTCACTTATTTCTTTGCCGTCATCTTTAATATTCCAGCACTGGCCTGATTCGTGGCGTCCAAACAGTAACTGATGTGGATCCAACATCCCAATCTGATTACCACTAAAAATACTGGGAACATCTAGATATGGAAAAAAAAAATATGGACAAAAATAAGATTCTACAATGATATTCCATAACATATGATGTGATAATATTGTGCAAATTATGCATACATGCATTTACAATACATCCACGCATTGTCCTATTGACTTTAGAGTATCTATTAAAATGTGCTTACATAGAAGTCACATTTTACTTCACTGACAGAACTGGAGGACTGTATTTTTTTTATTTTTTTTTTACTTTTTTTAACTCTGGCCACAATTTGTGGGTGGTCATGGGGTTTACATTAAGCTAACATTTCGTGACACTGAGGTGGCATCTATCTCATTCTGGTTGTTACTTATCCCAGGTCGTCTCCTGTTAATGAGGTTTCTGTGTCCTCTCCAGAATTTGGGACACTGGACACAACTCGCTCCCACCAACAATTCCAGGTGGCGTTGTTAAATTAGTGTCCTTTGGTCTGAGTGGTGTCTCAGTGAGGTGTAAAGCACATGTCGGCCCTAGCCCAGCCAAGTCTTATTTTACAGCTCCATCATTGAAGCTGAGAGAAAGAGATAGTTGAGGATGGGGAAGAGGGGGACGGGGGAGAGAAAGATAAGAGATATAGAGGAGTAGGAGGAAGAGGAGAAAAAAATAGGGAGTGGGGAGGGGGGTGGAATAAGGGAGTATGCAGGAGGGTTGAAGGTGGTGGTTGGGTAGTTATGTGGTGATCTACGTGGTTGGGTTTATGGTCAGTTTAGTTTTTTTAACAGGGACACTCAAGACTCAAGAGTTGTTTTCCTATTTTTAAAGTATGTTGGATATGATGCACTAAAAACAAAATGCAAACATAACACACAGCTGCTAGATGGATATGACGAGTCCATAAAAGTCAATTAGGAGTTCTACAAAGAACACTTATCATGCATACTATGACAATCTTCTTAGGGTGGAGGGAAGTATAGCTTCCACCATGACATCACAGTGGTGGATGTTAGCATGAAGACCAGAGATTGTGACCAGGAGCTTCTGGCATCATAACCTACTCAAGGAGTGTGAGAAAGTGATTATGGTGATTTGCCTTTCCTTTATGCTCAGTCTGTTATTTTTGATGGTGTGTTAGGTTTTATCTGTATTCATTTACATAGCTGGTGAGTTGCAATACATGAGTAACATTGAAATGAAATTTTCACATTATCTAATATGGGGTATTAAGCACATTCTTTTTGTTTTCATAAAGATGAAAGTGTTTCTGCCAAAGGCCTTCGAGATCTTCTAAACTGTTATCATATATATTACACCGCTATCCACTGCTTCAGGACATGATGGGAATATAGAATATTCCCCAACTGCAGTTTAGCTAATAGAACCAATATAAACAAGGAAACCATGGCTACCAAGCCTTAATCATGCATCCAGACATAAACAATCAAATTGCACACCAGACCCCGCTGGTCATGTGACATATTACCAGTTAAACATATGCATATAATATATGTTTAATAAATGGATACAGGGAGTCTATATACTGGCATTCACATATCCAATAGGAAAGCTGGCAAGCTCATGTATGTATATTAGCTATTGTAAAGATTTGGTCATAGTCAGGTCTGAAAGAGGGTTCTAATCCTATTATCTACCATTTGTTCAATTGCTTTTTATTGGACTTAACTCACATAATTTTAATATCTTTACACAAAATGGGTAATTGACTTAACAATATCACACATTGTATACTACTCCAAACTATTTGCAGTGGCAAAGTTCCACTTCTACTTTCATTGTCATTGTGACTAGGTTATCTATTCTGACCATTATACTTCCTACAACAACTTAACTACTTAAAAATGAGCAACAAAAAGGGAGAGAAACAAAAAAAGACAGGATTGCAGTGAGGGCGCAAATGAAGACGGGAGGTAGGAAAGGGAAAATGAAGGCTTCCCCTTGACGGCTGTTGCTGTGCACAGAATCACGTTCTAGATGTGTACCTAGCACCTGGTACAAAAGTGCAAATATCTCTGAGTGTGCAGAAATGCGGCACATACATAATTTTACCACCATAACCACTTCTAAAAGCAGAAGTGGTCACTTTGGTTGAAGTAAGCCCTTTATTCTCTTTTAATTCCCAGCTCTCACACTAACGTGTATATAATCCACATTGGTATAGAATTAGAGGTAGAATTTTGTAAAAACAAATAACACATGGAAAACATCTGCCTATAAAATAAAAACATAAAGTAAAACTATTAAAAAAAAAAAAAACAGTCATCAGAAATTAACTTGTAAAAATATAACATTAAAGCAGCTCTGTCGCCTTCTGGCGTCTTGGCTATATTTTGTAAAACTATTTGGAAAGAACAATGAAACCAGCTCTCACCTGTTATGTGATAGACAGAATTAAACCCGATTCCAAATCGCCCGACTTTCAGAGGGTCATCTTTTTTTCGACTTCTTGCTATTTCTTGAATCCCACTCCAGTCCTCAGGTGTGAAAACTGCATTGTTGTAGACATAAAGTGCAGAGCCTAGACAAAGAACAGCATTAGTGTAAACTCAGCAGTCAGGGCAAAACAGAAGGGTCAACATAGTTACAAAATATGCCTACTACTATACAGTCAATTTGCTAATGATTGAAATGTCTTGTTCTTTTATTACGGTCATTGACATTTATTTTCATGCCTCATTTATGAAATGGTCTACAAAAATGTCAGTGTGAAGGAGCAAATGCTTCCCCTTTGAAGACATTTCATTTTGGTGACTACACCAATGCACCCTTTAGGACAGAGGAGCTAACCAGCTATTGCCAAACATCTACCATAATGCTCGATCAGTCCTAATGCTGTGGATCTCTCTGGGTATCTGTTCATTAGGGTCTCTCATTGACCACGTGCAAGATCTGTTGCGTAAAACAAACACACGTACTAGGAGATGTTACCTCTTTCATAAAATCTCTCTCTGTCTCTGAAATTTTAAGTACAGGGCCAAACAATCCATATGCCCTAAGTGGAAAAACTAAAAATATGAAATATAGTTTGTTTCCATTATTTTGTGTACACTTGTACACAAAGGTACCTAATGCACCAATCAATTGCACCATACTGCTTGGGGTGTAATTGCTTTTTTTAATATATATATATATATATATATATATATACACACCTCATATGCAAGGTTGCCTAAACACAGCCAGAGCATATAATGCAAATAGTGTTTAATGCCCATTTACCCTGCATATTACGCACAAACATAAAATTTCACATGAAAACACTACAGAATAAATGAAAAAAAAGATTACAATTAAAAAAACATAACAAAAAAACTATAAAATTCTTATTTTATATTTTTACTTTTAAGGATACATTGAGTAGTATACATACCCTGATATTGAGCCATATCTTTTGACCAAAGCGTTTCGGTGCCAAATTTTGTTTCATCGTACATAAAGCGGACTTCGCTGGCTCCAGCATCTTCAGCATTCTGAATCAATTCCTAAGAAATATTGTAAATACACAGGAGAAGATAACATGAACATTCAACATTTTTGATGACTCCAGAAAATGTAACAAAAATACTTGTTTTCAGGGAAAATTAAATTACAATGATATATCAAGAGCCTTGCCATTAGTTATCTAAACACTCATATTAAGTGCTAATAAAGGCTTTTTTAACTGAAATGTGAATTATGATACATGGAAAACAAAACGGCAAAATGTAGACAAAAAGAGCAGAATTGGAAAAACTCAATAACTTAGTTAAAGGGACACTGTAGGCACACAGCTAATTGAAGTAGTCTGGGTGCTGTGACTCAAATTGCAGCTCTAACTCTGCCCTCTGTGGCTGTCTAACAGACAGCCACTAGAGGGCTTCCAGAATCCAAACCGACCTTTGGTCCGTTATCTGACGCTGGACGTCCTCACGGACCTCCAGTGTCAGATTTTTCCCATAGGATTTAGCAGGAGTGTGGACGGAGCCTGACCCAGCGCCGGGGGACATCGGCGCTGGATTCAGGTAAGTGGCTGAAGGGGGGCCGCGAGGGATGGGGGCACTCTAGGAGCCTATAGTGTTAGGAAAACGGGTTTGTTTTCCTGGCACTATAGGATCCCTTTAAGTTTCAATTAGCCTTTTATATAGTTAAAGGTATGCAAATCTGTTGTCATTTCACTGTACCTCATAGTTTATTGAAAAATAACTCACTGCACTGTGTTACAAAGTACAGGCATTTGCAAAGAAAGCAGGTACCGTTCCAGAATAATAGTATTGTTGTTGTTGTTGTTATTGTGTTTTTATTATAAGAATATATTTTTATATATTTATTGTAAAGCGCTGCGGAATAAGCTGGCGCTATATAAATACCAATAATAATAATAATAATAATAATATCATTAGAGACAACAGGGCTATACCTGTCACTATAAAACCTGTGCTAACGCCTCTCTTTAGATTTGCACAAGTACTACTTTTTTTTTTTTTTTTACTAAAAATGGACTTACCTTGTCCAAGATTTCTAAACTGACCCTAAAGCTTGTTCTCTAGATAAATTATCTCTCAGATGACCAGTCATGCTGCATAGGTCAGCAAACAGGAGCAAACAAGACAATAGATACAGGTAGATTGCAGTAAAATTTTTCACTCTCCATTTCTAATGTTACTGGTAAGTGGTACATTATTAATGGAGATTTTTTTGGATTCCTCATTTTCTCCTATATCAGATCAGTAGGCTCCCCAATCACACAAATTTACTCATATTCACCATTCATTGTGACAAATGATCATGCGGCCTGCTGTTATACTAGAGGCAGGAGATGCGGCTGATCCTCTGCCCTGGTGTGCCAAAAAGTATCAGGTGACTATGGGGGCTGAGGCTTGTCTTTTAAGATGGCCGCCGTGCTTGAGCCTACAGCTTCTATGGCCTCCTCACAGCAGCCCTCCAGTGTGGATCCGCTTCTCCAAAAGGTTGGCCAGTTGTGGGAGCGATTCTGGGAGACTCTAAGTAGCCGAGTGCTTCCTCAACTTCCTCACAGGTCCCAACTGCCCCACGGTGCATCAGAGACTGCATTTGGATTTCCTCCACGTGCTGTTGCTGAACGGGAGACGCAAGTGGAGACCCCGACCAGTGACTAGGTCCCGGCGACCTAACTCTCAAGCTGGCATATACCTACCTGAACGGCGTGTTGTACGAGGAATCTCCTCACGGTATGACCTCTAAGGTCAGCGAGCATCGATGTCTCTCCCAGGACGCTTACCAGTCACAGCAATGAGGACCAGACCTGTTCAGACCACAGGAAGCATTGTCCGGATGAGTGCGGTGACTGAAGTCCTCTGGGACATCTTGTATGGACTCAAGTACCACAAAAGCATCCTCCCTCTAAGGGCATCGGCTGAGCAGGTTATGCTCCTTATATTCAGCAAAATATATTTTACTATATGATTGCTAGAGTTTGATCTCATGTCTTGCAGTTAACCTTTCTAAGCACAAAATATGCTGTGGTCTGGACTCTCAGCTCTTATGCCCTAATTGACCCTGATCACACAGTGGTTTTCACCATTGTACACCCTTTCTTTGTTTACTATGTTGGAGCTGTGTTTCTCATGGTTTTTTTTTATAACTTGCCTTCTCATTTACTATATTTTTTTTTTAAAAAGTGCAGTACCCTAAACATTTACTGTTACATTTCTACTTTATTACTGTCGAATACACTCCAGTAAAATGTCTCTGCGAGCTTGTAAGTTTAACTCTATAAAGAATTGTAAAAAAGAATAAAAACAAAAATAAAAAATGGGCTATTTTAACAATTGTATTGATTGCTTGCCGTCTTATGCACTGCATATCCTTAAAGTAATTAAACCAATACGTTTTACCATGCATGTCCCACCACAATGTCTGCAAGTAAATAAAATAAAAGATATATTTGTATATGTTCATGATTTTAATTAATTTGTTGTTTCTGAACAATAATAAACAAAAAAAAAACACAACAAAACTAATTTAGTTTTTTATCAAAAAAACTATGCGGCCTGTGTTTCAAATACATTTACAAAATACTTCCAATTACATTGTAGGCTATTCTTGTAGGTGTTTTGTTTGCGCACGTTTGTGCTAATTAATATTCTACAGAATAATGTTTTTGACAGATTTAGAAATGTGAAAAATAATTGAATAAATTGAATGCAAAATGAATTTTAAAAAAATAAAGATGAGTACAATTCTGCATATAATTGACTGAGTCTATATATACCCCTTTAAAAGGCAGAGAGAACTATGAAAGATTTTCACCTTTAGGATTTGTCCTCCCTCTGGGTATCTTCTCAATATGTCCTTAAGAAAATCAACAAGTGGAGGGGTTGTCTGTCCAAATTTACCTACAAAACAAATGAAATCAACAAATGTGCAGACAGATCCACAAATAATAGAATATGAGTATTGAATCCAAGGTTTACGAACAGATACCTCCTCCTTTGAGCCCTTTTGATTGTAGATTTAGGAATAAAGTGGGGTCTGATGAAGCCAGGTCTCCAATCCTTGTATTGTCGCATAGCTAGAAAATCAGAACATTACATTATTTTATTTTGCATTGCTCTTTCTGTGGTTTGGGAGTTAGATGCTAGTTTAAACAATGTATAAAGATAATAAATGTATCTTTAGTTTGGATTTAAAATGTACCGGTACTTGCGTCATACATGTTCTCCTGATATTATATGTAAATTATCTGCCTTGTGTATACACTTGGTCATCAGCAAGCCAAACTTAAACTTAAGGGGTTACTCTGAACATCATAACCACTACAAGCTGCTCGAGTACCCTGTGTCAGCAATAGCCCAACCCAAACACGCAAACCTAAGGGGAACCAGGACAAACGTGCGTACCGGTCCTTAGGCTGGCTGAGCTGGAGCCAGAGACAGAAAAACAGAATATCTGCGTGCAGACAGAAAGGTAAACTACAAAGGCTAAGGTCAAGGAAAACAGACAAGTCGGGGTCAAACAACAAAAAAGCCAAAACAGTGTAGTACACTTTTGGGTATACAGAATCCACGACCGGGTACTAGGTAGCAGCCAGGAAGGTTTTTTGTTAATTCCAAGAGAACTGTAATTTGTTTGTGTCAATAATAATGCCAAAACATGCACGACATACCTCCTTTGATAAATGCGGATTGGCTCAGCTTTCAGTTATGAGCCAGCCTTAAACAGAGCTTATGGAGAATCATTCTGCTTCACTATTAGCATCAGAATGACGCTTGTCGTCACTATGGACACGAGTGTGGCCTCACGTCAATATCAATGAAGGAGTGAAGCTGTGCATCAAGAGTGATGTATGTACAGCATCAATATGTATATCAGCACAATGCCTAGCAGATCCAGGTAATGTGACACCCTGGAGCTTTTGGAACGGTCTCTCAAAATGAAATGCTGCACATACAGACTCCAAGCTTCATGATGTTTTCAAATCACTGAAGTGGACTTGTGCTTGGAGCAATGCTTTGATTTAACACCCTTATCTAGTTTTGATTTACCGCCCAAATACAAAAAGTACACAAAAAAAGTTTCCATTTAGTAGGCATTGTGGTTGCACAGCCAGTTGATTTTCCATAACATCACAGGATTCTTGGTCTAAAAGACTTTAAACTGGACAATGCAACATTGGTTCCCAAAGATTACTAGGGGACTAGTAGTCATTATCGGCTGTTAGAGGACTAAGAGAGGACAAACTGCACATCCACTCTAGTTATATGGGGGGTCATGTGGCCCCAACAGTCTTGTTTAATTTTCTGTTCACTGAAGACTGAGAATTTTGCATCCATGAATTATTTTTATTAGTTTTATTTTATTTTATTTTGATCACTGCTAAAGCAAGAACCAAGAGGAAGTAATTTTTACAGATAATTTTTGGTGGGACCACTATCAGCAGCATTCATTGTCTTACTAGCACCATGTTTAGATTGGAGAGGAAGTTAAATACCAAAGCAGGGCTCCCAAGTCCTTTTTAAATTGTCTAAGTACATGAAAATCATTTTATTTTCATTATTTAAACACTCTCTATTGCTCTTCCATGAGAGAGACAGTATTATGATGGTCAAAATAATAGAATCACCTAACTTTCTTTTTATACCAAGGTTCTAATGAGAAAAAGGCCTTCTATAACATTCCAATTCTTCTCAGAATGTCATTACACGTGTTATGAACTGTATGTACGGGGTGTTGCAAAGTCTGTCAAGGTAAAAAGCCTGCTATTACTTTGGTGATGATGAAGAAGGTGGGAATCTGCTTTGCACAGTTTAAATCTCTGCGTTCCACAATGAACCAAAGTGGGTCAAAGATTTTTAGATAGACTTTTGGGGAGGGTGGTGAAAGCATTTGACTTCCTTTTGGTGTTCATGAAACTGTAGTTGTTCTGACATCACAAGCCCCTTGGCACCATTCCCAAAGAATGCTGTCCCTGTCAAGAGTCTGAGGTCTTTCTGGTCTGCCTTGCTATGTTAAAGCAGAAGTTCACACTTACATATCAGCACACCAACTTTTCACATTACTTATTGGCTGAGAACTCCTAGATAACAATCTCTGTCAATGGCTCTTGTCCAAAGTTAGTATGACCTTCCACTTTAGCACAGCAAGGCAGATTAGAAGAGCGGTTGGTGTCCAACAGAGCCAGGCAAGTGTCAAACCAATTATAAATGGTTTAACAGCTTATTCTGGTATGACACTAGGGCAATAGAAAGTGCAACAATAGTGGAGAGACCAACTGATCAATCCACTAGAGTTGTAAATGGTTGAAGGGTAAATAGGGCATAACCCAAAAGCAACAGTAACATAAGAAAAAACTGAAATGGGTGAAAGAGAATCAATGCACCCATAATCAGAATTTTACCCCAGAGAGAGTTAGCTCCGTTAGCAAATTGCACAAATTGCCAGTAATGGAGCTTGAGATTGAACTTAATAATAGAAATTAAAATTAAAAGCCTTTATTAATCCCTCTTGAGGGAAAGAAACGAACACCACAAAAAAATAATAATAAATAAGTAAATAGACAATGTGAAGTATATGTACAGTGATAAATGTGTAAGTCGTCTAGTCCCACCTAGGATACTGGTATGTGTAGTCCTAGGAGACTACCGTAGTAAAGTAAATACTGACCGGTCCCTAAAACAAGGCTCCGTTACAGACCGTGAGCCGAGTATGCAGTGAATGTATGTGGCCATTCACTATTCTGAACAGCTGAAAAAAGCTGTTCTATAGCAGCTCATAGGCGGATAAAAATCCCCCCGGTCTAATTCTACGAGGTGTGGCTGGACAAAGCCTGTTACAAAAGTTAAAATAGGAACAAAAATGTAACAAAAAATATAATGGTATCAACCCAGGAACGATACAAACTAGGCTGGTAATTATCAGTTGCAGAGGGTGTATAGGGAAATAGAGGGGGTAGCGTACGCCCAACTTAGTAGTCAAGTGGGTAAGTAACACTGACTCCCCGGTTCATAATATTCCCGATGACCTTCCAATAGCACCCTGGACTGTCATACACGCCAAATAGGCTAATACCCTGGTTAGTTAGTTGCAGAGGGTGCACAGGAATGTATGGGGGCAGTGTACGCCAAATTTAATAAAAAAGTTGGTAAGTAATCCTGCCTCCCCAATTAATAATATTCCGAATGGCCTTCCCAGAGCAACCTGGGCTCCCAGAGAGTAAAGAACGGAGAGTGAACGGCAGGTGAAAATATAAGTATCTCGAAATTATAAGCCTAGACCTCTCTTAGTATCCTCATTTTCTGGAGCCCCAGTGGTATTTAAATCCTCCCAGCTCCCACTGAAATATACACACGAACACCCTTCGTGGGTTAGATGTCCAGGGTACACGTCCCAGGTATCCCCAAAACAAATGAGTGTAAGTGATTACCAGGGGAGCTGAGGGTTAATACGACAGGGTTGTATGTACGGCATATAAGCCGTGAGACAGCAAGGTATCTAAGTATAGAGTAGCCCTTAGATTAAACCTGGATTGAAACTAAGTGGCAGCGGCACCGTGTGAACGGGACGTGCTACGTAGAGAGTATTTTTCTTAGATAAGACAGCAGTTAGAAACTTAAGTAATTAACCAAAATACGGTAAACTTGTTGAAGAATGCTTTTAAATAAACAAACTTGCTATCCTGAAATAGGACACATTGTAGATAGTACTCGTGAGTTGATTAGCTATCCTGAATAAAGCGGTATAGTTAATTACGCTAGAAAGTTAAATGCTCAGGACTTACTTGGATAGAACATGCAGCTGACTATCTATCCTAAATAGGACAAAGAAGAACTGCTCTTACGTTAAATGGTTTGCTTAAGTAAGACATAACGCTAAGTGCTCAGAACTTTCCTCGATAAAACACAAAGCTGGCTGGCTATCCTAGGTAGGACCAAAGAGAATTGCTCATAAGTTAAATACTTTCCTAACTAGGACATACTGAAAATGACGCTCGTAAGCTAAATAGTTATCCTAAGTAGGACAAGGTTTGTCGGTTAACGCTCAACGCGCGTTTCGGCGCAGCATGCGCCTTTGTCAAGAGCCACTGGGGCTCCAGAAAATGAGGATACTAAGAGAGGTCTAGGCTTATAATTTCGAGATACTTATATTTTCACCTGCCGTTCACTCTCCGTTCTTTACTCTCTGGGAGCCCAGGTTGCTCTGGGAAGGCCATTCGGAATATTATTAATTGGGGAGGCAGGATTACTTACCAACTTTTTTATTAAATTTGGCGTACACTGCCCCCATACATTCCTGTGCACCCTCTGCAACTAACTAACCAGGGTATTAGCCTATTTGGCGTGTATGACAGTCCAGGGTGCTATTGGAAGGTCATCGGGAATATTATGAACCGGGGAGTCAGTGTTACTTACCCACTTGACTACTAAGTTGGGCGTACGCTACCCCCTCTATTTCCCTATACACCCTCTGCAACTGATAATTACCAGCCTAGTTTGTATCGTTCCTGGGTTGATACCATTATATTTTTTGTTACATTTTTGTTCCTATTTTAACTTTTGTAACAGGCTTTGTCCAGCCACACCTCGTAGAATTAGACCGGGGGGATTTTTATCCGCCTATGAGCTGCTATAGAACAGCTTTTTTCAGCTGTTCAGAATAGTGAATGGCCACATACATTCACTGCATACTCGGCTCACGGTCTGTAACGGAGCCTTGTTTTAGGGACCGGTCAGTATTTACTTTACTACGGTAGTCTCCTAGGACTACACATACCAGTATCCTAGGTGGGACTAGACGACTTACACATTTATCACTGTACATATACTTCACATTGTCTATTTACTTATTTATTATAATTTTTTTGTGGTGTTCGTTTCTTTCCCTCAAGAGGGATTAATAAAGGCTTTTAATTTTAATTTCTATTATTAAGTTCAATCTCAAGCTCCATTACTGGCAATTTGTGCAATTTGCTAACGGAGCTAACTCTCTCTGGGGTAAAATTCTGATTATGGGTGCATTGACACTAGGGCAACCTGACACAATAACCACTACAGCAGCTTCCTGTGATCCTATAGAGATAAAATATGAGCTTGACTACAGTGCAATGTCCAATGTCACTGATGATGGGGGCATGGGGCTCATGTGGAAAGCCTGTTAAATTGGCTATACATGGTCTTTTTTCCCAAAACAAAATCAGAGTTCATCTTTCAAAAATATCATAAAGTCAAACGAAAATACTGTACTATCTATGAGGTTTACAGACAATACATTATCTTTCCTCTGGCAGTTGAAATAAATAGACTTGCATGACATGACCAAGTTCACAGAACAGAAATAGTAAAATGACATTGAGACAGGCTATATCTGTATATCCTAAAACAAGAATAGCCAATTCAACCTTTAAGCCTTTGAGTGCACCTATTTGTCCAGTTACGGTAAATATTAATACACTTTACATTCTTAGTATCAGAGGTGCTGGTAGGAATCTTTGGGACCTAGTGCAAACATATGCTCCCTTCCTTTTCCCATGTCCTTTTCACTAACACGTACAATCAAACAATCATGTAATTTAAAGCGTGTGTGGATCATTCTTTTGGAAACAAGAAATATGTACATCCTGCTTCCTTGTAATAGGTGCCCTGAAGAGGCAGCAAATTGATATTCTAAGAAATTTCATATTCTACATCTTTATAGCTGGTCCATGCTTTCAAATTTCCCACATTAAGATTCCATGTTTCCATGGTGATATCTATACATTTAGATATTTTCCCCTAGAATTACACTTTATACATTTCCCCAATGTCTCTGCTACCCAGTGGTAGTGGATAATAAATTTGTTCCACACATTTTTCAAGTCAAATATTATTAATATTAGAATATATTTTTTCAGAAATTAGTGTCTTAGTATCTTCTCTTAGTGTCTTCCCATTTTTTTTCAAAAAATTTAAAAAAATTTCAGGAAACTCAAATTTCATCCAAATGTTGGTTTGGCCTGGCATAATTTCGTAAGCAAGATTCAGATTCATAAATTGAATTATCAGCATGCCACAATATATATATATTAATATGGGTATATTTTGCAGTACACAGGTAGGAGCATTTTCCCTACATTTGGTTCACGGACCAAGTGAGAAAAGGAGGGAAAAGAGGGAAAAACAGGAGGATTAGAAAAAAAGAAATCTACATTTATATATTATATATGTATTAAATATAGGATTTTATTTACTTTTTTTACTGCTTGTCCTTTTTTCCTCTATTGCTCACTTCACAAATAATCTGTGAATACAATCAAATTTAGTGTCCCCTGGCCATCAATCATCTGTTTTTTTTTCCAGAACTCAGAATCACGACCCAAACTGAGGTGTTTTCAGCATTGCACGCTTCGGGTGGATTGTGATCCGGATAAATTTCGGCACAGAGTTTGAGAAACCCCCAATTGGCCCAAATTTGGAAAAATTGTAGTGAGGACTGAAATTTATCTCAGAGTCTACTATTTAATTCAATCACACCATCTTACTTTACCTCTGGAAACAGAAAATAAGTTTTGAAACTAATCCCACTGCCCTATTGGCTCAGTGGCCGTATTCTTAAAGCGGCACTGTCAACCACCTGGAAAAAATTGGATTTCGTAAAGACCTCTTGACACTTGGCGGAGCTACCGCCTTTAAGAAGTTTTAGTCCCACAGCCATCACCAGTGACTGCTGCAATGAATTAGTTATATCTATGGAGGATCCTATGGTCTCACAAGCCTCTCCATAGACCTCATTGCTCTACTATTGCGCATGTGCGAGAGTACAGTAGTGATGTTGGTTACTTGCAGTTGAAGCACCAGGAGCAAAAGAGGACTCACCAGAAGAGGATGGCAGCGTCCACGAGGAACAGGTTCAGGTAGGTAAAACTCACCTTTGCATGTCCCCCCTCCCTGCCCAGTGTCTCCTGCCACTTTAAAGGGACACTATAGTCACCTGAACAACTTTAGCTTAATGAAGCAGTTTTGGTGTATAGAACATGCCCCTGCAGCCTCACTGCTCAATCCTCTGCCATTTAGGAGTTAAATCCCTTTGTTTATGAACCCTAGTCACAACTCCCTGCATGTGACTTGCTCAGCCTTCCATAAACACTTCCTGTAAAGAGAGCTCTATTTAGGCTTTCTTTATTGCAAGTTCTGTTTAATTAAAGGACCACTCTAGTGCCAGGAAAACATACTCGTTTTCCTGGCACTAGAGTACCCTGAGGGTGCCCCCACCCTCAGGGACCCCCTCCCGCCGGGCTCTGGAGAGAGGAAGGGGTTAAACTTACCTCTTTTTCCAGCGCCGGGCGGGGAGCTTTCCTCCTCCTCTCCATCTTGATCGCGACGTCATCGGCTGAATGCGCATGCGCGGCAGGAGCCGCGCTCGCATTCAGCCGGTCGCATAGGAAAGCATTTACAATGCTTTCCTATGGACGCTTGCGTGCTCTCACTGTGATTTTCACAGTGAGAAGCACGCAAGCGCCTCTAGCGGCTGTCAATGAGACAGCCACTAGAGGATTTGGAGGCTGGATTAACCCTCATTATAAACATAGCAGTTTCTCTGAAACTGCTATGTTTATAAAAAAAAAAGGGTTAATCCTAGAGGTACCTGGCACCCAGACCACTTCATTAAGCTGAAGTGGTCTGGGTGCCTAGAGTGGTCCTTTAAGATTTTCTTATCCCCTGCAATGTTAATAGCTTGCTAGACCCTGCAAGAGCCTCCTGTATGTGATTAAAGTTCAATTTAGAGATTGAGATACAATTATTTATCTGTTTGAAACTGAAACCAGTTTGTTTTTTTCATGCAGGCTCTGTCAATCATAGCCAGGGGAGGTGTGGCTAGGGCTGCATAAACAGAAACAACGTTATTTAACTCCTAAATGGCAGAGAATTGAGAAGTGAAATTGCAGGGGAATGATCTATACACTAAAACTACTTTATTTAGCTAAAGTAATTTAGGTGACTATAGTGTTCCTTTAAACATTGCGAAGCATCATGGGACCTATAATGTAGCAAGTGAGCTGTATGCAAAGTATCATGGTAAGGATACCGCACAGCCCTTGCCCTAGAAGGTCAGAATCAATTATAAGTCTGTATTTTCTTAAAAAAGCATGACTTCTTTGATTGTAGTTGTGGAGATCTTTTGTCACTGCATTACCTGTGTTGTATAAGAACGCTTTGTTAGAATTCTAGTTGGATATCTCAGACCTGTTTTTTTTTTTTTATCTGCAGAAGATTTTAATATCACTTAGTGCGTGGAACAAAATGATGTCAGTGTTACAAAATAAACCACAAAGTTAAACATCATAAAAAACGGTTTTAGCTTTGAGACATTAATATCCCGGTAAGTGCAACCAAGGGATTTAGAAACACTGGAAGAGATTGACCCAATGACATAAGCCAAGGTGATTCACTGCAAGTTAAAATGCTTGAAACTAGAAAAATATGAGACTCTTTATAATGACCAAAAAAAAAAAAGACAGCTGGCTTACAGACAAAGATTAAGTTAAATTAAATGACCATAGCTCATGTTATCTGTAATGTTTATTCTAATGACCCAATTTCAAGTTCTGTGTCTCCTCAAACTGACCTCTATAAGCTGGGACACCTGCTTCAAATCGGGAGTCACTAAAGGACCGCAACAAGAGTGCACACAGTTGTGGCACATTGCCAAAACTTGTAACATTATCTTTCATGCCAAGACATCCCGTTTGGGAGTTGAACCTTAAACACTAGTGAGATTTTGTTACTACATAAATTAAAACAGCACAATGTTGTCAAAACAACACGTTAATTTTAAGAAATGATTTACTCTTTATTAGGAAACTAAACAAGAAACAATGCTACAGCCACTCTGGGAACCAACACAACTTGAATTTGATAGGATTTAGTACCATATACATGAAGTAGATTTCTCTACATTAAAGGACCACTATAGGCACCCAGCCCACTTCAGCTTAATCAAGTGGTCTGGGTGTCTGGTCCAGCTAGGGTTAACCCTTTTTTTTTTATAAACATAGCAGTTTCAGAGAAACTGCTATGTTTACACTGAGGGTTAATCCAGCCTCTAGAACCTCTAGTGGCTGTCTCATTGACAGCCGCTAGAGGCGCTTGCGTGCTTCTCACTGTGAAAATCACAGTAAGAAGACGCCAGCGTCCATAGGAATGCATTGATAATGCTTTCCTATGAGACCGGCTGAATGCGCGCGCGGCTCCTACCGCGCATGCGCATTCAGCCGATGACGTTGCTAGGAAGGAGGAGAGGAGGAGGAAAGCTCCCCGCCCGGCGCTGGAGAAAGGTAAGATTTTAACCCCTTCCTCTCTCCAGAGCCCGGCGGGAGGGGGGACCCTGAGGGTGGGGGCACCCTCAGGGCACTATAGTACAAGGAAAACGAGTATGTTTTCCTGGCACTATAGTGGTCCTTTAATGTCTCTTTACTTTTGCTTAAAATGATTTTAAAAAATACGTTTTGGCTGTTCGGCTGGAAAAAGGCAGTCACCGTAGCCACAACATTGCTTGTCACAAACTTTAAGTATATACTAGGCTCATACAGTGGGGGATTTGTGTGAGATGAGTATCTGACATGACTACCCCACAGCCAATCACTGTCCTCGAATTATATTTTCCCTTTAGCATGTCTTTAAAATACTAGACAGAAAACAAGAGGGTGGTGATTGGCTATTGGGTAGAGTAGATTTAGCATCTCTGCTCACACATATGTCTCATTAGCTGAGCTACCTTCCAATCAATAAGACATTTTTAAAAAGGGGATGAGTGGCTAAGGGTGGGGCTTATACTGCAAAAAGTAGCAAAACTATTTGTTTTACATGAATATGAGGTCCACGCCTATCAAATGCAAGTTGGGTTAATGCCCAGAGTATGCCAGTAGTAGACTTTTAAATGCACGTATGTTGTGTTGGTGCTCCTTAACTAGGAAATTATAGCCTCTTTCTCTGTGGAAACACTGTATCAGGCAACTCTATACTATCAATACACCTGTCTGTTATTTCATATTCTATTGATAACTTGTAAAGAATGTTGGCCAATCAAAAGGAGGTCAACCGTCAATGTTGACAGCCGTTAGTAGGCAAATAAATAGAATTAAATATGTGTGTGTTCAAAAGTGTTTATATTAGAGTGTTTATCACGTCTTCTTTCCATGTTTACAGGATACAAAAAGATGGTGAAGGCACTAAATGTTTCTAGAGACACTGTAGGGGGCATAGTTTGCAAGTTCAAAGTTGAAGGAACAGTGATAACACTAGCAGAAAAAGGAAGCTACCAATGGTTGCAACCAGATTTCTGAGAAGGCAGGTTGTGAAAAACCCTGGAGTGACTGCAAAAGATCTGCAGCAAGACTTGGTGGCAACAGGCACTGAGGTTTCACTGAGCACAGTAAGGTGCGTACTAAACGCGAAAAGTTTCCGTGCCAGAACTTGAGAAAGATGTACTCCACTACTGACCCAAAAGCACATGAAAACTCAACTACAATATGCTCTAAATCATTTAATTAAGCCACAGAAGTTTTGGGATCCTGTTCTGTGGAGCAATTAAACAAAATTGGAACTTTTCGGCCCAATGGATCAGCGGTATGTCAGGAGGAAGAAGAATGAAGCATATGCTAAAAAGAACATTCTGCCTACAATTAAGCATGGTGGTGGCTCAATGATGCTCTAGGGTTGCTTTGCATCCTCTGGCACTGCAGATGGATTAATTGAAGTATCAGGAAATCCTAGGATAAAACTTCATGCCGTCTTTGAGACACCTGAAACTTGGGGATCATTGGACCTTCCAACAAGACAATGTTCCTGAAATACCTAAAATTCCACCAAGGCTTGGTTGCAGAAGAAGTCCTGGTAAATTCTACAGTGGCCTATCAGTCACCTGACTTAAAACCCCATAGAAAATCTGAAGAAGGTGGTTGCAGCATGCAAACCCAAGAATATTACTGAACCTGAGGCCATGAGCAATGGGCTAAGATTCTTCAAGAACACTGCCAGAACCTAGTGTCTGGCTATGCATCTCATTTGCAGCAGGTCATAACAGCAAAATGGCGCCCTACTAAGTACTAAAGATGCTTGCCATGAAGGTGTTAAATAATTTTGAGACTGGGGAAGTCATTATAAGTTGAATGTGGGGAAACCACTTTAATCATTTGTTGTGTTGAGCTATTTCAATTGCTTTTGTTTGATTTGTTCATTGCAAACAGCTGGAAGTCTGTAAATTTTGATAATAAACCTGATTTTCAGAGGAATTATTTTGAGGACAATTTATATATTTATACAGATAACTATAGACCATCACCTTACAGGTATTAACCACGAAGCAAACCAAAATCCTGGGCATTGCTTCCACACTTAGACAATGCATTTCTTAGTCTGAAGATGTTAAATTGGCAAACCAAAAATAACGGCTTTATACATAGATGGGGATTGCATGCCTTCCCGCTGGGTGTAACTGTGCTGGTAGATTATGCGGTTGTTGCAGATTAACAGGAGCTGAGTAGCATTCTATGACTAAACGTCCTTCCCTAGGGGCCTTATAAACCTGAATCTGCTTACTGTGTGTCCTGTATCTCTGCATCGAAGCATCATCAAAGTTGCTATTCAAACTGTTAAACTGCAGTCTGCTATACCACTGCCTTCATATTCTGTCTCACAACTTACAATTGCTTATATTATTTACCTCTTGTTTATTTTCATTTTGCTATGACCTCTAATCAGTAACCCTTAATAAACAAGTATGGATGGCCAGCATTACCCATAGAATGTGTGACCATGTATGCTATACAAGCTATATGTAACAAAAAGGTGGCCAAGGAATAGATGCCCACAGTGGCGTTACTGGGGGGGAGGGAAGAGGGGGCCATGCCCCCTCCCCCCTCCATCATGCAGTGCCCCTCCTTGTGCCCCTCTCCCCCAATTGAAATTGGAGTTGAGGGGACTGCGTCTCCCTTCACAAGCTGCAGCAGTGCTGTCACTGTGGAACTGTGTTCCACCCTTTTCCCACAAGCGGCCAGAGGGGGTACTGTGCTGGGAGGACTTCCACCTGGGTCACAGAGAGCAGAGCAGGGGAGAGACAGGGAGAGGAAGCTCAGCTCTGCACAGAGGCATCCAGGCAGCTGCTGGTAAGTGTGAGTCAGTGTGTGTGGTTCAGTCTGAGTGTGTGTGTGTGGGGTGGGGGGGGAAGGTTTGTGTGTGTGTGTGGTTCAGTCTGTGTGTGTGTGTGTGTGTGTGTGTGTGGTTCAGTCTCTGTGTGGGGAGGAGGGTCAGTCTGTATGTGTGTGTGTGTGTGTGTATTGGTCAGTCTGTGTGTGGGGGGGTCAGTCTGTGTGTGGGGTTGGGGGGTTCAGTGTGGGGTTGGGGGGTTCAGTGTGGGGGTGGGGGGTTCAGTCTGTTGGTTTGTATGGGTCAGTCTTGCTTTGTATGGTTCAGTCTGTGTGTGGGGGGGGGTTGGTCTGTGTGGGTGAGTCAGTTTGTGTGTGTGTATAGGTCAATCTGTGTGTGGGGGTCAGTCTGTGTATGTATGGGTCAGTCTGTGTAAGGGAGCAGTCTGTGTGCCTGTATGGATCTGTCTGTGTATGTATGTGGGTCAGTCTGTGGGTTTGTCTGGGTCAGTCTGTGTAAGTTCTAGAGCTCCAAGAGAGATAACTCATCTCGTGACCTCCTCTGTACCCGATGGATAGGCAGCCTTCTCAACCACCACGGATCTGATTGTGACACCCCCTCCCTGCAAAGTAAGATGAGGGAAAGGGGAATATTCTTTTTTTTTTTTTTTTGTAAACAATTATTAAAGTAAAAATTGTAAAGTTCTTCCCTATCTCATTCTCTACACCCCCTGAACACAGTACAACCTCACAGACAGTGAACCCCCCACATACAGTACACTCCTACCAACACAGAGTACACCTTTGCATACACACACAGTGCACCCCTCACACACATCATCTCTTCACCTACACACACACTTCTTCCCCACATACCTTTACCCCCACACACACACATACATACATACATGCTCCACCCCATAACACACCAAATCATTAGTGACATCATGTCACTAAACAGCGCGCAAGGGAGCAGAGAGGAACTGCAGGAAGGTTACTGCTCCCTCACGCGCCGCCTTCATGATCTCCGTGGCGGACGGCTTTAATGTTTCCTGCGCAGCTTAGCAAAGGGCTGACAAATGCCAGGCGCCAGGGTGAAATGTCTAGTCGCCATGGCGACCTGACGCCTGGAATTTGTCGAGCCCTGTGTGTGTGTGTATATATATATATATATATATATATACACACACGTATATATATATATATATATATATATATATACACACACAGTTATAAAACGTGTACATATAGATATATATACATATATAGATATATATAGAGATATATATATAGTATTTACCGCAGAGATGTCCATGAGTGGTTTACTGGCTTTGCTCTTCTTCCTGAGTTGTGTTTCAAAGCTGTTGTATACAGCAATCACATACTCCAAGGAATCCATGTTTAAAGTGGAATTATGGGGCAAAAATGTGGTTCTTTGTAGATCTAATTTGCATACACTTACCCAGAATCCCTTGAAGTAGTGAGAGCACTGTTAAAGTGAGATTTCTGTGGGAAAAGCAAGTCGTATGTCTTGACTGGTGTGTGTATTTGTGTTTAGCTATATATTTATATATATATATATATATATATATATATATATATATATATATATATATTTATATATATATATATATATATATATATATAATTAATACAATGTTAAACTTGCTTTTCCCACAGAAATCACAAATTTGCAGTGATGTTAAATATATATATATACATATATACACACTTTTAATAACTGCCCCCCTACTTTTGTCCCTGGCCCCTTATGTGCCCACCCAAGTATGAATCCTGGAGACACCACTGGCTCACCATATGGTCTAGATAGAACTACAGGCAGGCACCGTATTACAGGAGTTGCAGGTCTACAACATATAATTTTACTTTTTGGGCACTCCTGATGCAAATATGTAAAATCCTACTGTTCTTATACAATGGTGTTGTACATAAACAGTAATTCTAGAGCAAAGTTCTAAAAGTGCAGCTGTCATTTCCAATTCAATGGTCATTTCTAGACAAGTCCTCAGTTAAAGGGACACTATAGTCACCCAAACAACGTTAGCTTATTGAAGCAGTTTTGGTGTATAGAACATGCCCCTGCAGTCTCACTGCTCAATTGTCTGTCATTTAGTAGTTGAATCACTTTGTTTATGCAGTCAACCCTCCCTGCATGTGACATACACAGCCTTCCTACACACTTCCTGTAAAGAGTCATCTGATGTTTACACTCCCTTTATTGCAAGTCTGTTTAATTTAGAATTTCCTATCTCCTGCTCTGTTAATAGTTTGTTGGACCCTGCAGGAGCCTCCTGTATGTAATCAAAGTTCAATTTACAGAGCAGGAGATAACATCTGATTAAATATGAAACCATTTTGTTTCCATGCAGGCTGCGTAAGTCACAACCAGGGGAGGTGTAGCTAGGGCTGCATCAACAGAAACAAAAATTATTTAACTCCTAAATGGCAGAGAATTGAGCAGTGAGACTGCAGAGGCCTGATCTATACACAAAAACTGCTTTATTAAGCTAAAGTTGTTGTGGTGACTATAGTGTCCCTTTAATGTACAAGTGAGACTGAGTAAAATAAAAATAAAAATAGAAAGTTGAAATCACGTACTATAGTACAGTGAAAGCTAATGTTAGATATTATTATTATATAATAATATATATATAGCGGCAACATATTCTGTAGCTCTTTACAATATTATGAGAGGGGGGATTTAACTATAAATAGGACAATTACAAGAAAACTCACAAGAACGATAGGTTAAAGAGGTCCCTGCTCAAACGAGCTTACAGTCTATAGGAAGTTAGGGATAAAACACATTAGGACAGGAAATAGCAAATGTGAGGTAGAGGTTACTCTGGGAGGCCATAAGCGTTCCTAAAGAGATGGGTTTTAAGGAACTTCTTGAAAGATTGAAGACCAGGGGAGAGTCTGATGGCAGTAGGCAGGCTATTATTCCCTAATAGGAAGGGAGCCGACCTTGAGAAGTCCTGCAAGCGTGAGTTGGCCGTACGGGTGCGAGCAGCGGACAGGAGAAGGTCAGAGCGGAGAGACCGAGAAGAGGCATACCTATGGATCTGTGAAGAGATATAAGAGGGGCTAGACTTGTTCAGTACTTTATAGTTATGGGTTAGCACTTTGAATTGACTCCTATAGGATACAGGAAGCCAATGTAAGGACTGACAGAGGGGTGAGGTGTGAGAGGACCGACTAGAGAGGAAAATCAGTCTGGTGGCAGCATTCATTACAGACTGTAGCGGGGCAATACAGTTTTTGGGAAGACCTATTAGGGGAGGGTTACAATAATCCATGCGGGAAATTACTAGAGCATGGACAAGATCTTTGGTAGCATCTTGCGTAAGAAAGGGGCAGATGCTGGCTATGTTTTTAAGATGGAATCTACAGGATTTGGCAACATACTGGATGTGAGGCTCTAAGGTGAGGCCAGAATCCAGTATGACGCCAAGACAGCGCACTTGCAAGGATAGACTTATGTGGATACCACTAACTTGAAGGGAGAGCGAAAGAGGGGGATCAGTATCAGGCGGAGGAAAGACAAGGAGCTCAGTTTTGGAGAGATTGAGTTTCAGAAAGCGGAAGGGACATCCAGTCAGAGATGAAAGAAAGGCAATCAGTGACACGTTGCAGGACGGCACGGGAGAGGTCTGGGGAAGAGAGAGATATCTGGATGTTTTCAGCGTACAGGTGGTAGTGGATTCCAAATGAGGTAATACGTTTGCCAAGAGAGGCAGTATAAAGAGAAAATAGAAGGGGACCAAGGACAGAGCCTTGGGGGACTCCAACCGAGACAGGACGAGGGGAGGAGGTATCATTAGAAAAAGAGACACTGAATGAGCGTTGGGAGAGATAAGAGGAGGACGAGAGGACAGAGTCACAGAGACCGAGTGATTGAAGAGTTTGAAGAAGGAGAGCATGATCAACGGTGTCAAAGGCAGCAGAGAAGTCAAGAAGAATTAGTATAGAGTAGTGGCCTTCGGATTTAGCTGCGATTAGGTCGTTAGTAACTTTGATAAGAGCAGTCTCAGTAGAGTGGAGAGGGCGGAAGCCAGATTGAAGAGGGTCAAGGAGAGAGTTGGAATTGAGGAAGTGAGATATACAGGTAAAGACAAGTCTTTCCAGAAGCTTTGAGGAAAAATGGAGCAGGGATATGGGACGATGGAGGGGGAGGACGGGTCGAGAGATGTTTATTCAGAATAGGTACTGCAGTGGCACATTTAAGGTCAGCAGGGACAACGAAAGGAGAAGCGCAGCCACCTCTTGTTCAGTAGCCGGGGAGAAAGTCTGAAGGGTAAGAAAGGCATGACCTACATGTGGTTGAGAAAGAGAACGGCAAGGTGGGGAGAAATCTTTCCTCAGCTGTTCAATCTTGTCGGTAAAGTAGCATGCAAAGCTATCAGCTGTAAGGTTAGTTTGGCGGGTAGCCACAGCAGGGCGAAGAATAGAGTAAAAAGGTGTCAATGAGACGCCTGGGATTGAGGGTGCATGAACTAATGAGAGAGGAAAAGTATGACTGTTTGGCGAGGGCAAGGTCTGTGCTGTATGAACACAATATGAATCTATAATGGAGATAGTCTGCCTAGGTGCGAGACTTCCTCCCGGAGCGTTCAGCACAACGGGAGCATCTTTGCAGGTATAAACAAAGAAACAGAGAAAGAACACCCAGCAATAAAAGACACAGACAATTATAATCAATGACATTGGATTCCATTAGTTGGTGGCATTACTTGCTATAACATGCAGATTTAGACTAGATTTGATGCACTGTCACATCAATACCATTAATTGATTTCAGATGCTAAAATAATTCTCTTCCAGATGTCTTGATTAAATTGGGTATCTGACATTACCTCATTCACTAGGTGTTGCACCCTTAAAGAAAAATTAGCAAATGCTTTTATAAAGTAAGGTTACATGACACATGCCACCCATTTCATCACTGTGGGTCCCCGATCATTAATCTATACCCTATCTCTGTGGCTGCCAAACTATCTATTTTAAATCTAAACATTTAACAGTAAAATTAACAGGCTTCTGGTTGGTCATCCCCTAGAAAAATCAAGTGCCCACACACCAATATGAGTGCTGTTTTTTTATAGTCCATTTGTATCCAAGTGATATATTGTGCATACCTACTATCTTTCCATATTTAGAAGGGACAGTCCCATTTTGGGCCAGAATCCTCTGTCCCTCTTTTCTATGAGCTCTGTATTGCTAGTGTGTATGAGTGTCTACCAGAGCTCCACAGAAATACTACTCACAGTAATGTGTCTTTAACCTACAATAACTGCGTTTAGAAATCAGTCTGTTTAAATAAGACACGTTGTTCTTGTTCTAAATTACATTTTAATTCCATAAATTGTTATTAGTAAAACACCTAAAAATATTCAGAAAAGCCCTGCCCTCACCCCCACTCACACCCCCAAAATTAATGTTTCCCTCTTTGTTAGTTTGAAATATTGGGAAGTGTGCCTGTGTAACGTAAATGTAAGGTATTTTATTAAGTGAAAAATATGCATATATCAAACCTCTTTATTGTAGAGCAGTAATCGTTGTTCAGAAACAGGAAAATGTGTATCCCCATAGATCAAATGCTTGATCTCTCCAATGACAATAGACGGGGGCACCTCATAAGTCCGACAACCAACATAGTCATGCAGGATGGTTACTCTGGACAACCTAATAAAAAAAAAAAAAAGAAATTAAAATTAAAATCCACATTCGTACATTCACAGATGGTTTTCCGAATTTATTTTAATTAGTATTAGTTATATGACAGTAGCATGAAACACAAAAAGAGCCTGAAGCAATGCTTTGAACACTCTCTTTGTGTTATAAAAACTCGTGAGACTTACAAAAATAATTCTCCCTAACACAATTTATTCTTTCATTCCTAAAGTCCCAACACATGATTCAGCCCAGGTATTAATGAATGGTGGTGCACAGTCCTATGATACAATATCAGCTTTTTCTGATGTGGTTATTGGGGAGTCTTGGGTTGAAAAGTAAGAGTTGTTGTAGAGTGTGTAGGGAACTGCACTCACTCCCATTAATCTGAGCCAGGGTGCCTTTGCTGCACCGGAACCAAACACCAGATCCCCAATATCGTTGCTGTGGTTCTATTAAAGTGCCTATTCTTTTGAACCAAGGAGTGCCTTTTTTTTAAAAGTAAGAGTTGAACTTTTAGGATGGCTAAGGGAGGGATATTAATAAAATCTTTCTCTAATAACAGCCCCATCATCAAGGTCTGGTTCATTGAGTAGAAAAACTTGATTCGCCAGGGGAAGGAAGACATTAACTTTAAACATTGTATACAGAACTTTTTCCGGCCATTTCAGGCATGGTTAATATTGGACATTGCAAGTGCTACAAAGTTGTTTTTTCTTGATGCTCACACTTCCATGTGGCTGGCTAAGTGTCATGAGATAGTGCACAACTGCTGATGTCCCAAAAATAAGTCTCCACATTCCTGCTGATCAAGTGACACTCATGTTCTGTAAATTTCCTTGTGCCATATTTCCAAAAGACCCGCTCAAGTTGTGCCTACTCCCTGTTGATGCCTTTCGTAGTGCCCCATACAAGTGCATACTGCTGTAGCCATATCTCTTAAATATTTGAGACATCACTACCATGCCACTACTGTATCCAGACTCCAGTGAGTGCCAACCTTCCCCATGACTATCAGTATTATTATTTTATTATTTATATAGCGCCATCAGATTATAACCCTGGTGCCCTGTGCCATGGCTATAATGGTTTATGAGATATGCCAGTGATAGGGCATTAGTACATAACCATTGGCCTATAATATACCTGTACTCCTTTACTCTATACATGTTGGGTAGTCTACTTCTGCATTCATAAGGGCACCATTACACAGTGTGTGCCAGCCCAGTGCCAGAATGGGATAATTAGAGCACCATTACACAGTGTGTGCCAGCCTGGAGTCATTAGGGCACCATTACACAGTGTGTGCCAGCCCAGTGCCAGAATGGGATAATTAGAGCACCATTACACAGTGTGTGCCAGCCTGGAGTCATTAGGGCACCATTACACAGTGTGTGCCAGCCCCAAATTATTAGGGCACTATATGTGTGCCAGCCCAGTGCCAGCCTGGAGCCCCTGTGCCAATGTAGGCTGATGAATGAGTGGCATTCTTGGTGAGAGCTGACTGTTAGAGGAGGATACGTTGCACTACCGTAGCATTTTATCACACTGTGGTTATCACCCCCTGAGACCCCCAAGCCCACCGCTCTCCACACCATTTTCCCCTGGCACTGCACTCACATGCCCCCCGAGGTATGAGCTGGGGGGTCGGCCGGCTCCAAGCAGGAAATTCCGGACACACATGCGCACAGACCCGCCCCTATAACATCCCCAAAACCGCTACCCTGTCAGCAGCATCCCGCCTCCAGCACTGCGGACAGGCCGTGGCTGCATGGCACGCAGGGGGCACATCACTCTCAGCGCACAACGGGCATATCACTCTCAGCCGGCAGGGGGCACATCACTCTCAGCACACAGCGGGCGCATCACTCTCAGCACACAGCGGGCGCATCACTCTCAGCACACAGCGGGCACATCATTCTCAACACAGAGCGGGCACATCACTCTCCGCACACCGGGGGTGCATCAATCTCAGCCGGCATATCACTCTCAGCCGGCAGCGGGCACATCACTCTCAGCACACAGCGGGCACATCACTCTCAGCCAGCATCTCCTAACAGGTCTTCAACGGCTGGCCGAGAGCGATGGGAGTCAAAGTGCTACCGCCGGGAAGGGAGGAGTTGGCAGACTGGCAGAAAATGGCATGATGCCCTTCCTTCCTGAGATGTAAAATATTAGAGTTGAATTGCTTTACTAATATTTTCACTATCAGATATATTACCTTCCCACCCCAAAAAAGCGGACATTTTTTAATAAAAAAAACAAACAGATTTTCTTTAAGATACAGTATGGGTAGGGCACATTATTATATTTCCTTTTGCAAGGCTGGGTACCTGCCAGGGTACAGAAAAAAAAAAAGTACATTTTCCATAATGACCAACCTGTTTACTGCTAAATTAATTCAGTAATGGCTTTAATGGGTCCAATATCAAAGCACTGGCAGTGTTTAAAATGCAGCCTTTGGTGATCATATGACTGCTATATACTCAATCCCATCATATGAAATCCCTTCACATCAAAGAACACAGGGAGTGGTATACCTTGGATCTCAGCAGAAGACTTTTAAGTTGAGAAGTCTAGATCACAGCGGTGTGGGTGTGTGACCCTAAAAGTATGAGGCTAAAATTCCAACTTTTAGGGGTTTGATCACAAAATCAGGGCTTGCGAACAATCTAGGCCAACACAGACAAGGTAGAAAAATTCCACAGCTCAACTATTTTCTCATTTAGCTACTTTGACCTAAAATTGGCAATTCCCTTGTCAGCTATAATATTTGAATACAACCAAAAAACAAACACGAGTCCTGCGCATCCAGTATAGGTGTGCACACCCAGGTGGTACCACAATTTATTTGAGGACAAAGTTAAAGCAGCAAACGTTTCGAGCATTGAGAAAGGGCTGCTGCTCGAAAAGTTTGCATCTTTAACTTTGTCCGCAAATAAATTGTGGTAGCACCTGGGTGTGCACACCTATCTATACTGTATGCGCAGGACTCGTGTTTGTTTTTTGGTTGTATATACACTGTTGGGAGCTCAGTGTGGAGTATCTGCAGCACAGGTCTAATCTGTGTTTTCTTAGTAAATACGAATCTCACCATACTATCAGGGCCGGATTAACATAGGGGCTGATGGAGCTGCAGCTCCAGGCCCAGGCCCATGGAATAGGCCCATTGATTTTAGTAAAAAGAAAAAAAAAATTTTTTTATTTTTTTTTACACACTACTCTTAGGGTTGCCAGGTATTTCTAATGTATTTCTTAGGGTTGCCAGGTATTTTTCAGAAGTAATTCTCAGGTATTTGAGGCTGCCTAGCCAGTGCTGGTTTTGCAGTAATACTGGCAATAGAAATGTCTCTCTCAGTATAAACAGATTATTCTGCAATACCCACACCGGCCAGTAGGGGTCACTGTTTGTGTGGAGGCAGGGATAAGAAGTTACAGCATCTCCCTCCCTGCCTCTCTCTACTCACTGACCCGCGGGGAAGCAGATCTGCGCAGAGAGTCCAGACAGCAGCTCCGAGCCTGCGAGACATGGGGACGGTGAGACATTGGGACACTGGGGAACATGGGGACCCTGAGACACTAGGGACACAGTGACACTGCAACATTTTGACCCTCTCTCAGTGGCCCTAGTCTCTCAGTGTCCTCATGTCTCCCAGCCAGTGTCCTAGTGTCCCCATTTCTCCCAGTGTCCCTAGTGTCCCCATGTTTCTCCCAGTCTCTGAGTGTCCCCATGTCTCCCAGTGTCCCAATGTCTCTAAGTGTCCCATAGTACCCTAGTGACATCAGGACACTGGGAGACATGGGGACACAGACTCTAAGGGACACTGGGAGACATGGGGCTACAAACACTAAGGGACACTGGGCGACATGGGGACACTGAGACACTGGGGGACACAGAGACATGGAGACACTGGGGGACACAAGGAGACATGGGGACACTGGGCGACTTTGAGACTTGGTAGATATGGGGCACTCCCAGTGTCCCCAGGTCTCCCAGCCAGTGTCCCTAGTATCTTAGTATCCCCATGTCTCGTAGTGTCCCTGGTGTCTCTCAGTGTCCGTAATGTGCCAGTGTCCCTAGTGCCTCAGTGTTTCCTAGTCTCCCAAAGTCCCCTAGTCTCCCAGTGTCCCAATGTCTCCCAGTGTCTGTGTCCCCTAGTATAAAATAAAAATCTCAGGCACTCAAGTCTCCAGTGTCCCCTATGTATCACAGTGCCCCCTATGTATCAGAGTGTCTCAGTGCCCCATGTCTCCCAGTGTCCCTGGTGTCTCTCAGTGTCCGTAGTGTCTGTGTCCCCTAGTCTCCCAGGGTCCCCATGTCTCACAGTGCCTTCAAGTCTCTCAGTGTCCCCAAGTATAAAAGAAAAAAATCCCAGGCACTCACTGTGATAGATTTAAGCAGGTTTATTGGACACTGCAATGTTTTGCCCTGTACACAGGTCTTTATCAAGTCTCCAGTGTCCCCTATATATCTCAGTGTCCCCTATGTATCACAGTGTCTCAGTGCCCCATGTCTCCCAGTGTCCCCTCATGTCTCAAAGTCACCCAGTGTCCCCATGTCACTCAGTGTCCCCAAGAATCTCACTGTCCCCAGATCTCCCAGTGTTCCCTAGTATCTCAGTGTCACCATGTCTCCCAGTGCCCCAATGTCTCTCAATGTCCCCTGGTGTCATGGGGACACTGGGAGAAATGGGGACACAGACGCTAAGGGACTGGGAGACATGGGGACACAGACATGCCCCTTTTTTGTGTATGTTTGCCTCTTTCGGCAGTTCTGGTTATGTGATTTGTCAGTGGCCAACCCTTTTACGCGATCCATATACTTCCTGCTTTACTGGACACTGCTGTTAGTGGGTATGGGTTTACTTGAAAGATGAAAGCGTATGATTAGTATAGGGTATGTGTTTTCTCATAGCTGCATCCTATGAGTTTCCCTCCAGCACCATCTCCATCAGATACATGACGCTTAGGAGGTAGGACTGTTTTAGTGTTTTTGGTCAATTAGATTTTGTAATTAGGCCCATCATAATTGTCAGCACCAGGCCCCCTGGGCTCTTAATCTGGCCCTGCATACTATGCTTTTGACACCAGCAGATGTTAAAGGATTTATGGCTGATAATCACATATGGCTCTTGGCCATTTTCTATGATGTACGGTTAAGACCTAAAATCAATGAATGAAGACTATTCTAAAAAGCCATATGGCCATCATCTCATTCAATAGATCTTGTGCATGCCTACGGCAGGCCTCATTTCAGCAAACTGGGTGATAAACTGGGCTCCATCAAGCAAAACCTGATTAATAAACAGAAGCTTTGTTGAAAAGAGAATATGGAAACCAAGAGAGGTATCAGTATATAGCCAAAAAAATTTGTGAGAAATTAAAAGGACACTCTAAGCACCATACCAATTTACGTTGCTTGCATAGGTTATGGTAATCATACATCTCCAGTTGCTGTACCCCCATGCACATTTGTTCACAGCTGTAGCCACTTGCAACAAACTATAGGGCCCTTCACATACTTCATTTACTACGCTTACCCACTCTCACCCTGCAATTGGGTGAGCACTTTCCATACAAATCTCCACGTCCTCTGGCATGTTCTTTCATATATTTTTATGAAGGAGCTATAGTTACATGCATTCACTGTCACATGCATAGCTTTATTCAGAATATACATGAATGGAACTTTAAAGGGACGCTATAGGCACCAAAACAACTTTAGCTTAAAGGGATACTATAAGTGCCATAAATACTAAGCTGTGTTCCTGGTACTATAGCCCCTCTGCCTCTCACCTCCCTTGCGCCCCCCTACCAGGAGAATAAAGGGTTAAAAACCCTTTATTTACTTACGAGGTCCCCAGCGCTGGGTTGCGGCTCCTCTGTCAAGTGAATCAATGCTTTCCTATGGGGAAAAAATCTGACGCTGGATGTCCTCATGCAGAGCGTGAGGTTGACTAGTGTCAGATACCAGACCAAAGGTTCGTTAGGATCTAGGAAGCCCTCTAGTGACTGTCTGATAGACAGCCACTGGAGGCAGACTTAGTTTTTACATTGCAGCACTAAGGGCAATAGGGACACTGCACCCAGACCACTTTAATTAGCCTAAGTGGTCTAGGTGCCTACATTGTCCTTTTAATGAAACAGCTTTCGTGTACAGGTCATGCCCCTAGAGTCTAACTGCTGTGTTAGTTTCAATTCAAAGGGGAAATATCACACTTGATTTTTAATATGTTGTTTACTTATCCCCTAAATTTATCAAATGTCTTTTCATAAGGCCTGTAAAAAGAAAATTAAATGCATAAATCTACACATCTATCCTGGAACTGAGCACCTCCACCTTGGCTTCCTGTAAATCACTGTCATAAATGTTGTCCTTTTTTTCTAACATTAAAATGAGTTTGAGGAGAAATCAAAACAACGTTTCTCTTCTATTCCTCATTTGCATTGTGTGCCCTGGGTGTGCCTGGAATGAACTGGATTGTGATGTCACTTGCTAAATCATTAATATTCATGTTAAAATTAAAGAGCATCACATGGGCCATGGGTTAACAGAAGATACAGGTGATTTTTAATGTTTTATTCAATTATGTCATTTCCATAGGAGAAACAGTTCCACTTTAAGGACAATTTGGGGGATTTTCTAGTCAATGGTTCCAATTCACTTTTTTATTAATGTCTATCATTCTAAACACACCTAGCTTGGTATAATTGAAATCATTGCTCATAGCAAAAAGAAGTTCCACAATTGATTTAACAATTACAATAATATAAAACAACTATTTTGCAACAACTAAAGAGGAAGCCTGCAGTGGTTAAGCCTTGTAGATGCCCATTTTTTTTTTTTATTATATCTTTTTCTGCAGAGTTGGGTAGCTGCCAAGGATGCAGAAAAACTATTCTATGTCCCATGACGACGAACGTGTTTACAGTTACTGTTAGGAAAGGCTGCCTGTTGTGGTTTGACATAAAATGAAATAGATATCACAGTTAAATGAGTAAATACTGAAAATGTAGTCATTCTGTACTGGGAATGCAGTATGATTATTCATTATTACATAGCTAGAAAGTGGTCAGTATGACTAACCATCTCTGGTGTATCTGGTATGTTCGAAGCCTTTTTATGTGTAGAATTAACAATGTTTTTAAGCACAAAAAAAATTAAGGGCTTTTTATTAAACTGTACATTTTGGTGCGTTTAAATACTCAGCTGTAAAATTTAAGACAAATTGGCTGATGTGAAAACCTTCACCAACTCAGCAGTAGTAAGTTTAATGCATAGCCGTTTTATTATTTAGTTCTCAGTTCACAATTAACCTTATAGGAGATTTAGAAAATAAAATATACTTCAGTGCTGGCCAATGTTTTAACATAGAGTCTTGCCTCCAAAATTAAAGAGACACTCCACTGCCCAAACGGGGGGCGGGGGAGGGAATGAACGAAAAAAGCCACTGTTTAGTAGATATGCTCCAAATGAAAACGTGCTTGCATTTAATTATAATTTTTTTCATTGAAGGAATATCTAAAAACATTGCAAATGCTGCATTTCTCTTTTCTGCTGCCTCCGCAAGCCCTCCCCTTCTAACCCCACTCAGACTTTCTGTAGCTGTCCAGTCACAGACTTGGAGACCCGATGCAGCTCAATGAGAAGTCTTTGCAAGGCAGGTACTCTGGGCAATTGCTGCCTCTTGAATTTAGCACCACCGAGCTAAACAAACCAGGAAGTAACAGGACTGCTTGTCTGATTGACAGTTAGGACGGGTGTAACCAGGTTAATTCATAAAAAGTGCAAATTTCTATTGAAATATGCACTTTTTGTAAATTAGAAAAGGGGGACATACTCTTTAGAGGTCCAGAGTGTGCCTTTAAGTCTGAAAACAAATGATTAGTACATGAATGAATGAATTGGAAAGCCGGAACCAAGATGAAGGGGATAAAAATGTTGACCATTTTATCGCATACCGTCTCCTTGCAGGTTTTTCCCATATCTCCCTTCTCAAAATATATTTGTGTGAGGGGCAAATAAGGCCGTATAGGAAAAGTACAAAGAGTAGCATAGTAAAAGGGGGAAATAAGTCGGTTGAGGTGTGCCGGAACCGACGTCGCGGTAGGCCTGTAATAAAAGAGGGCCCACCCATGAGGTGTAATGAAAAGTATAGATAGAGGGAGTGGAGGGTGGGGACATGCGGATCGCTAAAAGCACGTACGGAATGGAGGAAGGTGAGTAGGGGGTTTAAGTAGGGTAACATGCCCCTCCCACAACTGCAGGCCAAGCCTTTGCATTTGTGTGAGGGGCAAATAAGGCCGTATAGGAAAAGTACAAAGAGTAGCATAGTAAAAAGGGCAAATAAGTCGGTTGAGGTGTGCCGGAACCGACGTCGCGGTAGGCCTGTAATAAAAGAGGGCAAAAATGGATACATGCCAGAAGCGTAGAACATTCAACAACTGATAAGACAAAAGACCTTACATTGCCTAGCTATATGGTAAATGCATGTTGAAAATCTTGACGGTACGTGGTACATATGGGGAATAGACATGGTGGTTGTGGTAAATATGTGGGACCCAAGAACCGTGAGAGCAGGTATAACAGCTCAACTACTAGGCTACCTAGTTACATAGCTGAAAAGAGACTTGCGTCCATCAAGTTCAACCTTCCTCACATTCGCTCTTTGCGGTTGATCCAAAAGAAGGCGAAAAACCCAGCCTCTGAAGCACTTCCAATTTTGCAACAAGCTAGGGAAAAAATCCTTCTTGACCCCAGAATGGCAGTCAGATTTATTCTTGGATCAAGCAGTTATAACCCTACATTGAAGGTTGGTGCCTGGTTCATAGGGACAGGCATCTAATAGGTCTGATAGTGATTGAACTAATTGGATGCTGATGGGGAATCTCAAAGATTTGAATTTCTCTGGGAGCCGGAAATGTCTTGAGTATGGTACTAGGTCTGGTATGAGGACATGAAACTGCGTATGAATGGTAAACCTGTACAGCATGTGAAGTTGTAATCCGGATAGGCAGAGTTGATGTAAGTTAGAGGTGGCAAAAGAAGCGAAAACCAATCTCAGACAACATAGCAAAAGAGACAGTAACAGAATATGCGAAAAAGGAGCCTCAAAGGAGAAGAAGGCCCTAACACATCTACCGCAAGTGTTAGTAGAAAGAGCCAGATGGGAAAGATGACGACCACGAGCTAACAAGGCTGGTAGTCCGCGAGCAGACCGTGAAACACAGGGAACGGCAGCGGCTATGGGAAAGGCCGAAGGCAGAGCCAAGTGGAATACGTAGAGGAGGCACAGGAGAGATCGTATGAAGAAAAAAGGTGCAGGAAGTCTGGCTCGAATCCAGCCAGAGCGGCAGACGAAAATTACCCAAGTTGCCATCCGAAACCGCCCTATAGACAACAGTAGCGGAGAAGTAAGAGCGAACTCAGGGCCCCCGCAACAACAGCGTTACCCCTGGAGGCGGACAGATGCTGAGAGTTCAGCTGTCCGAAAGGCTGCCGGGGAGGGAATAAGAAGCGAGGAAGAGACCAAGACACAACTCCACAGTGTGATGAGTACCAGACCTAGCCAGAGAGCCTGGGCGGATAAAGTGCCACGCCAGCGCCTGGCAGCGGAAACCTGCTAGAAAAGGGACGAATAAACGGCACATAAGCGACCCAATGTGTGTGTGTGAGAGTGCGCGTGTGTGTGTGCTGGCATACTAGCTAATGCCAAAAGGCAAAACAATTAAACTTAGGTTTGGTAACAGGTGAGGCCCTGCTAGGTGCCAAGCGGCGTGAGAGGCTCTATCTATGCGTTGGCGCGAGGGGATAACATGGCCACTGAACATTGTGGCGGGGTGTTGGCCTCTCGGTGACAGTTAAACATAACATAGAATGGGAGTGACAGGTGAGGCCCTATCTATGCCACGATGCGAGGCGACTAACTATGATTTGGCCCGAGGGGCGTAGTACCTCCGAGTATGAGGATGGGTGTTGGCCTCGCGGGACCACTAACCTAAGGCGAAGAAGCCAGGGTGAATTACAACTAGTGGACACCTAGGACCCTGCCAGCCAGGTAACTAAGAGGGGAGGGAAGGTAGCGTGAGAGAGACGGATTTTGATGAACGTGTATTATTATTATATTATTTATAGAGCGCCGTCAAATTCCGCAGCGCTTTACAATGGGTGGACGAACAGACATGTAGTTGTAACCAGACAAGATGGACACACAGGAACAGAGGGGTTGAGGGCCCTGCTCATTGAGCTTACATGCTAGAGGGAGTGGGGTAAAATGACACAAAAGGTAAGGATAGTATTAGACTAGTGACAGCTGCAGAAGAGGAATCAGTTGGGAGCTATTAAGAGTTTAATTGATACGCTTTTATGAAGAAGTGGGTTTTTAATGATTTTTTGAAGGAGTGGAGACTGGGTGAGCATCTAACGGAGGAGGGAAGCGAGTTCCACAGGAACGGTGCAGCCCTCGAGAAGTCTTGAAGGCGAGCATCAGAGGTGGGAGTACGGACAGAAGATAGACGTAAGTCTTCAGCAGATCGTAAGGGCCTAGACGGGACATACTTGTGTATAAGGGAGGATAGATAGGTGGGAGCAGCATTATGTAGACATTTGAAAGCAAGAACCAGAATTTTAAATTGAGCTCTATATTTTATAGGAAGCCAATGTAGGAACTGACAGAAGGGTGAGGCATGGGAGGTGCGGGCAGACAGGAAGATGAACCTCGCCGCCGCATTCATTATGGACTGTAACGGCGCAAGTTGGGAGCACGTAAGACCACTGAGAAGCGGATTACAGTAGTCAAGGCGAGAAAGTACAGTGGAATGGACCAACACCTTAGTCGCATCTGGCGTTAAGTAGGGGCGGATGCGCGCAATGTTTTTGAGATGGAAATGACAGGATTTGACGATAGAGTGAACATGAGGCTTGAAGGAGAGGTCGGAGTCAAAGAGAACACCTAGGCAGCGAGCCTGCGTGGTGGAGCTGATGGTAGCACCATTGACTTGGAGGGAGACAGACACAGGAGTAACAACACTTGAGGGAGGAAAGACCAGAATTTCAGTTTTGGTCAGGTTTAGTTTAAGGAAGTGGGCAGCCATCCAGTTAGAAACAGCAGAGAGGCAGTCAGAGACACTAGTCAAGAGGGACGGGGAGAGATCAGGAGAGGACAGGTAGATTTGCGTCTCACCTGCATAGAAATGATATTGGAAGCCAAAGGAGCTAATGAGTTTACCAAGGGAGGCAGTATAGATGGAGAACAGTAGGGGACCAAGGACTGAACCTTGAGGGACACCAACAGAGAGGAGTTGGGGAGAAGAAGCAGAGCCAGAAAAAGAAACACTGAAAGAGCGCTGGGAGAGGTAGGAGGAGCACCAGGAGAGAGCAATATCTTGTAGACCGATATTGCTAAGGATGAGAAGAAGCTGTTGATGATCAACAGTGTCAAAAGCTGCAGACAGGTCAAGGAGAATTAGGATAGAGTAGTGACCACGAGATTTTGCAGCGAGTTGATCATTGGATACTTTGATCAGTGCCGTTTCCACAGAGTGCTTAGCGCGGAAACCAGACTGAAGTGGGTCTTGCAGAGAGGTTGATTCGAGGAAGTCTGTCAATCTCGCATACACAATTCTTTCAAGGATCTTGGATGCAAAAGGCAGTAGCGAGATAGGACGATAGTTGGATGGGGAGTTAGGGTCAAGATTGGGCTTCTTTAGAATTGGGGTTACAGTTGCATGTTTGAAGGGCGATGGAAATATACCAGAGGAGAGAGAGATATTGAGAATTTTAGTGAGAGGTGGAGAAAGAGAAGAAGACAGAGTACGGATGAGATGCGAGGGAATTGGATCTAGGGAGAAGGTGGTGGGGCGGGAGGACTGGAGCAGAGCAGAAACCTCTGCAAATGTAGCGGGTGCGAATGAACATAGAACAGCAGAGGGAGTGAAGTTAGGGGAAGTATTGCAAGGGGGAGGAGAAAGATGAGAGATCTCGTCTCTGATTGTAGAGATCTTGTCAGTGAAGTGAGTTGCAAAGTCTGAGGCAGTCAAGTTAGTAGGTGGAGGAGGTACAGCAGGGCGAAGAAGAGAGTTAAATGTGTGAAATAGTCGTTTGGGTTCGCGGGAGAGTGTGGTTATGAGGGTATTGAAGTAACTAACTTTTGCAGAGGAAAGAGCCAAGCTGTATGAGCTCAGCATAAATTTATAGTGCAGAAAGTCAGATGCACAGTGAGACTTTCTCCAACAGCGTTCAGCAGTTCTGGAGCATTTTTGGAGGTATCGAGTGAGCTTGGTGTGCCAGGGTTGTTGTTGGGTGGGGCCTGTGGCATTTAAATGTACAAGGTGCCATGATGTCTAGTTGAGAGGAGAGGGTGGAATTGTAGAAGGAGGTTGCAGAACTAGGACAGGTGAGGTTTGAGATAGGTAAAAGGAGAGTTTGGAGATTAGTGGAGAAATGCTCTAGGTCAAGACATTGGAGGTTTCTGTGAGAGTGATGTTCAGATGGTGGTGTCAATTGGGTCTTAGGTATGCCAATGTCAAAAGTCAGCAGATGGTGGTCAGAGAGGAAAAGGAATATTGGAGAGATTAGAGGCACTACAGAAGTTGGTGAAGGCAAGATCAAGAGTGTTTCCTGCTGTATGGGTTTCTAAATTGGACCATTCCGTAAGGCCAAAGGAGGAGGTTACAGAGAGCAGACGAGAGGCATCAGTGCAATTAGGGTTATTGATTGGGATATTGAAATCCCCAAGTATAAGGGAAGGAGTGCTAGATGAGAGGAAGTGGGGAAGCCAGGAAGAAAAGTGCTCAATGAATAGTCTAGGATAACCGGGGGGGGGGGGGGGGCGGTAGATGATAGCAATTCTTAAAGGAGTGGGCTTAAATAGGCGGACAGTGTGAACTTCAAAAGAAGAAAAGGATAGGGCAGGGGGAGTTATGATTGGTTGAAAGGTACATTGAGGGGAGAGAAGGATGCCTACGCCGCCTCCTTTACAGTTGAGTCTAGGAGTGTGAGAGAATTGTAGCCCACCAAAACATAAAGAGGCAGGAGTAGCGCTATCAGAGGGGGACAGCCAGGTCTCTGTAAGTGCAAGCAGTGTGAGTGAGTTTGAGATGAAAAAGTCGTGTATGGTTGTTGATTTTAAATTACTGCAGATGGAGCGGGCATTCCAGAGTGCACAATGAATTTTGGTAAGTGAGGGTATCGAAAGAACGTGAGGGTGAATGAGGAAGTACCGCAGGGACGCCCGTAACCGGAAAGCAGAGTAAGCACGTCACAGAGTCCAGGCGGTCAGGCCGAAAGGAGCATGCCCCGCAATAGGTAGTGGAGTATGTGTTGGTGTAAAGCATGTGAGTGCTGGCATACTAGCTAAAGCCAAAAGGCGAAACAATTAAAACTAGGTTTGGTGACAGGTGAGGCCCTGCTAGGTGCCAAGCGGCGTGAGAGGCTCTATATCTATGCGTTGGCGCGAGGGGATAACGTGGCCACTGAACGTTATGGCGGGGTGTTGGCCTCTCGGTGACAGTTAAACATAAGATAGAATGGGAGTGACAGGTGGGGCCCTCTCTATGCCACAATGCAAGGCGACTAACTATGATTTGGCCCGAGGGGTGTAGTACCTCCGAGTATGAGGATGGGTGTTGGCCTCGCGGGACCACTAACCTAAGGCTTAGAAGCCATGGGGAATTACAACTAGTAGACAACTAGGACCCTGGCAGCCAGCAACAGCTAACTAAGAGAGGGGATGTACTGTGGGGATGTACTGTGAGAGAGGGGATGTACTGTGTGATGAAAAAAGGGGGGGGGGTACGAGGAAGAATCGTAAGGTCGACCGTAACTTGAGGGCAGAGTGAGCCCGTCGGAGTCCAGGTGGTCATGCTGTATGGAGTATGCATGGAAAAAGGAAATAGAATGCATGTGTGCATAGCCCAAAGGGGTAATGAGGGCCAGATTGCGGGTCCGGGAACAAAAACACATAACCCTCCATCCGGAAAATAATGTAGCACGAGCATGGCGGGCAAATGTGGCCCTGCCAAGCAGGGAAACGAGAATTATTTATTTTTATTATATATATATTTTTTTTTATAAAGTTAAAACGCAGGTCTGACTTCGCAAAAACCGTTCTATAACAGCAACTATGTAGCTTGAGACCGCGTATTGATACAGCAGTAAAAAGGAAACCCGAACGCGAAAAACCGGGTATATTTAAAAAAAAAAATGTTTGTTTTTTTTTTAAAGGGGGAGGGGAAAAATACTAAAATATGCACCATCCAGCTGTGCTAACCCTAGGGGCATGAGGAAGAGTCAAGTGTACCCACGATGGAATGAGGGGCGGCCACATGGACGCATGTTTGATAGAGTGTGCAGGTAGTGAAAGGTTAACAGTCCGTAGTGAAAAATAAATAAAGAAAGAAATAAAAAAAAATAAAAACGCGCACAGCAAGCCGAGCTGCTAGTGAGTAAGTGTTGTAAGACTCTAGCAAGCAGGTTGCTCGTGGGGGAGATTGGAAAAAACAGTGGATATAAAGGGAGGGATGGATGGCTGGGCTGCCCCCCTATACAAACAGTAGTCCCATTCCAACTGTGCCAGCCGATTACTGCTCAGCCTGCACGCGGCTGGCACAGTGGAATTTCCCAGATTGTGGCTCACCCTCCCATCAGGGCAAGCTCCAGACACAGACAACGAAATTGTCAGCTCTATGGGCATGGACACTGCGGACACACAAAACACCCATAGGAAAATCAAAACAGTCTGAGCACCTCAACGGTAGCATGAGCGAGGCATGCAGCAGGGGAAACAGCAGCGACCAAAACTGCACAAAGCCTCCATCCGGCCACAGAGCCCCAGCGCAGAGAACCAGCGGGCCGTTCGCGGGAAAACAGAAAACGAAACGCAACATCAAGAGGAAAGGGAAAACACCCTAACAGGCAAACAACACGAGCAAGGCGTGCGAAAGGACTAGAGAGGGGATAGACCCAAATTGCGATGATGCCGTGGGACAGCGACCGCGGCGCATCGGAAGGGCAAGCAACTCACGAAATGGAGAGTCGACCAGACGGACAGCGGAGGCCCGGAGCGCCAGGGATAACATGAGAGCCAGAGGAGAGCTCAGAAGGACCGTGGAGACAGCAGGCCAGGTAATGAAGCCACGAGGATTAGGGAGGTAATGGCGACCGGAAATAGGGACATGCGGATCGCTAAAAGCACGTACAGAACGGAGGAAGGTGAGTAAGGGGTTTAAGTAGGGTAACATGCCCCTCCCACAACTGCAGGCCAAGCCTTTGCATTTGTCTAATTCCAATGGGGCCCAGTTTCCTTTTATTTAATTTTTCCCCCATGCTGTCTTTTTCCTCTATATCCCTCCCTCCCATCACCAGCCTCCCTGTATATCATGGCAATTGTTTGTCCCAATATCACAGCCCACACCCTCACAGGCTCTGAGGCTACCTGGTGGTCTAGTGGTGACACGCTTCTGCAGATCTGCAGCAGTCGGAAGCCGCGTCTATATCCATTCATTGACTGACAGCTAATTGCTTTCAGCCAACGACTGCCATTGTAGTTTCAGAGTGAAACGCTGCACATGCAAACTCCAAGCACCATGACCACTTCAAGTGCTCATGGTGCTTGGAATAATCCAATAATCCTGTCTCATTCTCACAGCAATATATCCAGTTTTATTTCCATTTATAGATTCATTCCATTGTCTCTCTGCCTCTCACCCTTCCCGGTGTAATGTTTTTTACCCCATCTCTTATTTATACTCTTTACCTTTTATGCTACTCAGCCCTCTTCTCTCAGTACTGGTATCCCTTTATTTTGGTCTTTGGTGCCTGGCCACTGATCCTGCACTCTACATGAATGACACATTTACTTTAATTCTCTCATAAAACGATACACATCTATTTTTTTAACCCCTTAAGGACACATGATATGTGTGACATATCATGATTCCCTTTTATTCCAGAAGTTTGGTCCTTTTAAAGAGGATAAAGGCTCTATCCTAATACTGGTTTCCTATTATATTTAGGATTTCATTTGAAGGCTTAGGGCTCTTCTACACATTGTCTGCAATGGACATACCTTCACTAACAAGCAAGCATGGGCGTCCGCAGGGGAGAGGTGGGGGGGGGGGGGGAGTTATTCGTGTGAGATTGAAAATACACTGAAATACCGAGTAGGTGTCGCTGTGTATGGAGAGAGACAGGTATAGGAAGCTACATCTTATCCCTGCTTCTCTCTGACTGAATCCGCAGAGGAACAGCACAAGCAGCCAGAGACAGCCTACAGATCAGGTAAGTGAGGGATGGGGGGGCAGCCTACAGATTAGGGAAGTGAGGCATGGGGGGCAGCCTACAGATCAGGTTAGTGAGGCAAGGGGGTGGGGAGAGAGAGCATATAGATCAGGTAAGTGAGGGAAGGGGATGGGGGGAGAGACTGCAGATCAGGGAAGTGAGTAGGGGGGAGGGGTGGAGAGACTGCCTATAGATAAGGTAAGAGAGAGATGAGGGAGAGACTGCCTATAGATAAGGTAAGAGAGAGATGAGGGAGAGACTGTCTATAGATCAGGTAAGCGAGGGATGAGGGAGAGACTGTCTATAGATCAGGTAAGCGAGGGATGAGGGAGAGACTGTCTATAGATCAGGTAAGCCAGGGATGAGGGAGACAGCCTACAGGAAGGGTCGGCAAGGAGCTGGAAGGGACAGCAATGAGCACAAAAGTAGGAGAAGGAGCACAGAGGAACATAAATGAGCAGGGAGGGGCTGTAAGGAGAAGGAAGGGTCAGCAAGGAGAAGGAAGGGTCAGCAGGGAGCAGGAAGGGTCAGCAAGGAGCTGGAAGTTAAAGCAGCACAAAGGTAAAGTGGAAGGAGCAGAAAGGGTCAGCAGGGAGCTGGAAAGGGCAGCAAGGAGCAGAAATGGACAGAAGGAGCACAAAGGTAAAGGAGGAGTAGGAACAAAAATGAGCAGGAAGGGACATCAAGGAGCAGAAAGGATCAGCAATGAGCTGGAGGGGGCAGAAGGAGCACAAATGTAAAGTAGGAGAAGGGTCAGCAAGGTGCAGGAAGAGGCAGCAAGGAGAAGGAAGGGTCTGCAAAGAGCAGAAAGGGACAGAAGGAGCACAAAGGTAAAGGAGCAGAAAGAATCAGAAGGAGCAAAAAGGTTCTGCAAGGAGCAGAAAGGGATCAGAAAGAGAAAGGAGCAGAAGGGAACAAAATAAGCAGACAGGTAAAGGAGCAGAAGAAAAAGAAGACTGTCAAATGAAGGCGAAGAAAAGGAGATTGAAGCAGGAAGGACAAGTGAAGTGAACTCTCCACTTTATTCTGGACACCACATCATAAGGCTTTGGTACCTGGGTCTGGCAGGGAAACTTTGGACCTTCTCATCTCCCCAGGTAAAAAAAAATCAGTGTTAATGTGTGCACTGTTATTTACTGAGTTTCAGGAAGCACAGAGTGCTGCTGGGTAGGGGTGTCGCTGATTGGCTAGAGTTGGCACTCTAAGCCAATCAGTAGCTCCCCATACATAAAAAGTAAAAAAAAAATTATGAACCGGGAACTAGCGATTGGCTTAGAGCGTCAGCTGACCACTGTAGTCAATCTGCAGCACCCACGCCCGACGTCAACCTGCACTTCCTGACACTCCGTTTCAGAAGCCGAATGACACTGAGCGACCTGGAGATCTGGAACTGGAGGAAGCCTTTGGGGTTAAACCATTTGAGAGCGGTTTAACCCTTAAAAGGAAAGAGAGCACCCAGGGGCATCCTGGCATCATAGGACTTTCATTTAGATGAAGTTGTTATGGTGACCAGAATGTTCCTTTAATTTGCTTAAAGGAACACTATATTGTCAGAAATACAAACATGTATTACAGACACCATAGTTGTGAAAACGCTATTCACCCTGGCTTTATGTGATAATGACTATGCCCCTTCCCTATCATGACACTGTCAAAAAGGGACCAAGCATGGATGTCATTACAATTATGCTACCCGCCCCCGGAAAAATTCCTGCTTCCACTGTTTGCATTTGTACCTCCTAACCTCACCTTTAACTATTTTCTTGTGGACAGGGATTGGATGTGGGGCGTAAGTCAATTTTGTCCAAACAGTTCAGCAAAAACAGTTTGACACTGAAACAGGAAGTCAGGGACATACTGGCACCATAATATCACAGTGGACTGTAGTTATTATTTTGCTCAAGAGTGTTCATTTAGTGCTAAAATCTTGTATTAAAACATAATAAAAAAAGCGCAGACCTGAGTGTTACTATATCTAGAATATCATCACAGTAGTCGGCACTCCCAGGTCTATTCACAAAATCTTACAGAAGTCATAAGTTAAAATGGAACTCATCAGGGTGGAAAATCTACTATTTTATTTACTTAACAGGATGTTGTGATTAGCTTAGACTGTATTTTTCCAACCTATATATTTTAGCTTTAAAACAAAAAAATCACTTCATGTACTTCGTTAAGATTTCACACATAAAGATGGTAATTCGTTCTCTTTATTGTTCAATTTTAATATTTAACTTTTAAGTGTCTATTTCAGCCATCTGTGCTGTGATATAGTCTATCTAGTAAATGTGACATCTGCGTACATACCATATGGCTCATTTGGAAGACACTATAAATAGTTGTTTGTCTTCAGTGTGTCAATATTAAATGCAGACCATCTGCCCCCATATTGTATTTACAAATCTCAGTACACTGTCAGTCCTTCCTACTTCCACTCATGGATGTCATTTATCCATTTTTATGTCACCTATGTTTTCAAAGCTATCTAGCACAGGAAGCATGTGTTACCGACTCCTATAGTCAGCAGAGGAAAGACTCAAGCACGGATCAGGAGCTGCGTTAGCTGGATTCTGCAGTCGATGCATACAAGAAACAATGAGTCAATGGCTAAATTTAGACTCAGGTCATGTTAAACATGAAGGTGGAGGAAGCAGCCAGTAGTACATACATCCACTGAGTGTAAACAAATCAGCTGAGGGCTGCAACTTGCAGAAGAAATTATTATGCAATTAATGTATAGACAGGGACGTATTGCACTAAAACCAAATTTAAAACTAGCACTACCTCAACGAAAAAGAAAAGAAACTTTCCTATGATACAAGTAAGCACACCCCATAAGACATCAAAGAATCCAGGTTCTAACAATTTAAAGAAAAGGTTACATTAGGATTTATGGACTTTGGGGTGTTATTCACTATACAGTGAAATGGAGTGCAGTCAGTGGTGACCTAACATAATATAGCCCAAATAGCGGACTTAGAAAATGTCTTAAACTCCGCTAAGATCTCTTAACATGAAGTTTGCAATTAGGTTTACAGTTTGACACAACTTTGCTATTGGCAATACAACATCTCCATGGTACAACATTACGTTAGGTATTAAATACATATCTTATTTAATTTCATTTCATCCTTATTTTTCGCACTCTTACACATTCGGTTTCTCACAGATCGTGTTTTGGGGTATTTTTTTTTGCTTTGAGCCAAGAAGCATCCCTTGAGCTTTATCCAATAATTCTGGACGCACAAGAATGCTTAATTCTTGAGACCATAACTTTGGGAGGGGGGATAAGAAAGCCATATACAACTCAGCTGTCAATCGAGCTTTCAGCATAGGAATTAATTTGCGTCTATTATTGTAGCCAAAACAGAGTTTGTAAAATATCGAGTTCCATTTGAGTGGCATTGTAATGGTAATAGCATTCATTAGGGCACAGGCGAAACATCATAAGTGCTCTGATTTTTTACTTACTGTAATCTGTATATTTGGTAGACAGTTTACATTTCATCCAATGTAACTATTGGCTGTTTTTTATAAGCTTGCCATTACAAACAGCATATGTGGCAACACTACCTAACACATAATGTAATCAAAACAAAACAAAAAAAGCTAAAAAAAAAATAAATACCACTGTCTTTATAGAAAAACAGATTTACAGTTGAATGTTCTACTAAAATGCAAGAATATAGCATTGAATGTATGAGATTTCAAGTCATATAATTTAGCAATGATTGACAGATAAAGCATAGCATTTTAATAAAAAAATTAAATAAAAAGATTTTACATTAGTTAATACATAAAACCTACAAAAGAAAAATTTAAATTTCTTGGCAAAAAGACAAAAACAAAATACTGAACTGTGTGAGCTCATTCGCCCATGGGGTCCTGAGCAACATGAAGTGGTCTAAGTGGAATGCAAGCTGTTTCCTATTTTTGCGCAGTGAATAGGATCTGACGGCATATAATAGCAGCCAGCCAGGCCCTGCAGAATTACTGGTTTTGTTTATGAACGTGTTGGCTTTTAAACCTCTTCTCTTTCAACAATGTGTACACATTTCCTAACTTTCCTTTTTTCATGACAGTTCAAAACAATATTTAACCCATAACGCTATGCTTATATTTCACTTTGCTTCAGTCGATTTGGTCCCTTCATCTCTGCAGAATACAAAATGGCAGGTTATCCCTCCTATCAGATTCTACTGAAACATTTGTAGGTTAAACTTTAAGTCAACTAAAAACATCAACTGCATTCTGAGTATGCTATAAAGATTCATTACTGCAAAAATATTATGGCTATTTCTTTTTATTTGTTTTATATATTTTTTTAAACTACATGGCCTTGGTGGTAAAGGGGTTATAACCACATGCACCTTTAAACAATTAAGTAATTAAAGGACACACTTTCAAATATGCTTAATGGAAACCACAATGGAATGTTGTCACAGACTGAAGTTTTATGTTAATGCCTTCCGTATTTTGTTTAGATGTATATGAAATTAAAGTATTAAATAGAAAAATAGTTTTTAGAATGAAAATAAACTCTGATAAAAGTAGCTCTGGCTGTGCATTGACCAATTTAAGGCAAAGGCAAATGGAGACCAAAATTTGGGAAATTTTAAATTCTCATGCCATTTTGCCGATACCTCTTGAACATTATCAGTTTCATGAATCTACTCCTGTTATGAATGTTGTATTCAGTTCACTTGCACGTGAAGAGACTTGTGAACATCTAGCTCTTGTTAGCCATTTTGCAGGATGTTAGCCATTTTGCATATTTTTTCTTATAAACTTATAAAAAAGATCTTTTGCGTTTTTGTGCTTGACTGTGAAAAAAGGCAATGACAAAAAGTCCTGGCAAACAAGATTGTGGAGAAATATGAAAAAAAAAAGCGCCACGGGTGATACAAGTTCACGATATGTTTGCCCCAACTTTGCTGCCCATCCCTGGGAAAGATAAATCAGAATTAATGGACTAAGCTTTGTTTTGCATTCCTTGACTGATTTATTAACTGAAAATTAAATGGAGTCCATGTGTAAACGAGGCTGGGAGGGGGTGTTTATTATGGAAAAACAGCCAGGAATGGTGACCTAAATATTTCTGTTACCCTGTGTGTTTCCACAAAAGGTGATATAATGCTCCCTTAATGGGATGTTTACTAAGGAAAATGTAAATCTAAGAAAAGCTATAGAAAATACATTTTTCAATGAGTCCCCGGCACCACAGCTTAGAATGCTTTTAAACAGTCAGTAAGAAGGAGTGATACTCACTACTACCACGCAGCGCAACTGGCCCAAATTCAGAACCTTCATGCCCCCTATGGCTTCAAAAGATGGGTAGACTTAGAACATACCATCTTTGGGAAGGACTTCCCTTCCCTAAATATTTGGCTCCCGACGCAAGGTTATTTGGCTTCCCTCTCTCTCTTTCCCCCCTTTCCCTCCCTCTCCTCCCCTACTATTTGTCCTTATCTCTCATCTCCTTTCTAGCTGTCTTGCTTTCTTTCCCTCCCTCTCAAACCTACCGAGAGGGGTAGGCCCCATCTGGTCACTTCACTAACAACCGAGGGTACACCCCACACCCCACTAGCTACAGAGCATTAACAACTCTCTCTAACCTTAATGATTCCATACCGCGGCCAGATTCAAAATGCTTAAACATACAAATCAACGCACACACAAACACCCTTATGGCTTTTACCCATCTACATTCCCAAACCTCACATCTCATAAAACAGGAGGTTTCTTCTCCACCACCATACAGGATATATGAGTATCACCACTTTGTCAACAAGGTCGAAGTACATTGCACCTCCTTTGTGGCAGAATATATTACTGAATGTATAAATGCTTATTATTGTACCCTGTTATATCATCACTGTAAAGATGTGATCGACACCCATAACATTTCTTCTTCATTCTGGAATTCCCTTCCTTGCTAACTTAAATATGAAAAATAAATATAAATAAAGAATTTATTTAAAAAAAAAAAAAGGAGTGACACTAAGGCACAAATTTACCTTTTATCTGCAGGTTCCATCCTTAACTTTGTGTTTTTTGAGACCAACACAAAGGAAACATTTAACAGCTAGAACTTAAAGTTTCATGATTCCTTTCTGTGTTGTCGTCGCTAATTCTTTTTCGCCAACGTATTCACTCACAGTAAACCAAATCTCCACAGCACTTGTGAAAATACATTTATTTTCCAGTCTGGTCCAGATCAGTGACTTGTTTGTAGTCGTCACTCGTCAGTGTAACGTGTTCTCTATTTAAGTCAAATAAAAACAACAAGCATTCAATTCTTCTGAGACCTCACATTTCCTTTTTTCACCTTACACCATTTTTTTTAGATTTTATTACAGGATATTCTGGGTGTTGTTTAATTTGCTTTTCGTTTGCCAATAAAAAAAAAAAAAGATGATTTATTGTTCTTGCTGCCAATCTGAAATGAGAAAAACGAGATAGCATTAATAAACTAGAAGTATATAAATTGAATGTCACACAAGAGAACTCAAATGGTCAACTTCTAGTTTTATGCAAATGCGATAAGGTCTGAACCTTTGAGAGTTTCCTCTAAAACAACATTATTGGTAAATAAGTACAGCATTATAAGTAGTGTGATACAAAAGGGAGCAGTCACCACCTGACGTCTAATGTCCCTAAAATGACTTGTGTCTGGAATGGTATTCCAATTAGATGGAGGCTCAATAGTAAAAGGGGTGTTCAAAAATACCAGAGTTCTTCTTGATTATCATAATTTGAAAGGACACTCCAATCCAAATACAAAAAAAATAAAATCACAGTTTGGTATATATACCCGAATGAAAATGTGCATGTATTTAATTATGCATTTCTATTCATTGTGGGTATACCTAAAAACAGCTTACAAATGCTGCAGATCTTTTGTCTGCAGCCTTTGAAAGCCCTCCCCTTCTAACTCCGCCCAGACTTTCTGTGGTTGTCCAATTACAGACTTCGCAATGCAGCTCAATGAGAAGTATTTGCAAGAAGTAGATGCTCTGAGCCTTCTGAATTAAGCTCTCTATTAAAATCGGCACTTTGTATTTTTTCTTTAATTTTTTATTTTGGTATGATAAATAGAACATACAGCATGTGGAAGTCACCATGAAGTACACAATGAAAAACAATAATAAAACAATAATAAGCAAGCAATAACAATCGGGTACATTACATTGATATAGTTTACAGCTCGGTCATTTTCCAACAGAAAGGTGTCATTTTTTTAAATGTTTTTTTTATTATTATTATTATTATTACCATTTATATAGCACCAACAGATTCTGCAGCACTTTACAATGTTTTAATACAAAAATATATTTGAACCGTATATTCCCTTTATTCCTAGAAAGGGAGTGTCTGATAGAGGCTCTAAATTGTTCGGCTTGTTATTATATGGAGAGCCACCATATAGAATTGTATCTCCAATGTATCCTCTGAGTGTAATAAGGTGGGGTAAATAAAGAAGAGAGGGAGAAAGAAAAGAGAAGCAGGAGAGAGACAGCGAAATAAAGTACAAAAGAATGGGCCATAGATGCAGCACCGTTCCCCCGACCACAAGGGGGGTTAACAAAGGGGTCTCCCATCTCTGTCTACGAATCATCCTATGGGCTCCCATGGTCAAGCTACTATCATAAAAACCCAAACAGAAACCAGCCAGATTGTCAATCAGAAAGATTGCTAGTCACCTAGTGTTCCCAGATTTTGTCAAACTTCTTTGTTGATCCTTTATCTCTCAGTTCAATTGTCCATGAGGCACGTGTGTTTAATTTTGGCTATAACCACTGGTATAGGTGGAGTATCTGATTTGAGCCACGCTTGTGCCAAGGTTCAGTTCCAGGGCTCTTTAGAATATCTGAATTAAAAGGTCCCTTATAGTCTTCTACTATGTCTGCATTTGGGGGCACTCCCACCACATATGAATATGTGCCTGTGAGCCGCATCCCTTCCAACAGATGTTCGTTGGTAATTTATTCATTCTATGGAGTTTGGCTGGAGTTTTGTACCATATAAACATTTTAAATGCTTGTTCCTGCAGGGATACACAGATGGAGGTGGCGTTGTTGGCTTTCCAAATCTCTTGCTGCTCAATGACCTCTAGGTCTTCACCTAAATCTTTTTCCCATTGTTCTGTGTAGGTTAGGGGACCTGATTCCTGTGTTTCAATGCATAGGTGAGTGTCAGGGTACCTGAAGTCTCTACCTCGGAGGAGGTTAGACTTCCCAGCGGCCGTCCTCTCAGGGGGGCTGATTCACCCAATCCTCACAGCTCTCATAGCCGTTCACACGCCGGCCGCGATAGCCCCGCTTCCTTTTATGACGCGGCGCTCAGGAGCCGACGTCATGACGGCAATCACATCCCGACCTGTCAATCTAGTTCTGAACAACGAATCAGGGCTCGGCAAGGGCGGAGTCATCAATTAAAGAACCAAGGTATAAAAGAGGGATGTGTGTAATGGTTCATTGCCCTGTCGTGGTTCTAGCTTGTCTGGTCCCTCAGTGCTCTTATTACTATTGTCTATTTGGTTTTGACTCGGCTTGTACTTTCGTTCCAGTTTATCTCTCGTGTCCTTTGACCTCGGCTCGTCTCTCGCTTACCTGTTCTCTCGTTCCCTCGACCTCGGCTTGTCTCTGACCATTCTTTGCTTTCTCCTTACGTTAGTCCGGCCATTCTAAGGTCCGGTATACGTACCTATCTCTTGTTTGTATTCTGCGTGTTGGATCCCTGTCCCGATCCTGACATTACGACAGGGCCATGGATCCTGCAGGTACAAACGCTCAGATTGGTTCTCCTGACTCGAGGTTTGAAGCCATGGACCATAGAATGGACCAAATGGCTCTAGCGCTGCAAGCATTGCTATCCCATCCAAGTAATCAAGCAGAGGAGATGCGTACACCACCCATCTCTCTTGCTAATACAAGCCTAGAGGTAGCCACAGTGGGAGCCTCTTCCCGTTTTACTTCCCCTTTACGGTATGGCGGTTCTCCGGATACCTGTCGAGGTTTCCTAAACCAGATAGGGATTCATTTTGAATTACAACCCCGCGCCTACCCTACAGACAGGGCGAAGGTTGGATTCATAATCTCGCTACTCATTGACAAAGCTCTTAGATGGGCTAACCCTCTGTGGGAAAATGATAATCCAGTAGTCTATAATTATAATGCATTTGTTACTACTTTTAGGAGGACTTTTGATCCTCCAGGAAGAAAGGCCAGTGCAGCTAGATTACTATTACGTCTTAGACAGCAAAGTCTAACCCTTGTGGATTATGCGTTAGAGTTCAGATCCTTGGCAGCAGAGGTCAAGTGGAATGAACAAGCCTATATGGACGTATTTCTGAACGGATTATCAGATGTGATCTTAGACGAGGTTGCCACTAGAGATCTTCCTGAAAATTTGGAAGAATTAATTTCATTTATCTCTCGAATAGATGAACGCATGAGACAGAGGCAGAACACTCGTGATAGAAGTTATAAACCTTCCTTAAGACTAGCTCCCGCATTTCAGAATTCTGAATCTACTACTCTAGCTCTCCCAGAACCTATGCAGATTGGTAACACTCGTCTCTCAGAAAATGAAAGACAATATAGGAGAAGGGAGGGTCTGTGTATGTATTGTGGAATAGGAGGTCACCTACGCCTAAATTGCCCTAACCGTCCGGGAAACGCTCGCACCTAAGTTCCTCAAGAGGACAGGTCTTGGGTGTTTCTATTTTGTCCTCTACATATGATTACAAGGATCATAGGCTACTGTTACCTGTTTCTTTAACTTGGGAAAAGGGAGTACTTAATGCTATGGCATTAATAGATTCCGGAGCAGCTGAAAGCTTTATTGACCAAGCCTTTGTCAAGAACCACTCTATCCCATCTCAGCTAAGGGAGACACCCTTGGCCGTTGAGGCCATAGATGGTAGACCATTATCAGATCCTGTTATTTCTCGTGAGACTATACCAGTTAAGTTGACCATTGGTATTTTACACGAGGAGGATATTTCTCTCATGCTTATCTCATCTCCTTCAGTTCCTATAGTCTTGGGGTACCCCTGGCTTAAAAAGCATAACCCTATTATTGATTGGGAACAAGGTGAGATAGTCTCCTGGGGTCAGGGTTGCCAGAAGGGTTGTGTACAGAAAATCTCACCGGTTTGCGTAGTGGACACACCTAGTAACTCTAACCAGCCCACAGATTTACGGATACCCTCACAGTACCTGGATTTAAAGGCAGTCTTTGATAAAAGGAGGGCTGATACTTTACCCCCACACAGGTCCTTTGACTGTAAGATTAGACTCCTACCTGGTACTATGCCTCCGAGGGGTAATGTATATCCTCTATCCACTAAGGAGAACTTAGTCTTAGAGGAATACATACAGGAGAATCTAGACAAAGGATTTATTAGGAGATCCTCTTCTCCAGCCGGGGCCGGTTTCTTTTTTGTAGATAAGAAAGACGGCACACTACGGCCTTGCATTGATTATCGGGGCTTGAATAAGATAACGATCAGAAATGGTTATCCTATTCCCCTGATTACTGAGCTATTTGATCGCCTGAAAGGCTCCAAGATTTTTACCAAGTTAGATCTGAGGGGAGCTTATAACTTGGTGAGAATTCAGCAGGGTGATGAATGGAAAACGGCTTTCAATACCCGGTATGGCCACTATGAGTATACGGTAATGCCCTTCGGACTTTGCAATGCTCCTGCTGTATTCCAGGACTTAATTAATGAGGTTCTTAGGAAATTTCAACATGAATGTGTTATAGTTTATTTGGATGATATACTAATACACTCTAGAGAGCCTGAGATTCACCACAAACAAGTCAGAAGGGTATTGCATAAGCTTCTACAACATGGTTTGTACTGCAAATTGGAGAAGTGTAGCTTTGACCAATCTCAGATACATTTTCTTGGTTACGTTATTTCTGGAGAGGGGTTTAAGATGGACCCGGTTAAACTCCAATCAATCTTAGATTGGCCATTGCCCAAGGGACTCAAGGCCATTCAGAGGTTTATCGGATTCTCAAATTACTATAGGCGCTTCATTAAGGGGTACTCGTCTATTATTGCTCCTATTACCAACATGACTAGACACGGTGCGGATACTAAGACCTGGTCTCCGGAGGCGCTTGTTGCTTTCAGTACTCTCAAGGAACAGTTTGCCTCAGCACCGATATTAGTTCATCCTGACACATCTTTGCCGTTTTTACTCGAGGTAGACGCCTCAGAGACAGGTGTAGGCGCTATCCTGTCCCAAAGGCTAGGTTTGAATAAACCGCTGCACCCATGTGGTTTCTTTTCCAAGAAATTGTCTGGGAGAGCAGATATGATATTGGTGACAGGGAACTATTAGCGGTCATTATGGCTTTAAAGGAGTGGAGACATTTGTTGGAAGGGACTTTACACCCGGTTACTATTTTGACGGATCACAAGAATTTGTCATATATAGGGGAAGCCAAACGCTTATCCGCCAGGCAGGCTCGTTGGTCTTTGTTCCTTACTCATTTCAACTACGTGCTCACTTATAGACCTGGTTCTAAGAACTCTAAGGCCGATGCATTGTCCCGCCAACATGAACCTTCTACTATGTCTGATATGGTTTTTTCTTCTATAGTTCCCAAGTGTAATATTATTGCCAGCACTAGCATCAAGATTCACTCTCCGTTGCTGGCTGAGATCAAGAAGTTACAGCATCTGGCACCCGGACTTAGTCCTGGGGATCGGTACTTTGTTCCTCCTAAACTCCAACTGGAACTAATGCAGTGTTTTCATAACAGTAAATTTGCCGGACACCCTGGCATACGCAAGTCATGTTCCCTGATTTCTAAAGATTTCTGGTGGCCTTCGTTACGTAAGGATGTAAAGGACTTCGTCGGGGCATGTGATGTCTTTATGAGAACTAACCAACCTCATACGCTTCCATGTGGGCTTTTGCACCCCCTAGAAATTCCCGAGAAACCATGGTCTTGTTTGGCTATGGACTTCATTGTTGATTTGCCTGTTTCTAAGAAACATACTGTTATCCTCACAGTGATTGACAGGTTTACTAAAATGGCTCATTTTGTACCTCTGCCTAAATTGCCCTCTTCTCCCGAATTGGCTGAGATTTTCGCGAGGGAGATTTTTCGTTTACATGGTATTCCTTCTGAAATTGTTTCTGATAGAGGGTCCCAATTTGTTTCCCGGTTTTGGAGGTCCTTCTGTTCTCAACTTGGCATCAAATTAAATTTTTCCTCTGCCTATCATCCTCAGTCCAACGGAGCTGCCGAACGCACCAACCAAAAGGTTGAACAGTTTTTGCGTTGTTTTGTTTCTGAACACCAGGACGATTGGGTCGGTCTGATTCCTTGGGCGGAGTTTGCGCACAACAACCTTGTTTGCGATTCTACTTGTTCTAGCCCCTTTTTCATGAATTATGGCTTCCATCCTTCCGTTCTTCCGTCGGTCTCCCCCTCCCAAGGGATACCGTCGGTTGATGTTCATGTTGCCAATCTGAGAAAGTTGTGGGATCAGACTCGACGAATTCTTCTTCATAATTCCACGGTGTCCAAACGACACGCTGACAAACGCAGACGGGTGGCTCCAGTGTTCTCCCCGGGTGATAGGGTATGGTTGAGTACCAGAAACATCCGCTTGAAGGTTCCTTCCATGAAATTTGCTCCTCGTTACATAGGCCCTTACAGGGTTCTGTCTCGTATAAACCCGGTTGCGTATCGTCTGGCTCTTCCACCTGCCCTGCGCATCCCGAACTCCTTTCATGTTTCCTTATTGAAACCTTTGGTGTGTAACAGATTTTCCTCCGCTGTGTCCTCCCCTCGTTCTGTCCAGGTTGAGGGTCAGGAGGAGTATGAGATCAAGTCCATTCTCGATTCTCGAATTTCTCGGGGGAGGGTGCAATATCTTGTTGACTGGAAAGGTTATGGTCCTGAGGAAAGGTCTTGGGTGGTCCAGGAAGATGTGCATGCTCCTCGCCTCCTCAGGGCTTTTCATGCTCGTTTTCCGTCTCGCCCCGGTTCCTTCCGCCCGGTGGGCGTTTCTGAGAGGGGGGGTACTGTCAGGGTACCTGAAGTCTCTACCCCGGAGGTTAGACTTCCCAGCGGCCGTCCTCTCAGGGGGGCTGATTCACCCAATCCTCACAGCTCTCATAGCCGTTCACACACCGGCCGCGATAGCCCCGCTTCCTTTTATGACGCGGCGCTCAGGAGCCGACGTCATGACGGCAATCACATCCCGACCTGTCAATCTAGTTCTGAACAACGAATCAGGGCTCGGCAAGGGCGGAGTCATCAATTAAAGAACCAAGGTATAAAAGAGGGATGTGTGCAATGGTTCAGTGCCCTGTCGTGGTTCTAGCTTGTCTGGTCCCTCAGTGCTCTTATTACTATTGTCTATTTGGTTTTGACTCGGCTTGTACTTTCGTTCCAGTTTATCTCTCGTGTCCTTTGACCTCGGCTCGTCTCTCGCTTACCTGTTCTCTCGTTCCCTCGACCTCGGCTTGTCTCTGACCATTCTTTGCTTTCTCCTTACGTTAGTCCGGCCATTCTAAGGTCCGGTATACGTACCTATCTCCTGTTTGTATTCTGCGTGTTGGATCCCTGTCCCGATCCTGACAGTGAGTATATATTAGGTAGATTAGGCTTTTCTGCATAGATTTGTTCCGAAACATATTCTCAAAGAACAAAATAGGTTTGTGTGCTGCTTCCCTGTGTGGTTGTTTCGCAAAGTTCTGGAGTTGTAAGTATCTAAAGAAGCCTACTGGGTTTAGGTGAGCTCTATGGTTGAGTTCCCCCTATCGTATAAGTGGCAGATTCTCTGTAGACCCTCCCTTTCTAGGTTCCTATATGGGCCAATACATGGAATGCTCTGTTCCGTAACAACGTTGTTAGTGGTGAAGGGGTTAATGCTAAACCATATTTCTTAGCTGAAGCATCCCAAAATCTAAGCGAATTGAGGATAGCGGGGCAGGTAGTTCGTAACAGTATCCTATTCTCCCTTGGTACCCACATGAAATACTGGGGGGGATCTGCTCCTCCCATAGTGACTCTACGTTCACCCATTTTCTTTCCTCAAGAGAGGCGTGCCACATTGGCAATTGCACCAATTGTGCTGCCACGTAATAGAAGTAGAGATGTGGAAGTCCGAACTGCCCCTTCAACTTCGGGCGGTATAGAACCTTTCGTGAGACCCTATGGCATTTAATCGGCCAAATAAACAAGCCTATTGCTTTTTGTAGAGGTGCTAGGTCTGATTTGGTAATGGGAAGGGGCAGAGTTTGGATCAGGTATTTGCAGTAGTATTTTCATTTTAACTGAGTGGACACTCCACACCCATGAGATAGGTTTGTCCATCCAGTTTTCATTTCTCAAGAGCTTTATCAATAGGGAATAGTTCAATTGACAGTTGACAGGTCAGCTGCTAGTTGTATACCCAAATACTTAATGGATCGCTGAACTATTTGGATTCTGTGAACACTATGATACTGCAAACATTTTTGACAAAATCGTTTTGTCGTGGTTTGTCAGGGAGATTGGCCTATAGTGACCCGGGAGCAGAGGATCCTTGCCTGGCTTTGGGATTAAGACTATATTGGCCATAGACATGTCCCTGTTTGGTAGCTCCCCCTCTCTAAAAGCGTTAAAGAGGATTGAAATCTGCACTTTTTGTAAAATTAATAGTGCCATGGCCAGAGCTGACAATTCACTGCTTAGATCATTTGATATGGAGGACCAAAAACAATCTAATAATTGATTTAGAAATAAATCACACAATAATTGATTTACGAAAATATTTCATGCAGAGTCACCAGGGAACAAATCTAGAATGTAACATTGATAAGGCTGATAATGATGATTCATTAGAGACAATCAATATGGCAATGGCAGCACACCTTTCAGCATTGATGGTAGCAGGACAGATTACATTATAGCTTAAAGCTTTGAGTGCAAAATAGAGCTTTCACGAAAAGCCTGTGTAATTGTAAAATATAATTTGAAGCACATCCAGAGTTATTCCTGCGGCGTACTTTCTGGGGTCAAATCCTGGTTAACGTAAAGAAACATTCACCACTATTAAGAACAAGTTTTTGTGGTTTCATACCACTTAAAGTAAAGGTTTAAAAAAAAATAGCTAACCTAAGGAAAGGAAAGGAAAACTTGCGCTTTTCGATAAAGAGTTACTTGGAAAAGAGTTAGATGAGTGTCCATGGTAGTGGATGCTCAAACCTCAAACTAAGTGCTGGTAAATAGTTTTTCCTAGTAGGTGAGAAGGTATTCTAACAATGATAAAACACTTGTTCCTGTTAAAACCACCATTCCAGTAAGACCTTTTCACTTAAAGTCCAATCTGTCTCCTCCCCCCCCCCCAAAAAAAAATTAACTTTAAACATTTGTTTCTAAAAGGAAGAAATTTTAGAGAAAGTTCAACCAGAGTGACTCTAAGTCTCCAGAATCATATTACGTCTGCTTAATACACAAATGCATTAAGGTTTTGGAAAATATTCGTTTTATGATTCATGACATTCTTATCGTGGAACTTTGGCAAAGCAGACCCACGGCACATTATTCTACAGGCAGGATTTGATAAATCCTTAAAGTCACCAACACTGTGATTATAGAGGTAGGTGCACTGCTACTATACATAGCTAAAGCATTTTGAGTTCGGAGCTTTGACAAAGCTACATTTAGGATTCTCCCCAGTAAAGAATTTACTGCAATATGGAAGTGGGATGGAAATTTAAGACTCAAGCAGCTGGCATTGCATTCATGTTGGCCCTTGACAGATGCTTTACATAAAATAAGATCAGCTCTTGAAGAATCTATAGTTGAAACAGCCTTAGTAAGAAGAATATAAGAACTCTCGAATCTTCATAGGAAAATGCACTGTAATGCATTGTATTTCGGTCATATGAAAAGCCTATTTGACGTTCTTTGTCAAGACAAGACAAAAGTGGCGATCATACAAGCCTCATAAAATCATTCAATGTTCCCAAGTGGTACAGCAATCTATACACTTTACGGCCCTCAGGATTTTATAGAGAGAGACAGAGGCCTGGCGGGGGGGGGGGGGGGGGGCGAAATGTTGATGTTAACTGATCGATTTACCAGTTTGGTACATTATACAAGATCATAGAGTGCAAAAATGCCATGCTTAACAAAAAATTGTGTGGGAGTATGAAAATATGCATATTTGGTAAACCTGGTATTGATGAACTTTGTTAAGAAGATCTCCAAATGAGGAGGAAGGAGAATCAATGACTAGGATTATCACATAATGTCTTCTTGTGTATGAACAAGGGAAAATCACTGTTTTTGGAACACCACCTATAGGTGGATACTATATAGCAACAAGTAACTCCACATGCAAGCACAACGGGACACACCACCCAGGCATTGCGATCATTCCTTTGAGCAGAATGATGGATATTTATAAACTTCATTAAAGCTGGCAGAGCATTATGGGAAGTGTAGTTCAGAAACACTTAACGTGTCAATGTTAGTCATAAATTTATTGCTCTTCAACCTGCTCCCTACTTGAGATTCCCTCACTGGGACCTAGAGGACTTTCCTCTCAACTGAAAACGTTTTGTGCAACACATGATTTATTGTCTCCTGTTCATAGGTCACTCCGCTATTTACCGATTGGTTCTTATTCTTCTCTCTGAATTTTCAAGTAGAAGAAATTCTCAGTTACAAACCTACACTTTACTTATTAACCCATTTAAATGTTTCAAGGGGAAAGGATTCTTTTAGGATACTTTGTATGCATACATCTCTAACAAATAACCTTTTTAATATGTGTGGTATAAAACTATACAGACAGCTCATTAGATGAATTTGCCTTCTTTAGCATGACACGTTACTGTATCAGAATATTTTTGCCGTCTACGGTGAAATATATGGTCTTTCGTCTTCAGATTCCTCATCTGGAGAATGTATTAAACTACAGAAAGCCAATGAGCAATAGGTATGGAATGTTAACGTTGCACTATATGAAATACATCACTGAGTGACATACATACAGAACAGAACATACATGTCTGCAGCAGATGGTAATATCTCTACTATTAGTAACTAGAAATGCATGGCATCTGAACAAACTCAGGGTATACAATGTGTACCGCAGGAATCACTACAATGTCACAATGTAAATGTATTACACATAGCTCTGTGTCTTAGTTGGTCTTGATTGAAAATTGATATTGACAAATAGAGTACTAATATGGGACTGAGTGAAGGCCATTCCCCACTTATTCTTTTGTGAGTGAGCTGGGGCCTCTGGTGATGTCCTAACGTATAGAATGAAGTGCTCCCCTAATATTGTTGGGGATTGTATAATGTGTGATGCATATGAGGAAAGTGAATGTATCTGTTTGCAGAGTTCATTTGTGATGTCTATGGTTTGGGTAAATAACACAACATTATTTTTATAAAGTATGTCTGGTATATCTGTGTGGGGAGTTAAGTAGGGAATGGGTGATTAACTGGTTTACAGATCATTAATTAATGTATAGAGAGCAAATCTGAAACCCCCAGAGAGGGAAACTTTGTAATCTGTAAGAGGAGAGTCTTCCAAAAATATTTTAATAATGTAATAGTGAATCTGGAGTGTTAATAAAGGCAGTACCTCCTAGGATGTCTATGAGACGAGTCTTGTACAGGAATGATTGAACAGGAAAATCTAGGTATCTCAAAAATACTCAGATCATAGTTATATTGTAGAAAATTGCACAAAATTGGTGAAATTAATCACAAGGGGAAATGCTTGCAATTATGTCTAATCTATCCAGGGACATCTGCATAACTTTGACATTGGCATTATATTGTAATAAGCACATATAAAGAAATACTCTGACCACAAAGCCACCGCTGTTGTCCATGCAATGTAACAAATCAAATATATTGATAAGCATTGCCGTTTGTAAGAAATGGCAATGTTAACATGTATCAGTCAGTGTGTCAATCACACAGCTACTAGAGGCACCTCTTTGTGAGGACTGTATAAAATGTACAGTGTTAACATTCAGACACATGACGACACTGAATGCAGTTAGGTCTCCCCAATAGACTACTAAAGACACAGAACAAAGATGCACAATACAGCACTCAATGCTTCTCTATGGAAAAGCATTTGATTGGCCAAGGCAATACGTCCAAATTACTTCAGATTAAGAGCGGTGGCCATGGCCAGACCAAGACACCGCTGGATTAAAGTTCAGTTTAACTTATTTTTTAAATTTCTACCAAGTTGTGAGGGGAATCCAAAAAAAAAATCAGGAACTCTCTTACATTACTTGACTACTGCAATCCCCTTGTCAGTGGCCCGACGTGTTCCCATATTGCTCCGCTGCAATCTATAGTGAATGCGGCGGCGAGGCTCATTTTCATATTTCATTACCTCTACTTATACCCTTTGTGTCACTGTACCCCACTCCCTCTAGCATGTAAGCTCATTGAGCCGGGACTTCAATCCCTCTGTTCCCGAGCGTCCATTTGTCTGGTTACAATTACGTGTCTGTTAGTCCACCCATTGAACAGTGCTACGGAATTTGCTGGCACTGTATAAATAATAAAATAATAATAATTACAGATACCTATTTGCCTTTCTAACATAGGAGTGTTCCTTTAATAACAATTTCTGTTCACTTCTCTCTCGTTCTCTAATTTCAGCTCTCTTCTCTTTCTCTTTCTCCCCATTTCTATGCTAAAACCATTCACATATTGAAGGTCTAAATTCGTCTTGGGGTGCATTTTTTTTTTTAAATACCCCTCTGCTTGCACATGATTTTGTTCAGTTGTGCTGTATCTGATCAAAGTGAACTTTAAAGGAACACTATAATCATCGGAACAACTACAGCTTAATGCAGTGGTCCTGGTGTCTATAGCATGTCCCTAAAGGCTTTTTAATGTAAACCCTGCCTTTTCATAGAAAAGGCATGTTAACATTTAGCCTAGGAACACCTCTAGTGGCAGTCACTGAACGCTCCCCATGGAGATGCACTGATTCAATGCATCTCTATGAGGAGATGGTGATTGGTGCACCACAGCGATTTGGGAAAGCATTGGATTCAATGATCGTAGCCAAGGAGACAGAGTAGGGGTGGGCAAGCAGTGGCAGACCCGCGCAGTGCTGGAAAATAGGTGAGTTTTCATCTTTTCAAGGGGGGTAAAGCGAGAGGGCAGCTACCTAACACATTTGTATTCCTGACACCAGAGTGATCCTTTTAAGTGGCCTCCCTCACAGAGCAATGGCAAGCCAAGAGATGCACTAAAAACACATATTTACTTATTTAGTTGTATGTATACATGACAAAATATGGTAATCCATGCAGAGGCTATAACACATCTAATCTTATATTTTAAATAGTAAGCAATAATCTTCTCTTTCTTTAAAGCAAATCCAAGTCAACGTTTCAGCTCCTAAACAAAGCTTTCATCAGGACATCAGGCATGTTCTGATGAGAGCTCCATTTAGGAGCTGAAACATCAACTGGGATTTGCTTTAAATAACGATAGAAGAAAACCCAGAGTGACGGTAATTTTTGTATATATTATTAATTTGTGACTGGGCACCGGGTACTAACAATTTAGTTGGAGTGCAAGAGCTTGGACCAGTTTTATTTTTCCATTATATATATGTAAAAAACAGATAAAATTTGTATCTTATAATACCTTTTTTATTGGACTAACAGAATTTTTTAATGACAAGCTTTCTGGAGAACCTCCCTTTCTGGTCTGGACTATTACGGCTACAATCTCTACTGCAAGTTTGCGCTACTAATTTCAAAAAACAAATTCTCAGACTCACTTAAGTTTTTAACAAGGCTGTTTGGCCTAAATGTTGCAGTTTCTTTTTCAATTCCCCAGAATTCCTTGTTAAAATGATTATTCTCTAAAAGTATGAATTGTCAGGAATTAAAGATTTTAATTTTAAATTTAGGCCACAATGGCTTTTTAGTTTTAGCCTAAAATTTGAAATTCACTTTGAATTGAATTGGAGTTTCCCGTTGCCACTCTTTCGTGACTAACCCTGTGATTGTTAGTGGATTAATAAACCCGTGAATCAGTGGCGTACACACAACCCATGGGGCCCCGGTGCGAAAACTGATCCGGGGGCCCCCCCCGCGCGAGCGCTTACTCTGCGCAGGCTGGGGCCGCAACACATGGCGGCGGGAACCTGGTCGCAGGGCTGCGACCCGTTCGACCGCGGTATGTACGCCAGTGCATGCATAAAGACATACACTTATTAAAGGACCACTACAGACACCCAGATCACATCAGCTCAATGAAGTGGTCTGGGTGCCAGGTCTCTCTAGTTTTAACCCTGCAGCTGAAAACATAGCAGTTTCAGAGAAACTGCTATGTTTCACTGAGGGTTAATCCAGCCTCTAGTGGCTGTCTCATTGACAGCCGCTAGAGGATTTTCTGCGATTCTCACTGTGAAAATCACAGTGAGAAGACGCTGAACGTCCATAGGAAAGCATTGAGTAATACTTTCCTATGGGCGGTTTGAATGCGCGCGTGGCTCTTGCCACGCATGTGCATTCGGAGCTGAGAGGCGGATCGGGACGGAGAGATTCCCAGCGCCAAGGGAGTCCGGCGCTGGAGAAAGGTAAGTGCTTAAGACACACACA